>NC_138776.1:84393783-84993783 GCF_965119305.1 Pelophylax lessonae
AATAAGGTAAGGAGACTTGCGCTACATCTGCAGAACTCTAGTGGCACCACAATGATCAGCATATTAATACAAGCTAAGGATATTTGTGCTACATCTCCAGAACTCTGGTGGCACCACAAGGATCACCAAAACAGGCAGACTTGTGGTACAGCTCCAGACTTTTGATTGCACCACAATGATCAGTATAGCAAACAAGCTAGAGGGACTTGTGCTACATCGCCAGAACTCTGGTTGCACCACAAGGATCAGCATAACAAGCAAGCCTTGGAGACTTGTGGTTCCTTACTATTCTAAAGTTGGTTCCTCACTTCAGATAAAACAACACAAAATAAAGATGAAAGAAAGCAGGCACATTGGTTCTCACCTGCACAAGCCAGTGTAGAGTCTCCCCAAAAAATGGCCAGCCCATGGAGCCTTTGGGAAGAGGCAGCGTGTTAGCCCTGTCCCTGGTGCTGTGCCATCTGAAGGACCAGAGCTGGTGGGACACTGCCAGGAGAAGCGCCAAGGACAAGACTGATGTGATCGCAGCTTCCAAGAATGATATGTAATTGAGGTCTGTACTCAGAAACATTTTCTGCCCTCCTCTGAGTTGCAAAGCTTCAGCTTGAGGATCTTGTGGTGGGATTAGTGTCACCTCCAACTGTACAGTGATTAGTTGTGGAAAGAGCCAGTCACTTGGTGCTTTAATTGACAGTGGGAGGCGGATCTACACTTCGGGATGCTTAACACTTTGATTAGTCTATGAAGAAATCCAAAGCATGCAAAAGAACACAAACATGTCTTATAACCATGGACAATTCTATCTGCACTTCTTTTCAATAAATGTTAAAAAAGTAAAAATTAAAAAAAATAAAATAAATAAAAAAACAACAAATTCAGTGGGTGATCTATTTAGGTGACCCCCTCCCAAAAATGAGGTATTTTTAGTCTAGGAAGAAATAAATAGTCAGGTCTTAGAACGCAGCTATGATGATTATAAGGGCTAAAATTGCAGCTTTCATGTTTTTATTATATATTTGGCATGCTATGGGGAAGAGATATATTTAGTCTTCTACAAAAAGAAAAAAAAACTCTCATAAGGAAGTTTTTGACTGATAAGATTTATTTCTGAAAGATAAAGGGGGTTAGCTGCAGGCTATATAGTGCAATTTCCACTTTAATAAACACCCTGCTGTTTCCTTTTAACTCCCAGAAAAAAAAAGAAGTATAGGTAATAATCCAGAAGGGGAAAATGTATTTAAAGCAATTAATGACTTTGCATTCCCCTTTGGAACTTCCTAAAGTTTCATAACAGGTGTTTAAAAAAAAATTAAATAAAATAAGCTTTTTTATTATTATTATTATTTGAGGCTGATGATGAGAAAAGGAATACTCACCTAGCATAGATCTCACCAGGCTGCTCCAGCACAATGGTTGATGTCTTCAATGGGCTTCCTAGTTGATCACTGCAGAGCTCAGCCTGCCTCTTGGCTAGATTTATATACATATTGGCTTAATATACGTTCCACCTTCAGGGGGTGACGTGCTAGTTCTGCATAGTTAAGTAGCTGGGGAAAGGGCTGGGATTGGGCACTGGGGTAGGTGATGGTATTGATTAAAGGAATGTGAGGACTAGGCTGGGAGCTCACAGGGACATTCAGCATTATCCACATACAGTGCATATGATGGGGTCCTCCAGGTCTGGGGTGACTACAAGTCCCAGCCTGCCTGCCTGTACCCTCTGATGTTCTTCTATATGGCTGATTTATCTTTCTCTATTGAAAAAGTACAGTAAGTGATTAGAGAAGGCTTCTGCCTTTAATTGAAGTGTCTGATTACAATTAACGCATATTTATTTTATACACAGAAGGATTTCCTCCTAGCTCTGGTTATTCCAGGTGACACACAAATCATTTCACTTTCTGCAGCTTCCGATCCTTTTCTTCTGTAGGGAGCAGATGATCCCTAATGATTCATATGCCCCTAGCCTAACTTATCTGTATAGGAAGGTGACACAGTGACACCAGCAGAAAGGTGACCGCCTCCTATACTGCAGGAGGGCTGATTAACCCTTCATAGCCCGGGCACTCATCTACACAGCCGGGCTGGTTCTACTGGAAACACCTGTTGTAGTGGCAGAGGGTGATATATGGGATAGAAAATGCCCAGACCGCTGATGATCGCCCTACCTACAAAGCCTGAGCCTGGGGGGACAATGTCCAGACACACATTAGTGGCAGTAATGTCACATTCCTGATAGTAATAATATGCACCTGACAATGACTACTCCGGATGGAAGGAAACAGATTCCAGAACAAACAAAATACTATGGCCAGGGTCAGGTATTGGGGGTTCTGAGGGTAAGGGAGGCACAGCATGGGGGGATTAGGTAGATTATAGGGTCCAAGATTGGGATCTATACATAGATGTCCCACAGGAGGACCTGAAGGGTGACAAACTCTTCAGCTGCAACACATCATAAACCTGAATGACCTGGAGGCATCATCTGAACATAGGTGGATGATTGGAGGGATGAGGATTAAGTAGAAATACTGATAGAGAAGACAAGGGAGATAGATAGATAGATAGATAGATAGATAGATAGATAGATAGATAGATAGATAGATAGATAGATAGATAGATAGATAGATAGATAGATAGATAGATAGATAGATAGATAGACTGTATATGAAATAGAAAGACAGAGAGACCTGGATTGAGTAATTTACATAGGATAGATAGGTAGACGAAAAATAGAGATGGATATATAGACAAGAGAGAGACCTGGATAGAAAGCTTGATTTATATGGATTAGAGAGAAAGACTGAGAGATACCTGGATAGGGAGAGAGTTTGAGTCATTTACATGGAATAGATAGGTAGATTAAAAAGAGAAAGGAGAAGAGAGAGAGCAAAAGAGGAGAGAGAGAGAGAGAGAGAGAGAGAGAGAGAGAGACATAGGGAAAAAGAAAAAACAGAGAGAAAGAAAACAGAGGTAAAGAGATAGATAGATAGATTTATATGGAAACGAGAGAGAGAGAAAGGGAGGAAGATAGAAAGGAGAGAGAGGGGGGGGGAGGGAGGGAGAGAGAGAGAGGGGGGGGGGGGAGAAAGGGAGGGAGAGAGAGAGAGGGGGGAGAGGGAGGGAGAGGGAGAGAGGGGGAGAGAGAGAGAGAAAGGGACGAAGATAGAAAGGAGAGAGAGGGGGGAGAAAGGGAGGGAGAGAGAGAGGGGGGAGAGGGAGGGAGAGAGAGAGGGGGAGAGGGAGGGAGAGAGAGAGGGGGGGAGGGAGAGAGAGAGAGAGAAAGAGAGAGAGAGAAGGGAGGGAGAGAGAGAGAGAAAGAGAGAGAGAGAAGGGAGGGAGAGAGAGAGGGGGGGAGAGAGAGGGGGAGAGGTAGAAAGGGAGAGGGAGAAAGGAGGAGAGGGAGGGAGAGAGAGAGAGAGAGCAAGAGAGAGAGGGGGGGAGGAAAGAGAGAGAAAGGAGGGAGGGGAGAGAGAGAGGGAGGGAGGGAGAGAGAGGGGGAGAGGTAGAAAGGGAGAGGGAGAAAGGAGGAGAGGGAGGGAGAGAGAGAGAGAGCGAGAGAGGGAGGGGGGGGGAGGGAAGGAGGGAGAAAGGGAGGGAGGGAAAGAGAGAGAGGGAAAGGGGGAGAGGGAGGGAGAGAGAGAGAAAGGAAAGAGAGGGAGAGATACCTGGACCAGTTGTATATTGGATAGATAGATAGCCAACAGGCAGAGATAGATATAGACATATGAAAGAGAGATACCTGCATAGGGAGAAAGTGAGTTTGAGATAGATAGAAAGATAGTAAAGGTTTGAAGATAGATATATAGATAGATAGATAGATAGATAGATAGATAGATAGATAGATAGATAGATAGATAGATAGATAGACAGACAGGCAATAGAAAGAAAGATACCCGCATAGTGTTTTATAAGGGACAGACAGATAAATACAAGATGTCATTCAGGGGACAATCTAAAACTACAGCAGGACCCCAGCAATGATCCCACCATCACATTGGCACTGTTTATCTGACACACATGTACTTGGCAGATCAAACTTGCTATAAGAAATGATGGGCACAGTGCTGGATTTTGGCTGCACAGTAAAAAGAGAACAATTGGCATCATTAGACAATATTCCAGCCTCACCGGACTGACATCATACTGATGGTGTTGATTAAGTGGTCTGTTGCCATTGCTGTGCTCATACATTGTCAATTTCTTGCACAATTGTATCAGAACTCCTTGTATTGTATGTCTGTCTGTCCTTGCATGGGTACTGATGCAGGGAGGGTAGAGACAGGAAATAATTGGCTTATATTATAGCCAGTGTATGCCAATTTGGTATGCAGAGCTGGTATTAAATCATTTCTCAAATTGAATATTTATAGCAGAACACTAGCCAGATGTGAAAAAAAAGTCATATATTTATGCTTAATGCAGCTTTAAACAACTAAAGTATTAGAATACTGTCTTTATTTGAGCTTCCTGCAATCTGCACAGCAGCACTCAGATTGGGAGATGTGCTTTTCAAGGCTATTACCTTGTGCCTTTTTGTCAGTCTAACACTGTGAACATGGTTACAGGATGGCCGGATGATGTCATCTGTGTTCTGCTTCTCCTCCATTGGCCAATCAGCAGTCGGGGGCGGTCCTTAAGATTGTTTTGCCCTAACTGCACTAGAAGTCAGGGATCTGGTTGTGCTTTCTAGCAGGAGGCCCACTACACACAACTGGCCATAAAGAATTACAAATCCGTTCACATGTTTGCATTTCTACTGTGTATTTAGCGGTTTGGGATCAGCTTTTAAGTTCTTTGGATTTACACGTGGATGTGATCAGCTTAATGTAAATAATCTCATTAATGTGTTTGAGAAAAAACAGTTTCAGAGTCTAGCTTGTAATAAAAGTGAACCCTACATATGAGAAATGCTGATCTTGTTCAGAAAATATTAGTCTGGGTCACATGCTGATCCTTATGGTTTTTGGATTTTTAAAAAACTGACCCAGAAAACGTATATAAAGCATGAGGGTCAGCGAAAAGTCAGAGAATTTATCAACATGTTTGTTCTGGATCACCGACTCCAAGTACTAAAATCAGTGAGGCCCCATGAAGGCCAGGCAACTAGCATCTAGTATAAGAAGCAGGGCCACTGATAGGGGGGACCACCAGTCCTCTTGTAGGGGGCCCGGGCACACAGGGGGGCCCAACAGCACGGGGAATTGGTGCGGTTGGACGGAGGGGCAATTACAGAAGGAAGCCCTGTGCAGCTCTCTACAACAGCTGAAAGCCAGTTACTCCCACTCCTGCCAGCTTTCAGCTACTGCAGGGAGAGACACAGGGCATCGTTCCTGTAATTGCGTCTCCAACACCAATCCCCCTCCCTGTTCTGCCTGCTTCTGATCCCCCCTTCCCTGTGTGCCCCCATTTCACTGTGCCTCTTCCCCACCCCTCCCAGAGTGCTGCAGGCTTCCCTGTCCTGTAAAAAAATAACAAATTCTAAAAAAAAAAAAAAAAAAAAAATTAAACATTGTAATAAATCATTTAAAAAAATGTAAAATAAAATAATTGGAAACATTTAAAAAAAATTATATATATTTTTTTAATGTAAAAATCTATTAAAAATGGCTAATTCACAAGGGTTCTCTGTTATATTTGTGTCTGCTTATAATGATTTTAGTGTATTTTTAGGGTCCTTGATATGTTCGGGGGGGGGGGGGCCTTGATATATTTGGGGGGGGCCTTTATATATTCGTGGGGGGCCCTGCCAGGTAGGGTGTGCCGGGTCCAATGATTTCTAACAGCAGCCCTGATAAGAGGCAATGGAGGTGTCCATATTTCTCGAAGGTTTACATTAAAGCTGAACTCCGGGAAAATTGAAAAGTGCAGGGATAAATCGGTATGTTATGCTTGTGTGAGCATGCGGATGTGTACCCCATTTCTGAACTTATCTAATAAATCCAATACATACAATACAATAAATGTCCAATACATACAGTGCATGTCCAGCTCACTGTGCAGATTGAAAATCCAAATAATGCTGCTTCTGCACTATGGAATGCATGTGGCATCCTAACAGTTACAAAATAAATTAAAATAATGTGACCAGCAGGCAGCAGCATGATTGAAACAAGGCACACATTCACCAACACACCGCCGATCATCAGATAATATTCACAACTTTTATTGCAGAAAGATCACATCACAATGGAGCAAGTGCAAGGTTTCGGGGGCCGCGCAGGACCCCTTTGTCAGGCATGTGATGTGTGCGATAGGAACATAGGAATATGGACAAGCACCATGATTGCTCACTAAGGAATGAAGTGCGTATGTATGAAGAAAAGCAGCAGGTCTTTGTTCATCGTTCTGTAAGAACAAGGAAGGTAGCATACATAGAGCTATTTATTACTGGCATCAGCATATGAAACTGAATCCAAAAACAGAGAAAAATCACATTTTTATTTTAGGCGTGCCGCTGCATAGCTCACATACACATTTTTACCAAAAGTATTGGGACGCCTGCCTTTACACACACATGAACTTTAATGGCATCCCAGTCTTAGTCTGTAGGGTTTAATATTGAGTTGGCCCACCCTTTGCAGCTATAACAGCTTCAACTCTTCTGGGAAGGCTGTCCACAAGGTTTAGGAGTGTGTCTATGGGAATGTTGACCATTCCTTCAGAAGTGCATTTTTGCAGTCAGGCACTGATGTGGACGAGAAGGGCTGGCTCGCAGTCTCTGCTTTAATTCATCCCAAAGCTGTTCCATTGGGTTGAGGTCAGTAATCCGTGCAGGTCAGTCATGTTACTCCACCCCAAACTCATTCATGTCTTTATGGACCTTGCTTTGTGCACTGGTGCACAGTCATGTTGGAACAGGAAGGGGTCATCCCCAAACTGTTCCCACAAAGTTGGGAGCATGAAATTGTCCAAAATGTCTTAGGATGCTGACGCCTTAAGAGTTCCCTTCACTGAA
This sequence comes from Pelophylax lessonae, assembly GCF_965119305.1. Lineage (NCBI taxonomy): Eukaryota > Metazoa > Chordata > Amphibia > Anura > Ranidae > Pelophylax > Pelophylax lessonae. The sequence continues at coordinate 84,400,742 of NC_138776.1, forward strand.
ACTAAAGGGCCAAGCCCAACCCCTGAAAAACAACCCCACATCATAATCCCCCTCCACCAAATGATTTGGACCAGTGCACAAAGCAAGGCCCATAAAGACATGGACGAGCGAGTTTGGGGTGGAGGAACTTAATTGGCCTGCACAGAGTCCTGACTTCAACCCAACGGAATTAATTAGAGCGAAGACTGCAAGCCAGGCCTTCTTGTCCACATCAATGCCTGACCTCACAAAGGTGTTTCTAGATCTAGAATAATGGTGAAACATTCCCATAGACACACTCCTAAACCTTGTGGACAGCCTTCCCAGAAGAGTTGAAGCTGTTATAGCTGCAAAGGGTGGGCCAACTCAATATTGAACCCTACAAACTAAGACTGGGATGCCATTAAAGTTCATGTGTATGTAAAAGCAGGCACCCCAATACTTTTGGTAATATAGTGTACGTTCAGATGCTGGAGCATAAACTCCACAGCAAACCACGCTTTTGGTAAATTCATTGCATGTACAATTTACCTATGCGCATGTCTCCACTAGGCATCTACTTACTTAGTAAGTACCATGAGGATAGGATTTGGCTGCCTATGTAAATCGATGAGCCGTTGTACACAGGTAGGGTTTATTAAATCAGGGCTAAAGTGTTTACTGGTCTGCGTAAAAACTATATACTCTGGAGTGGATTTACTAAAGGCAAATAGACTTTGCAAGTTCAGTGGCACTCTGGAAATTCAGTTGCTACCGAGCTTTGTAAATGAGGGGAAGTGCTGCTGACTTCCATCATCCAATCATGTTCAAGCAAAAATGCTGTTTTTTTGTTAAAATTTTCCTTGCATGTGATTGGGTATTCTTTGCAAAGTGAGGCTTCCCCTTTACTGAAGCCACTGCACTTGCAGAGTGCAGTGTCTATTTGCCTTGGTTAAACAACCCCTCTGTGTGGCAATTTGAAATGATGATGGCCATGTTCCCTGGCCTACATCTGGCCTTACATAAATATTACTTTAAAGTGGTTGTAAACTGCAGACATGAAATAATTACAAAGCATTTCCCTCTATAGTGTGTGCTTGTCTCAATCCAGAGCACAAAGTGTAATTTCTGTCTGACGTCTCCTTCCCCTGCTATAAGCATTAGTCACTTCTGATGAATTTTCCTGACACCAAGAGAAAAAAGGTGACAGGGGAGGGATCTCCAGCAGATTGACAGCCTCAGCTCTGTTCCTGTGTGCTGTGTGAAGGGGGGCATGTCATTTTCCGCCAATCAACTCTTAGAGCTCTCCTCACTGATGTACCTTTAGCTCTCTGCCCTCTTCTTTTCAGAGCTTAGAGATCTCATGTAAATTCTGAACTTTGAATAGTTGTAGGGGAAGGATGTCTATAGATAAACAGGTGCAACGTATGTAGCAGGATTTGTTTAATCTCAGTGTATCACCTGAGGCCAGTCACTTCACTAGGTATATGTAAGGGTTTACAACCATTTTAGGGCCCATTGCATTGCTGTACATGTGCCAACAAATGTTACACAAGTAGCTGCATTGCAATGCCATTAGTTCCATATGTCACTCCAACTCCAGAGAAGGGCAACTAAACTAATTAGGGGATTGGAGGACCTTAATTATGAAGAGAGTCTGCAATCGCTTGATTTATTCTCCCTGGAGAAGAGAGACGTCTGAGAGGGGACATGATAGCAATTTATAAATATCTCAATGGGGATCTCAGCTTAGAAAAAAAGCTGTTCAGTCGAAGGGATTGCATGAGGACTTGAGGGCATACAATGCGATTAGAGGAGAAGCGTTTTAACCTCAGACAACGTGGAGGGTTCTTTACTGTTAAGGCTACAAGATTGTGGAATTCTCTACCACAAGAGGTGGTTTCTGCGGGTAGTATGGTGGCTTTCAAAAGACTCTTAGACGTACATCTCAAGGATCAGAACATTCAGGAGTATGAGAGATGATTACGGCCACACACACCTACACAGGTTGAACTGGATGGACTATTGTCTTTATTCAACCTCAACTACTATGTAACTATGTAACCCACCAAGGTATTGCATTGCCATGCACCATAGCGTGTTGCATTGCACATTTTGTACTACATCTGTTTTGACATTTGACATCACAGCCAATTATTTTCAATGGGCTGCCTTAACACAGCCAACACTGCAAAAATGTAAATGTACCCTCAATAAATGTAATGTGTACTCCGTAGAAATGCACTATAAAGAGATCCTAGCTGTTACTGTGACATTGTTCTAGCCTCCATTGTATGACACTGATGAAAAGAGTTAACTGTCTGCCTCTTATCAGAGGAGAGGAGGCTGGAGGCACACTGCCCAGGTCCCTGTTCATGCAGTAAAAGTCCTGGACATGGGCATGTGAGCTCAATCAATATACATGTCTTCCTACATTCCCAGCATTATCGGTGGCAGCACAAACATGAAATACACTCGCTAATAATTTATAGCGCCATCAGTATAAATCTCTTTGGAGTTGGAGTCCACTCTCTGATAATTTACGGCTTCAAATGTATCTCCCATGAAGGCCAATTCCCCAGATCACAAACTGCAATAAAAGCAGAGTAGCTGGCCCTGCACACCGCTAAGGAACGCACACTCATCTGCCAACTGCCATTTGGAAAGCCACCAAAGCCAATACTGGAGTAACGCTAAGTGATCGGAGCAGGTTTTATAGAGAACAAAAGAGGAGCATTACGTCAAAATCCGACTTGTAAATAAGGCCAAAGCAGTTACTGTTATTTCTCCGAAGACTGAACAGAAGCTGACTCTGGAAGATGCCACATCTAGGCTTGGACTATCTCAGGACTTCCATGGATTGAGGGACTGCAAGTCTCAGCATGTGCACCAACCTCTAAAGAGCCAATACACAGGCCTGTAACAAAGATCCCAATAGGACCATACCACCTTTGGGTCAATATTGAAAAATATACTGTTGGGATTTTTTAACAATGCTGTAATTTAGATTATTTAAACAGTTGTGCCCAGATTCCTATAATTGACTGAAATGCCTAAATTATGTATGGTATTTTATGCAAATTTAAAGTCCACTTGATTTGCCACACTACATAAATTACATAAATTACACAGCCGGCCTTAATATAACGCAATTGAGCAGGAAATTCTATCTATACTATTATAAACTACTCTAATGGAGTCAAAATGTACAATACTGTACAGTCAGGTCCATAAATATTGGGACATCGACACAATTCTAATCTTTTTTGCTCTATACACCACCACAATGGATTTGAAATGAAACAAACAAGATGTGCTTTAACTGCAGACTTTCAGCTTTAATTTGAGGGTATTTACATCCAAATTAGGTGAAAGGTGTAGGAATTACAACAGTTTGTATATGTGCCTCCCACTTTTCAAGGGACCAAAAGTAATGGGACAGATTAACAATCATAAATCAAATTTTCACTTTTTAATACTTGGTTGCAAATCCTTGGCAGTCAATTACAGCCTGAAGTCTGGAACGCAAAGACATCACCAGACGCTGGGTTTCCTCCCTGGTGATGCTCTGCCAGGCCTCTACTGCAACTGTCTTCAGTTCCTGCTTGTTCTGGGGCATTTTCCCTTCAGCAAGTGAAATGCATGCTCAATCGGATTCAGGTCAAGTGATTGACTTGGCCATTGCATAACATTCCACTTCTTTCCCTTAAAAAACTCTTTGGTTGCTTTCACAGTATGCTTCAGATCATTATCCATCTGCACTGTGAAGCGCCGTCCAATGAGTTCTGAAGCATTTGGCTGAATATGAGCAGATAATATTGCCCGAAACACTTCAGAAATCATCCTGCTGCATTTGTCAGCAGTCACATCATCAATAAATACGAGAGAACCAATTCCATTGGCAGCCATACATGCCCACGCCATGACACTACCAGCACCATGCTTCACTGATGAGGTGGTATGCTTTGGATCATGAGCAGTTCCTTTCCTTCTCCATACTCTTCTCTTCCCATCACTCTGGTACAAGTTGATCTTGGTCTCATCTGTCCATAGGATGTTGTTCCAGAACTGTGAAGGCTTTTTTAGATGTTGTTTGGCAAACTCTAATCTGGCCTTCCTGTTTTTGAGGCTCACCAATGGTTTACATCTTGTGGTGAACCCTCTGTATTCACTCTGGTGAAGTCTTCTCTTGATTGTTGACTTTGACACACATACACCTACCTCCTGGAGAGTGTTCTTGATCTGGCCAACTGTTGTTAAGGGTGTTTTCTTCACCAGGGAAAGAATTCTTCAGTCATCCACCACAGTTGTTTTCCGTGGTCTTCCGGGTTTTTTGGTGTTGCTGAGCTCACCGGTGAGTTCTTTCTTTTTAAGGATGTTCCAAACAGTTGATTTGACCACACCTAATGTTTTTGCTATCTCTCTGATGGGTTTGTTTTGTTTTTTTCAGTCTAATGATGGCTTGTTTCACTGATAGTGACAACTCTTTGGATCTCATATTGAGAGTTGACAGCAACAGATTCCAAATGCAAATAGCACGCTTGAAATGAACTCTGGACCTTTTATCTGCTCCTTGTAAATGGGATAATGAGGGAATAACATACACCTGGCCATGGAACAGCTGAGCAGCCAATTGTCCCATTACTTTTGGTCCCTTAAAAAGTGGGAGGCACATATACAAACTGTTGTAATTCCTACACCTTTCACCTGAGTTGGATGTAAATACCATCAAACTAAAGCTGAAAGTCTGCAGTTAAAGCACATCTTGTTTGTTTAATTTCAAATCCATTGTGGTGGTGTATAGAGCCAAAAAGATTAGAATTGTGTTGATGTCCCAATATTTATGGACCTGACTATATATAGTCTACAGCACAGTTATACAGGCACAATCAGCACACCATTCTCTCCCACACTTTAACCTACAGTATACAGTGTCCAAACTTGTTACATTTGAATCCTATTCTCTATGTATATTAACTATCATTTTGATTATAAGCTGATTTTTGAAGATACTGGGGTTGATACCTGTGGTCTCCAAACTGTGGCCCTTTATTGCCTTTATATGGCCCTTGGGGCACTTTTCCTCCCACTGATATAAAGCACTATTCCTCCCACTAATAAGGCAATCTTCCTCCCACTGACACCATTAATTGGGAACTATTCCTCCCACTGACACCAACAATGGGGCACCATTTCTTCCACTAACACCAACAAGGGGGCACCATATCTTACACTGAGACCAACAAGTGAGCAGCATTTTTTCCACTGACACCAACAATGGGGCACTATTGCTCCCACTGACACCAAAAATGGATTTGAGTTTTCCTGGCTGCCTTCCCCCCCCCCCCTCTTCTGGCCTGGTGGAGCTTTGCCCTCCTTCCTGCCCTCCCTACCTGAGAAAAGTCAGAGGAGTCTCTCCTCCCCACCCAGAGCAACTATTTTGTTGGGAGGCAAGCTGGTGAATACGCGGTACACCTGAGAGTACTGGGCAGCGCAGTGTCAGCTGGATGCTGAACTCGAGTGGTGACGTGGTTACGATGTCATGGAGATGGCCGAGGGCAGACGGAGCAAGCTGAGCGGGGACTGCCGGAGCCCGGCGGTGTCTGGAGGCGCTCCGGGCGGAGCAGAGCAGATGCAGGAGAGCTGGAGGTGAAATATGTCCTCAGACTAAGCAGCTTCGCTGGGGAAGAGCTGAGTGTGGAGAGAGTGGAGGGGAGCATTCCTGAACCTCCTGGAACCAATTAACCCCACCACAGGAACCTGCATTTCCCTCTAAGGCAAAATAAGTATACCTCTCTAGACCCCTCTAACAAAGAGGTGAGTCCTTCCATCTTACTTTGCTTTTTTATTTCACATTTTTACGGCTGCGGACTTTTTTTGCACTGACTGTTGACTTTGAACAGCCACACCAGGGACATAGGAACATCATAGGGGTTTAAGAGGGTTGAGTAGAACATATACAAACATGAGAGGTAAAACAGTAAGAAGGGGAGCAACAGAAAAGTCACCCAGAGTAAGCTCAAGCCCTGGAACAATCAAAAAATACATGATGCAAGAAGATGGCTTAGATAAACAGGCCTTAGAGAAACAACAAGTGACCCGTGTAAGACAGACAGAGGTAAAAGAAAAAAGTGGACAGAAAAGACCACCATCTGATATAAATACCACAGGGTATTCAAGATTCGAGCAGGGTTTGGAAAGTGACCCAGAGCAGGACCTCACAGTAGAACAAGGGGTGAACACCCAATTGCCCACAAAGGGGGAAATGGCCGCTATGTTTGCAGCGCTAGAAAAGTCCTTAAAAACAGAAATGACAACAATACATAATGATCTGGGCCATTTACTGTCACACGTGGAAAATATGGAAAAAAGACAAGATGAAGGATGAAGGATTTAAAAATGGAACAGAGAAACCTGGAATCTAAATTGGAAGATCAAGAAAACTGGAATAGAAGGAAGAACTTGAGAATCAGAGGCCTACATGAACCAACACATGGAGTGGACTTAGAAAATGAGGATAATATTTATTCCAATATTGGACAGAGGAGAAGCCAAACACCAATGAAAATGGAAAGAGTACACCGGGTGAGAAGATCAAAAGGTGCACCAGCAGAGGCCCCACGAGACGTAATCATAAGATTCCAGAATTATACAGAAAAAGCCCAAATCTGGGAGAGTTTGAAAAGAAAAACACCCACAAAATATGAAGGTGCCAATATCAAGATCTTTACAGATCTATCTCATGTTACATTAAGAAGAAGGAGATTATTGAAACCATTCTTAGAGTCGATGCAAAACCATGAAGTAGGGGAGGAGAAAAAAACCTATCTGGGCCCTGAATCATTTCTCCCGAACAGGGAAAACGAGCTCTACAAGCGTACTAAATAGAGCACCACCTAGAGGTATAGTAGATGGGCAAGGAGCATCCAACAGGGCTAATATTAACTACTCCAGAACCATTAGTTGATCAATTCTACATTACGCTAAGTATAACAGCAGAATAGTGGGGGGAGAAGGGAGGGAGGTAGCAGGGGTAGAGGTAGGGATGGGGGGCAAGGGGTGGGGGAAGGGAGGTAGTGGGTTGGGGGGGGGGAGTTAAGAAAAAAAAACTGTGTAAAATTGGTAAAATTACTTGTCCATGTTGTCTTCCCTCCTAATCCCAGGTCTAGCTGTATAGTCTTTGGGAATTGGCCCCTGTCCCTGCACTCGGTGTTGGCTGAGAGTGGAGTAAAGGGGGGGCAGAATGCAGGAGGAGGGAGAAGGAGGACAGATAACATAAATACCCTAAATTTCATAACATATAATGTAAGTGGACTAAATATGCCAGCTAAAAGGCACAAGGTTCTAGAAGAACTCAGATGGTACTCTGCTAGTGTAATATTTCTACAGGAGACACATATAGCACAGGATACAAATGTGAAACTATACTCAAAATATTACGCAACATGGTTTTATGGAGATTCACTATCTAAAAGAGCAAAGGGAGTAGCAATTGGTTTGGCAAGGGATGTTAGGTTTTCCCTAGAGGATAGGTTGGTTGACCCAGAGGGACAGTATATTTTTTTGAAGGGACAACTGCAGGGAATGGAACGCACAGTGGCAAACGTATACTGCCCAAACAAAAATCTGAAGGGCTATTAAAAAGAGTATTAGAAAAGTTGATGCAGTTTAAAAAATGTAAATTGATCCTGCCAGGAGATTTTAATTTTTGCATGGACCCATACTTGGATTGTACATCTTGTGTACAGGTGACTGGAAATCACCAATTTAGGGCAGTGAAAAATATTTTTTTTCACTGTCAGCTGGTAGATGTTTGGAGAACACAATACCCCAGGGTCAGGGATTACTCATTCCACTCCCCTGTGTATTCAAGACTGGATTACATCTTGATCGAACATAGAATGTTGGAATCAGTCGTTAACACCTCAATAGGAATTATGACGCTTTCAGATCACGCCCCAGCAATTATGAAAATAAAACTGATAGGACCTCAAAAGAGCGTAAATATTTAGAGGCTTAATGAAGAACTGATATAAGATGAAGAAATAAGGGAAAAGATGGGAGAAAAATTGGAACAATACATTAAAAGTAATGAAACCCCAGACATATCAGATGCGATAGTGTGGGAAGCTCACAAGGCATACATTGGGGACGTACTGATTTCGATAGGCTCTAAGAAGAAAAGGGAAAGAGTTATCAATATAAATAGATTATTAACAGAAATACAAAGAACAAAAACATAAAAAGAGTGTAGAAGCAGAGATACAACAAGCCCAAGTAATAAAAAGGAAAAAAAAAATAACCAGATAAAGATATAAATGGGGAAATAAGCCAGGAAAATATTTAGCAAGAACATTAACCACTTCAGCTCGGGAAGGTTTTACCCCCTTAATGACCAGGCTATTTTTTGCGATTCGGCACTGTGTTATTTTAACGAAAAATTGCGCGTTCGTGCGATGCTGTACCCAAACACAATTGATGTTCTTTTTTTCCCACATATAGAGCTTTCTTTTGGTGGTATTTGATCAACTCTGCGGTTTTTAGATTTTGCGCTATAAACAAAAAAAAGAGCGACAATTTTGAAAAAAACACAATATTTTTTACTTTCTGTTATATAACATTCCCAATAAAAAAATATATTTTTTTATTATCATTTTAAGCCAAATTGTATTCTGCTACATAATTATGGTAAAACAAAAATCTCAAAAAGCGTATTTTAATTGGTTTTCGCAAAAATGATAGCGTTTACAAACTACCGTATAGATTTTTGGACTTTTTTTTTAATAGTAATGGCGGCGATCAGGGATTTTTAGCGGGACTGCGACATTGCGGCGGACAGATCGGACCCCTAACTGAATTTTTTTTACACTTTTTGGGGACCAGTGACATTACTACAGTAATCAGAGCTAAATAATATGCACTGTTACTGTATAAATTACACTGGCAGGGAAGGGGTTATCACTGGGGGTGATCAAAGGGGTTAATGTATGCCTAACTGTGCTTACTCACTGTGGGGGGGGGGAGGGGAAGGACTCTGTGAAAGGCACAGAGAGATTGGGGTTTTAGCTTAGCTGAAACTCCTGATCTCTCTGAGAGAAGACCCGCCTACTTTGTTTACATAAGCAGGCGGGTCTTCTGTTAGTTTCTCTGACGATCGCGGGAGGCCGGAGGCGATCGCTGCTGCTCCTCCCACGGCCTGCCTTCCGCTGTGTCTAAACACGCGTGTGCCGCCAAGACCGCGTGCACAAAATCACGTAGATTTACGTGATTTTGCGCAGCCAAGCCGCCCTGCCGCAGTATATCTGCATGGGCCGGTCAGCAACTGGTTAAAGAATAAAAAAACGATCAACTATATTGAAAGCATAAAAAACAATAGAGGAGAAATGGTACATTCAACAACAGAAATAGCTAAAGCATTTCACAGTTATTATGAAGCTTTATATACAGTGAGGCAAAAGGGATCATATGAAGAAGAACAAAAAGAAAACAAAAGATGCAAAAATATATAAAGGAGGCAAAATGACCTAGAATAACAACAGAACTACTACAATATATAGTTTAATCACAGTGTATTATTTTAGCAATATTTTTTTTACACAGCACACTCTGTGCTGAAGCGCTGCTATTGTGTGATTAATATTTAATTATACATATTATTATATATTTACATTGTTACTATTTATAGTGGCTGCTATTTGTGGGTGTTTAGTAACATGTTCAAAACTTTTAATTATATTTTGGCACTGGGTGGATACATTAATTGAATTTTCCATTGATGTGTCCCTTATTTGCTAGAACTACTACAAGCCCTCGAGGTACCAATCTCACAGGAGGAGATAAAGATTGCATTAAAAAAATTCAGCAATAGTGAAGAGCCCAGGACCCAATGTGTTTACCACTCGCTACTACAGGATTTTTAAGGAAATATTGGTACCAAAATATGTACATATATGAATGGGATAGGAGAAGGAAAGGAAATGAGAGCAGAATCCTTACTAGCGTTCGTAACGGTTATTCCAAAAGAAGGAAAGGATGCAACTTTGTGCTCTAGCTACAAGCCGAATAGCGTTATTAAACTCTGACATAAAACGTTATGCAAAAGTCCTAGCAACTAGATTAAAAGAGCTAATGCCTGAATGTGATTCATGCAGACCAGACAGGTTTCATTCCAGGTAGAGAAGGGAAAGATAACAGGGTAAGAAGGTTACTATTACTACAAAAATCTAGAGGTTTTAAGGCCCATGATTTGCTACTGTCAATAGATGCTGAAAAAGCATTTGACAGGGTGGACTGGGGGTTTATGTTGGAAATAATGGAAGAATTAGGCATTGGCCCTAGGATGAATCAATGGATTAGATAGAGCACTATATAGGAACCCAACAGTCTCGGTAAATATAAATGGAAACCTCTCTCCTCCGTTTGTAATATTTAACGGGACAAAACAGGGGTGCCAACTCTCTCCCCTGTTGTTGGGACCATTATAAGTCACCATTCGGAATAACATAGACATAGGGGGAGTAAAAGTGGTCCTGTTTTACATCATTAACCCTACAATAACCCTCCCAAATGTAATAAAAGAACTAAAAATATACGGGGAGATATCAAACTTTAAGATCAATCCAATAAAATCAGAAATTTTGAATATAGGGCTAAATAAGAGAGAAGAAATAGTCTTGTAGAAGGAATTCCCATTTAAATGGGCAAAATCAGACTTAAAAGATTTAGGGATGAACCTAACTCCATCATTAAAGAGCTTATATCATGCCATCTACATCCCCATGTTAAACGAGATAAAAGCAGATATTAAAAAACTATCAATACGGCCCCTTCCTTGGCTGGGACAAATAAATATGGTTAGGATGGTAATACTTCCCAAAATCCTATATAAATTTCAAATGCTACCAATAGACATCCCACAGACATCTTTAAATCAGTGAAAACAATGATATCAAAGTATGTTTGGCAGGGAAAGAAGCCATGAATACCGTACACGACACTTAGTAAAGGGAAAACACAGGGGGGGTTGGTTAGCATCACCACATTTTAAAAGATATTATAATGCAAATATAATATCACAAATGATAGAATGAACAAAAATAAATTCATATAAAAGATGGGTTAAGATAGAAACCACATTGTCCCTGAATGAATGGAGGTACTTTCAGTTAAAGCACTTTGTGGGATCCCTACCACAAGCGATTAGATCCAAGAAGGATCTGAACCTAGTGGAAATACTATGTAACCCACAAACAAAAGTAAAACACAGCATATCCCAGATATACAAAATGCTTACGGAAATGGTGGGCCTGGGGAGACCTCCATTCATAGAGACATGGGAGATGGAGTCAGGAACACGATTAAAAGAACAAGAAGTAAATGTATTGTTGAAAGCTGCCCATGATTATGTGGTCGATGTAAACACCATTGAAATGAACTATAAATGTTTATTGAGATGGTATAGGACACCGGTAAAAGTACAAAAATGTCAACCAGAGAAGTCCCCTCTATGTTGGAGGAACTGTGGTATGTTGGCCCACGTCTGGTGGGATTGTCCTAAGATCCGTGATTATTGGCAGAAGGTGCAACAATACATTGGGGAAATCCCAGGAGTAGATATTATCTACTATTATTCTATTTCATAAAACTGGTAATTCAAAAAAACATTATAAAGGTATGAGTCCCAAATTTAATAAATGCAGCCAAGGGGACAATCCAAAAAAATGGTTAGAATAAGAAAGTCCTGCAATTAGAGATTGGTGTAAAAGAGTAGACTATATATTCAATATGGAGTTCCTGGGAAGCAGAGAGGAAGATCAGATGGAGAGTTTTATAAACAAATGGGTAAAATCGTCAGACTTTAAGAAGACGAGTAAATATGTAGAAATTTGGGCGGACTAGGGTATAAGAAGAAACAAGGGTAGACGAAGACGAAAGGGAGGAGGTACAATAGATGAATAGACAAATAATGCCGAGTGGAAGGGGAAGAGAACCTGAGAGGGGGGTGGTCTGGGTAATTGTTTCAATAATATGTTGAAGTGTATTTGTATTTTTGGATTAACCTGAAACTTAATAAAACTTTTGGATAAAAAAGAAAAGAAAGCAATGTTATTTCCATTGTCATGCAATTCAGTGCAACCCAAGCCGCATCTGAAATCTCCTCAGTGTGAACCAGGCCTAAGTGAAAACCCTCTAAATTAATTCTAATTGAATGGCAGGATCCATGATTTATATCCATAGGCTGTAGGTAGGGTGAAAAAACATATACATGGGACACTGTTTTAGCAGTTATCCTTGCCCTCAATGAAAATGCCATGTTTAACTTAGGAAATGTAACAGGCCATGATACTTGAGAAACATATATAAAAGGAGGTTGTAACGGCGCTACCTTAAAGTGAATAAGTGCTTGTTATATGTGCCAACTTAAAATAAAGTGCCAATAAGGAAAAAATGTGTCATAAAAAACGTTGGTTTAAAATAAAGTGCACTAGTGATTTGTGGTGTGACCAAGTTTCTCATGATACTTGAGACTTACAACAAGACTTGCTGACGTGATCCAAAGGGTCTAGTATAATGGGATACCTTGCAAGTGAATTACCGAAAGTGGTCCCTGGTGCCATTTTGCAAGACCATGTGTGATTGGTAAGAGCAGCCTCAGCCCATACTCCACCCAGACCATGCCCCCCAATGCATTTTGCCTCGCCCACAGGGCTTAGTCATGGCTAAGCCCCATGGGTGGGGTGAAAATCGTCAGGGGCGTAACCTGGGCGGAGTCCGGGCTGAGGCTTCTCTTACCATTCACACAGGGTTTTGTGAGATGTATGGCACTCGGGACCATTTATTTCACTTGCATCTATTGAGCGTAGAGGAGCTCCTTCCTTGCCTGCACTCCCAGTGGTCGCTAGCGGATGAGGACTGACAGGAGCCTGGAGTGGCACCCCTCATTCTTGTAAGGGTTCATAATGGGATACCATGCTTGGTTGCATATTGAGCTTTGATTACACCTACAATGCCATGTTCTTTTGCGTTTATTAATTTATTTTTCTTCTTTAAAAATTTGAAACATGAAGAATTTATAAAAAAGAAAATGTCGTGTTTAAATTTAGTAAAATTTGAAGTGCCTGTTCATCTTCTGTAGTATAAACATGGCGTAAATTAACTCGCTTTCTTTATTTTTGAAATTTGTGCTGAAAAAATAAAAATCCATTTGTTAAGGGGAACATGGTTAGTTTTTCTATCATTTTCTCTGTGAGGCTAAGCGTATTCTCACAGTTCAAGTGCAATTACAAAAAACAAACATACAGGTTATTTGTCAACATTCTTTTTTTTATTCCCAAAAGAGAATAAAATCCATTATTTACAGGTATAGTTGAAAATCACAACCCTGAGAACCAAGAATATAATAAAAGTGGATAATGGCAGCCACGTGCTCAGATCGGAAGACATGTCCATTTGGAGGCCATTGATCCAAGTCTGCAAGATAATGCCACACCGTTTCCGGTACCAATGCTTGCAGACAGTTCATCTCAATGACCAGTTCTGCCCTCGTCATGGTACTGAGGTCACATGACTCAGAAATCCCAGCATGAAACGCCCTAGAAAAGTGGCAGCCTTTAGCAGCAATATTTAAAATACAATATTCATGATCCATTCTTTATATGCACCTTTCAGTGACTTGAATTACCCAGGCAATGCTGAACCACTTCTGTGCAATGTATAAAACATATTCTTAAAACCTAAAAATATGGTATCACCCCACCCAAGCAAGCCAGCATCTGATCTCCCCTCTTTACTCAGCAAAACAGTAAAAACAGAAGAAAAGAGATGTGCTGATTGGGATATTTCCATATGTACACTGTGCAGGAGAAGGGCCATCACTAGGAGTGCTGTGACATCCCGTTCACCAAACTTCTAAGCTGCTTCACCACAGTGTCTATTAACTTCTGTCTGTCCCGATCATTCTTCTTGAACTGGGCAAAAATATTATTCTTCTTGTTGACGTCCTTCATCCTAGGGGAAGTAAAGGAAAAAGTGAAAGACTTAATTTCATTCCCCACATGAGACTCTTGGCTGTGGCAGAACTTTTAGCATGCTCTGGTATTTGGTGGCCAGCAGGCAATTGTAGTTCCTTCTCAACTGGGGAACTGAACATTGCCTAAACCTGCCACACGCAATGATAGCACATAATGGGCTGCCATAACTTTGTTGAAGTGATCTGTAGGCACAATCCTATGGTAGTAAGGAAGTATAAAGGAAGACAGTGTCACAGGTTTTTAATAAGCCCAGGATGGATTTTTTTAGTCTTGATAAAAAAATCAGTAAGAAAAAGCCAAAGCGTTTCGGGGGCTCACAACTCCCTCTTCATCATGGCTAACAGATAAAACAACATAAAACTTTACCAATACGTAAGCAGAGCAATCAGTAAAAAAAGTATACATACATCTCAGAAAGCAAATCATATTACATGACCTCCATAATATAAATAAATACATGTGAAAATAAGAACAGCAAAGGCAACAGTGAACAAATTAACAATTATATATCATATTGCGTGCCATAAAACCCATAGGTTTTATAACTGGACAAATATTTACTACGTTTAGATCCATCTATTGATAATGTTTTATGTTGTTATGTCTCATAGCCCTGGTGAAGCAGTGAATCCCTAAAACACATTGGATTTACCTACTGATCACTTATCAAGAATACAAAATCTATAGTGTACTTATATTAAATGTGTGGCATTCTCTTTCTTTACACTGTCTTTGGGCCCCATGAGGATACCTCTAAGTATAAGAGAGTGGGACTAGCGTTCCACCAACACACAACAACTGTCAGGAGAGAAGGGTGAAGTGTGGGCACATTCTTATTTTTGCATCAACAACAGTAACTGGATAAGAGTTTTTCAATTTTCCTGAACAATTGTATTTCCTTCAGAACAGTTAGTTGGACATCTCTGAAACTCTCATACACAGGGGGAGTTTGCCTGACCTGGCTGGTTATAAATAGTAATCTCATGTCTATGGGTGGCTTTAGTGTAGTAGCAACTATATATACCAATATATACACTGCAATCAGGAATATTCGTAGGCAGTCAAAATAGGCCAAACATGTTGCTTGCAGTAACTGGGAAGTACTTGCCCTTAAAACTTTTACAACAGGCTAAAAACCCTCTGACAAATCAGCAACTGCTCCCTTTTCTCCATAGACAATATCCACTCTCTAGCAAGGGCTGCTGTAATATGTTGCACAAGTTGGATTTAAAAGTCGTAGAAGGTCCACAAATAAAGACAAAATCAGCCCAACTATACCCTTCTTGAGTGGAAATACAATGATCCAAAACCGAAGCAGGAGGTCATGTGGATCTTTAGCTGCAGTGGAACAGTAGCTTTTGTACATCTTGTGATGTGGTCCTGATACGTACTGCTTTTATGTATATCAAATTTCAGGGTGACCAACTCAGCAAAAAGTTTTGTTTTTTATCTTTTATATGTACTGTATGTATGTTTCTATCCACTCTATCTAACATGGAATACTGTAGGTTCTGATCACATATTCCAGATAACAGCGACCATTATTTTATGTAAAATTGTATACAAGATCATTGTTTTTGGGAAACACAAACACAGAGGTCCTGAAAAACAGTTAGAACAAGCAAGAAAATATATACTGTAGAATGTATACTTCACAAAAAGATATTTCAGTTCTCTTGGGGATTCTGCTCCATGATATAGTCCCTGCCCACCTTACACAAACGTTCTGCTTTGTTCTTATTATGTATATATGATGAAGATGGTCAGCAACTTCTTGTGTCAAAAATTATATTTATCTTCTGCTTTGCATTTTAAAATGTCACATAACTATACAGCAGTGCTGTAAGTAACTTTCGCCTTCATCAAACAGCTTACAAAGAGAAACCTACTTTGAAACTGTTTTTCAACACACATATGCACATGCTGCAACTGAGCATGCCATTGTCAGTTATTTTCCTACCCTTCCTGTAGCAACACACCAGAAATAAAACAGGGGTAGAATGACCCATTAAGATCCACTGAAAGCAGAATCATACATTAATCTGAACTGAGGAAAGTAGCAAAATTAACAAATACGTGGACCCCCAGTTATACAAAATCTAATGCTTGTTTTGTCTTCCTCCTTGACAGCTCTGGTTTTAATGACTGCCCCCTTCTCTTCTTGAACTGTTCTAACTTGGCACTAATGTCATCACGTATAATGATGGACCGGATGCCACGTTAATCCTGAATTAAATGTGAAGATCTACATCATACCAAAGCTGAGGGAAAGGGAGTAGGGAGTTGGTATATTTATTAGTTTGCTACTTCCTGGAATTCAGCTTTAAAGAATCTAGGTGTAATATTAGATCTATAAACTATAAGATAAGGACATTTCACTCATGTTTAGTATTTATGTCACTGAGTACATTAATGATGAAATATGGAAGTGTGTTATGCACTAGGGGGCAACCCTAATGACATATAAAAAAAACTTGCATATCCACTCTGTACAATGTACAGGACACCAGGGATCAATCCTGAATAACAGGTGTATTTACCCACTATTTGGTTTGTTGTCCCATTAGAAGAGGAGTACTCAGGGGTTCTTCACCCATGCAAGGTTCCGTATTAGTCTGGCTGGAGAGGACAAAACTGATTTTCAGTACTCTCTAAATTGTCCTCATTAGGAACCCTGAATTTCTGATTTTTGAATCATTTTGGACAGGAAGAACTTCCAAACCCTGAATAAAGGGACTCTAGTCCTGGGGGGTTAAGCCACATACAAGGGAGCCTTGAAAAGCAGCAGGAAGGAAGCATCGGTGGTCTTTGCGATAATATGGAGTGGTTCACAGCTGTGAAAAAGGGTGGATCCTCTGGAGAATTGAGACTCTGGTTTTGCTGAATTCCTGCTTGTCTTGTACCCCAAAAAGTGTGGAATTGAAAGACTGGTGGTAAGCTATGTTGTAGGGTTTTCTTTATACCAGGTTTGTGAATTTGCTTTACTTTTGCTGAAGAAAGCCCTTTGTGTTTGCCTGGTTTGGAGAAGCCAATAAAAACTACTTTTTACAAGCACCTTGCTGCTGATCTCGGACATCACTTATGTAAAACCGTAATTTTTGTCACTAACTTCTTTTTTCTTCCCTCGTCACCAATTTCTATGAACCTTTTAAAGAGTTTTGTGCTGCTTCCCATTTTTGGGGCTTTTCATATCCTCGTGCATATTCAACAGCTCTATGAGCTCTAAAGTGTATCGAAACCCCCAAAAAATTGTATTATATTGTAGCCTACTGGTTCTTTTTTTCTTTTCATGTACAGTAGTGATAAGCCAATAATACATTTCCTGTCCTATGGTTATAATGCTGATTCGCACTGGAGCTATGGAGGAGCAGCGTTGTCACCCTAGGTTGCTCTCCTGGTTTGAACTACAAACATCTCCCTCTGTCTGTTACATAGAGAGATGGTGTCAGTTTATAGTTCCCAGTGGACAGCTGGGGAAGCTGATAACATTGTTTGAAATTTCAGTTCAGTCCACAGAGGATCAACAGGCAATTTTATTTGTACTTGCAGAAAATGTACTTAGCCTCAAAAAAGAAAACTAATACTGCACTGCATCTAACGCTTGTAACATGCTATACATTACATTTTTTATTCTTGCGTATGGATAAGTTTTAAGTAATTAGACAACACCTACCCTTGCAGTAACCCCCCCCCCCCCCAATGATGGTTGCAGCAATAAGGTGTATTACTTACCCTATCCCTTGCTTCAGTTCTGTTGTTCTCTTCTGCCCTTAGCTACCGGCTATGAGCGGCCCCTGTGTCATCACGCATGGTACAGGGAGACAAGAGGGGAGCTTACAACCAGGGCCTGAAGAGCCTTAGAGAGGTCACTACACTGGACCGGCTGCATGAACCAAGACTAAGGTAAGTATTACACCTTATCCCTGCACCCCTAGACTAAACAAACAAGAGTAGTTTTTGTCTAACTCCTGCAGTTTAGCTTCAGGAAAGGCATATGACCTTGAGCTCTATCCCGCTTCCTTATTTTTCCTATAATAACTATTGTGATTCACATTTTCTGATGTTTGCCTGCCTGTGCCTGTTTTGTATCTTGCTCCACCCTAGGTAATGCATGCGAGTTGTGCCTTTGCTGTTCTGTATGTCGTTTTATTTGAATATAAATCTTGCTTTTCTTTCAATATTAGATGCTGAATCAAGCTCTCTCTAAAAGTTCCTGAGGAAGCGGTTAAATTCTGCGAAACATGTCGGGCAGAATCTACTAGGATGATGCTCATTGCAGTCAATACACTGTTTTTTGCTGTTTCATCCGTGGTATTTGCAATATAGCGCTCCTTCAGATGTGATGTATATTCATTTATGACTTGTTTATGTGTATGTGTTTTCCACAAATGATTTTATGGTGATTTAATAAATACATATTTTTATACAAAAAATTGGTATTCTCAGTTTACATCCAGTGTTTATGGTACTATCAAAGTCCATTATGCCTCCATTTTTTTCTTCTATACATATTGTGATTCACAGCATAACTACTACTGCCAGAACATGATGAACTCTTGTATCTGTCCTATTTTTTTAATTGTATGCTCATTTAGACAGCACTTCTGGTTGCTGTTGTCACATATATGAAACATGAGCTTGATGGACTTGTGTCTTTTTTAAACCTGACTATGTAACAATTGTAATTTTTTTTTTACACATTGTTTCTTTATTAAACTGTGTTTTTACAATAGCAGTACATAACCAGTAGCAGAATATATCATTTCTCAGGATCTGTATTCTTACACTGACAGTGTTACACAAAATATTGGAACAATATGTCCCATCAGTTATAATAATGTGTACTCCCAGAGCTATATACTCACTTCTCCAGCAGAATTAGCGCAGTACTGGGATTCACCCTCAGGTATTTGGAGTTGGGTTGACCATAATCAGCGAGATAAGTAGACCAATCCCAAATCATAAACAAGTCAAGAAGCTAAAAGACACAAACCAATTTGTTTGCATTAGCATAACATGCATACATAAATGGCATCTTTCGTAAAAGAGATCCACATGGTACAAGAATCTCCTATTTGGTAAAAATAGTTTTATAAAAATTGGAGCAAAACTAAAGCCAGCCAAGGTTTCTCTTATCCAAATTAAATCATACATTTGGTAGATAAGAGCTCTATTTCTGCTCCAATTTTCATAAATTTATACTAACTGGGAAAGTATGTGCTACCATAGTTACTCCCCAAACTGTGTAGGACAGAGGGTATGGTACACTGCAATGAGTGTATACATAGTATACAAATATTTATTATACACACACGATAGGGGTCCTGGGTTCAGCTCAGTTTCTAAATTCTCTCTGTATTACTGTATTTGTCTTCGTGTGCTCTAATATTCCACCCTACTTGTCTTCTATTGGATATGCTTGGTTAACAACAGTAGACCACATTCTTTTTTCGGGTAATGGATGCAAGTTGTCCATGTATTTGTAATGCATAGATAAACCAGTTAATGCTATACAAATAAATGAAATATTTTTTACCTTTTATATGCAACTCTATAAATTTTATTTTGAAAAGTCAAGATAATAATTTGGCTCAAAGCACAGCTCAAGGGACATTTGTCCAGAAGGTGGGGCTGTCCCTGGAAATGAGCCATACATATAGGGCACAGTCGTGATGTTAAGTGCCATGCCATTTGTAATACAGTACTTCCGTTTTCACTGATACTTTAGCGACAGGGTGGGGTGTGTGGAATTCCAAGCTAATTTAAACCAGATCTTTACCTAGGCCTAATTAAGCACATTAAAACAGTCCCTTTCAGATTATCCTCGGTAGGGAATCCGTGGCTGAGAAGCTCCAAGCTTCAGCAAGACTCCAGGGATTCCCTCCCTCCAAAACAAAATAAAATGATACCCCCTCAGCTCCCATCGTTATTGTAAGATCTGCTACAATGGTTGTTGGTCAATATACAAATAATCTTTTAAAAGCTAATGTGTCTGAACTAAAACAGCCAAGCATTTATTAAGCTTTAAATCCGTAATCCCTTTAAGCCATTTTAAACCCACTTCCTATCCCGTTTATAATTGTTTGTAACACTTAAATACCATGCTTACAAACTTACTGGGCTTCGCTACAGCTTTCCGGTACTCAGATAGTCTACACAGAGATCTATGCATATACAATCAATATACATCCAAAATCAGTAACGGCAGGTGCCCCTCTATGCAAATCGGTTTTTGTAAAGAATAAAAAATTCACAGCTGCCCTGTAAATATATCAGTAGGACATATAGGCTTGAAAGCTTGAATAATAAATACATATATATATATACGGTATATATATATACATACACACACTATATAAATATTATATATATATATATATATATATATATACATATACACACACACACACACACACACACTATATTGGCAAAAGTATTGGGACACCTACCTTTACACGCACATGAAGTTTAATGGCACCACAGTCTTAATCCATAGGGTTCAAAATTAAGTTGGCCCACCCTTTACAGCTTCATGGATGCATTCTTGGATGAGAAGGCCTGGCTCGCAGTCTCCGCACTAGTTCATCCCAAAGGTGTCAGGTTGAGGTCACATTCCTCCACCCCAAACTCGCTCATCCATGTCTTTATGGACCTTGCTTTGTGCACTGGTGCACAGTTATGTTAGAACAGGAAGGGGCCATCCCCAAACTGTTCTCACAAAGTTGGGAGCATGAAAGTGTCCAAAATGCCTTGGTATGCTGACGCCTTAAGTGTTCCCTTCACTGGCACTAAGGGGCCAAGCCAAACCTCTGAAAAACAACCCCACACCAAAATCCCCCGTCCACCAAATGGTTTGGAGGGGTGGCCCAATACTTTGGCAATATATTGTGGATGAGTGAGTTTGGAGTGAAGTAACTTGGCCTGCACAGAATCATGACCTCAACCTGATAGAACATCTTTGGGATGATTTATAGCAGAGACTGTGAGCCTGGCCTTTTCGTCCACATCAGTGCCTTACCTCACCAATGCGCTTCTGGAAGAATGGTCAAACATTCCTATAGATACATTCCTAAACCCTGTGGACAGCCTTCCCAGAAGAGTTGAAACTGGTAAAGCTACAAAAGCTACAAAGGGTGGGCCAACTCAGTATTGAACCCTACAGACTAAGACTGGGATGTTATTAAAATTCATGTGCATGTAAAGGCAGGTGTCCCAATACTTTTGGTAATATAGTGTTTATACATATGTATGTATGTATATACATACACACACACACACATTTATTTCTGTTTTGAATAATAAGGGGTTAGGACCCTATGTGTGTCCCTAATGGGCAGATTCCCCCTCTATTTATCCTGGTGACCATTGTCACTGTGAATGAAAGTTAGAAAAAATGTGGAGCTTTCACAGGAAAAGAGAGGAATACACAGGAAAAGTCTTGGTTTTAAATTAACTTTAATGCATTCAAAATGACCAATATTGCATGTATATTTAAACACATTAGAATATACTGTATTTTTTGTCACTATTTATTGCTATTTCTTTTTTCTCCACCAAAAAGGGGAAGGACTCTTAATTGTGTGACGAATTGTGAGATTTTGCCATCAATTGGCACTTTTCCACTGCAAGTACCGGCTCGGCTCTACTTGGCCCTGTTTGGTTTTCCACTGCATGGTACCGCATGGTACGGTGTTGGAACGGTTCGGTACGGTTTGGTATGGTTTGCTTTTCCACTAAAGTAGTACTAAAGTAAGTGGGTGGGATAGTGGGTGGGATAACAACGATTCTCTGACCAATCAGTGGCTAGTAGTGACAAACAGTCAGCTGCATGCAAAGGATTGTGGGATATGGTACCGGTACGGTACCTCTTGGAACCACAATCGAGGTGGTACTGTTTTAGAGAGCCGTACCGTTCGGTTCCATGCAGTGGAAAAGCGCCGCCGTACCGTACCGAACCGTTCCTACACCATACCATGCGGCACCAGCAGTGGAAAAGCACAAAAGCGAGCCGAACCGTTCGGTTCCATGCAGTGGAAAAGCACCAAATGAGCAGGCTTATGTTGAGTATGGTACAAGGATATTGGTGCAAATTTGGGAGTATTGCCTAATGGTACTAAACACAATGCTTAAAAAGCATTGCCCGTGCGCTCCATGGCTCCAGGAAGTGCCGGCATCCACTGGCAGCACCCCCCCGAGTCACAGTCGCTTGAAGCCATCCTGAAACACCACTCCGAAGACAGGGATGATTTGCAGTGCTTACCTACATGCCCTTTGATGTTTTTACTTTGTCAGAAATGACAGAAATGATATGATTTGTATTAAATGCTTCATGTGGTGCACTTAGTATGGCGCTTGTGTTCTCTTCTCAGGTATGTTGAGTATAGGCAGCCTTACAGTAGTTGCCTATATATACTTCCATGACACATTTGCCGACCACTCAGAAAAAGCTGGACAGTTCCATCTGGCGCTCCAGTGTGCGACTGGCCATTCCTGAACACAGAACAATGTAAGTGGACATGGCACATGCTCCAGAGGAAGGGCCAGGACAAGAGGGGGTCAGGAGTGACAGCCGCCTTGGGTACAGTGAAGAGAATACTGCATGCATGATCCAGATCGGTGGGGGCCAACTAGCGGATCGTGGCTTCTTTTCGACTAGGCTGCGACTTTTCCGTCTGCTCTGACAGCTACAGCTCTCATGCCAACTTGCATCATGCCCACTCTCTTCCCTCCTCACCCCAACTGCCCACAGCTGATATAAAAGATACACCATGCATGCACAACTGCCCATCCACCCCTAGCTCCTAAAAAGCAAGTTAATGGCAATGCTTTTGCAATGCATGCTCTATTCCAACTATGATCAGCTTGAGCACAGGGTAGCGGAGAATGGATGTGCCAAAGCATGCAGGCTAGTCCTATTACTTCATGCAGCAGCAGAAAGCAAGGGGATTGGAGTTTAACATCTTCTCTCTGTGTGCTGGACAATCCGATCCCATCACTGCTAAATACAGCAGGCAATTAAATAACTTTCCATTAACAATAATGTGCGAACACATAACTACATTAAATATAATGATACCCAGTCTTCTGACATTACCACTTAAAAGTACAATGGCACGCTACATAAATACGAACATTGCATTGCACATACTGACAATGTCCTACCATCTCTGCCTGAAATTGCAGGAACGCCTATTAATTCTATTGTTTTGATTAGTTAAAAAAAACTAGGAACCCGTGAGGTCAAAAGAGTAATAAAACTGCCATTTATGGATTTAAGGCAACTGCACAAAATTGAAGTCCTGAGTATTTATATTGTGACCCCAATGTAAATTTTACCACCTATCTAATTTAGCTGACGTTTAGTGTAAGGGTTATTGCTTCTCTCCTCTGTGTTAGGCGCACTGGGATGTAATATGTAACTCTGGAGACAAATTTATTGAAATAAGAAAGCATTCAAAGAGTGCTCGGAGCGAGGGTGGGGGTGCATCTGTCCTGTATAGGTCTGGCTGCAGAAAGACAGATTTGAGTGGACTGAATGGTGAGGCTCCTGCTGTGAGTATGTGATCAATCCTTCCATAGTCACAATGGACCCCCTTCTGGTGTTTGCTGCCTTTCTCCATAAAACAGTTAGCTGTCTTTCACTGTCAATCAAACATTACAATTTTATTATTTCCTAAAATCCTTGCCTACACTGATGGCTCTTGTTTAAGAATGACGTTCTTGCACAAACAATACAAAAAAACACAGTGGCCAAGAGGTTGGGAACAGGGTCCCTTCATTTATATAAATGAATGTATATAATTGCCAGCACACCATGGATCTTCAAATATCTTCCCAAAGGTTTTATTCAAAGCAGTCACATCACAGCAGAAAAGTGCAACGTTTTGGGGCCGCACAGGACCCCTTTATCAGTCATATGATAAGTGCATACCATAGTGAATCATTAAATAAAATCGTTTGGATGATATTTGAAGATTCATGATGTGCTGCTAATTATATTCATTAACCTGTGAAATTTCCAGTCTCCAGCACCCACTATTCCGCTATTATTGCTTCATTTATAGAAGGAAAACACAACAGAGTTATTAAAAGTTCAAATTCCTGGTGGTGATCACACTGCAGACGTAGCTTTAAAAGAAACGTAATGGTACTGTCTTTGCCAGACATTGGTTAGCTGTATTCATGTACCGTATTTTTCGGACTATAAGGCCCACTGAAAATCCTAAAATTTGATCAAAAACTGGCAGTGCGCCTTATAATCCGGTGCGCCTTATATATGAAAATAGTTTGAAAATTTACCGTTAACTGGATGGTTTGAGCAAAGGGGTGCAACCACTGGTCATAAGTGTCAATCGTTCCTTCAAGGCGAAACTGCGAATCACGTGGGAAAACTGGATGATGGAAGGAGAGCACTCCATCACGAAGACCGGGAGGCAACGCCGGGCCAGTTATGCCACTGTGTGCCAGTGGATAGTGGATGCTTGGCATTAAGTATCCGCCAGAACTGTCATCCGAGGGTCCGCGATGAGCAACTGCCAGTAAACCTCGCGCGGATCAACGTTCCAAAAAAAAAAAGTGCGCCTTATATATGAAAAAAGTTTGAAAATTGACCGTTCACTGATACTGCGCCTTATAATCCGGTGCGCCTTATAGTGGTGAAAATACTGTAATTCTTGCATTATTTGGAGAAGGATGTTTGCAATATATATGCATTAAATGTTTTTTCTTTGAGTTGTATGTGCTAACATTTCATTCTAGTGAGGTGTGCCTGGTAATAGATTGGGGATTCTGAACTCGGGATTTGGGAAGCAAATGGTGGGAGGTATGAGATGGCATCTTTGAATAATCTCTGCATTATTAACCCGAAATTAAAGTGGCGAAATCTTGATATGACAGATTCAAGAACATCAGCAATAATGGTACCTCAATTTCTTGCTTTGGGTGCACAAAAACAATAGCAAAAATGCACTAATTGTAGCCAACATTTTTATATAAATAATTCTGATAAAATCTTTATGATTTTCTTTAAACTGTTCTGTTTCTAAACAACCCTATTTAAAGTAAAACCAACCTATGACATTATTTAAAGGCATATTGGTACCTAACAGGGCTGGTGATGATGATTTTGACAGTCTGGTGAAGGAGGTATGGGGACATATTGGGCAATCCATGCAAGTATGGGAATAAAAAACAAACAAACATGAATAGTCACTTCTTTAGAGCCGGTTCACACTAGCGCGACTTGTCAGGCGACTTGTCCATTGACCGCTACAGGACCCGTTCTAATAGGAGCGACACAAGTCGCTCGAACTTAGAAAAAGGATCCTGTACTATTTCGGGGTGACCTCAGAGCGACTTGCATAGACTTCCATTATGTGAAGTCCCTGCAAGTCGCTCCGAAGTCGTGGTGCATGGTAATGCACAAGTCGCCCCCGAAGTAGTAAGGAGTCGTTTCGCCTCAGTGTGAACCAGCTCTTACTGTGCCATTCATGGCAGTTTACTCCCCATCCACGGAGGGTGGCATGCAGTTGGTTGGAGTCTCTTAGGGGTATTTTTATTGGCCCCTCTACCTGATGTACTTAAGTGAATTATATTACCTATTCTATACTGTGCAGTTATGCATTCTCCAGTATATATTTATTTGGCATACCAGCTGGTGTGATATATGTCTGAGCTGCTGGCCAATAGTGATTTGCAGTACATCTTTGATGATTCTTTGATGACTTGGACTCCTTATCCACTCTCCCCGTTATGTGCTACTTCTTTGCTTCTAACGTTTATGACTTGCTGATTTTGTACAGAGCATTGATCTATTAGCTCCAGAGGAAGCTTAATGCGAAACATGTCGAGCAACACGGCTCAATGAAATAATATACCTATGTATTAACACATCGACCGATCTCCCTGGGAAGACAGTATACGTCCCTGTCACCTTCGGTGGATCGCCTTGATGTGAAGTATTGTTTAATCTATCATGCTATTCCAATGATCTGTATTTGTTCACTATTTATCAGCAATGTAACTGCTAGAGTTGGTTATTTTGTATATTTTTGTCCATTTTTCATGAATGGGATACTCATGTTATTGTTTCCTTTTTTTTTTATGTTTTAACGTATGTGATTCAATAAAATGTTATATTTTATGTACCCAGTGCCTTCAAAGTCCCTGTTTCTTTCCATTTTTGTTTATACTGTGGCATTGGTGTGAAGCAGAAGCTGTCCCGCATTGACTCTAAGACTGAGAACTGAGCGATCACAAGACCACTGGTTGCCCGGTTCTTGATCTGCTTGGAGCGAAAGGCCAGTGACTGTCAGTCACTACACTCTGCTTTGGCCCTCCAGTGCTCACTGGACCCCAGGCTGGAGTCAGAGCCAGCTGTAAATCAGGCAGCTGGTTGAATCCTGGCAATATCTTGCTACAAAAGCTGACTCACAGTCTGGGTCACTGGGAGCGCAAAAGTAAGTGCACGCCTGTGACCCAGAAGAAAAGATTTGGTCATATCTCTCTTTTAAAGACACCTGTTTAAGTGGGAACACAACAATTTAGGTCCTGGAGCCAAATTGTCCTTTTATACCCTCTTCATCCAGCCCACTGTTTTATTCCAAATGCCACCCAGTATAATCACTCAGTCACCTAGATGTGTGCCATCTATGTTATGTGTATCATTGGGAATAGCGTGACATTATCATTAAGTTTTAAGTCAATCATTTTAAAACAGATATAGAATAAAGAAAGGTCATTTGAAACTGGTCATCTCATCAGCATACAGTAGGGAAATTAATTATTTGATTCCCTGCAGATTTTGTAAGTTTGCCCACTTACAAAGGAATGAAAGGTCTATATGTTTTATCATAGGTGCATTTTAAATAATTGAGACAGAATATCAACCAAAAACCCATAAAAGAACACGATACAAATGTTATAAATTGAGTTGCAGTTCAGTGAGTAAAATAAGTATTTGATCCTCAAGCAAAACATGACTTAGTACTTGGTGGAAAAACACTGACAAGCACAGAGGTAAGACGTTTCTTGTAGTTGGTGACCAGGTTTGGACACATCTCAGGAGGGATTCTGGTCCACTCTTCTTTACAGATCTTCTCTAAATCCTTAAGGTTTCTTGGCTGTCACTTGGCAACTCGAAGTTTCAGTTCCCTCCATAAATTTTCTAAAGGATTAAAGTCTGGAGACTGGCTAGGTTACTCCATGACCATAATGTACTTCTTCTTGAGCCACTCCTTTGTTGCCTGGTCGTATGTTTTGGGTCATTGTCATGCTAGAAGACCCATCCACGACCCATCTTAGTGTTCTGGCTGATGGAAAAAGCTCCTCCTCTGAAATTTTACAATACATGGCCCCGCAAAGTCGGCCTGTACCTTTAGCAGAGAAACAGCCCCAAAGCATAATGTTTACACCTCTGTGCTTGACTCTAGGGATGATGTTCTTAGGGTCATAGTCAGCATTTTCCTTCCTCCAAACAGTTAATGCCAAAGAGCTCAATTTTAGTGTCATCTGACCACAGCACATTTTCCCAATCCTTTTCTGAATCATTAGGATGTTAATTGGCAAACTTTAGATGGGCCTGTACATGTGCCTTCTTGAGGGGGGGGACCTTGCAGGCACTGCAGGATTTCAATCCATGGTGGTGTATTGTGTTACCAATGGTTTGTTTTGTGGCTCTGGTCCAAACTGCTTTTAGATCATTCAAAAGCTCCTCCCATGTAGTTCTGAGGTGATCCCTCACTTTTTTTCATGATCATCTTTACCCCATGAGGTGAAATCTTGCATGGAGCTCCAGCCGAGGAAGATTAATGGTTATTTAGTATTTCGTCCATTTGTGAATAATCGCTCTAACGGTTGTCTCCTTCTCACCAAGCTTCTTGCTGTTCTTGTAGCCCATTCCAGCCTTGTGCAGATCTGCAATCTTGTCCCTGATGTCCTTTGACAGCGCTTTGGTCTTGCCCATGATGGTGAGTTTTGAATTGAATTAGTGCCGGTTCACACTACCACGGCACGACTTCGGGGGCGACCTGTGAAGTCGCATGCACCGCGACTTCGGTGCGACTTGCACGGACTTCATATAATGAATGTCAATGCAAGTCGCTCCGATGTCGCCCCGAAGTAGTACAGGAACTATTTTCTAAGTCGGAGCGACTTGAGTCGCTCCTATTAGAACGGTTCCCATAGCACTGCATGGACCGTGACTTGTCAGGCTGACCAGTCGCCTGACAAGTCACGGTAGTGTGAATGGGCACTAAAGGGATTCTGTGGACAGGTGTCTTTTATACACATAATGAGTTGTCGTTAGGAGCACCTTCTTAAATTGACAGGACTAATCTGTGTACCATATGAGCACATACTGTAGCCAGTCTGTGGGAGCCAGAAATACTGTTGGTTGGTAGGGGATCAAATACTTATTTTACTCACTGAACTGCAACCCAATTTATAAAAATAACATCTGTATAGTTTTTTTTCCTGGATTTATGGTTGATATTCTGTCTCTATCATTTAAAATACACCTATGATAACAGTTATAGACCCTTCATTTAAACATGCTGGTTAAAAGGTGATTCCATAAGAACAGCTTTAGGCAAGGTGTATAGAGGAGGTTCTGGGGACTGCCCAATCCATTTCTGTCTCTGCTGTGCTCAATCTAAATCGGAGAAAGAGCAGTCCCTTATCTGCTTTTAGGGTGTACTAAGCTCAAAGAGCAATGCTCCAGAATAATAAACCTGCGCTATTCAGCAGAAAACGGTTGGTAATACTGCATTCATTCAGAATGGTCAAAGTGTGCACTGCAGGGAAACAAGGTTCAAGAACTACTAAACACAGTCATTGGAATGTGCTGCACCAGCTCCAGGTTGAGTTACACAAAGGGACTGGTGGGACTCCTCAGAAGCCCATGTACTACCCTAATAAATGATTAAAAACATGCAATCAAGCAGGGTTTTTTTTTTTTTGGCAGAAAATTTGTAAAGTATTGAACATATGATTTACACCAATACCTATTGTGCAATATGGATGCCCGACTTTAAGAAATTGACAACATTTTTCACACTTTTGCACACTGTATGCCACTGCATTGGCTCAAGCCTGTTATTTGACCAGCTAGTGAACTTAAGCTGGCCATACATTAGTAGAATTTTGTTAAAAAAATGTTTTAAGGGAATTTGTTTGATTTTTTAATGGTTTGTGGGGTCAAAACAACGTGTTTTCGACAGCAGAGAGGAGAACGTTTAAAAAGCAGAACAGAAAATTGTTCTTGAACGAATGAATTTTAAATGTGGTTTTTAGGGATGCACCGAAATGAAATTCTTGGCCGAAGCCGAATAATAATGAAATGCTTGGCCGAAGGCCGAACACGGTGTTTCACATTTTTTCCATTTATTTTGCCAATTTTTTGTCCTCTCTCTTGTCCTCTCGTGTCTCTCTTTCTCTCTCTTGTCCTCTCATGTCTCTCTCTCTCTCTCTTGTCCTCTCATGTCTCTCTCTCTCCCTAAATGTTACTGTAGGGAATGGGATTCAGTGCACACTGCAGCCTTGTACCATAGGGTTAATGTTAGTGACACTGTAGGGATTGGGAAGGATGCTGGGAATGGAAATCAGGAAGCATGCAGGCAGACTTGTAAATTTTAATTGCAGATACAGGGCACTGGGCAGGTCAGGGTTAATATGGTAACATCAATTACTCAGTGACAGTCAGTCAGTGTCAGTGTGGACTCGATCAGATTATACAGATAGTCTCTCATAGTGGTGGTAGTAGGAGGCTGGAGGTTGACTAGTAGGAGCCTGGAAAGGAGCACAGCCGCATACATACATTACTCACTCGTGCACTGCAGCCCACCCCACACATTCAGTGAGTCTTACTCTCCTCCCTAGTTTTTTCAATGGCACATTCATATGAATATCGCCTACGGCCACAGGACGATAGTCAATATCATATCGACTATCGTTCAGCCCTATTGTTCGGCACAAAATTATTCGGCCTTTTGACTTATTCGGCCGAACACCGAAAGTGCTATTTTTTCTATTTTCGGCCGAATAATGTTCGGCCGCCGAACATTCGGTGCATCCCTAGTGGTTTTGGTTGGGCAAAGTTCATTCACTCCATAATCTAAAGTTAAAAGCAAACATTTTTAATCCCTTCCCACTGCTGCACCAGCTCTTTAAGTTAATCAAAATGCCGGGAGACAAAGGCGGGCATCCTGACCACATGACCGCTGTGATTGGCTGTCACAGCAGTTACATGGTTGGAAGCTCCAGATTTGTAAGTATGCATCAGGAACTTCCTATGACATTTTAGTTACTGTGCTCGGAGTGCACAGCATAAAAAAAAAAAGAAAGAAAGAAAAAGAAAAATCAGCCCAGAAATGTTCCATGATAAAAACCAACCACTGATGATCTTATATAGCAGTGACTCTCTGTTACCATACTAACTATGAAAACTTCAACACTGCAACTGCCCCCCTGGTCACATCTATACATGATTGTCCATTAAAATTAACGTTCACTAGTCACTGCTGCAGTTGTGGGAGACTTCAGGAAGGTTTTCAGACAAAGAACTTCAAACTGATCCCTAAGTTTAGGCTTTAGTGCACCTACACCATTGTAAAATGCATGTCCACTGCATGATATCTATGCAGCATTTACCATATTGGATGCCCCATAGTTCTCAAATTTAGGAACATGTTCTAAGCAGGAGGCAGGAAAGATAGTGTTTGTTTCATAGGAAAAAACTGCTGGTTTGCACAGACAGCATCTTCAGTTTAGTCTATGTCTGCATCTCAAGCCTTTTCTTTTTTTTTTTATTATTAGGCCTTGTGTACACATTTGTACTTAAAGCGGAGTTCCACCCTCAAAGGTGACTTTGGCCCATCCGCTTGCTCTGTGTCACCTGAAAAAGAAATGGATGACAATTTTTTTTTTGTTTACTTACCTTGTTTTTGAAGAAAATATACTTACCTTACTTCCTCTTCCTCCCTCTGCGGCCGCGGCCTTCGTCGTCACTTCCTGCTTGCGTCGACTCCTGGGAGCTGAACGTCATCGATCCCAGGAGTCAATGCGCCTGCACCGACCCGACTCGTCAGTTCCGGTGCAGGCGCATCATTCCCTGCTAAACAGCTTCTGGGCATGCCCAGAAGCTATGCAGGGATGACGCGCCTGCACTGGAAGTGACGAGTGGGGCTGGCGCAGGGCATTCCGGGGCCGAAGAGGACACGGAAGAGGACACAGAAGAGGACGCCCTAGCTTCAGCTGCCCACACCAGAGCTGGCAGCGCTGGACAAGAAATTTTAAAGGTAAGTATTTCTTCTAAAAGGTAAGTGCAACCTGGGACAGTTCAGAGGCTATCCATTCTGAAATGCACTAGCCCTGACTGTCCCGGGGGGAATTTTTATTTAAAAAACCTTTCCGAGGCTGGAACTCCGCTTTAACCGTATATCAGTAAGAAGGGATGTGTTTGCCTGCAAGGGATGCACAGGTAGTGTATGCATCCATGTACAGGCAGTCCCATTCATGCCCACTGGAATGCAGCAGCTGCATGGACACAGCTGCTGCTTTCCAATTTGATAGCTGTGCAGGTACGGGTCTCGGAATGCAGACAGTGTCCTTCATATAAATGTATACTGAAGAACGCCTGTATGAATGAGGCCTTATGGGAGTTGAAAGTTTTAACTTGAAAATTGTGTCAATGTTTACTTCAATTATCCAGTTATGCGCAAAGCAAATTCCTGTCCACTTTGAATACCTAATCATGGGCAGATGCTTTTCATTTAATTAGATAACTGAAGTGAGCAATGACTGTAAACTTCTTAGGTAAACCAGCACAAGTACATCTGCATACATCTGTGCTTACATGTCCCATAAAAAGGAGTCAGAAGTAGGCAACAAGCAGACCAAATACGTCAATAAAAATGACGTCTAAGGTAGAAGTGCATTATTGAACCACATGGTCCAATAATCCAATTAAACAATTTTCCTGCAAGGAACTATAAATACTGCAACAGTAAAATCAGTATTTTCTGATATAGCAGTAAATAGTCTTAAAGTGGTTGTAAAGGCTGAAGGTTTTTTACCGTCATGTATTCTACGCATGAAGGCAAAAAATCTTCAGTGTCCATCTGCCCTCTCAGCCCACCCTAATACTTACCTAAGCCTGATCTCTTTCCAGCGATGTGCACAAGAGCCAAGGCTCTCCTGGGTCTCTCCCTCCTGATCGGCTGAGATGCAGCAGCATGAGCCATTGGCTCCCACTGCTGTCAATCATAGCCAGTGAGGCGGAAGTGGGGCAGACCCATGCTCTCTGTGTCTTATGGACACAGAAAGCTGTCTCGGGAACAAGCAAGCATGAATGCCCCCATAGGATGCCGCTTTCTATGGGGGCACTCTGCAAGGGAAGTGAGGGGCGGGGGAGGCGACCCTAGAAGAGGAGAATCAGGGCTGCTCTGTGCAAAACCATTCCACAGAACAGGTAAGTATAACATGTTTATTTTCACTTTACAATCACTTCAACTTAGCAAGGATATTTTCCCTTAGCTTAGTGAATAAGGCAAAACTCTGCTGACTTCCTTCATCCAATCTTGTTCAAGTACAATCATTGTTTTTTTTTTTAATTTTCTTTGCACATGGGCATTGTTTGCAAAGTGAGTTTTATCACATTCACTAGAGAACATTCCCTTGAAAATGAAAAGCCTATTTGCCTTTAAATGAACTCCAATTTATTTTTTTAGATTCTCAGATGTCAGCAGGCACCCAAGCCAACCTATTCTGCACTGAAAGCTGTTTAGATGGGTTGAATTTTCTTTCTGAATGCTGCTAGACTGGAATCAAAACAGTGTCCGCATCATGTTATATAGGCATGGTTAAAGAAAATTTACATAATTGCATATATAATGGCATTTTTATATATATATATATATATATATATATATATATATATATATATATATCTATACACATACAGTGCCTTGAAAAAGTATTCATACCCCTTGAAATGTTCCACATTTTGTCATGTTACAACCAAAAGCTTTATTTTATTAGGATTATTGGGACCAACACAAAGTGGCACATAACTGTGAATTGGAAGGAAAAAGATAAATGGTTTTCCACATCTTTTACAAATAAATATGGAAAAGTGTGGCGTGCATTTGTATTCAGCCCCCCCTGAGTCAATACTTTGTAGAACCACCTTTCGCTACAATTAAAGCTGCAAGTCTTTTTTCATATGTCTCTACCAGCTTTGCACATCTACGGAGTGATAGAACACTTTTGGGATGAATTAGAGCGCAGACTGCAAGGCAGGCCTTCTCTCCAACATCAGTGCCTGACCTCACAAATGCGCTTCTGGAAGAATGGTCAAACGTTACCATAAAATGTCAGGTTTCTGTGAAGTAAAAAAAATGAGACAAAGATATATATTTTCAGAACGTTTTCCACCTTTAATGTGACCTATAACCTGTACAAGTTAATTGAAAAAAAAAATGAAATTTTTTAGAGGGGGAAGTAAAAATAAAAAAACCTAAATAATGTGGTTGCATAAGTGTGCACACCCACATAATTGGGGATGTGGCTGTATTTAGAATTAACCACTTCTGGACTGGAAGGTTTTACCCCTAATGACCAGGCCACTGTGTTTTTTACTTTAACGGCACTGTGTTACTTTAACTGACAATTGTGCGGTCGTGCAACGCTGTACCTAAATAAAATTGATGTCCTTCATCTCTCACAAATAGAGCTTTCTTTTGGTGGTATTTGGTCAACTCTGCGATTTTTATTTTGTGCGCTATAAACAAATAAAAAATCTAATTTTTTTTTCATTTTAGGCAAAAATGCTACATATTTTTGGTAAATAAAATCCCTAAAAGTATATATTGATTGGTTTGCGCAAAAGTTATCACTTCTACAAACTAGGGGAAAGATTTATGTCATTTTTATTTATTTTTACAAGAATTGGCGGCGATCAGCGATTTTTAGCAGGACTGCAACATTGCGGCGCACAGACCGGACACCTAACTGACATTTTTGACACTTTTGGGGGGACCAGTGACATTATTAAAGTAATCAGTGCTAAAAATATGCACTGTTACTGTACTAATGACACTGGCAGGGAAGGGGTTAACACCAAGGGTTATCAAAAGGTTAAATGTGTCCCTAGTGGGTGCTTTCTAACCGTGTGGGGGATGGGTTAGCTTAATGAACCCACAGACCTGTGTTCCTAAATAGGAGGAACACAGGATCCCTGTGTTCATTACTGACAAAACAGCGGTCTGCTGTGTTTACAATGGCAGACTGCCGTTCTGTCTCTAAGGGGAGCAATTACGGGTTCCCAGTGGGCATTGTGGCTGTAAGCGCTAAAAAAACACTAATAACAACATAAATCATTAGGGAGAAAATCAGAGTCCATGCACAAAGCCCGTGATGAGAAGTGAACACACTTTCTGGCAGGATCAACAGGTGCTCTAAGTGTTAGAATCCACCACCGAGTGAAATGGCCTCTCACCTTAGGCTTATTGGATATAAGCATATGACTCAAAAACTCTTATAGCGATCTCCCCTTGGTGGATGGGATGTACTCCTTCTTGTACTTCACCTCCAAGAGACCTCACACTGAACAGAAGCAACACCACAAAGTTCCCAAAGCGGACTATGTTCTGCTCACAGATAGGCTTCAACCAGCAACTCCCCTTGAAACCATGGAATAGGGAAAAACACCGGGCAAGCCCATAGCGTGATACTGATAAACTTTCTCTGATATAAAGTGATGTTTCAGAAGAGAGGAGAGGATGAAACATCACTTTATATCAGAGAAAGTTTATCAGTATCACGCTATGGGCTTGCCCGGTGTTTTTCCCTATTCCATGGTTTCAAGGGGAGTTGCTGGTTGAAGCCTATCTGTGAGCAGAACATAGTCCGCTTTGGGAACTTTGTGGTGTTGCTTCTGTTCAGTGTGAGGTCTCTTGGAGGTGAAGTACAAGAAGGAGTACATCCCATCCACCAAGGGGAGATCGCTATAAGAGTTTTTGAGTCATATGCTTATATCCAATAAGCCTAAGGTGAGAGGCCATTTCACTCGGTGGTGGATTCTAACACTTAGAGCACCTGTTGATCCTGCCAGAAAGTGTGTTCACTTCTCATCACGGGCTTTGTGCATGGACTCTGATTTTCTCCCTAATGATTTATGTTGTTATTAGTGTTTTTTTAGCGCTGCCTATTGTACCACACATTATTTACACAGGAATTGTATTTTGACCTGAGGAGTGCAGCTGCTTTTCGATTTGATATTGTCCTTCTGCGCCGATATTATTTTCTCTCATATTGTGGCTGTAAGACCTGCTGATTGGCTCCCCATCTGCCCAATCGTCGCGTGCCCCCCATTAGCGGTCCCACGAAGTGACGTACAGGTACGTCGTTTCGCGGGACAGAGCCGCCCTGCCGCAGTAAAACTACGACGGCTGGTCGGCAAGCTGTTAAGCAATCACATTCAAACTAATGTTAAACAGGAGTCAGTACACACCTGCCATCATGTAAAAAGCCTCTGATTAACCCCAAATAAAGTTCAGCTGTTCTAGTAGGTCTTTCCTGACGTTTTCTTAGTCGCATCCTACAGCAAAAGCCATGGTCCACAGAGAGCTTCCAAATCATCAGAGGGACCTCATTGTTAAAAGGTATCAGTCAGGAGAAGGGTACAAAAGAATTTCCAAGGCATTAGATATCCCATGGAACGCAGTGAACACAGTCATCATCAACTGGAGAAAATAAGGCACAACAGTGACATTACCAAGACCTGGACATCCCTCCAAAATTGATGAAAAGAGGAGAAGAAAACTGGTCACGGAGGCTGCCAGGAGGCCTACAGCAACATTAAAGAAGCTGCAGGAATATCTGGCAAGTATTGGCTGTGTGGTACATGTGATAACAATCTCCCGTATTCTTCATGTGTTTGGGCTATGGTGTAGAGTGGCAAGACGGAAGCCTTTTCTTACAAAGAAAAACATCCAAGTCCGGCTAAGTTTTGCAAAAACACATCTGAAGTCTCCCAAAAGCATGTGGGGAAATGTGTTATGGTCTGATGAAACCAAGATTGAACTTTTTGGTCATAATTCCAAAAGGTATGTTTGGCGCAAAAACAACACTGCACATCACCAACAGAATACCATACCCACAGTGAAGCATGGTGGTGGCAGCATCATGCTTGGGGCTGTTTTTCTTCAGCTGGAACAGGGGCCTTAGTCAAGGTAGAGGGAATTATGAACAGTTCCAAATACCAGTCAATATTGGCACAAAACCTTCAGGCTTCTGCTTGAAAACTGAACATGAAGAGGAACTTCATCTTTCAGCATGACAACGACCCAAAGCATACATCCATATCAACAAAGGAATGGCTTCACCAAAAGAAGATTACTGTTATGGAATGGCTCAGCCAGAGCCCAGACCTGAATCTGATTGAAAATTGGTGGGGTAATCTGAAGAGGGCTGTGCACAGAAGATGCCCTTGCAATCTGACAGATTTGGAGAGTTTTTGCAAAGAAGAGTTGGCAAATATTGCCAAGTCAAGATGTGCCATGCTGATAGACACCAAAATGACTGAGTGCTGTAATAAAATAAAAAGGTGCTTCAACGTAGTATTAGTTTAAGGGTGTGCACACTTATGCAACCATATTATTTTATTTTTTTATTTTTACTTCCCTCTACCTAAAAGATATCAGTTTGTTGATCAACTGAATTGAACAGTCACACTTGTGCGACTTGTGGGACTGCAAAGTGCACACTTGTGGGACTGCAAAGTTGCATGACAAGTCGTACTCCATGATTTCCAAAGAGTACCGTTCATATTTGTACGACTTCAAGTCATGACGACTTTAAAGTAGTCCCTGCACTACTTTGGGTGGATTTTAATGCGTTTTGAGGTCCATAGACATAGGCATTGCTTTAGGCCCAGTCAAAATCGCGGCAAAAAAATTGTGAATAAATCGATGTAAAATCGAGTGACTTTTAGGTCGCATAAGTGTGAAAGGGTTAAGATCAGGAGACATACTTGGCCACTTAATCACTTTCTTCAGAAATGCAACAGTGGTCTTAGATGTGTGTTTTGGATCATTGTCATGTTGGAAAAGTGCACAACGACCAAGGGCACGGAGTAATGGTGACATCTTCTCTTTCAATATAGAGCAGTACATCTGTGAATTCATGATACCATCCATGAAATGCAGCCCCCTGACACCAGCAGCAACCATGCAGGCGCACAGAAGGACACTGCCACCACCATGTTTCACTGTAGGCACCATGCATTTTTCTTTGTACTCCTCACCTTTGCAACGCCATACAGTTTTGAAGCCATCAGTTCCAAAAACACTTATCTTGGTCTCATAACTCCAGAGTACAAAGTCCCAATAGTCGTCTTCTTATTCAGCATAGGACCTAGCAAATTCTAGGTGGGCTTTTTTGTGCATGGGTTTTAGGAGAGGCTTCCTTCGTGGATAACACCAATGCATGGCATTCCTCTGCAGTGTTCACCGTATTGTGTCATGGGAATCAATCACTCCAGTTTAGCTTTCTACTACTTTAGCTAACTGCAGTGAACTTGCATGGTGAATTTCTTCAACCCTTCTCATTAGAAGACGCTCCTGTCGAGGTGTTAACCTCTGTGGACAGCCTGGATGTCTCTTTGAGATGGTTGCAGTTCCATCTTTGTATCACTTTTGCTACAATTTTCTGACTGATAAGTAAAGCTTTGCTGATCTTCCTGTAGCCTTCAACTTTCTTATGTAAAGAAATTATTTTCTTTCTATTCCATGTGGTGCCATTGCTGACAGCATGAAATGAGAAGGGGTTTTCTTTGTTAAGTAACGCCCTTTTATAATCATCTATCTGCTGGACACCTGTTTAATGAATAATTAGACTCATCTGTAGTTGAATTCTTGTTAATTAGGATTTTGTTGTCTAAGGCCTCTTTCACACGGAGCGGACCGTATTGCGATCCGCTCCGGCACTTTTTTTTTTTTTACGGACACGGATGACACTTGTGTCATCCGGTCCGTATGTCCGCATATCATCCCATTAATTTGCGGATGATATACGGACATAATATATGTCTATGGGATTGCGGATGTCAGCGGATGACACCGCTGACATCCGATTTTGCGTCCTTTCCGTTTTTTAAACGGAAGAAAAATATAGATTGGGGCACCTGATGTAAGAGGACACTCTGATTGGGACACCTGAAGTAAGGGGGCACTTTGATGGAGACATTTTATGTAAGGGGCACTGTGATGGGGACATGCGATGTAAGGGGGCACTGTGATGGGGGCACCTGATGTAGAGAGGGCACTATGATGGGGAGACCTGATCTAGGGGCACTATAAAGGGTATATCTGATGTAAGGGGGCACTGTGGCAGAGACACCTGATGTAAGGGGGCGTTGTGATGGGGACACGATATAAGGGAACATTGTGATTAGGGCACCTAATGTAAGGGGGCACTCTGAAGGAGATACCTGATGTAAGGCGACACTATGATGGGGACACCTGATGTAAGGGGACACTGTGATTGGGACACTTGATGTAGGGGGGCACACCTGATGTAAGGGGGTACTCTGATGGGGATTTATTTTCTGACAGACATATAATGACTACATCTTATTCATAGCACAAACATAGGATTCAGACCTCTACTGCAAGAACATTTTACTGACTGGTCCTCTTTGAATTTTAATTCCCTACCCCTGTACAAGATTAGGGCTACTCTGCAATTCTTTTGCTACTGACAATTAGTATTAATTTAAGTCCCTGCCTTTGCATGGAATTAGTTACTGCAACATAAATCTATCGAGCCACAATTACAGCAACATTTTGTACTCTGCATTGTACTGTGAATGCAGAATGCTTTGGTGACACACCCTAGGGGGCAGATCCATGACACCCTGCACTCACAGAAAGTGGGTTAAAAGATGCTGGGTGTTCTTTAATCCTTAAGAGGACCAGTAAATTGCAGAGTGGGTGAGTCTGTGGGGAACTGCACTAAAGTGGAGGTGAGTATTGCAACAAGATCTTTATCTCAGTTTTACTGAGATATTTTAGCAAGAAAATGGTTACATTCTATGTCTAGAGGCTCGACAACATTACAATACACAGTGGACCCCCCTGGAAGTGAGATTGTTAAATGAGAGTCTATTGCCAATGGATATCTTTCTGCAGGGAGCTAATCTGTTCTCTCATTCTCAAAACTGAAAGTGATCAATCCATACCTTGCTCTACCCCATCTATCTCACTTGAGCAGATATCTTTAGGCTCTTGGCAGCCACAAGCTAGATGATGATCCATTAATGGCCGGGTGATTGTGTTATTTCACTGCGGTGCCTAAAATTCATTACAAGTATTTTTCTTAAATGCTTTGTTTGTTTTGTTGTGAGAATGAGAAAAAGCCTAATGCTTCAGTAGGAGACAGATTTTATCTCAGTTATCCTAAATTGTAGGTAAAGCTGTCTGTATTTTTTAAAACCCTATTTAATTTCCACGTTGAAGTTTCCATTTTCAATAGGAACTCCGTTTAGACCCAGGTGAGGTGAAAGACAGCTCTTCGTACAATAGAAGAATTATGTATCTGCCATAATAAGGCATATATATTAAAGTAAACCAGGAAAATTCAAATAAGCAAATGAAAAAAAATTAAAGCCGTCACTCAGAACTTCATGTCAAAACCATCAGTAAATCCAAAGCTATAGGCTGCTGAGATTAAATGCAAAGATTGACATTTCCTGTAAAATGATGAGCTTGGTCCGTTTCACCACTAGACCCTCCCTATTGGACAATTGGAATATTTATTCCATTAAAAGGCCAAACTTGACTTGTATAGGAAAAGTCACAATATGCTTTAGTCTCTTATAACTCTGGATCTTCTGATTATTATTGTGGTGCATACTTTAAATTTAAAATAATCCCTGCTTAAGACAAATCTTTTTTAGAAGCTAAGTTCAATTGTTCAATATTTATGACAGGTTTATTTTATACAGCATCTGTATTTTGTAAAAGAATGCTGGAATATGCACTTATTCTCAAATCAAAGTATCATTTTCACCAAGTCTCTCTGTGTTTGGATAATTAACAAATTACCTTGGGCTAAAAAAATTAAACAATTCTCTGTCTACCTACACCTAATAGGTTTTACAAAGATTTAAAGTAAAAGTGATAAAACCACAGATTTTTCTTGGCCTGCTCTGCAACAATATGGTTTGCAGCTATTTGAACCCTTATCTTTTGTAAAATGTTTTCTTTTTTATGGCTTGTTTTTTACAGTTCAACTTTTGCTAGCCATTGTCCAAGCATTGTTACAATATTTTATTGGAAAACATCACATTTATTAGAAGGTGTACATGAACTTTGATAACAAAAAATTGCCATGTAAGTATGGCCTATAAAAGTGATAAGGACAATTACTTGTAATACTGCCTCCCCTTCTGGCAGACTTGTCCCAGTTTGGCAGGTCACCATTTTAACCCAAAACATGGCACCTATTTTATAATACATATTCCCTTCTTTTTACAAATTTCACCGTTTTTCCCGTACATCGATAGATGATGAGTTCTTTACAATGTGGTTGTTATTATTTTGTGCAATAAAGCCTAGCGAGCCATGTCTGAACTCATTGCAGCTTGCTATGTATTGTTGTAAATGAGAAGACTTTATTATCGTCAAAAACATTTTAAGTTTATTCGTGATCATGAATATTGCTACAGGTAACAGGACTTATAACTTCAAATTTTTTCTGGCCAGGCATTAAATCACACGAGCCAAAAAGCCAAAAGCAGAGAACTGTACATAAATTCGATAAATAATATCAGTGCATAGTTCTTTGTGCATACAATCAATTTACATCTTT
The DNA here is from genome assembly GCF_965119305.1 of Pelophylax lessonae. Lineage (NCBI taxonomy): Eukaryota > Metazoa > Chordata > Amphibia > Anura > Ranidae > Pelophylax > Pelophylax lessonae. The sequence continues at coordinate 84,441,598 of NC_138776.1, forward strand.
ATGACTAATTGCACAGATATACCTAAAAATAAATAAATCTAAAGCAAAATATTTTATTTCGTTTTGGATAGAGTAGAGCATCATTAACCGCTTCCATATCGGGCGAATTACGGCATTCGTCTCCTACATATAAAATCATCATTTTTTTGCTAGAAAATTACTCAGAACCCACAAACATTATATTGATTTTTTATAAAGAGACCCTAGGGAATAAAACTTTTTTACGTCACACGGTATTTGCACAGCAATTTTTAAAACGCGATTTGTTATATAAAAAACACTTTCAGGAATTAAAAAATAACATAACAGTAAAGTTAACCATATATTTTTGTATAATGTGATAGATGATGTTATGCCGAGTAAAAAGATACCCAACATGTCATGCTTTAACATTGCGCACACTCATGGAATGGCGCCAAACTTTGGTACTTAAAAATCTCCATAGGCTACGATTTAATTTTTTTTTACAGGTTACCAGTTTAGATTTATAGAGGAGGTCTTGTGCTAGAATTATTGCTTTTTGCTTTCTAACGTTCGCAGTGATATCTCACATGTGAGGACGCAACCAAAGTATGTGTTCGCTTCTGCATGCAAGCACGAGGGGGACACTTTCATTTTTTTTATTGTTTTATTTATTTTTTACACTTTTTCTTTTAAAATCACTTTTATTACTATTACAAGGAATGTAAATATCCCTTGTAATAGGAATAGGGCATGACAGGTCCTCTTTATGGAGAGATGTGGGGTCTATAGGATCCCACATCTCTCCTCTAGGCTGGAAAGCCTGAGATAAAAAAGAAAAAGGAAAATAAAAGATCTCAGGCTTTCCAGCTGAACACACGGCAGTGTTTACAACTGCCATGTCTGGGCATGATGCCATTACGTTGCACCCGGTCTTCGAGAGTCAAAGAGATGTTCGGGGGCGGGAGCGACATATTCCCTCCCGCTGCCTGTAAAAACAATCAAGGGTCTGAATTGCCGCTATGATTGTTTTTACTGTGCAGGGAATCGCTGGCTGAAAAAAAAGCTATCTGGATGATGCCTGTAGCTGCAGGCATCATTCATATATCTCCACTCAAGCCTAAGGACGTCAAATGACAGCTGGCGGTATGGAAGTGGTTAGGGCTCCATGCACTTTAGCATTTTTTTAAGCTATTAGCATTTTTTTTTCTGCTCCCTAGAAGCTAGTGTTATCCTGTGTCCATGCACACTGCTTTAGGCTATAAGCGTTTTTGAGCTTCAGCGTCTAGGAGCAGAAAACAAAAATATTTTTGTAGAGATCCCTGGAGCGTTTTTCCAGCTAATCACTCCTAAATCCTAATATAGTATTTTTTTTTAGCTTTTTTTTTTTTTTTTAAAGGAGCTGCAAAAAGCCTTGAAAAAATGCTAACGCTCTTAAACACTACTACGAAAATCTATTACCAGAGTTTTTTATACAGCATTTTTTTAGCTTAAAAATGTGCATGGAGCCTAAAACCCTGTGAGATTTGTTTTTCTGTGTCCATTGTGGAAAATTCCCTTCAACCCCTTTCCTAAAGACACCCCAAAAGAAACAATAAATTAGTAAGGGGAAATCACCACTGATAGTTGCTGCAGGAACTGGTGTGCACATTGAAAGAATTACTTAAGGCCCGTACACACGATAAGAAAATCTGTAGGGAAAATTTGTCCGACGACCGATCTGCCGATTTTCGGATTGTTAGTATGGTGCTTTCGACAGCCAACTCCGACTGTTCGGCTGACAAAATCCTGATGTGCAGGCTATAAAATTTTTGTCGTCCGTAATACAACGTCCGATTTTCGTCTCATTAGTACAGATTTTGATGGAAAAAAATCTTAAGAGCAAGACTAGGCATGCTCAGAGACGAAAGAACACCTACAAATCAATCCAACACATGACATCACTTCTGAAGTAGAATTCTGTCCTACGGGAAAATTCGTATGAAAATAACCTCTTCACTTTCCACATCAGACTAGCATGCCACAAAAAACGGACGACAGACCGTTCGATAATCTGATCGTGTGTACGGGGCTTAACTCATCAATTGTTTCTCTGGTGACAACTACATTGTGTGTTTTTTAATGATTGTGTAATGTGGACTAATGTGGACTAGAGGAGGAGCCAAAAGCACTATATCCTTAAATACATTATAACAGGAAAAAACTACAAAAACCTGGGATTTTTTAGGTGGCAAACAGTGCAAAATATACACATATAATAAAATATATACAGTTTTAGTCACATATAGTAACATGAAGTTGTCTCAACATGTTTCACTTTGAATGCAGCTTCCTCAGTAGAATTTACACTAAACTGTTGTAGTGAAAATTCTCCTAAGGAAGCCACATTCAGTCTAAGTTCACACTGAGAGAGGGTTTCAGCTGAACTCGCACAATTTCAAACCAGCATTTTCAGTCCAACTTCGATTTGACAGACAACTGTGCAAGTTCCTGCATAGATGTTGCCCCCTGAAGTCACCAAAAGTAGTGCAGAAACTACTTTTGGGATTCGGACAGTGCCATTGCAGGCAACAGGCTCTGATTTGACATGTCAAATCGGTCCAATGTGAACTTGGGCTCAAGGCAAAAATTGTTGAGATGACTATGATTGGCGCAAATAAAGTATTCAATGATATATAAAAAAATCACCAATTATATTTGCATGGTTTTAGATACATTTTGATATGTTTTATGGATTCTTTAAAAATGTGAATAAAATGTATATTTTTTTTATATGTATGAATTTTTCCTCTGTTTTATAGGTATGATTTTTTCTCTGTTTGGCAGTCGCCAGGAAAATAATTAGGGCAAAAAATTATAACATCTCTTGCCCTTCTGCATAATGGGGTGACACTGCCTCCACATAATCAATAGGAAAATACTGTAAATAACATATTTCCAATTACCTGATTGACTTGAATGATAAGAGAAGAAAATGTTGTCCATTATTGCCCCTGACCATCACTGAATAAAATAAAGAGTGAACACAAAAGCTTGAGGGGATAGCCTCCAAAGTCAGGGGTTGGGTGGAAGGAAGAGCTGAAAGCTATGAATGGGAGTTTGACAGCCACACAGCCAACTACCATTTAACAAACCCAAGGAAGCTATGGGACTTGTGGAGTGGAGAAGAGGGATGCACATGAAACACACTGCAAAAATGTAGGAGACAGCAGGCCTTGTTCAGCAAGGACTGGGAAAAAAGAGGCAACTGGTCTAAATAATGCCCAAAAGTGAGATAGATGAAGCAGCTGGGGCAGGATCAGAGCGAGCTGACAAAATGAATGATGGGTGGAAAACAGCATCACAGAGAAGAGCAAAATCTGAGGACCATGGGGTGAAGAATAGCATTTCTGAGTAACCGGAGGATGGATGGGCTGAAGGTGAGAGCCAAAACATGAAATCATTGGAAAAGCAGTAAGGGTATGACCCCTCAAAAGAGCTGGTACAGGTGGACAAAGCTGTAAGCCAACTTTTAGCAGTCTGGTTGGGATATATGTGATGCTGGTGGTGAGATATGAAAGTAAAACATCACTAATGGCACCAGTGCACAAAACAAGATTCATAAAGACATGGATGAGCAAATTTGTTGTAGAGGAACTTGACTGGCCTGCACAGAGTCCTGACCTCAACCTGATAGAATACCTTTGGGATGAATTAGAGTGAAGACTGCGAGCCAGGCCTTCTCGTTCAACATATGCCTGACCTCACCAATGCGCTTCTGGAAGAATGGTCAAACATTCCCATAGACACACTCCTAAACCTTGTGGACAGCCTTCCCGGAAGAGTTGAAGCTGTTATCAATGCAGAGGGCAGGCCAACTCAATATTGAACCCTACAGACTAAGACTGGGATGCCATTAAAGTTCATGTGCGTGTAAATGCAGGCGGTCCCGATACTTTTGACAATATAGTGTATGCCTGATTGGTGTACATAGGTATCTAAACCAAAAAAAAAAAAGTAATATAGTGTAGAGCACCAGTCCCTATAAATGTGGTGGCTACATTAGTTTTAGCTGTTTTTTAAACTTTTGTTCCTTCATTTTCATCTGGTGATCCTACCAGCAGCACACTTCCTGTCCTAGGATAACAACATTTACATGCACTGTAATTATGGAACAGCAGCGTTGTCACCTTAGGACAGGACTATAGATAAGGACTAAAGAACACCTCCCCTCTCATCTAATCCACAACATGGGGGGGGGGGGGTGAAAGTTCTGTAGTTAACAGAGATTGCTGGTTCAACAAGTATTTGTATCAAGTCCTTATAACTCATTATTTGTTTCAACGCAAAAAAAAAAAATGGCTGCTGTTTACAAATATTGCACATATATATTCTTTCATATTGGGCTAAATCAAACTTTACTTACCTATGAGCAAACTAGTTCAAATGCTTAATATTTATTAAGCCCTAATCAGGCAGTCTTCTCTACATTTAATTGTAGATGTAATTACCTTTTTGTAAGGTGCAATTTACTTGATAAACACGTTCGAACACTTGCTGGTGTTCCGTCTGAGCGGATAAATGTCATCGTTCCCCACCCTGGGGGCATCATTATCACAGAAAAAGCAGTTATAAAAACACATAGGAGCTGAATAGGGGTGCAAGAGAAAAAAAAAATAAAATCCCTTTCTGACCTTTGAATAACCCAAGCAAGAGATTAGCCCATTTCCAAGCAAGTATGTTGTCACACTGTTAGGCCAATTGCTGCTATTGACACTTTGCATAAGCACCTTAAACTGGGTGCTTAAAGAGAACCATCATGCCATTAACTCATAAATATTTTTATACAGCTGGATTTAAGAGAATAAAAGAGTGCTGGAAAGTTTCAGCAAGTTGAAAAGGTCACAATGTTTGCGCAACAGGGCATTCACAGGGTTTGCGGTCAAAAAAATATTATGACTGTATCTAGGGTTAACTGGTGTGGTATCAAATAGGCTTGCTGGACTTAGAGTCTATATATTGTATTATTACGGGTAACAGAAGCGTACACCCTGTTTACTCACTACTGAATAATTGTTTCCTTTTAGAAGGATTATACAGACTGTAAACTCAAACTGATGACTGCAGGGAAAATAACATATTTAAAGGCTCCTCTAAGTGAATGTTCCCAGGAACTAATAATAATTTAGTGTTTTTGTAAAGGGTGATTGGGACCTTCCTCCAGCCCTTATTGCCAGTGGCAGTTACAGAGGGCTTTCATATAACAATATAGTTCGGTCCTCCTCCAAATGACAGCAATCACAATGCACTTTTGCTTCCACTAGTTCAAAGAGGTTCTACATCTCAGTAGTTAGGGAACCTGCAAACCTAGAATAAATCTGCGTGGATGCAAAAAGCAACTTGAAGCAACCCAGAAGCAGTTTAGAACTTCTGAAATGAAAATCAAAGCAACCCAGAAGCACCAGAAAGCAAACTGCACTTAATCTGCATTTAAGTCCGATGCTTTGTATACATGATCTCTAATATTGGCCTCTGCACTCCCAATACAAAGGATTTTAACTGCAAAGTTCAGGTCTTGGCATGCTTCTGTCTTTTGTGCACCACTCTGAAGATTGACAGAATCATCTTTGGCTCCATATGTGTCAACAGAGACAGCTGGCCAGTTTAGGAGTGATTTTCAAATGGAGGGATGTTGGAATCAAACTCTGCAACTGGAGATGTATGGATAAGGTGTATTCTGGAAAGCATCAGTATATGTTTTAAAGAAGTTGTATTCTGTCTTGGACACGCATTATGGGTTGTTGTACTGAATCAGTGGATGGCATCACCATGTAATCATAGGATAATCCAATCACTGTCCAAATATTGTACATTTCATCTCCAAAATACATCCCTTCCAAACCAATGAAACCACATAGTTGCTCCTTCGCTCCCCGATTTCTCTTGCATTGACTAATGCAACTTCCTACTCATAGGCCCTCCTCTACACAGGTTTTCTTCCCTTCAGTCTATTCTGAATGCTGCTTTTAGACTCATCTACCATACCAATTGTTCCATCACTCCTCTCTGCCAATCTCTCCACTGGATTCCAATTGCCCAAGAAATAAAATTCAAAATACTAAGATATTAAACCATTTACAACTCTGCCCCAAGCTACATCACCAATCTTGTGTCAATATGTCGCCTAAACCGTCCTCTCCATTCATCCCAAGACCTCCTGCTCTCTAGCTTCCTCGTTACCTCCAGGACTTCTCCAGCTCTCATGCTCTGGAACTTCTTAACTCAATCTCTCTGGATACCTCCTATTCTCTCCACCTTGACGATCTCCAAAAATGCTTATCTTCAGGGAAGTCTATTCTGCCTTCACCTAAAAACTGAACTTTGAATTTTCCCATCAGCCCATTCCTCTCACCGTTATTACCTTTTGTATAACTGTACCTATTAGGTTGTAAGATTTGGGCAGGTCACACACAGTTTGACTCTTTTGGACGGTTCAGCAGGAACCGGCCAAGATTCAAACTGTGTGTGAGCAGGCTAAATGTACCAAGTTGATCGATTAATCAACTTAGGTACAAGCCTGCCAGATTCCCTTGCAATTATCGCAAGCCGCTAGTATAGGCGCTAGCGATAATCACTGTCTTTTTCCTGGCAGGGACAGCTTCCCCTGCCCGCCCCCAACCGGTAGAAGACAGGCAGGAGGGATTCCCCTGTCAGCACATTCTGTATTGAAGGGGGGAATCGTGTGCATTTGTTTCCTGCATCCAAGAAATTCGCACCATGTATGGCCTGCCTTAATGAGCAGGGACCTCTAAACCCTCTTGTATTGAATTGTATTGTAACTGTACTGTCTTCCCTTATATTGTAAAGCACTGGGCAAACTGCTGGTGCTATATATATCCTGTATAATAATAATAATGATAATAATAAAGATCTTCACCAGTGAAGATCCCTATTATTGCACTGGTGAAGATTATTATTATTAACGCGCAACTATAATATTACTCACTGTGCACTGAAATATGGAGTATGCAACGTTCCGGAAACATCACCCTCTGATGCCTATTGCTTTATGTGAATAAAGGACAGGATTATCACTATACCAAGGTGTACTGGTGGGGATCCATATTTTCCTAGAATATGTTTTACATCCAATTTGCTGGATTAACAAAAATTCTGTATGTGTGCTCACATCCCTTATACAGCACTCCAGATTTGTACATCTCCATATCTAGCAAAATGAGATTGACATGTTTTGGGTGTAACATTTTAATTTTCTTCTCACTTGAAAACAAAACTTTCACTCCTGAAAAACTAACCCCACACCTAGTCCTTGACCCTTAATCTGAATCCATTCCTTATTCTTACACTTTAACTAACCTCCCAATCATAAATCACAAACCTTTCAATTGTGCTATCATGCCAATGCCCACTATTAGTTAACCTATGACATTATATAACTCAGAAAAACTTTAAGTAGAAATGATTTCACCCCAGAAGAATGCCACTATCCCTGCATCTTGAAACAAACAGCTGCACTTTTCTATATGGGACATTTCATTCATTCAAACCTGGCTACACAAAGATAAAAAAAAAAAAAAATTATATATATATATATATATATATATATATATATAATGATCAGATAAAATATCCATTTTGACCTCAATGTATGAAGAAATCTGATTTTTTTTTGTTTAAATAGTATTGAATATTTTAGAACAGAAAGTAAAAAAAGTATTGTCTTTATTTCAAAATGTATGCTATTTTTTTTGTTTATAGCTCAAAAAATAAAATACTTAGGGGTGATCAAATAGCACCAAATGAAAGCTCTATTTGTTGGAAAAAAATGATAACATTTTTGTTTGCAAACAGCATTACATGATGGGGCAATTGTCAGTTAAAGTAACGCATGTGGAATAGCAAAAAATGGCCTGGTCATGAAGGGAGTAAAATCTTCTGGAGTTGAAGTGGATATACAGTGGGGAAAATAATAATTTGAGCCCTTGCAGATTTTGTATGATTGCCACCTTACAAAGAAATGAAGGGTCTATATTTTTTACCATAGGTGTATTTTAAATGATTGAGACAGAAGATGAACCAAAAATCCAGAAAAAAACTAAATAAATGGTATAAATTGAGTTTATAGGTATTTAAACCCCTATCAACCAACAATAATTCTGGCTCCCACAGACTGGCTATAGTATGTGCTCATGTGCTACACAGATTAGTCCTGTCAATTTAAGAAGGTGCTCCTAACGACAACTTGATATGTGTAAAAAAGACACCTGTCCACAGAATCTTTCTTCAATTCAAACCCACCATCATAGGCAAGACATAAGAGCAGTCAAAGGACGTCGGGGACAGGATTGTAGATTTGCACAAGGCTGAAAGGGGCTACAAGATCATCAGCAAGAATCTTGGTGAGAGGGAGACAACTGTTAGAGGGATTATTGGCAAATGGAAGCAATGCAAAATACCATCAATTGCCCTCGGTCTGGAGCTCCATGCAGGGTTTCACCTCTTGGAGTAAGGATGATCATGAGAAGAGTGAGGAATCAGCCCAGAACTACACGGAGGAGCTTATGAATGATCTCAAGGAAATTAAGACCACAGTCACCAAACAAACCATTGGTAACACAATACACCGCCATAGATTGAAATGCTGCAGTGACTGCAAGGTCCCCCTCTTCAAGAAGGCACATGTACAGGCCCATCTTAAGTTTGCCAATGAACATATAAATGATTCAGAGAAAGTGCTGTAGTCAGATGCGACCACAAAATTGAGCTCTTTGGCATTAACTCAACTTGCCCAGTTTGGAGGAAGAAAAATGCTGACTATGACCCTAAAAACACTATCCCTACAGTCAAGCATGGAGGTGGAAACATTATGCTTTGGGACTGTTTCTCTGCTAAAGGTACAGGTCGAATATGTCACATTAAGGAGCCAATAGACAGGGCCATGTACTAAAAAATATTGGATGAGAACCTTCTTCCCTCAGCCAGAACACTGAAGATGGGACGTGGACTGCCAAGGCAACAAAGGAGTTGCTCAAGAGGAAGCACATTAAGGACATGGAGTGGCCTAGCCAGTCTCTAGACCTTATTCCTATAGAAAATTTATGGAGGGAGCTGAAACTTTGAGTTGCCAAGCGACAGCCAATAAACCTTAAGGATTTAGAGAAGATCTATAAGAAGAGTGGACCAAAATCTTTCCCAAGATGTGTGGTAACCAACTACAAGAAACATCTTACCTCTGTGCTTGCCACGCCCATGGGCTATCCTCAGCTTGGTATATAATCCCCCTCTCTGCTCTAGGTAATCAGTTTAGTAGCAAGCAGTATAAGAGGTTTTAGAACTCCATAGAGGGGTAAGTGCTGTGTCCGTCGATGAACTCAGAGAATGGATTTTACGGTAAGCACAAAAAAATTGATTTTTGTAAGAACTTACCGTTAAATCCTTTTCTCTTAGCTCATTGACAGACGTAGTCCTCTTTGATTAATATCAAATTGGGTTATACTGCCCTCTACAGGAGTAGGACACTAGGCAGAAGAAAACGTTCTGGCCACACCTTAGGGGCAGTCCCAGAGGGTATATCCTCTCTCTCTCTGCTACAGGATGTCAGTTATGTCACAAAGCAGTGTCAGAGAATTTAACCCAACCCAACTCAAAAATAGAGGGGCGGGTACTGCGTCTGTCAATGAGCTAAGAGAAAAGGATTTTACGGTAAGTTCTTACAAAAATCCATTTTTCTCTGTCGCTCATTGACAGACGCAGTCCTCTTTGATTAATATCAAATTGGGACGTCCCAAAGCAGTGCCACAAATGAGGGGTGGGATAAACGGAAATCAAAATCCAATCCAGAAGGCCCAACCGGTGCCAACTAGAAGTCTTAAAGGCTCATCAGACAAAAGGATGAGACTCAACTGAAAACCCAACAGAAAAACCCTCGAGGTAGACCCCCGTCTCCTCAAATAGCGGCCTGCAGAACCTTGCCGCCAAGAGAGGCATCCGCCGATGCCATCACATCAACTTTATAAAATTTTGCAAAGGTATGCACCGACGACCATGTAGCCGCCTTGCAAACCTGAAGCACTGACGCCTGATGGCGAAAGGCCCATGAAGCACTAAGCGCCCAAGTGGAGTGCGCCTTAACAGGGAACGGAGGCTCCCGACCCTTAATAGAATAAGCCTGTACCACCGTCTGCCTGATCCATTTGGAGATAGTCGCGGCAGATGCAGGCAACCCCTTCTTAGGGCCATCCGTGATCACAAAAAGTGAATCCGTCTTACGAAATGAATCCGTAGTATTCAAGTATACCCTGATCGCCCGAACCACATCCAAGGAATGCAACGCGAATTCCCGAGGATGAGTGGGCTTAGGACACAGGGAAGGCAATACAATGTCCTCATTCAAATGAAACTCTGAAACCACCTTAGGAAGGAAGGATGGATTCGGACGAAGAACAACCTTATCCCTATGAACCACCAGATATGGGGAACGACAGGATAATGCAGCCAGTTCTGACACCCTGCGTGCAGAAGTGATAGCCACCAAGAAGGCCACCTTCTGGGATAAAGTAAGCAAGGGAATCTCCCTGATATTTTCAAAGGGAGGTTTCTGAAGAACCGACAGCACCAAATTAAGATCCCAGGGCGGTAAGGGTGCGGCGTGCACTGGTGGAGCCAGGTGCCGCACTCCCTGGATGAAACTCCGCATCAAGGAATGAGTAGCCAGAGGCTTCTGAAAGAAGATTGCTAACGCTGAAACCTGACCCTTGATGGTGCTCAAGGACAGTTTCTGCTCAACCCCCTTTTGCAGAAAGGCCAATATTCGGGCCACCGAGTAAGAACGTGGAGGGAACCCAAGGGATTCACACCACGCGATATAAGACTTCCATGTGCGATGATAGACTTTTCTGGAAGTCGCTTTCCTTGCTTTAATTAGAGTAGGAATAACTGAAGTTGACAACCCCTTGTCCTTCAGCACCTGGGTCTCAATCTGACTAGACAGAAAAAAACTGACATCCTGTAGCAGAGAGAGAGAGGATATACCCTCTGGGACTGCCCCTAAGGTGTGGCCAGAATGTTTTCTTCTGCCTAGTGTCCTACTCCTGTAGAGGGCAGTATAACCCAATTTGATATTAATCAAAGAGGACTGCGTCTGTCAATGAGCGACAGAGAAATCACATTTTCTCTTTTGTTCATCGACGGACACCGCTTCATAAATCATAACCACTGGGATGCCCAAAAGCAGTGCCAAAAGAAAAATGAGGAGTGGGGAAAATAACCCAAGGCTAAATATAAGTGCCCTTAACCAGAACACAGGAGCCTTTATCGGGTCACAGGAGCCCCCCCCCCTGAAAAAATAAAAGTTTAAAGAAAAACACTCCTCAAGAGGGAACAGCCCCTCTTAAACAGCAGCCTGCAAAACTTTGCAGCCAAAAAAGCATCTGCAGATGCCAAAGTATCTACCTTATTGAATTTTGTGAAGGTATGCACCGACGACCAAGTGGCTGCCCTGCAAACTTGCGATATTGATGCCTGATGACAGAAGGCCCAAGAAGCACTCAGCGCCCGAGCAGAATGCGCTGTGACTGGGAAAGGTGGAACCTGATCTTTGTTGGAATAGGCCTGAGACTCTGTCCGATCCCTTTTCTTGGTCTGTCCGTAACAAAAAGTGAGTCTGACCTCTGAAAGGACTCAGTAGCTGCCAATTACACCCGAATTGCCCAAACCACATCTAAGGTATGCAAAGCAAGTTCCTTGGGATGAGCTGGCTTGGGACACAAGGAAGGCAACACAATGTCCTCATTCAAATGGAAGTCAGAGACAACTTTGGGCAGGAACGATGGACAGGGACGAAAAACCACTTTATCCCTATGGACCACCAAATAGGGACTGGGACAGGATAATGCCGCCAATTCCGATACCCTGCAGGACGAGGTAATAGCCACCAAGAATTTCACCTTCTGGGCTAATGTAGACAAAGGAATCTCCTGAATATTCTCAATGGAGGTTTCTGGAGAACCGAAAACACTAAATGCAAATCCCATGGTGGCAAAAGAGACTGTACAGGTGGAACCACATGTCGAACCCCCTGAATGAAGGTACGAACTAAAGAGTGGGTGGCTAGGGGTCACTGAAAGAAGATTGCCAAGGCAGACACCTGGCTCTTGACGGTACTCAAGGCCAACTTCTGATCAACCCCGTTGAAGAAAGGTTAAGTTCTGAGCCACAGAAAAGGACGCCAACCGACTCACCCCAAGAAATGTACGCTTTCCACGTACGATGGTATATCTTGCTGGAAGATAAATTCCTTGCCTTCACCATATTAGGGATCACTGATCCAGACAAACCTTTATCCCTCAGTACCTAGCGTTCAATAGCTAAGCCATTAAAACCAGCGACTGTAAAGCAGGATGGTAGATTAGCCCTTAGGACAACTGGTCTTCTCTAAAAAGAAGAAGCCCCCAAGGGATGTTTACAGCCACCAGGATGATTGGAAGACCCTTGCTCTTGATTCCTTGCAGGAACTGCAGAAGAAGCCTGAGCCGGCGATTAAACTGGCCTTACCATGGCCCTTGGACGCCTGCGGAGTCTGTCAGAGGACCTCGTCACAAACTTCAGTATCCTCCTGTGGAGCCGAACCTGCTAAAGGAGCTGCATGTAGGACTGTGAAAACAGAACTGTCTTGAAGGTGGATACCACCAGACTCAGAACCTGTATGCAAAGCGGGAGAGAGAACTGTCTGTGTGTCAGCAGCCAGTGAATCACGACCTGTGGTTCCTGAAATTTGTCCAGAGGAAGGACCATCCTGGTCAGAATTAAAATCAGACCTAGGTAAATCAATTCCCTGGACAGGGACAGGGGGACCTTAGGTAGTTCCGACATCACCTGAACCTTTGCAGGAATTAAATCCGCACAAGGAAACTCGGTACCTAAAAAAACCTGAAAAGAACAAGCTTTGCCCCCCTTTCTGGGTACCCCCAAAAGAAACATTTTGCGGATGTCCTTGAAGCTCACAAAAGAAGTCCACGGGGCCGGAAACCAGCAAAGATGTCCCCCCACCCCAATAATGTGTGAGGGCAGACCTTCATGCTGAAGGGGTCTTGTCTGCTGGTCCGGAAAAGCTAGCTCTTTTAGACAAAGGTTGCTTGGAACCTCCCGGGGAAGATTTAAAAGACCTATTTCCCTTATTCTCTGTCCCAGAAGCACAAAATAATTTTCTATGAGCTGAGAAGGAGAGCCTTCATCTGAGACAAGGCTCCTTCCCTTTCCTTGACTGTGGCAGGAAAGTACTCTTTCCCCCCGTGATACCCTTAATGATGTCATCCAGGGTAGTTCTAAACAGGCGATCGCCTTGAAAGGGCAGATCAATGAGAGCTCTCTTAGAGGCTTGGTCTGCAGACCAATTCTTAAGCCACAGCATGTGCCTAATCACCACCGCTGAAACAGAAAGTTTGGACAGCACAGGAGTTGTATCCAAAGCTGCATCACAAATAAACTGCAGCCCATGGACCAACTGGTCCACTAAATCAACATAAGCAGTGGGGACCTGCTCACTCCCCAGTCCCTGGCACAAAAGCTTGGCCCATTTAGTTAGGGTCTGAGACACCAGGGCTAAGGCAAAGACTGGCCGCAATGCAGAACCAGCTATAGTAAACATGCTGTGTGCCACAGCCTTTCCCTAAAGGACGGGGATTCCTCTAATGGGATCATGGTTGCTTTATTCAACTTACAAACAGGAGTTTGCTTTTTTTCTGGATTTTTGGTTGATTTTCTTTATCATTTAAAATACACCAATGATAAGAAATTATAGACCCATCATTTCCTTGTAAGTGGGCAAACTTACAAAAATTTGCAGGGGATCAAAAAATTATTTTCCCCACTTTATAGCACTAGGTGTGGGTCGAAAAGAATGCTCTGGTGCATATAAACATTGGCAGCCTTGATATTTTTACATATACAACAAGCTATGTTTGATCAAATGATTACAATAAAATGATTTTGCTTTATGTCTTTGTGTAAGCACATTTGAATACCTAAAAAGTCCAAGCTACGAAAATTCAGTGACATAATTTAACTGTCAATAATGTCAATGTCAAACATACCACAAAGGAAAAGCATCCAATACTAAAAGATTTGCAATGTGTTGTACCAGGAACCCTGAAACCTGATACACACTTGTTATGGAAGTCTAACAGAGGCTCTCATACAGGAGATGTGGTCCTGTCCCCTTCCACACCCTACTATTGCTTCATAGCTTTAATGGGGAAATTAGCTGGTCAAACCTGTAAAACATAAGCGCCTTGGGTTTTAGGGTTCTAGAGAATTAAAATAGGGCATGCAAATACAAACATTCTTATCTGTGCGGCCCACTGAGCATTTTAAAAGTGACTACAAGCTTAGTTTATTGTGAAAAAACTGTCAGACTTTTCTGTATGCACTAATTTATGATCTGGTGAGCTGCGCAGTGTATGCACTGCAACTCTAGGTGAGTATAGATCACCCATAATAACCAGGAAAAAGTCTGGAAGTGGGCAGGGCACAAGGGATAAAAATGTGAAAAATAAAAAAGGGAGAAGAAAGGTAACTTGCTGTAATATTAAAGAACAGTAATTGATTATTTATTAGGTGGAAGTAAATACAATTTATTGCTACTAGTTATATACAGAATGTGTACTGATTACATTTGATACTGTAAACATCTGCACTAATTGTAAAATCACAATTACAATCCCACAAAAGAAAAAAAAAAAACATATTGCACACCGAATGAGCTATACTCAGCTCCATTAAATCTTCCTAACAGAGCTGCACAATCCGTAAATAACACCTCCTTGCTTTGATCAATGATGCAAGTCTCTTTTCTTTTTTGCAAGACTGGATTTAGAGTCCCTGCAGTGGACAGGGTATTGAGGAAAATAGACAAATTCCTTAAATCAAGACATTCTGCCTAGATCTTTGCAAGTCACAGGATAATGATCTGAATAGCTCATGACAATGAGATTACAGGGACCCTGTTTTATTAGTATGGTGCTCATGGTCAGATTTCATGAACATGGATTATCGACTAAAGTTGCCAGAGGATGACATTCTTAGACCTAAGACCATTTCGTAGGAATCTGGACGACAAAGAACTTCTAACATTGGTTGGGCTTACAGTGCAAACTGCAACATCTACATTTTCCTAATTTGATGGTTATCAGGTAATACCATCCTCACATTACTAATACTTACAAAATTGCTTATACTGTTATTAAAATGCTGCACTTGTAGACTGTATCTAGCATGATGGACAGGTAAGAGACTCAAATTTAAAGCTGAAGTTGAATCAGCTTATATTTTGCCTTAGCTTCCCCCTCCCCCCACCGCATCAACATGCAAATACATTTAAAAAAAAAAATGTTTTTGTTACATTTTTTTTTAGACCCAGTGATGTCATCAGGGTCTCTGTATTTTCTATGCAGTGCAGGCTTATCATGGCTTGTGGGAGGTGCCTCAGTACTACTCTAAAGAGCACTGATGCAAGCAGCGGGCTGGGCTCTTGGGAGAAATCTCGGTGAATTTACCATCCCTGTTAATGCCAATAGCCCCGATACCTCTCAACATCTTAACCCAACCTCATCTTTTGACTTACTGGTTTTAATAAAAGTTTTTTTTTCCCTTTCATGCATTCAAAAAACCTTCTGTGTGCAACGACCCCCCCCCCCCCCCAGCTCCCCCTAATATTTACCTGAGCTCCCTTTCAATAAAGTGATGTGTACGAGAGCCAAGCTTCTCCCGGGTCTCTCATTTCTCATTGGCTGAGACAGCAGTAGGACCCATTTGCACCTGCTACTGTCAATCACAGCCAGTGAGCCAATGAGGAGAGAGTAGGGGCAGGGCCTGTTTTTTTTTTTTTTAATGCTACTATAACACAATTGACACACAGTCTTACTCATTCTGATTGCAACACCCTTGACCTTGTATTTGCCTGTCTCTTCTCTCTATTTTTAACCTCTTATCCTTCCAACCCGCAGTTACCCAACAAAACCACCGCCACGTCAGCCCTTCTCTTCTCAGTTCTGCTACTGACAACTCTTTGACAAAATCTCATCCCTCTCCTGCCCTGACCTGGACTTTATTGTCTACAACAGCTCACTCTCCCCCTCACTGGACACACTTCCCCCCCTCACTACACACACAATTAGGCCCCAACTGCTACAACCTTGGCAAACAAATGACACCAGAAGTCTCAAAGGATAAAGTCGCGCTCTTGAGGGGGTTTACAAGACTTTAGCCTCTAAAAAGCTGCCCAACTAAAATATAATTCCTCCCTCTGTCCTGCCAAATGGACCAATTTCATTACAATTATTATTACCCCCCCTCATCCAGTTCTTGTCAACTCTTTTTTAATTTTAAGGGTTCTTGCACACGGGCCAGCTGAGCCCATTCAACGCAATGGCCAGTGTATTCCCTCCACCCAGCCAACTCAGGTACAGCATACAGCCTGCTATTGGCATGAATGACTGTGCGTTGCTGTAGTCATGACTACAGCATATAGGTGTATGCAAAAAGTTGAGAATTTTCAATCATTCAACAATGTGTGAGCAAATATCCTGTTCTTTTTTTTTTCTAATTTCATACATGTAGAGGTGCTGCTGCACTAGACAGGGGGAACCAATTGGTGCACAATTAAATGATACACAAATTTATGAATTTTGAGCCACGTGCCAAGTAACGAACCCTAGATTGTTTTATTGAATGTGTTAAGAACACTGAGGGTTCAGATTCTATATGGGACTATCCCCTGATATCAATCAATGCTCAGTGAAAACCTATACTGCAAACTGTGCAACTCCTAATACTGAATGTAAGAGTTCAAATGTAGGCCTGCAGAAAACAATATACTGTAAGTAAACTAGGTGGAAAGGGTAGGTACTACTACTGTTTATTATGAAGGGTGTTTTGCAAAAGTGATATAAAGCCCCACCTTGTATGCCTAAACTCCATCCATATTGTAAATAGCTGCCTTAGGCTTTGTTCACACCTGAGCGTTTTTCAGCTCGTAAAACGCTTTTCTCTGAAGTCTCAAAACGCCCACCAAGCAAAATCCCATTCATTTCAATGGCCCCTGTTCACATATGAGCGTTTTGTTGCCTCAAGCAAAACGACTGAAGCTCAAAAAAGTACATGAGCTTCTTTTTTGGCAGATTACAAGTGTTTTTGTTAGATGTCAATGCCTGCCTCCAAACACCTGCAAAAAATGCCTGAAAATGATACATTAAAGTGGAGTTCCACCCTAAAATTGAAGTTCCGTTCATCTTCTTGCTCCGGGTCACCTGAAAAACAAATGGATAATCGCAATTTTTTTTTTTTTACTTACCTTGTTTTAGAAGATAATATACTTACCTTACTTCCTCTTCCTACCCTCGGCGGTCACGGCGAGTCGTCACTTCCTGACTTGCAATGATTCCTGGAAGCTGAACGTCATCGCTCCCAGGAATCAATGCGCCTGCACAGCCCCCGACGTCAGCTCCGGTGCAGGCGCCGTCGTGCCCAGAAGCTGTGCAGGGATGACGCTGCAGCCCCGGAAGTGACGGCGGGGCCGGTGCAGTGCATCGTGGGACCGAAGAGGACACAGAAGAGGATCGCAATGGCTTCAAGCTGCCCACACCTGAGATGGCAGCGCTGGAGAAGACATTTTCAAGGTAAGTATTTCTTCTTGCAGGTAAGTGCAAGCCGGGACAGTTCAGAGGCTATCCATTGTGGAATGCACTAGCCCTGACTGTCCCGAAGGTATTTTTATGTATTGTTTTTGGTTTTAGGTGGAACTCTGCTTTAAGGTGTGAATGGAGCCTTAAGGGGATTATGATGTTGAAGAGTTTGGGGTCACAGCAATGTTTTGAAGTGTTTATTCAGACCAAACTGTACCAAAAGCTAACCTACTAGCTGACTTAGTAACAGGAAATCAGTATGGAGATACACAAGACTGGACTGAGCTTAAATAAGAACTATAAGTAAAACTTTTTATTAATTTTGGATAGAGCAAGAGAGGGTTATTACCCAATAGTTTTTTTTTTCACCTTCTGTGTCCCATTGCAGTGTTTTCCCTTCACTTCCTGCTCCAAACAGGAAGTGAGAGGAAATACCTGCAAATTAAGGGAATTCCTTGGGGACCCCTAGGTCACCAGAACTAGTGTCCCCATTGAAAGATTTCCCCTCTATTACTTTTCTTTTTTACTTTCACTTTCAATGTTAATGGTAAACAGGACAAATAGAGAAGTTGATATGCCTTAACCACTTAAGCCCCGGAAGATTTTACCCCCATTCCGACCAGGGGGTATTTTGCGATTCGGCACTGCGTGACTTTAACGGACAATTGCGCGGTCGTGCGACGCTGTATCTAAACGAATTTGGCGTCCTTTTTTTCCCACAAACAGAGCTTTCTTTTGGTGGTATTTGATCACCTGTGCGATTTTTTGATCACGTGCTATAAACAAAAAAAGAGCGTCAATTTTGCAAAAATAGCAATATTTTTCACATTTTTTTATATGAAATTCCCCCCCAAAAAATGTAAAAATCAAAATTTTTTAACATTTTCGGGCCAATTTGTTTTATGCTACCTATGTTTGGTAAAAAAAATCGCAAAAAGCGTATTTTGATTGGTTTGCGCAAAAGTTATCGCGTTTACTAACAAAGGGAAAGATTTTTGTCATTTTTGTTGTTTTTTTTTTAACGCGTAATGGCGGCGATCTGCGATTTTTTTTTTGCGGTACTGCGACATTGCGGCGGACAGATCGGACCCTTGACTGACATTTTTGACACTTTTGGGGTTACCAGTGACATTTCAACAGTAATCAGTGCTATATATATGCACTGTTACTGTAAAAATACACTGGTAGTGAAGGGGTTAACTTTATTTGGGAGGGAGGGGCTGTGTGTGTCCCTAGGGGCGTGCTTTCTACTGTGATTGGCTGTGGCTTGAGCTGTAAGGACACTGATCAACGGATCTACATAGTAGATCCATGTGATCAGTGTCTTTACAGCGAGGAGAATGACAGGTCGCTTGTTTACACAAGCTGCCTGACATTCTCCCTCTCCCCCGCCGATCGCCGAGTGGCCGGCGGACATCGGGTCCGCTGGTCACACGCGCGGGGGGGTCCGTGACCACGCGGGAGCGCGCCTCCGGCGGCGCGCGCACGCTCCCTAGACCCTCACAAGCAAGCAACGTAGCCCTACGTTAGTTTGCCTGTGAGGGGCTGACCGCCGACGTAGATAGTCGTGCGGCGGTCGGCAAGTGGTTAACAGGGGCACAGAAAGCAAAGAAAAAAAAAAAAAAAAAATGACACGTTTTCTAATCCCTCCCCCCTCTATCTAAACATTAAAAAAAAAGTTTTACCTTTAGTTATACTTTAACCCACCTCAGCCCGGAAGGTTTTACCCATTTTTTGCGATAAGGCACTGAGTTATTTTAACTGACAATTGCACGCTGTACCCAAATACACAAATACAGCTTTCTTTTGGTGGTATTTGATCACCTCTGCTGTGTTTATTTTTGCGCTCTAAACAAAAAAAGAGCGACACTTTTGAAAAAAAAAAATATATATTTCTTTACTTTCTGCTATAAAACATATCCAATAAAAAAAATGTGAAAAATCGAATTTCTTCATCAATTTAGAACAATATGTATTTGACTACATATTTTTGGTAAAAAAAATCCCAATAAGGGTATATTGATTGGTTTGCACAAAAGTTATCCCGTCTACAAACTATGGGATATTTTTATGGTATCTTTATTTATTTACTTTTTTACTAGTAATGGTGGCGATTAGCGATTTTGAGTGGGACTGTGACACTGCGGCGGACAAATCTGATACCTAACTGACACTTTTTTTGGGAACCAGTGACATTATTACAGTGATTAGTGCTAGATATATGCAAGGCAAGGGGTTAACGTCAGGGGCAATTAAAGGGTTAAATGTGTCCCTAGGGGGTGCTTGCTAACTATGTGCCACCTGTGTCCTGTTGCCGAGATTTCCCTTCACTTCCTGTCCCATAGCCAAACAGGAAGCAAGAGGAAATTCCTGCAAATTAAGGAAATTCCTTGGGGGCCCCCAGGTCACCAGAACTAGCGTCCCCATTGGAAGATTTCCCCTCTAATACTTTTCTGGGGACAACCAAAATGTGAGATTTTCCTTTACTTTCAATGATGATGGTAAACAGGACAAATAGCAAAAGGTAAATTTCCTCAATGGGGGCACAGACAGCACTACAATTTGACAAGCATTCTAATTCCTCTCCACTGTATCCAAATTTAAAAAAAAAGTTTTGCCTTTAGTTATACTTTAACGTCTCCCCATGTTATTCTATGTGTCCACACACACACGCTTTTAGGAGCTGTAAGTGGCATAGGCTGCAAAAAAAAAAAAAACAGGGCCAGTGCGTTCTGCAGCAGCAGCAGTACAGCCATAAAAACGCCTGACGTGGCTAAATGCGTGTTAACGCTCTATACAGCGTTAAGTAATTGGATTCGGGAGTGGAAAATAGAAAAGGGCAGAGAAACACTGCTTAACGCTAACGTGGCTAAACGCGCAACAATGCCAATGCATAACGCTTCTAAAAGCGTGTTTTTACAGCCGCCTTTAGCCGGCGTTGGTACTGGTTTTGCAGCTTGTTTTTTTTTAAAATGCCCCATGTGCATGAGGCCTAAAGCTCGACTCTAGACAAGTTTTTCTTTTCTTTTTCCTTTTAGTAGAACTATAGGCAAAACTTTTTTTTCATTTTGGATAGAGCAAAAGGAGGGTTATTTTTCGCCATCTATGTCCCATTGCAGAGACTTCGCTTCACTTCCTGACCCCATAGCCAAACAGGAAGTGAGAGGAAATCTCTGCAAATTAAGGGAATTCCTTGGGGACACCCAGGTCACCAGAACTAGTGTCCCCATTGAAAGATTACCCCTCTATTACCTTGCTGAGGACAACCTAAAATGTGGGATTTTCTTTTACTTTCACTGATAATAGTAAACAGGATCAATAGAGTGGGGGAAAATCTCCCTAACGGGGACACAGACAGCAATAACAACTGACAGGTGTTCTAACCCAAAACGAAAAAGAAAAGTTTTGCCTTTATAGGCTAAGGAACCCCTGTGCCAAGTATAAAGCTATTTGTATACTTACTATACTTACAGTGCATTGCGAAAGTATTCGACCCCCCCTTGAACTTTTTGACCTTTTGCCACATTTCAGGCTTCAAACATAAAGATATAAAACTGTAATTTTTTTTTGAAGAATCAACAACACAATCATGAAGTGGAACGAAATTTATTGGATATTTCAAGCTTTTTTAACAAATAAAAAACGGAAAAATTGGGCGTGCAAAATTATTCAGCCCCTTTACTTTCAGTGCAGCAAACTCTCTCCAGAAGTTCAGTGAGGATCTCTGAATGATCCAATGTTGACCTAAATGACTAATGATGATAAATAGTATCCACCTGTGTGTAATCAAGTCTCCGTATAAATGCACCTGCACTGTGATAGTCTCAGAGGTCCGTTTAAAGCGCAGAGAGCATCATGAAGAACAAGGAACACACCAGGCAGGTCCGAGATACTGTTGTGGAGAAGTTTAAAGCCGGATTTGGATACAAAAAGATTTCCCAAGCTTTAAACATCCCAAGGAGCACTGTGCAAGCGTTAATATTGAAATGGAAGGAGTATCAGACCACTGCAAATCTACGAAGACCTGGCCGTCCCTCTAAACTTTCAGCTCATACAAGGAGAAGACTGATCAGAGATGCAGCCAAGAGGCCCATGATCACTCTGGATGAACTGCAGAGATCTACAGCTGAGGTGGGAGACTCTGTCCATAGGACAACAATCAGTTGTATACTGCACAAATCTGGCCTTTATGGAAGAGTGGCAAGAAGAAAGCCATTTCTTAAAGATATCCATAAAAAGTGTTGTTTAAAGTTTGCCACAAGCCACCTGGGAGACACACCAAACATGTGGAAGAAGGTGCTCTGGTCAGATGAAACCAAAATCAAACTTTTTGGCAACAATGCAAAACGTTATGTTTGGCGTAAAAGCAACACAGCTCATCACCCTGAACACACCATCCCCACTGTCAAACATGGTGGTGGCAGCATCATGGTTTGGGCCTGCTTTTCTTCAGCAGGAACAGGGAAGATGGTTAAAATTGATGGGAAGATGGATGGAGCTAAATACAGGACCATTCTGGAAGAAAACCTGATGGAGTCTGCAAAAGGCCTGAGACTGGGACGGAGATTTGTCTTCCAACAAGACAATGATCCAAAACATAAAGCAAAATCTACAATGGAATGGTTCACAAATAAACATATCCAGGTGTTAGAATGGCCAAGTCAAAGTCCAGACCTGAATCCAATCAAGAATCTGTGGAAAGAACTGAAAACTGCTGTTCACAAATGCTCTCCATCCAACCTCACTGAGCTCAAGCTGTTTTGCAAGGAGGAATGGGCAAAAATTTCAGTCTTTCGATGTGCAAAACTGATAGAGACATACCCCAAGCGACTTACAGCTGTAATCGCAGCAAAAGGTGGCGCTACAAAGTATTAACTTAAGGGGGCTGAATAATTTTGCACGCCCAATTTTTCAGTTTTTTATTTGTTAAAAAAGTTTGAAATATCCAATAAATCTAGTTCCACTTCATGATTGTGTCCCACTTGTTGTTGATTCTTCAAAAAAAATTACAGTTTTATATCTTTATGTTTGAAGCCTGAAATGTGGCAAAAGGTCGAAAAGTTCAAGGGGGCCGAATACTTTCGCAATGCACTGTACATCCGATTTCCCAGTCAAGGCCACAATTTGCATATATCTGCTAAACTGAAGGCCACCACACACCGATCAGCTATAACATTATGACCACCCACCTATTATTGAGCATAGCCCTGACCCATTGAGGCATGGACACCAAGGTAACATCTACATGAATGGCAGAACCCAAGGTCTCCCAAGAACATTGCCCAAAGTATCACACTTCCTCTGCTGACTTACCTTCTTATACCGCATCCTGGTGCCATCTCTTCCCCGGGTAAGTGAAGCACACGCACCCGGCCATCCACATGATGTAAACGAAAACGTGATTCATCAGAGCACGCCACCTTATTCCACTGCTCCGTAGTCCAGTTCTGATGTTCATGTGACCATTGTAGAAGATTTTGGCTGTGGACATGGGTCCCCATGGGCTTCACAGCCCCATACACAACAAACTTCGATGCCCATTTTTTTCTGCTTTCACCACATCAACTTCATGGACAACATATTCTAATATACACAAATTTTCAGATGCCATTGTAACGAGATATTCCCTTTACCTGTCAGTGGTTATAATGTTAAGAAGCCTTTGGTTGTTGATGTTGGGTTTCCAGTGAAAGGAGGTCCTTTAAAAATAAGTGCGCTTGTGTCAAATAGCTTCCACTGTCTCTATGACAGTTCAGTGATTACTAAGAGATTTTACAATCTCCCTTCTCACATTAATCATAGCACAAGAAAACATTTCCTAGACATTCGTCAGTACAGATGTCATACAGAGTATATCGGTTATAGATTTATGAGGGTAAATCCCGAACGAAAACATTTCGTCTACATATGCCACAAATGGCTTCCTGTGGAATCTATTACTGGAGAGGGAGAATGAATTGGAATCAAACAATTTCTAACCCCTGGGCAGAGAAAGATCTGGAAAACACACTTAAAACCTCACTCAGCAACGTGTGTGAGTTGAAGACCTCACCTGCTGGGCTGGGAATTCATGCAGTGCACTGATCACCACTGCTCTGTCAGATGAGAGGTTAACCAGGAACAGGTTTGGTTGCCTATATTCTGGCTTCCCATGATGAGCAAGAATACCACCACTGATAAGAGATGTCTGTCAAATTGCTAGGTTTAAAGAAAACCAAAAAAAAAAAAAGCTTGCCCATTTATTAAACAGATGGAATTTGTATATCTCAGTGGTATGGATAGCAATGTCTGGATGAATAGCAGAGTGGAGTATATAACGTACAGCACAGTATTTAGGGCCAACTCACATTTGTGCTAGTTGGCACATTTTTATTTTTAGAAGCCCAAAAAACACACCCCACTTATTTCTTAACCACTTAAGCCCCGGAAGATTTTACCCCCTTCCTGACCAGGGCCTATTTTGCAATTCGGCACTGCATGACTTTAACGGACAATTGCGCGGTCGCGCGACGCTGTACCAAAACGAATTTGACGTCCTTTTTTTTTCCCACAAACAGAGCTTTCTTTTGGTGGTATTTGATCACCTGTGCGATTTTTTAATCATGCGCTATAAACAAAAAAAGAGCGTAAATTTTGCAAATATAACAATATTTTTCACATTTTTTTATATGAAATTCCCCCCAAAAAAATGTAAAAATCAAAATTTTTTAACATTTTAGGCCAATTTGTTTTATGCTACATAAGTTTGGTAAAAAAAATTTGCAAAAAGCGTATTTTGATTGGTTTGTGCAAAAGTTATTGCGTTTACTAACTAAGGTAAAGATTTTTGTCAATTTTGTTGTTTTTTTTTTTTTTTAACGAGTAATGGCGGCGATCTGCGGTTTTTTTTTTTGCGGTACTGCGACATTGCAGCGGACAGATCGGACCCTTGACTGACATTTTTGACACTTTTGGGTTTACCAGTGACATTACTACAGTAATCAGTGCTATACATATGCACTGTTACTGTAAAAATGACACTGGCAGTGAAGGGGTTAACTTTTTTTGAGAGGGAGGTGTTAAGTGTGTCCCTAGGGGCGTGTTTCTAACTGTGATTGGTTGTGGCTTGAGGTGTATGAACAGTGATCAACGGTCCTACATAGCAGAACCGTATGATCTCAATTCTTACACAGGGGAGAATGACAGGCGGCTTTGTTTACATTAGCCGCCTGCCTTTCTCCCGCTCTAACGGACAATCGCGAGTGCCCGGCGGACATCGGGTCCGCCGGGCACACGCACGGGGGGGGGGGGGGTCTGTGAGCGAGCGGGAGCGCGCCTCCGGCGGCGCACGCTCGCTCCCTAGAGCCTCACAGGCTTTGCCTGTGAGGGGCTGACTGCCGACGTAAATCTGCGTTAGGCAGTCGGCAAGTGGTTAAAGTGCACAGCAGTTCTTTACTGTGTAGACTGCGCTGCTAGGTGTGTTTTTTGTATAAGAATGCCTGTAGCAGTGCCAATAAAGCAGAACTAAACTCTCTCAATCAAAATTAACTATTTTTAATACTCATGCTGCTAGCATTAGTAAATTGATAAGAAGGTATATTATATTTACTTCTTCAGTTGCTTCCTGGTTTATGACCTAGGTCCAAATGATGTCATACATCCCAGGAGTCTTAATGGCCATTTTTTCTTTCTTTCGTCTAAGCACATCCTTCTGTCTGCATGCCTGAACTAAAGGCAGATGGATTCCAGGAAGTAAATGGTACAATAAATATCTGACTATTGCAACTCCCTTCTCATTGGCTTACCTCTCTTCAGTCTATCATGAATGCCGCTGCCAGACTTATCCTCCTTACTAACCACTCAGTGTCTGCCACCCCTCTACGCCAATCCCTACACTGGCTCCCGATCGCCCAGCGAATTAAATTCAAATACTAACCACACTATACAAAGCCATCCTCCACTCTGCCCCGAGCTACATCACCAATCTTGTCTCCAAATATCACCCACGCTGTCCTCTCTGCTCATCTCAAGATCTCCTGCTCTCAACCTCCCTTGTCTCCTCCTCCCATGCTCATTTTCAAGATTTCTCCAGAGCCACTCCCATCCTCTAAAACTCTCTACCTCAACCTGTCCTATCTCCTACTCTAGCTGCCTTCAAGCAATCCCTGAAAACTCATCTCTTGAGGGAAGCCTATCACGCCTCCTTCCCCACAGTTACCACTTGCCTCACCCTATTAGATTGTAAGCTCTTCTGAGCAGGGCCCTCTTAACCCTCTTGTATTTTATTGTATTGTAACTGTATTGTCTTCCTTTTAAATAAATCTGAATAGGCTATAATTGAATTGGACCTTTATTGTTCTTTTTTTACAGTGTGATTGCAAGCACAAGCCTAGTCAGCAGCTGGTTTGGATTGTCCCCCCTGACTTTTCTTGGAATAAAATTGTATCTGGACTTCCTACCAGTGGTGTTTCAATTTCCATTTTTGGTCTTGCTTTAACCTCTTTAGGTCCACCTTGTAGTAGTTTTATTGCTACAGGGCAGCACCTGTGCACCAGATCATGCATATATATGTGATCTGACACTTCTGAGTAGGGAGCACGCATGGGCGCCGCCAGCGGCTCGCTTTCGCTGTGATTACACAGTGGAAGCCGATTGGCGATTGCATGGAACCTGATGTCCTCGGGCACCTTCTGATCACTAAGCAGAGAGAAAGAACTGCGATTTGCCTATGTAAACAAGGCAGATCGCCATTCTGACAGGAGGGAAGAGATGGAGTTTGTGTCCCTCAAAGCAGGGAATAAATTCCATCCCTTCCCCTAGTAAGAGCACCAAACACAGTATAGTAAAATACTAGTTAGGCACACTGATAACTCTTTGATTGCCCCTGATGTTAACCCCTTCCCAGCCAGTGTCATTAGTACAGTGACAGTGCATATTGTTAGCACTGATCACTGTATTAGTGTCACTGGTCCCCAAAAATTGTCAAAAGTGTCAGTGTCAGAATGTCCGCAGCAATATCGCAGTCCCGCTATAAGTCCCTGAACGCCACCATTACTGGTAAAAAAATAAAATGAAATTAAATATATCCCATAGTTTGTAGACGCTATAACTTTTGCGCAAACTAAAATACGCTTACTGGGATTTTTTTATCATCTGTAGCAGAAAACATATTACCCCAAACTTCTGAAGAAATTTGATTTTTCCATTTTTTTTATTGGATATGTTTTATAGCAGAAAGTAAAAAATATTGTTTTTTCTTTTCCAAATTGTTGGTCTTTTTTTTTTTTTATAGTGCACAAAATCAAGGAAAAAAAACGCAGTTGTTTAAATACCACCAAAAGAAAGCTCTATTTGTGGGAAAAAAGGACATACATTTTATTTGGGTACAGAGTTGCATGACTGCGTATTTGTCAGTTAAAGTAACGCAGTGCTGTATTGAAAAAAATGGACTGTTCATGAAGTGGGGTAAATCTGCTGATGGTCAAGTGGTTAACCTTCTGTGCATGTTGGTAGAGAAGAAAATCTGAACATTAAATAGCCTGCCCAGTTCCCATCCGAAACTCAGCACATGTGCCAGGTAGATGCCATTATTTTCTATATATAGATCTGACTTCTGCTCACTACTATGCCAACTTTAAAGTTATTGTAAAGTCTCAATTAAACAAATAAACATGTTATACTTACCTGCCCTGTTGCAGTGGTTTTGCACAGGGCAGCCTGGATCCTCCTCTTCTCGGGTCCCTCGTTGCTGCTCCTAGCCCCTCCCTTCAGTCGAGTGCCCCCACAGCAAGCAGCTTTCTAAAGGGGCACCCGAGCCGAGCTGCAGCTCCGTGTGTCCATTCACATATGGAGCTGCCATTCAGTCCCACCCCCTCTTTCTCCTGGAGGGAGAGTCCCAGACGGCCGAGGGGCTCGTGGACATCGCTGGACCTAGATGGAGTTCAGGCTGGGGAGTACCTAGAGCATTTGGCACCCGGGGGGATCCTATATCTGGCCGCCCCCCACAGGACCTATATTTGCCCCCCCAAATACATTTTTTAACTTCTTGCCGCCTGCGCTATAGCCGAAAGACGGCTACAGCGCGGGCTCTAATTTCCGGGAGGCCGTCTTTATACGGCCTCCCAGTGACAGGCTCCCCGCACGCTCCCGTGAGCTCACATCGGGGAAAATCTGTGTCGGCCGTGTCCCTTGGACACAGCCAATCACAGATCGTGGTAAATGGCCAATCACAGCGGCCATTTACCACGTGATCGGACCATGCAATGAGAGATGATCTCATATGTAACATATGAGATCATCTCTCATCGCCAGCTCTCCTTCCTCACACAGAGACTGCGTGTGAGGAAGAGGTGAGCTGCTCAGCGACACAGAGAAATGTAATCAGGGCACTGATCACCAGTGCCCTGATTACACAAGAGGAAATAAATGCCATAACTGCCCACCATCAGTGCCCACAGTGCCCGCCATCAGTGCCCCCATCAGTGCCCACAATCAGTGCCCATAGTGCTGCCAGTCAGTGCCCATCAGTTCCTGCTCATCTAGGAACTGACTAGCAGCACTATGGGCACTGAGTGTGGGCACTGATGGTGCTGCCCATCAGTGCTCATCAGTGCCACCAGTCAGTGTCCATCAGTGCCACCTCTCAGTGCCCATCGGTGCCGCCCGTCAGTGCCACCTCTCAGTGCCCAGCAGTGCCACCTATCAGTGCCGCCTATCAGTGCTCATCAGTGCGGCATATTAGTACCTCCTCATCAGTGCCACCTCATCAGTGCCCATAAGTGCCACCTCATCAGTGCCCATAAGTGCCACCTCATCAGTGCCCATCAGTGCCGCCTCATCAGCGCACATCAGTGAAGGAGAAAAATGTATTTATTTTCAAAATTTACTCGCAGAAAATAAGAAAAACTTTTATTTTTTCAAAATTTTCTGTATTTTTTCTTTGTTTTTTTGTAAGAAATAAAAAACCCAGAGATGATTAAATACCACCAAAAGAAAGCTCTATTTGTGTGAAAAAAATGATAAAAATTTCATATGGGTATAGTGTAGCATGACCGCGCAATTGTCATTCAAAGCATGAGAGCACTGAAAGCTGAAAATTGGTCTGGGCAGGAAGGGGGTGAAAGTGCCCGGTAGGCAAGTGGTTAATATACCAGGTTTTTATCATACAAATCATGAATTGGCTCTACCATACATAAATGGCTATTATGGGTCATATAGTCCTTTCACCTATTATCACATTGGGGGCAATTTAATACACCAGGAGCAGCTGTGAATAGTGACCAATCAGCTTGTAGCTTCAGCTTGCTCAGTTAAACTTTGCAAATAAAAGCTGGAAGCTGATTGGTGGCCAGTCTTAAGATTGGTACACACTAATAGTTGGTCGGCTGCTGGTTTTCAAGCATGCTTGTCTGACATAAGTCGCCCAAACGTACAGACCGACATACACACGGGCGGAATGTTGGACGTTTTTTATGGAACTGGCCAATGTCACCTGGTATTTGGCCCATGTGTACCCGGCTTTAGTAAAGAGATACTGTGTCCTGGGTGAAATTAAATTGGAGCAATTAACTCCTGATGAAGGAGAACTTCCAGCAGTCAGAATTGGATGGGTAAGCACACTCAGCTAAAGGTCCTGTGCCCACTGACAGGTCAGCAAGAATGTGCTCTGATCCCCCATTCATTCCTAGAATTAGCATCCAATCAACAGCTACAGGTCCAATGATGCCCCAGCAGCCTGTATCTGGCTGGGCATGCTGGGATGTGTAGTTCCTGAGCAGACCCAAGGAGATGGGAAGTGACAGGCAGGACTCACATGACCTTTTTTCCTGTTTGGGTCCTTTGTTTCTTGCTACCCCGAGCCATGTCTGCAGTGTGCAGACTATGTGCAGTATTGCACACTGGAGAGGAGATCAGGGAACTGCAGCAAGCATCACC
Organism: Pelophylax lessonae; assembly: GCF_965119305.1. NCBI lineage: Eukaryota > Metazoa > Chordata > Amphibia > Anura > Ranidae > Pelophylax > Pelophylax lessonae. Next base: position 84,471,150 of record NC_138776.1, read on the forward strand.
CATATGGGTTCTTCACACAGCAGGAGATCCAAAACATGATGGAGAGGGGGACGAACCAGGAAATGAGAGGACATGAGGCCTCCTACTGACCCTGATCAGTCAGCCCTGGCTGGAGAAACATCTTGCGGGCAGCACAATAGGCTTCATTTAAATGACAGGACCCCGGGGCAACTGCCGCTGGCCTGACACCCACCCCCCCAATGTGTGACACCCCCCTCCCCCCTTGGTACGTCACATGGTTCAGGTAAGTATGAGGGGGTGCTGGGGAGGCTGCTACACACAGAAGACTTTTTATCTTAATGCATAGAATGCATTAGGATAAAATATCATCTGCCTTTACAACTGCTTTAAGGCATGGGCTATGCTGTGAGTTAGACTTTGCAGTACAATACTTACTTTCCGTTCCATCATATAACAAAGCGCTATCAAGAGTCTGAACAGGTAAGTAATACACAGATTCCAGCACTTCTTCAGGCATTCAAGCCATACAAGTGTTAAATTAGACACATTTATGTCAGAAGTGCATATTATCCTAAGCACAGCTTTTGTCAGGACCCAGGTCTGAACCTGCAACCTCTACTGTGTCTGGCTAAACCACCTGGGATGCTGGACAGCAGCCTGGACAATTCCTTGAACAATTTAGCCTTGTTTCTCTTGAACCTTGAACCCTTTGCTCCTCCCATGAACTGTTTGACAGATTTTTGTGCTCTTTCCAGTCAATATCTCTCTTGTATCTACTGCTGCCGTCTGCATCTTTGCTACAAATCGTTACCGACTTTTGGCTTGTTCCTCGACTACACTTCTACTTGATCCCAACCTGCAACCACTTGTTACCCACCTTTGGCTTGTTACTGAATACAGTTTTCCATGATCCCTACCTGCTATATCTGCTACTGGACCCCGGCTTGCTCACCTCCTTGGGGGCAATCCGGAGAACCATAATCTGGTACTAACATGCAGCGAAACCCATCTCCAACTTTAGGAGCTCTAGTGAACACCGGTTTTTGCTTAGACTCTGCACCTCGGGTGAGCTCATGTCATCCACCAGGGTGGTCTGCTTCCTACTTATATAGCTGGTCAGTGGGAGCCTCGCTACTGCTATAGCTACTGGTCTCTGAGCCTGACCCCTGACCGTGACAGCTTTTTGGAGATGGCTGAAAAACTCTGCAATAGCTAATTGTTATCATTCCCACATAGAAGATGAAAAAATCCTATTCATAGCGCATATGCTGCATTGTGACACCATGCAATTGTTATGGGGGAATCCCTCAGCATGGCCATTTGTGGAAGAACAGACACGTCTCTTATCACTCACTTTTTGCCTTCTGTAATAGATCTGCCTATTGATGACCATCATAACAATTCTGCATAACAGCGATATATAGTGCATGATGGTTTGCTGCAAAATGGTCTATACCTTGCTCACTGAACAGATCAGTTCCCATATATTTCTCCCAACATTGCTCCTTTCTGCTTTGTTGTTAATTTTATCAGTTTACAAGGAGCTTGCGTTTCATGGTGATTTAATACTGCTCCTCAGCAAGATGATTTATTTCTGAGAGCACACTTTTACTGCTCTCCAGTGGTGTAACATACGCTGCATATTTAATCAGGTCTACCACAATATATATCCCCAGCTACTTACAAGCACACTGCATAGCGCTGACATGTAATTTACTCCTATAGGGTAAAGTCCTGTGTTCGGAATACAGACCTGCACACATCTTTCAAATTGACATAATTGCTTCATTTGTACTCCCAGCAAGAATTTAAATAATTCCCCCACCTTGTCCCTGACTGTGTCTTTGGTATGTGTAAGAATAGCATTATTCCACTGTTAGCAGCTTGGATAGGGGCCGGACACCTGTAAGATGTACAACATTGTCACTTGTCCATCTCATTCATGACAGAGCAGAAAACATGTCCTCATTTTCTCACATTTAACTCATCCACTGAGCTTTCTGGAAATGGTTGAGTTTTTTACAGTGTCATGTTGGAAATGTAGTAAATGCATACATGCCGTGTCCTTCCAACCGATTTAATGTGAACCTAATGCTAAAAACACATTTCACATTAATCAATAGGGCATGGGTCAACCTTAACAGATCACAATATTCTTTTCAGCCAAAAAGTACCTTTTTCTTGATAGGGCTAAAAAACAGCTGCCCCTGAGCTCTGTCATGTGACCTATGGCCTAGGCCAGCCTTTTTCAACCAGTGTGCCCAGGCACACTGGGGTGCCTTCACGTTACTTCAGGGATGCCTTGGCAAAATGCCTACAAATTGTATACAGGCCAGTGGGTGGATAAAGCCTGCCTTTTACTTACACAAAGCAGGGGAGTAACTACAGGGGTTGCAATTGCAACCGGGCCCCATGCTCCAGGGGGCCTATGCAGCTCCCCTGTACACCTGGATAGGAGGGGGGGGGCAGCATGTACAGAAATCATTGTCCTCCTTTTTCCTCCTGTAGCTGCAGGAGGAAAATGGAGGGGATTGGTTCCTTTGTATGCTGCCCCCGCCCCTCCTCTCATCCAGTTCACTTGTGTTCTGCTGTCTCTGGGCCCCTGTGTGCTCACCTGGTCCCCCCCCCCTCACTGTGTCCCCCCCCCCTCCCTCAATAGAGAACCAGAAAGGGGTCGGTAAATAAGGAATTTACCAGATCCTTCCTTTTCTGAATGGACAGAGTCATAGTCAGTGACATTGTAATAAAATAAATTATAAAAAATAGTACAATTAAAATACCAAAAAATAAAAACTACTGACACCAGTGGGTGAACTTCCAGGATCACAAAGGTCACACTTGCGACCGGGCCCTGGCATTCCGCCACTGTGGGGAGGCCCCAAGATGGCAGGAAGGGGGCCCATTGCAGAACTTGTGAAAGGGTCCCGCAACGAGAGTAAAGGGCCCCAGGATCAGTGGGAAGAGCCCCAGGCTTGAAGGGAAGAGCCCCGGCCAGGGGACCGGGGAGCCCTTCATGGTTTCTTGCACCCAGGCCCTGAAGGTTCTAGTTACGCCTCTGACACAAAGCCACAGGTTTTCATTGTGCACAACCTTCTACCATGATGACAAGTTGGGAATAGGTACATACACACAGCAAAGGTTAAAGTGTATGAAACGTAAAATCTCTAAAAATCAAAAAACATGCCTCATACGGTTTTCTTAAGCAAATATTTTTTTTGGGATTTGGGAAAAATTTTCTGGAGATCCAGCCACTAACAAAATGTCCTGTTTCAGGTTGACAACGCTAAGCCACCGCCTTGCAATTACCAGCAACGTTTCACACTAGGCTAAAGCCAAAGAACATGCAGGGCCAAAAGTAAAAAAAAAAAAAAATGAAAATGAAAGAAAAGGAGACACTGCTGGAACAAGAGGAGGATAAGCTATTATTTAAAAAAAAAAAGTTTATTATGACATAGGAAAAAATGAGGAGGTAAGTGGAAAGCATATAGTTTAGCCATACAAGGTAGACACCAAAAAGGTAGAGTGTTAAATGTGACAATTATGACATTTTCTTTTCATTCTTCTCAAATATCCAGAGAATGTAGGTAATCGTACTGTGAATAACCTCAGCAATATGAGACACTTTCTCTTGTCTTGTTTTTATTTGGATCTTTAGATGTATGTAGGCTAGATGATATTTTTTCACATGGCCTTCCCTCCCGAAACCACTTAATATCATTAGTAAATGGCACAGTCTTTTAAGTCTATGACATCAGTTGGAACTTGAAAGAGAGCCGCTATAAGGATCTTGCTAAAGTGACAGTATTAGTAAGAAACAAAGCTAAAAATGTTCCATAACCTTTCTGAAGTCACTGACAAATGTCCAGATGTTCCCTGTACAACTGCCCTGAAGATATCATCTCCCTAAGCCATGAAAAGACAGGTCTCCTTGAAGTTGACTGCTTCCTAGTTGTGAAGTGACAACTGCAGGACAGCTCTCCAGCATTACACACCCCATATCAAAGAAACAGTTACATGTTTCAGTTCCTCCAGACTCACTACATGTCAAAAATGTCCAGCAGGAAATCATTAAGCCGTCTGCTTAACCTGCAGAAATGTGATCCCCTCTGTCAAATGAACACATATAATAAACAAAAGCAGGCATTAAAGACGGGTATTACACCTCCAACTGCCATACAACACAACCTCAATGTAATTCCAGAAAAACCCTTTCTTTGGAAAAAAACACATAGGGCCTATTTATAGTGGATTGTTTCATTAAGGTGCAAGTTTTTTTTCTTTTAGCACCAATAATTTGATAAGTTTGATAAAGGCATCAAATCTTTGTTTGTAAAGATTTGTTATGGCACATGACAATTTTGGCATCATAGTATTAACAACATTACTCTTAAAGTAATAGTATTTATTGCTAAAATAATTCACCTGAGGTTAACCACTTAAGCCCCAAAAGATTTTACCCCCTTCCTGACCAGGGCCTATTTTGCGATTCGGCACTGCGTGATTTTAATGGACAATTGCGCGGTCGTGCGACACTGTACCTAAACGAATTTGACGTCCTTTTTTCCCCACAAACAGAGCTTTCTTTTGGTGGTATTTGATCACCTGTGCGATTTTTTACTTTTTGCGCTATAAACAAAAAAAGAGCGTCAATTTTGCAAAAATAACAATATTTTTCACATTTTTTTATATGAAATTCCCCCCCAAAAAAAGTAAAAATCTAAATTTTTTTAACATTTTGGGCCAATTTTTTTTTTTACCATATGTTTGCAAAAAGCGTATTTTGATTGGTTTGCGCAAAAGTTATTGCGTTTACTAACAAAGGGAAAGATTTTTGTCATTTTTGTTGTTTTTTTTTAAACGCGTAATGGCGGCGATCTGCGATTTTTTTTGCGGGACTGTGACATTGCGGCGGACAGATCGGACCCTTGACTGACATTTTTGACACTTTTGGGGTTACCAGTGACATTTCTACAGTAATCAGTGCTATACATATGCACTGTTACTGTAAAATTACACTGGCAGTGAAGGGGTTAACTTTTTTGAGAGGGAGGGGTTATGTTTGTCCCTAGGGGTGTGATTCTAACTGTGATTGTGTAAGATTCTGGTACCTCTGGTACCCTTATTTTCCATTTTCTTTTCAAATATGCGTCCCACCTTTCTAATTAGGTGGTACGCATACACCTTTAAGACGGATGACGTCATCGCCGAGCGCCGCAGAGCGGCTATTTCAACCGCCGGCGTTCTCTCTCACATTGTTCGTTCAACCTGCCTGTGTGTCCACATGCTTACAAGCTTGTCTTGCTACCGGAACCTCCAGCTACTCTCTTTTACTTGGAACAGACCGGAACCTCGCTACTGATCCCTGTATCTCGCTACTGGATCACTCCCTCACTACTGGACCCTTCTACTACTAACCTTACTAGTGATAAGTACCCCACAGGGGAATCCTCCATAACCTTACTTACACTATCTACCTCTGCACATAAAGGACTGTTACTATCTATGCATACTAATTCTATCATCTGCACTGTTACATAGATTGCTAGCTCTTGAGTCTACTACCATCTATCCTTGCACTGGGTTAGTCTATCCTGTATTTGTCATCTGCTATCCTTACCACCTGTTACCATTACGATTACTAACCTATCTGCATTCTACCTAATACCATCTAGTACTCTCCTGAACATTTCTATCAAGTGCTTACCATCTCTGTCACTGTTCACACCTGTCCCTTCAGCACATCATCTTCATACTAACATATACATCCTATCACTCCAGGAACATCTTATTGAGTGTGTATATCTGTATGCTGAAGCTGACAGGCCCACAGTGATGAGTCTGGAGAGTTGGATCTGGTTATTCAACACATCTCTACATGACTACTGAGTGGAGATTCTGCAGCTGCAAATCCAGCCTACTACAAAAACGCAGGAGCGTTACAGATTGGCTGTGGCTTGAGGTGTAGGAACAGTGATCAACGGTCCTACATAGTAGAACCGTGTGATCACCATTCCTACACAGGGGAGAATGACAGGCGGCTTGTTTACATCAGCCGCCTGCCTTTCTCCCTCTCCACCGACGATCGCGAGTGACCGGCGGACGATCGGGTCCGCCGGTCACACGCGCAGGGGGGGTCCGTGACCACGCGGGAGCGCGCCTCCGACGGGGCGCGCTCGCTCCCTAGACCCTCACAGGCTAGCGACGTAGCCCTACGTCGCTCTGCCTGTGAGGGGCTGACCGCCGACGTAAATAGTAGTGCGGCGGTCGGCAAGTGGTTAAGGATAAGGCTGAGTTTATGGATTAAATGCAGAAGTTAGGTTGAAGTTAAAGTGGTAGTAAAGGTCTTTTGTTTATGTTTTAGCTACAGCTAAGCCTATAATAAGACTTACCTGTAGGTACTGTAAATTTCTCGTAATTGTGCACTGTTTAGGAGATATTTATTTGTGAAGCTGTCGGTAAAATCACCGGCGCATGCCCTTTGAAGGAATGCATACTCGTGCCATTCCTTCAGAGCCTTGTGCCGTAAACAGTGACTCCCACAAGCATCGTCATAGTACCCTGGCCATTTAAAGCAGTGGTCCTCAACTCCGGTCCTCGGGGCCCACTAACAGGCCAGATTTTAAGTATTACCTTGGGGAGATGCAGACTAAAATACTGCACTCACTGAGCAGCAAATTAGATCACCTATGATGTAGTTTAGTTATCTTGCAAACATGGCCAGTTGGGGCCGGAGTTGAGGACCACTGATTTAAAGGACCGAAGCCCATGGAAGGATGACCGGCAGAAGGTGGAAGTTCTGTCAGTGGTGACCGCGCACTGCTGGAGGGCTTTGTTTTAAGGTAAGCTTCACATAATGTACTAGTATGTGATGTATACTAACACATTATAACATTGCCTTGTAGGAGGAAAAGTTTTTTTTTTTGAGTTTTACTACCACTTTAAGTGTTTAATTTTTAAGGATCAAAATGAGGTTATAGTATATGTTAAAAAAAAGTGTACAGTAAGCATATGCACAAAATGCAGGAACCCTGAAATGTCTACATATGGCTTCAACATCACGGCAGGACACCCAAAACGTGGGCGACTTTAATTTGAAAGTGATGACACTTCAAAGGTAGCATTGAAGGCTAGTCTGGCCACGCCAGCTTCCTACACCTACCTCTTGGCCATTAAGACCACCCATCATAGTGATAGGCCACATAGGGAGCCAGGACAAGCCTTTAACACCACCAAGAAGTAGAGATCCTTGTAGATTAGAAAAACCTAGGTTTAGAGAGTCCTGCATAGCCTAGAACACCTTTATGTGCAGATAATGAATGTGGAAATGTGTTATCCTAATAGATTTCACCTTTTTAATAACTTGAGTGGCAGGTAGCTTATAACAGTCAGATTAACTTCAAACATATAAATACTCTTTAGTCGATTAATATCCCTATTTAAAGGATTTTACTTCAGCTACTGAAATTACATGAAATCCTAATTTCTAGGTTCTGCTCACCAGCTGAATATTGAATTTAGGTTTCCAAAATGATTGTCTGCTGCACATAATACATGGTATATGTGCACTGTGGTGTGTGTGGCCTATCAATCCGAATGGCACCCAAAGGCAAATATACAGTACAGTAATAACAAAGACACTTGTGCACTACAGTGCAATGATGGGACTACTCCATAAATTGTATTGTTCTGTGTTGTTCAAAAGTAGCACAGGTCCTTTTTTATTATTCATTGGGGAGCGTTTTATTGCAAAGCGCATCAACACACAATGAACACATAGCTGGGAATTGGCCCTTAGGCCTCTTTCACGGGGGACGGATCCATTTGGATGGACTCTGCTAGATTAGCGGGGATTGCTTTATTCATCAGTCCCTGATCACTGTGCAGAGATGGACCCATCAGAGTCCCAGTTTCCTCTATGGAGAGATCGGATGAAAACAGACAGCCTGCCCATTTTCATTCGATCCCATCCGATCCAACCCGCTGGACGGATGGCAAATGTATCGCCATATGCCTGTTTTCAGCGGATCTTGTCGAATTGGATGCCAGACGGGTTTCAGCGGATCCGCCTCTCCATAGAGGAGAAAGTATGACCCGATCTGGTTTGCCTGAAAAAGGTACAGGCGGACCTAATTGGTCCAATCGTGTGAAAGGGTCCTTGGGGTTTGGTTTACAAAAGGGAAAGCTTAGGGTGAATATCACAGATGTGGTTGCCTGCCAAAAGGGCATGCAGGAGGTGGGGCAGTGGCACGGTGTGGGAAATGTGTTTCCACCCTCATTATGTGATGTAGCCAGCTCAGGTAGATCACAGATCTAAAACAGTATTATAAATGTATATGTAGCCATTATGCTTATGTTGAGCTTTGGGTTTCTGTGAGTGGTATTAGTTTGTCATCAGTTTGAGACACTTCTGAGATCATTCAGAATTAAAGCTGAACTCTAGGTATGGTATGGTATTGCATATCTGCCTTGGACCAATATAAGAAAGAATATGCCATACCTGTAAGGCTGTTGTGGAAGTGGAGAATTAGTGTAGTGGTCTTAGCTACTACAATTATCGCTGCTGTCTCCCGGGTCTCAGAAAACAGCGGTAACAACATGGGGTCACTCGCTCGGCATTGAAATTATTCACAGAATATCTTGCATTTTTCTCAGTGAATGCAAGGTGTTCTCTGATTGGACAAGATTGGCTGATGTCACATCACAATGTCTATCTTGTCCAATCAGAGAATGCCTTGCATTCACTGAGAAAAAAGCAAGACATTCTGTGAATAATGACCATGCATTGGACCTGCAGTTGACCGAATTCTGACCTGTAACTGACCTGCTTCAAGTAGATTTTGCATCCCCAAAGACTTGTATCAGAATGCAAAAACCCATTTGAAACAAACAAAAGGCTACCCACACAGGCCCTAAATAATAACTGTATTGTAGCATGACCAGCATATTGCACTTCTTTTCGTCTACATGCCTGTGAGATGGGGAATAGAAATCATTTAAAATAACAATAAATGTCTGATCACATCAAATTACAGTTTTTACTCAATTGCCTTATTTTCCAGCAGTTTGTGCCCGAAACAAATAACAGGGAACAAACAATAAAACCAGATAATGGAAGCCTTGGCAGAACAGTGTATTTCACTCTTCTGCAATGTCCTAATATAACAGCTCAACTCTGCATTAACAAACTAGAGTATTCATCGACAAAGGCTGCTCCTGTGTATAATCTAATTTATTGCTCTGCTTTAACTAACTCGCTGCTACATCAAATTTACGCTAACTGCTGTATTTTATAGTGCACAATGCACAAATGTTCAGAAGGAAATTAGTTCCTAAAATTTGTATTCTTGTCCTTCAAATCGGCAGTTAGCTCAGTCCTTATATTACCTCTACAGACTTCTTTTTTTTTTTTAAGTAACAAATGTCAATTCTGATTAGCACACAGTTTTGGAAAAAGCCTGCAAGACCTACAGCAATTATTTGCATGACAGAAGAAGGCAAGGAAGGTACTGAAATCAATGAAAATATACTGTATAGTTCACTTAGAGGGGATAGATTTTATTTCTCAATGAAAATGACGATGTACTAAATTATTGGGGAAGATGAAAAAATGTAGAGTAACAGGATATCATCAGGGAACGTTTTTAGAAGTGTTTGGAGCAATAATATCAAGCATGGACTTCTCCTGTGGCCCGCAGAGGATCCCATCTTCCTGCTGAAGATTGGCAGACAGAAGGACAAATCTGTACTGTAAAGGCGTTGGCTAGCAGGCAGGAGATGCCACTGTGGCTAACAGTGACAGGTGGTGGGGAGGCAAAATAACCAGATTCAGGCAGTAAGTGACAGGCGGAGGGAGAGAATGATACTCTGTGCAGCTCTAGCAATGCAGGGGAGGTAAGATATTTGGATGCGAGGCTGTGTGAAGCTGTGTGAGCTTGGCCTTGTCACTGTTTGAAGGTAGTGGACTGGTAGGGATCCAGTTCTGAGGTTGGTGGGCAGTGAATATAAGCTGAAGAGGTTGGAGGTCCCGATCTCACATGAAGATGTACACACACAGCTAGGTAAATTTAGACAATTGCCACCTGTGTGACTTTGGATTGTGGGAGGAAACCAGAGTACTTAGAAGAAACCCAAGCAAGCATAGGGAGACCAGGCAGACTCAATGCAGGTGTTCTGGTTGGGATCTGAACCGAAGACCCCACTGCTAACCACTAAGGAGGCTGTGAATTTAGGCTGAAAAACTGCAGGCAGTGAATCTGAGCTGGAGAAGTTAGTGGGCAGTGAATCTGGGCTGGAGAAGTTGGTGGATAGTGAATCTGAGCTGAAGAGTGTGGCAGGCAGTGAATCTGAGCTGAAAGAGGCGGTGGGCAGTAAATCTGACCTAAAAAAGTAGCTGAACAGTGAATCTAAACTGAAGAAGCTGTTGGGCTAGCTGCAAAAGGTGGTGGGCATTGCATCTGAGCTAAGGAAGTTGGTAGGCAGTAATTCTGATCTAAAGAAGTTGGTGGGAAGTGAATCTGAGCTGCAGAAGGTGTTGCGGAGCTAATCTAAGCTGAAAAGGGTGGTTGCCAGGGAATGTGAGCTGTTTGTGAATTTGAGCTGGAAAAGAGAGTGGGCAGTACATTCGAGCTGCAGAAGATGATGGACTATGGTCAAAGATTTTATAAGATACGTTTTGAAATTAAAATAAACTTTTTTGATTTGAAATATTTCCAATTACTATTTATTTGCTAAAGTGTGGCCCATCCTGACCTATGGATGACACGTTTTTTTTTAGAAAAATGTGCAAGTTAGAAGATAAGTCAGTGTTACAATAGCAGCCAGATTCCAGGTTTCTATTTTTTTTCTAATGCGCATTGGAAAAAGATATGCATAGCCTTTAGGGTGTATTTTGCCAATAACTATTGCCTCTTTAGATGTTTTCAATTGAGTAGATTTAACTAGTTTCCTCCATTCTTCCAATGTAAATACTGTCTAATTTCTACAAGGATTAACATTTCCTACAATAAAACTAAGGAATGTACATTGAAACTAAACATTCACCAGCATTCTCCTTGTCATGCACCAGAAATGTTTAAAAATATGAACCCCGTTTACCCATTATGCACACCCTTCTTTACCTGCAGCTAGTTATGCGCTGGTATAGGCAGGGCCACCATCAGGGGGGTACAGCCAGTACTCCTGTATGGGGCCCGGGCACATAGGGGGGCCCGGGCAGCAGGAGGATTGGTGGGGAGAGGGATCAATGACAGAGCAATGCACTGTCTGCCTCTCCCTCCACCAGCTGAAAGCCGGTTTCTCCCCCTCTCGCCGGCTTTCAGCTGTTTGTCCCCCGCCCACACTCAGAGCTGGGACACGGGGACAGCAGTCTGGAGAAGTGGTGGAGTCATGGAGAGGTAAGACCTTGGAGGAGGTGCGCTGTGTGCTGCTCTGTGGGCTCTCCCCTCCTGTCTGAACAACACTCGTCCCTGCAGCATAAGAGACAGCCAGGTTCGCTCTTACATTGCATCGCACTGTACACACACACACACACACACAGTTTAATTACCACCCCCTACATCCTCCACGGGCTGCTCATTTCCCGACAGCAAGAAATGTGGGTAGGGGGCGGTAATCAAACTGTGTGTGTGAGTGTACAGTCCGATGCAATGTAAGAGCGATCCTGTCTCTTATGCTGTGTGTTGTTCAGACAGGAGGGGAAAGCACAACACAGTGCACCCCCTCCTGGCTTAGTAGTGGTTTCGTCCTGTCGGTTTGGGGGGCTTACAGAAATAATAATGGGAAAATAATTTATGTCTTGGATGTTTAAGGGATTGGCAGCTCTCTTTGCTAGAAAGTGTAATGGGGATTTGGTAGAAGGAGGAATGGGGGGGGGTATGTGCTTGTAGGAGGGTTTGGGGGATTTGAGCCAGAGGGGGGGATTGGGGGGAAAGTTTGTGCTAGGAGCAGGGCTGGGGGATTTAGGCTAGGAGGGGGGATCGGGGGGAAAGTTTGTGCTAGGAGGGGGGAATTTGTGCTGGGGGGATGGGGTTCTGAATTTGTGGAGGGATTTGGGGGGTTATGCTGGGAGGGGTGATTGGGAGGAATTTGCGCTAGGAAGAGAGATTGGGGGGGGGGGGTGATAATATAATTTTCAGATTTTTGCCGGAAGTGGGGGGGGGGGGCTGTCAGGTAGGCTGTTTGGGGCCCTGGGATTTATAGCGGCAGCCCTGGGTATAGGCACTAAGGCGCTGACAGATCATCGAATCACCAGTGTGTAGTGGGGAAAGCGTATGATCACCTAAAAGTGACAGTCAAATCTGCTTACCAGATAGTTTGACCCTCCTGTTACAGAGCGGACAAAAAACGCCAGAGCATTCCAGAAGCACTTGACATAAAGGATCCCTCAGAGTTCCTCCGGTCTGTGATGACACCTAAACTCTCCACTCACAGGACAATGCAGAAGGACAACACCAGCCTGAACCACTTAGAAAGCTCCAACCAGAAAGGTAATACCTCAGGAGGACAGAAGCAGGCCAATGGTGTAGTACGTAAAAACAAGCAACTTTATTAAAAAAGTAATGCACTTACATGGATGTAGATTCAAACAACATGTGAATAAAAACCGCAGTATAAATAGAGCGTGCTGTACATCAGAGTGGCCGGTCCGCCTGCACTATTAACATGTAAATGGGTATACTTTTTGTGCTGAACTTTAGCATCTCTTTTTCTCTTGTATATCTTTAGGATACTGTTCTAGAATATACTGATACATCAACAATGCTTATACAACTACATATGGCTGTAGTTTGTATTCTTTAAAACTTTAATAAAAAAAATATTGAAAGAGAAACTGAACATTATGTTCTATACAAAATAACCATTTTTTACATGGTGTGGTCCAAGAGTCTACAGCAGTGGTTCTCAACTCCGGTCCTCAGGGCCCACCAACAGACCAGGTTTGCAAGATAACTGAAATACATCACAGGTGATATAATTTACTGCTTAGTGATTGCATTATTTTAGTCTTCATCTCCCCAAGGTAATGCTTAAAATCTGGCCTTTTAGTGGTCCTGAGGACAGGAGTTGAGAACCACTGGTCTAGAGTCCTTTTTATAAATTGGTATTTTTTGGGTTTTGTATCAGTTGTTAGTGGTGTTTAATTGAACATAGAATTATAAACCCTACTTTAATCTTCTATATAAAAACACTCCTTTAGCAGGGTAGTTTAGAGAGGTTCTATGTGTACCCTATAGCTTTATAAACAGTAATAAATACCTGACAGTGGTTCTCACATTTCCCTCCTTTACAAAACTTAAAAAATAGTTTTAGGTTGCTGTTGCACTTTAACCGCTTGCCGACCGCCGCAAGTAAATTTACTGCGGCGGTCAGCCCCTCACAGGCAGAGTGACGTTAATTAATGTCACTAGCCTGGGAGGGTCTGGGGAGCGAGCGCGCGCCGCCGGAGGCGCGCTCCCGCGCGGTCACGGACCCCCCCGCGGGTGTGACCGGCGGACCCGATGTCCGCCGCTCACTCGGCGATCGTCGGGGGAGAGGGAGAAAGTCAGGCAGCTTGTGTAAACAAGCCACCTGTCATTCTCCTCAGTGTAAAAACACTGATCACACGGTTCTAGTATGTAGAACCGTTGATCAGTGTCCTTACACCTCAAGCCACAGCCAATCACAGTAAGAATCACGCCCCTAGGGACACACACAGCCCCTCCCTCTCAAATAAAGTTAACCCCTTCGCTACCAGTGTATTTTTACAGTAACAGTGCATATGTATAGCACTGATTACTGTAGAAATGTCACTGGTAACCCCAAAAGTGTCAAAAATGTCAGTCAAGGGTCCGATCTGTCCGCCCCAATGTCGCAGTACTGCAAAAAAAAAAAATCGCAGATCGCCGCCATTACGCGTTAAAAAAAAAAACAACAAAAATGACAAAAATCTTTCCCTTTGTTAGTAAATGCGATAACTTCTGCGCAAACCAATAAAAATACGCTTTTTGCGATTTTTTTTACCAAACATATGTAGCATAAAACAAATTGGCCGAAAATGTTAAAAAATTTTGATTTTTACATTTTTTTTGGGGGAATTTCATATAAAAAAATGTGAAAAATATTGTTATTTTTGCAAAATTTACGCTCTTTTTTTGTTTATAGCGCAAAAAGTAAAAAGCGCACAGGTGATCAAATACCACTAAAAGAAAGCTCTGTTTGTGGGAAAAAAAGGACGTCAAATTTGTTTAGGTACAGCGTCGCACAACCGCGCAATTGTCCGTTAAATCACGCAGTGCCGAATCTCAAAATACCCCCTGGTCGTTTAGCAGCCAAATCCTCTGGGGCTTAAGTGGTTAACATAAAACCATACTTATTTTTACCTAATCCCTTTACCTCCATACTTAAGCTGAGTTTACCCCAAATAATGTCACTTTACTGACCAGGTACTTAAAGTGGAATTCCAGCATTGATCTAACTAAGCTTAAACCTGCTCCCACCCACCTCCTAACTCAAATATTAACTACCCTGTAGAAGGAAGATGCTTATACTTGCCTATTCTTAGGATGCTCTGGTCTGGTCATGTGATCAATTCTCAGCAGCAAGCTTCAGAGGAGAGGAGGGACTAGTGACATTGGATGCCCAATAGTAGGTTTATGGGTGACGCCACTGTTCTAGCAATCAAGCCAATGTCACTGGTCTCTCCTCTCCCTAAAGCAGGCTGGGGAGGTCATGTGACCAGAATGGAGCGTCCTGAGAATAGGTAAACATAAGCATCTTCCTTCTACAGGGTAGTTGGTATAGGAATTAGAATGGGGGTGGGAGCAAGTTTAAGCTTAGGTAGATCAGATCTGGAATTCCAATTTAACTTATTGGCACCCAAAGCTAACAGTCCTATGATGAAAGGTACCCATGCCTAAATAGTGCAATTGAAAACAAATTATTTGAGCAGTAAATATAATGTACAATAATACTAGAGGAAGTGATGGACTGCAGTATCAACATTACCAACTGACAAAGGAGACAAGTAAGCGTTCTCTCTTTGGTTTACCATGTCATCTCAGTTTTCCTTGGAGGGTGTTAAGAAATGCTACTAATTGGAAAGAGAATCCAGGTCAAGCACCGATCAGCAAACATTCCCGGCAGTCCAGTTCATCTCCAGAGATCAGTTACAACTTCTTAAATGTGTTAAGGATTGTTTTTGACATATCAAGTTTTGTGAGCTATTATAATGATTGTATGCAAAGTGCTGCTACCAAAAGTGAATCCAGGAAGAAAAGCCAGCAGCATTCAAAGCAGATGTAGCTTAATTGTTCCCAACAAACAGACATGCATTCCCCACCTGGACCCTCCTCCTCTGACGTGTTTCGTTCAAGGGACTGGGCTTAATCATAGTATCTGTGATTAACTCCAGTCCCTTGGGTTAAACGTATCAGAGGGGGTGGTCCCAGGCAGGGACCCCATGTCTGTTTTCCACAACAATAAAGCTACATCCATTTTAATGGAGTACCCAACGCTTTTTCCTGGATTCACTGGCAGTTCAGGGCATGGGATGATTTCCTAACTGGCTTATGGCATACAACAGGTTGAACTCGATGGAATTTTTTCAACCAGATTAACTATGTAACTGCTCAGAGGGTGACCCAGCATTATGGGCTTGTGAGTGACAAACCTATATTTTTTTATGGAAAGCTCTCAGTTTACAACAGTGAGACCACTGAAAGATTGGTTTCTGAACTCTGACTTTGTTCTTTCTCCCCAAAGAGTGAGCCGGATTGTAAAATTGTTTACAGTGACATGTGAATGGAGTGTAGTGAATGAGTTGAAGCTTTGCGGACTTCAATTATCCAATCACCTATGGTCAAAAATCCTGTATTTTCTGTTTTTTTTTCCTTGCACATGTTTGAAAATTCAAAGTGAAAACTCATTTCACAAAGTGAACATGCCTTACCACTTTCGTAAATCCACCCTGACATGTCTGAAGTCAGAAATTACAAATATAAAAATCAGAAAATGGCAATGGGGACTATTCATATGTTCTATAGCTAAACCACAGAGTCGCTAAAATTAATAAACTTTGTTGAGGCAAGTAGGATTGAATTCTGACAGTGCAGCTTATGAATGATGTATGTTCAAAGGTTCGCCACACACTTCCAATAATCTTATGTCTGCTTTTCGGCTTAAGGTGTGACAACGGATGCAACTGAGGGATTTCCTTTGCATTGTGTCTCCACAGTTTTTGAAGCAGTAGGTCTTTTGAAGCCTTACTTACCACCACCCTCCCAGTGATATACAGCCCTTGGAAATTTCAATTAGAAATAGTGCCCAGGGCTGTGTGAAGACTAGATCTGTTCTATAGGAACACCTGACTGGGACAGACTAGGTATTGTGGAAGATCTTTGACCAAACCCATTTGGTTGTGTACATTAAGCAAAACATTACTACAACCTTCCTTACAACGGTAACTATTTCATTTCATCTAGCTAAATACCATGGGCCTCTTACCACCGCGGGCCCTCAATTCAAGGTAAAGCTGAACCATAGTATATATGTAACTGTTTTATGTGTCAAATGATCAGATTGCTCATCAACCTGCATCTCCCCTGTTACGTAACAACAAAGGAGGCACAGCACATTAATGAAGTCATCACTTTGCTTTCTCCTCTAGTGGACATGTTCAAGCTGATGCCTGACAGCACAGTTGAAAGCAATAGAGCTCTGACTGGCTCAGAATATATCCTTTCTTCTCCCAGTGTGATTACTGCTGTGTAGGGGACTACAGGAGGTCTGTCCCAGCACAATTTCACATGTTTAGCCCACTTCTATCTAAAAATACATTTGATATTTTTATAAATACAACACTAGAATAATACAGCCCAAAGTAGTAATAAAGTAAATGCCCACAGTTCTTTAATGCCTTTGTAGAAACCTGTTCCCCATTTTCCAGTGTGCATACCTAAATTTCTAACTGCAAACTATTGTTGGCCCCAGGTTGAACAGCGCTGTGTCCCCAAATTTTCTGGCAAAGAGAGTGCACACCCTGAGTATCTCCGAAATCAGGGGTGTCAAACTCAATTTCACTGAGGGCCGCATCAGCATTATGATTGCCCTCAAAGGGCCGGTTGTATCTGTAAGATTAGGTGTCCAGAGCACCCCATCCCCTCTATATCAGATGTAAAGAGCCCCCTCACTATCAGAAGTCAAGAGTCCCCCACCCTCCCTTACATCACAGTAAAATCAGAGGAGGGCTGGAGTCAGCTGCATGGTGAGTCCAATGGAGGAGGAGATGAGGGGGTGCTGCGGCTACTTAGATAAGTGCAGGATCTGTAGGAAGAGTCCTGTCCTCCTCTCTGTTCCTGACTGCTGACATAGGGTGGGGTGAAGATAAGGGGGGTGCCTCAGGAGAGGTGTGAGGGCCACATGAAATGGCCTGGCGGGCCGCATTCGGCCCGCGGGCCTTGTGTTTGACACATGTGTCCAGCCAGGACAGCACAGGTGCAGGGAGGAGCAGGGGAGTGACTTTCATCAGGGCTGTCTGTTTTAGTTGATGCGCACAGCATCAGCTTGAGTCCCAGCCAAGCAAGGGCGACTCCATGGGATCCTGCAAGGTAAAGGAGCCACACTAAATCCAGAAAGCAGGGCAGGCACTGAGGGGGCCAGGTAATTATGGGGGAAAGGACAAGTTTAATAAAATAAGGAACTGCATAGGCTGTAAGCATATATCTCAGCACTGGAAAAAAAATGATATGGATAAATACCTTATGCTGGCCATACACTGTATGAAAAATCGTTCAAACAAATTTTCGAAAAAAATGAACACTCAGCCGTGAGAGCACACAATTGTGCCATCACGTAATGACTGATAAATCGTTCAATGGACATAAATGAATGTGTTTTTTGTTCGTTTTTCCAAATATATCTAGTGGAAACAGTTTGGATGAGAAACACATTAACCTTTCAATTTATCGTTCGTTCGGCAGAAAATTTCCAAACTTGTACTTAGTTTTTTTGGCTGAAAAACCTCACAACCAATTACCGATTTGTGCCCATTAACTGGCCAAAAAAACAAACAAACTGTCTAAATGACTTCGTATAGTGTATGGCCAGCATTAGTCATATACTTGAGATAACAGCCAAAGACTGCACATTGACCCAACCACCAAAAAAGTTTGGACATTTGTGTGCAAATGTTTAAATATATCCTACCAGCATGTGTAGACTGTAAACTGACAACACGCTGACCTCAGCACTGGTATTGAAGATAACAGATCAACCAAAAATCTTGTAACCACCTGATAATTATTTTGGGCTATGCCGGTGTCTTGGGGTCATTGGGTAAAATTGTTCATGCTTCGTAAACTGATTGCTGTACAAAGGTGCCAAACAACTAGTCCTTCTGAATGGATAGCATTAAAGCTGCAGTAGATGGTTGTTGAGATAACTGGATTCCATTAACATGTTTTTGATTGGCAGAGACCACACTTTTTTTTTTTTTTACAGGTCAAGTCTTCTTTAGAAAAAAGGGCAATCCCGCTGATCTTAGTCTGAGCTGTAGTGTCTGCTCAGGTCCCAAATCCCCAGCTAAGCATCCTGACTAGAGCTCAGTGCCTCCTTAGCAGCAGCTCCTACCTGTCATCGGTTCCTCTCTAAGGCCAGGACACATCAGGACCCTGACCTAAGGGCGCTGACCGGGTGGGCAGGTAACCCTGTGCTACTGGACCAACTTCCTTATCTTTCATAAGCAAGATCCATGTAAGAGTATCACATTCTATTCAAGAAAACAGAAGCCTGACCTTTCTAAGGCATTTTACAAAAGGAAAAAGGCTCAGTTACTTTCTAACAAACATCAGAAAAAAAGCTGTCATTCAGCATATTAATGGGAGTACGTCACATGAAAACAAACAGAGAGGCTACAGAGGTGAAACACCATAATGATACTTTGATGGTAATCTCACCAACTAGGTCTTCCCAGGGAGACTTCCATATAACATTCTTTTACACTCACACACATTCTGTATTTCCACAGGGAGCAAACATTGTTTTGAGCACAACTCTATAGAGAAAATTTAACTAATATCTATAGTAAAGTGAAATTCCTGCTATTCACCTAACTAGTCTTAAAATTGAACTCCCCCTTCTAAAACCTAGGCTAACCAATCTGTGCAAGAAAGATGTACTTACCTACTGTATTTTTAAGCTGCTCCGTACCAGTCACATGATCCAGCTGCCCTGTGTTGGCCAATGTGGCTGCAGGAGAGAGGAGGGAGCACCAACAGATGTGTCATTGAAGCCTATGGGAGTCGTCACAGCTCCAGGCTATACTAGCCATTGTCAGAATGCTCTCTCCTTCCCCCTGCAGCCACTGCTGACTGATACAGAGGATCACATGACCAACAGCAGGTTTTCAACTTTAACTAATGCCCCTAAAAGGTTTAGTTGGAAGAAATTTAAAATAAAATTCTTCTCAATCAGCGGCTTCAACCACAGATCAATGTGTTCTGGCAGCAGCAGGGTGGTGGTGGGGGAAATCTTCCAACTACCTTATTCCGCCTGCTAGGTGAACAAAAACGGTTTAACAGTGTATACCCAGCTTTACAGCCTGGCTATCAACCTATTGTATATATCTATGTATGTATCTATCTATCCTGTTCTTTTTTTTTACACTTACTAGCAGGATCCCAGATATGATCTCCCCTCCTAATTTCCTGTTATGGGCTGAAAATGTGAGAATGCAAGAAATGGTGTCAGCCCCCCCCAGTCGTCTTTTGCTAATCCCACCTATTCCCCTCATCTCCACACCACAAACTGTTTTGTAGCCCAGTATAAGAACTGAGAGAGCTTATTAGACTTCTTGAGATAAAACAGGCAAAGAGCACAAGACACAGGACCGCTCTGAATTTCTGACAAGATCAACTATTATATTAAGTATCTATCAAACAAATATGACAAAATACTTTTAATGGTATATTTAGCAGACCAAAACAGAGCAAATAAGATATGTTTGTTATAGTTAACATAAAGTTTCAGCTAGATTAATTTATAGGAGATTGGCTTTTTTGGTTGTTTGTGTTATCTCAGTCATTTGCAGTTACACTAGATTTGTAAATGGCATTTTTGCTTTGTTTCCTAGGTTCTTTACATCTAAATTCAGTGGCACTAGAGATAATCATTAGATAATCTGTACAGAAGCTTCATAGAAGTGACGGGAGAAAAATAACTATTTATCCAATGACCTCCTTATCATAAATAACCACACATATCTGAAAAATACACATATGGACAAATGGGGTATTCTTAGCCTAGAAACATGAAAACCTATTTCGACTTAGTTGTCAACTGTTCTTACTAAGTGATCCATTTAGTCAACTCTAACCTTTCTGCAAGGTTTTCGGCTAAAATAGAGTTTCTCATTTCGGACTATAAGGCTCAGGGGAGAAAAATTATTTCACTAGCCCTGACATCAGACCCAATAAAACCCAAGAGGCTCTTAACGATGTAACATAAGTGTTTGCAAAGTTATGTTTTTTTTCTCTAGGCCCTGGTGTCATTTTCCATCCCTAAAGAAAGATTGTGGGTGACCTTTAAATCCTCTAAATGGTGGAAGAAACAGTTCGATTGCTATGTATAAAATCAGGGCTTTTTACATTCTTGTATTTTTATGATAAATGACTTGCAAAGCTGTCAACACCCAGATATTTATATTTAATTTCAAGTGAGAAAATTGTACTTAAAGGACAAATCTACAAAAAAAGCACCCTTTAGTCAAGCTATTTATTCATTACAAATAAATAATTAGTTTTAAATAAAAAAAAAAATAAAAAATAGCGTATTAACAAGAACATTTCTTTTGTCCATTGCAACTAATCCAAAAGTATATCATGCTACACTTAGTACATAGTACAAGCGGTCTTCAAAAAGTTTCCACACTTTTATATATGTTACTTAGTAAAAAAAAAGTGTGGAAACTTTTTGAAGAACCCTCGTAGTACAGTGTAGTATTCCTATACATCACATAGGCACCCTGTAAGATCCTCTGTTAAGTTCTGTAGTGTTTACAAAAATTAACAAACTGAAAAATGTATCATGATTAGCAAATGCAAGAGGACAGCCGCTATTGCATTGTCTACATAACTTAGGAGCAAGTCACTTATTCTAGTTTCAAGCAATGACTCTATACTGCCAGGTTGTATCTCTACTATAAATTAGCGGTTTTAGCAGTTCTGGATGCCGAGTTAGCCCCAAGAGCCTAAAGGAATAATTTGCATACTTCCACATGCTATTCTACAATAAAGGCATACGCTCCTTCTTTCTTGGACTGCAATTACCTTCTGTTTCTGAGATTCTGCTGTGCTTCAGCGTGGTTTAGTGGAGGACCTTTGGTAGAATCAAAGCCAAAGCTTTTTATTTAATTTTGGATAGAGTAATGGAGGATTATAACCCTTGTCTGATTTTATTTTTTTTATTTTTTGCCATTTGTGTCCCATTTGGGGAGATTTACCTTTACTCCCTGTCCCATAACCAAAACAGGAAGCGAGAGGAAATCCCTGCAAATTAAGGGAATATCTTGAGGCCCCCCCAAGGCAATCAAGACTGGTGATTCCCATGGGAAAAATTCCCCTCTATTACTTTTCTGGGGACAACACAAAATTTGGGATTTTCTTTTACTTTCACTTTTAATAATGGTAAACAGGACAAATAGAGAGGATGAATCTCCCTAACAGGGACACAGACAGCAATAGAAACCTAATAGGTGTTTTAACCCCTCTTCACTCTATTCAAAACTGAAAAATAAAAACAAAAGTTAAGCACACCTTACCATAACACATCTGCTAATACTTTATGCTTGGATTTGGTACAGAATTCAAAATAACTGTGATAAAATTGTTAGTATAACTGTGATAAAATAATTAGTTATAACCCATTAAGGCTCGGTTCACACTTATGCGATGCGGGAAGGCTGCGAATTCGCAGCCTGTTCCTGCATCGCAAACGCACCCCCGGCAGTTCACACTGCCATATGCGATACGCTGGGGGTGTCAATGTAATCTTGACGACACCCCCAGTTTGATCGCATATCGCAGTGCGATCTTGCAGTTCGCACAGGATCGGATCGCACAAGTGTGAACCGCTGTGCGATAGATCCTGATGCGGCTGCAAAAAAGGGTCCTGTGCGTGTTTGCTGCGGGTGCGGTGCGAATTTAGCCATACAAAGTGTATGGCTAAACTCGCACCGCACAGCCGATCGCATGTAATGAAGGAGCAGTGCGCTCCGATATTACATGCGATCGGCGCAGCCGCATAAGTGTGAACTGGGACTCACAATTACCTTGCCTGGAAGTGATAACACAGCCCAGACACTTCTAGTTATGTGTAAAATTAAAAGGAATAAGACACTTGTCTTACTTGTCTGAGGTCAAGGAAAGCCAATTGCAGGGTGTCCTCCTGGAATCCTGGAACAGGATCAGAACTGGCAAACACTGTAAATACAAATATAAACACATGTTATCTGGAGGACTTTAATCACAAATGTGATTTTTGACTTACCATAAAATCAATTTTTCTGATATTCATTGACAGACGCAGCTCCTGATTGTCTTAACCATTGGGTCATACTGCCCCCTACAGGAGTAGGACACTAGGCAGAAAAAAAAGTCTGGCTATGCCTATGGGCAGTCCCAGGGGGGTATACTCCCTCCCTCTGCTATAGGTTCTCAGTTTTGTTACAAGCAGTGTCAGAAGAAAATACAACTCCACAGAGGGGTGGGTGCTGTGTCCATCAATAAACATCAGAGAAATGGATTTTAGGGTAAGTCAAAAATCCAATTTTCTTTTTTGTTCATTGACGGACACGGCTCCTGATTTTCTTAACCATTGGGACGTCCCAAAGCAGTGTTAAACATGAGGGGTGGGAACAGCAAAAAAATTCCAGGCAACAGGAGCTCAAACAAAACAACTGGAGCTCATCTGAAAAAAAAAAACAAAACACCCTCAAAGAGGACCAGGTCCTCTAAACAGCATCCTGCAAATCCTTGCGGCCAAAACAAGCATTAGCAGATGCCAACACATCCACTTTATAGAACTTTGTGAAAGTGTGCACTGATGACCAGGTGGCCACTTTGCAAACTTGCATCCCCGACGCCTGATGACGGAAAGCCCAGGAGGCCCTGAGCGCCTGAATAGAGTGCGCCTTGACAATAAAAGAAGGCACCTGACCCCTGATGGAATAGGCCTGAATCACCGTCTGTCCGATCCATCTGGAAATGGTCGCAGAGGAAGCGGACAACCCTTTCCGAGGCCCATCCATAAGCACAAATAGTGAGTCTGACTTCCTAAAAGACTCCGTAGCTGCCAGGTACACCCTAATTGCCCAAACCACATCCAAGGCATGCAAGGCAATTTCCTTAGGATGTTTTGGCCTGGGACACAGGGAAGGTAACACACTGTTTTCATTCAAATGGAAGTCAGAGACAACCTTTGGAAGGAAAGACGGACAGGGGCGAAGAACCACTTTATCTCTGTGAATCACCAAGTAAGGTGAACGACAGGATAAGGCCACCAGTTCCGACACCCTGCGCGCAGAGGTGATAGCCACCAAAAAAGCCACCTTCTGAGACAGCGTAAGCAAGGGAATCTCCCAAAGATTCTCAAAGGGAGGCTTCTGGAGGACCAAAAGCACCAAATTGAGGTTCCAAGGCGGCAAAGGAGACCGCACTGGAGGAACCAAATGTCGAACCCTGAAGAAAGGTATGCACCAGGGAGTGTGTGGCCAAGGGTCGTTGGAAGAAGACCGCCAAAGGCGGCCAAAACGCCAAAACCCTTTATGGCCAGTTTCTGTTCAACCCCCTGTTGAAGGAAGGTCAAGATCTGAGCCACTAAGAAGGAGCTAGGATTAACCCCAAGAGACCACACCACGCGATGTACGTCTTTCACGTATAATGGTAGATCTTCCTAGCTGTTAACAGCGTTGGAATCACAGATTCAGACAAACCCCTATCCCTCAGCACCTGGCTTTCAACAGCCAAGCCGTCAAAGCCAGCAGGAAGGAAGATTGGCCCCTGGGACAGCAGATCTCCCCCCGAGAGGAAGCTTCCAAGGATTGTCAGCGACCAGCCTCACTAGATCAGCGTAACAGGCCCGGCCAGGCCAGTCTGGGGCCACTAAGATGACCGGAATCCCTTCTGCCTCGATCCTGCGTAGAAGGAAAGGCGTAAATCAGACGATACTGACTCCAAAGGGCCACCAGCGTGTCTGTGGCGTCCGCCAGAGGATCCCATGACCATGCCACAAACCTCTGCACCTTTCTGTTGAGCCAAGACACCAACAGATGTGAGTGCCAAAGGGAACCTGCGCCTCCATCACAGCTGCGTCCTCCCATCTTTAGGGTCCACGCACAGATACAATCAGTGCGTCCACCAGTGCCTTTTCGTGCGTGGTTGCAGAAGTGGAGGAAACCTCCTTACTATCTGAGAATTTAGGGAGAGTGGTTGCAGACTTAGCAGGGTGATTCACATCCACGGCGGCCGAATCAGATTCAGGGTCTGATGAGACAAATGAGGCAGGGGAAGTCGGGGGGGGGGGGGGGGGGATATGACGCTTTTTGCCAGGCCAAAAGACACCTGCACCTGGGACACGAAGGACTCCAGGACCGCCGTCAGTGCATTGATGGATGGTTGGGACCCGGAGGGCCCTGCAGGATCAGAGAGGGGATCAGGTGGGGAGATGTGCTCAACCCCACTGCACTAGCACCACCTGGTTGCCAGTCACAAAGCACCAATAGAACCTCAGCAGAGATGGAGAGGACCCCACCAGACTCACCACCCCGCAGAAACCAGGCACCACAGCCACCAGGAGAATCTGCACTGCAGCGATAGGAAATGAAAGGATCCAGGAGTCAGCACCAGGGGATGAGGAGGGGCTCCCACCACCGAAAATGCAGCACAAGGATACAAAAAAAAAATGGCGGCCCCATGAGGCTCCCAGGCCTCAAGGACAGGCACAGGCAGGACAGGGGGCCCTGGCAGGAGCCCCCACCAGGTACAGCCCCCCACACACAGCCGATCATCCACATGATCCGCCACCCCCATTGCCAACATAGCGCCCTGCCCCCACCCCAGGAGGTGGACCAGACCACACACTCAGCCCCAGCATAAGTGGAGGGGGGGTAGGATGGGGTGGACAGATGAGGGGGGCGACTGATGGGAAGGAGGGGAACCTGGGGGTCCGACCGTCCCATGGAGGGGCCCACGTCCACTCCAAAACCCCCACGGGGGAAAGGGGGGGACAGCTACTCACTATGTCAGGAACCAGGCAGGCACCACTCCAGAGAGAACCCCTCGTCATCGAAATGGGGGGCTGTCAGCCAGGAGGAAACCCCGTCCGGTGGGGCTATGTTGCGGCTGACCTAGCACAGAGCTGAGGTCTGCAGACTGGGGTGACCACTGAATCTAGATTATCCAGCCCATCGCCCAGTTCGGCAGTTGTAGATCTCACAGGAAAAAACAGGAGAAAAAATCTATCTAAAAAGAGAAAATTTGCCAGGACAAGAGATCCCAGTAAGAAACTAGGTCCTTACTCCTGACTAGGCAAAAAACTGAGTACCTATAGCAGAGAGGGGGAGTATACCCCTGGGACTGCCCACAGACTTTTTTTCTGCCTAGTGTCCTATTCCTGTAGGGGGCAGTATAACCCAATGGTTAAGAAGATCAGGAGCTGTGTCCGTCAATGAAGAGAAGAGAAAACTGCTTTTGCAGACATAAGACACCATCTCGATTTAGCTACTAAATTAATAGAATTATTGTACAATTTCCCAACTTTGAGAAAACAGTTTAGCACTTCCAACTATCAGTGTTATTCATTATAACTCTTAAAGTATATGTCAAGGCAAAAATAAGCACATGCAATACATCTCTACTATACAAGCACATTTACCCATGTTTCATCCATAAGGCTGCATTCTAGCCTGAGCATTGCATTTTTGAGCATTTTTTCTAGCGTTTGTA
Source organism: Pelophylax lessonae (assembly GCF_965119305.1). NCBI lineage: Eukaryota > Metazoa > Chordata > Amphibia > Anura > Ranidae > Pelophylax > Pelophylax lessonae. The sequence goes on from NC_138776.1 coordinate 84,497,084, forward strand.
TGCATGTTTTGGAGCGTTTGTGTACAGTGTTTTTATAGGGTTTTTGAGCTTTGCTGTTTTTTAATTAGCCAACAGAGAAAAATATAATCTATTTCCTCATTTGTTACTATGTTTTTAAGCTTTTTCATCTGCTTTTTTTTTATTTTTTTACTTTTTTTTGTAAGGGGTTAAGGGTTATGGTTTAAGGCAGGCATGTCCAACATGCGGCCCAGAGCCGCAGGTAATGCGGCCCACTGCCCCCTGACAATTTTTTTTTGCTGGGAAGGAAGGAAGTTGGGTCGAGGGCACGGCCACAGCAACTTCCAACTAATGGTAGGCAGAGGCTGCCTCAGAGGGGGGGGGGGGGGGGGGGAGGCGAGCATGTGCATTGTTTCTGACTCCTACCACCATGACCACTTCAAATCACTGAAGTGGTCATGGTGGTTAGAGTGTTCCTTTATTATCTCTCAGAAGAAGTAAACCTCTGTATACAGATTCCATTTCATTTGATCATCCTCTAATTGTATTAAATTAGTGCGGTGGCGCGGGAAGGGCCCAGCGGCATTTTATTACATACCTTAACTATAGTATACATTTTATATGCGGCCCGAGAAAAAAATCTCTACACTCAATGTGGCCCAGAGAAGCCAAAAGGTTGGACACCCATGGTTTAAGGGTTAGGAGTTGATTTATTATTTATTTTGATAGGTTAGAGGTTAAGGTTAGGATTAGGGTTTCATATTAGGGTTAAGGGTTGATTTTTTTTTTCTTTATTTTATTATTTACTTTCATTTTATTATTGCATTTGAGCAGACAAACCCAACAAAACAAACTAAAAACACTAAAATCAAGCATTTAAATGCATTTCTATTGAACAAAAAATGCTTCATAAACGCACCAGTCTGCGTGATTCAGTCTACAAAAAAAGCTCCAGAACTTCTTTGCGCTTCAGGCATTTTGCTTAAAGCGACTTGTAGTGGAGATGTGAACCAACTCCATACAGAATCATTAATTTTTTTTTCTCCTCCAGCATTCTGAAGCTTCGAGCTTCAAACTACAAAACGCTAAGGTGTGAATGAGGCCTTAACGAGGGAGGAAACATACTGAGAGATACCTGTTGATCTGCCAGAAACGCACGCAGCTATTAAGTCCCATTGTTGGCTGACAACATACAGCATTTTTGTAGACCAAGTAGTGTCAGCCCTGCCTTGTTGTCTTAAACTATTAAAACCCTTCTAAGCTCCCTATTTCTACAATAGGCACTAATTATTTTAGAGTCCCAGATAAGAACCAGGAGGGCTAATTTGACTCTGTGAGACATCACAGGCAGGGTACACAGGAGAGCTCTACATTTCTGACAAGAATTTTTTGCACTTATCAACAGATATAACAAACACTTTCAATTGTATATTTAGTAGACCAAAAGGGAGCAAATAAGAGAAGTTTGTTGTTATGGATTACATACACTTTAAGAACATAAGAACTGGTCCAAACTTGCAAGCAATAATTCAAATCAGAAGCATTACTGCCTTTTAATGAGAAATTTCTGAGCAGGCTCAGTTTGGTATTCAGGGTAAGAAGAATCCATGGCTTAGTAATTTGGAATAATGTCTGGCATTGAGTTCTCAGAGTTGGGATGCCTTGCTGAGCCTATCATATAAGAAAGTGCACTTATAGGTTCATGGGAGTAATGAGTGCCCTATGTTGCTGATCCGCACCTCCTCAGGTATGATCTGCTATGGAACAAGAGACAAGAGTGAAAAGGAAAGGTCCTAGATTTATTAATCATTCTTCATGTTTGGCACTCCCAGTTTATAAACACCCATACAATGAAAATGCTGGTGGAATTCTGAAACCACAAACTGATGTTACATTATGTTCTTAGTTAAGATAAAACAATGGTAAAATCTAAATTTATCTGACGCTCTGATGTAAGGGGGGACCTAAGATGGGGACTCTGATGTAAGGGGGGCTGTCATGGGGACACTGGTATAAGCGGGGCTGTGATGGGGCATCTGATAAAAGGGGGACTGTGATGGGGACTCTGATATAGGGGGGACTGTGATGGGGACTTTGATATAAGGGAGACTGTGATGGGAACTCTGATGTAAGTTTGGACTTATTCAGAATTTCTTTGCTTTGCTAACTGAAGTTTTTATTTCTCTATCATGCTGATTATACAAAATGGCAAGTAAAATGTATTAATTACTTTAAATTTGTTCATTTATAACTATTTTTTTTTTTCACCCTGGAAAGATTCGTAAAATATACAACGTGGCCCTCATACTAAAAGCTCCTTTGAAAGATGTGGCCCTCGTACTGAAAGTTTGAATACCCCTGCTCTAATGTATCAAAGGGAGCTTGTAAAACAATCTCCAGTAAAATTTTTAATTCCAATGCAAATATACATACAATTTTGGTTTCTCACTGCCACAGCTCCTGGTCCCCAGATTCCACTTTTCCAAACTTCTGGGTGCCCGGATTACATCACATCAGGCCTGTACTAGGGCCTGTGCAGGCTCCAGCTGTGCCCTAAATATTACTCGCTTGGAGGTGGGAGGATCAGGGAAGTAGTTGACACCCTATGGATGCAGGCTGGAAGTTGAGCCTCCAGTGGAACCCTGGGAGGGGAGGGAGGCACCTGAAACCCCCACCAGGAAAGACAGCACTTTCTAATGGGGAAATAAAGGCAACTGCACCTCTGGAAAGAAAGGACCACAGGAATGTCGGTAAGTGCTGATGTTTGCAGCACTGTATGCATTTTACTTCTAAGGGTTTAATCTCACTTTAATACTACTCATTCAGCTGTAAGTCTCTTGTAGCATGTTAATCGCTGAAATTGCTACACATATTGTATTCTTAACATGTTAGGTATTCAACATTTTGTCCCAATCACAATACTTTTTTTAAGAGCTTTTCAAAGTTTAAAAACATGGACTATGCTGTACTCATGGAAGAAGCTTATAGATGTCCCAAGGGAAATGATTACTGCAGGATTCTGAAAGATACTAATTCTTAAGCTGTCAACTTATTTTAAACATCTGCTTTTGTTATAACAGTTGCACAGTAAAAGGTCTTCATGTAGCAAGACAGCAATCAAAGAGAAGCTCTCAGGTGGGCGCGAGCTTAGCATGCTCACATTAGGTGTAAGCCTCTAAGTACTGCCTAAGAATGCTATTCTCTCTCTCTCTATATATATATATATATATGTAACCAATAAAATGTCTGAGGCAAATATACTTTACTAGACTGGGTCTTTCATGTGTTTAGGAAAACACTTAAAGGGGAATTAAATTTGTACGCTAGTTCAGTGCATGCTAAGAGAATTTTCTGTTTTGAATATGGCAGTTGTGAGAATTCAATGGTAATTTTCAATGATCACAGACATCTAGGAAGTCATACATATTTGTTGCTAGGAGGAAGCTGGGCAACAATTCAGATCTACTAGGCTATGATACCCTCATCATTTACACTATAACTTGCATACTTCATGTAAAAATGTATATGTGTGGGTAAGACATGGAGGATTAATAAACTACAGCCAACGTCTCTAGTTCATCCAACAGGTTTTCCTATATTCATGGGGTTATCTGTACCACCTTACTCAAAATCGGCTATACAACCAAATTGAAATGAAATCACAAGTACTAAAAACTAGGCATTTCATGTCTTTAGGTTCTTTATGTATTGGGGGAACTACTGCAGAGGTTGTAGCGGAGACTCCGTTTTTTATTTTTACGATCAATTATGGTCACCTCTCTCTATTCTTCAGTTCTCTGATTATATCAGACAACGTGGGGTATACAGTGCTTGGCCATTCCCGTTACTCCGGTGCCCGCCCAGGGAGACTCTGTATGCATACGTATTCATATTCAGGCAAGGTGAATATAAATGCAATTGGGTATATTATGTATAAAATATTTCCATTATATATTTTTTTTTTCACATGCAACAATAGATATAATGCAATGTGATTTATTTTTTTCATCTATACAGTGAGGCCTGTTTTTTTCCTGTATTTCCCCTTTGTGTGTCCTGAGGAAGAGGGATAGTGAAACGCGTTAATGCCCAGGGGCTCACCTGAGATCACGTAACATTAAGAGAACTTTGGAAGTACCCAGCCATTGTTGGCCATATATGAATACATGTTTTTAAATGAAACTTTGTTTTTTTGTCTATTTAAACTCTTTTTTTTATTTTCTATGTATAAATAAAATATTATTTTTTTATATAAATGTTGTGGTTCAATCTGCCTCTAAAGTCCGACCTAGTGGTTTTCTGTTGTTTAAAATTTTGGGACACCATTTTCTAAAAAAGTCTGCATATGACCACTCATCTCATTGATTACAGTGGATTAGGGACTGATGTGTCCTGGGCTTTTCATCTTCCTGGAAAATAGGCTTTTCACTTTGCAAGGGCATTCTCCCCTAGCTTAGTGAATGTGTAAAAAAAATCACTTTGCAAAGAACACAATCACATGCAAGTAACAAAAAACAGTATTTTTGCTTGTGCATGATTGATTTTTTTTTTTATATTGGTTGAATGTTGGACTGTTATCCTTTTTTAACCTAACTATGCACCTATGGATGATGGAAGTCAGCAGAGCTTTACCTCATTCACTAAGCTAAAAGAAAACTCTTTTGGATGCTGAACAGCCCATTTGCCTTCAGTAAATGAATCCATTTGGGTCAGATTTACTAAAGTTTTACAGTTAGGTGAAGTGTAGCATTTTACAGAAGAAATTCCTAAATCAAAGTGGGTGTGGCTATTGCATATGTGAGCTTACCTAAAGAGTATTTCCACTTTTGCAGCCAAATTGGCACTGTTAATTTTGTCAATGAAAATATTTTCGTAGACTAAAATAATACTATTTTAGTTGACTAATATATGGCTAAAACTAAAACAATTCAGATTACTAAAATGCAACTTAAACAAAATGGCATTTTAGTCAAGAGACTATGATTAAAACTAAAATCGAAATTTGATGTCAAAATGAACACTGCACTACCATATAAGGAAAAGTAGGGGGCATCTACTAAGCTGCTGAAAGAAAAGAAAATTAAGGAGAAGGCTTTTCTTATTTTTTTTTTCTTAATATTTAATTTTGGTAACTTATTCAAGTAATATGTGCAAAGGCAATACAACCAATAGAGTTTATTGTTTTTTGGTGTTTATTTTATATTTTAAAGTTGCCCCTCTGTTTGTCAAAAAGCCATTTTTTTGTTTGTTAATGAAACTTGGTTTTATTTATAAAGACGTTATTTATCACAACTAAGGCCCCTTTCACACACGCTGTCCGTTTGTCCGTTTTTCATCCATCCGTTGACGGATGAAAAACGGACATCAATGCATCTCTATGTAAAAACGGATGACAACTGACGAAAAACGGATAACAACTGACGAAAAACGGATAACAACTGACGAAAAACGGATGACAACTGACGTTGTGTGAAAGGGGCCTTAGGGCTCATGTACACTACAGCTTTTAACCACTTGCCGACCACCCGCCACAGTTTTACTGCAGCAGGCTGGCTTTGGCTGCGCAAATCGACATAGGGGTACATCAGTTCGCAGGAGTGATGCTGGGGGGCAAGTGCGCTCAATAGGCAGCGGGGATGCCGATCCAGGGGACCCACCAGCGATCGCTCCCTGCTGAGAGAGAAGGGCAGTCAGCTGTTGTAAACACAGCTGACCGTTGTTCTCACTGAAATGATCACAGAGCGCCTGTGATCCTTCTATATAGGATCACAGGTCTCTGTGTTCATTTCACAAGTCACTCCCCCCACTGTTAGAAAACACTCCCCTAAGCTCACAATTAACCCTTTGATCACCCCTAGGTTAACCCCTTCCCTGCCAGCGTCATTACTACAGTAACAGAGACCTGACCTCAACCAGATAGAACACCTTTGGGATGAATTAGAGCAGAGACTGCGAGCCAGGCCTTCTCGTCCACATTAGTGCCTGACCTAACAAATGCACTTCTGGAAGAATGGTCAAACATCCCCATAGACACACTCCTAAACCTTGTGGACAGCCTTCCCAGAAGAGTTGAAGCTGTTATAGCTGCAAAGGCTGGGCCAACTCAGTATTGAACGCTATGGACTAAGACTGGGATGCCATTAAAGTTCATGTGCGTGTAAAGGCAGGCGTCCCAAAACTTTTGACAATATAGTGTAGGTTAACATGGAGGGAGTTTAGAAGCAGAGAGAAAAAAGCTCAAACGCCTGTAAAAGCAGCGCTTTTAAGCTCAAGTGTACAGCAAGGAAAAATTTGAACGTGTTCTCTTTGTTTGTGAGTGGGCTGGGCAACTAGGTTTGCCATAACAGACTCACTCTAATACTGTTTAAAAAACCTTGCAGTCAGCCCTGACACCTTTTCCTGAGAAACATCTAAAAGGCAAGAAATATTTTTAAAAACTTTTTGCAGGCATGCTCTGTAAATGGGAACACATAACAGACATATAGTGCGGGTTTCCTCAAATTTGACTGTAAAAGTGGAAATCAGAGTGAATAAAAATCAATGATTAAAAAAAAAAAAAAAAAATCTGATTTTTTTAAATTTAAATCAGATTTTACAAAATAGCATTTGAAGTAAAGATCTATCTAAAATATTTTTCTATTTACCAGCTTTCGACTGCCCGCCGCACATTTACTGCGGCAGGCTGACCCTCCTGCGTGAACCGACGTAGCCTTATGTCGGTCGCGCGCTAGGTGCTGGGGGGCGAGTGCGCTCCCGCCCCTACTAGGCAGCGGGGATACCGATACACAGGACCCGCGATCACTTTCTGCTGAGAGAGAAGAGCTGTCAGCTGTTGTAAACACAGCTGACCGTTCTTCTCTCTGAAATGATCACAGAGCGCCTGTGATCCTTCTATATAGGATCACAGGTCTCTATGGTCATTTCACAAGCCCCTCCCCCCACAGTTAGTAATCACTCCCCTAGGCTCACATTTAACCCTTTGATCACCCACTAGGTTAACCCCCTTCCCTGCCAATGTCATTATTACAGTAACAATGCATATTTTTAGCACTGATTACTGTAGTAATGTCACTGGTTCCCCCAAAAGTGTCAAAAATGTCAGTTAAGGGTCCGATCTGTCCGGCACAATGTCGCAGTCCCGCTAAAAATCGCTGATCGCCATTACTGGTAAAAATAAATAAAAATTACATAAATCTTTCCCCTAGTTTGTAGACGCGATAACTTTTGCGCAAACCAATAAAAATATGCTTATTGGGATTTTTTTTAACCAAAAATATGTAGCAGAATAAAAAAGGATGAAAAATGTAGAATTTTAATTTTTTTTTTTTTTTTTTAGAATGTTGTATAGCAAAATCTGAAAAATATTGTTTTTTTTTTGTTTTGCAGAATGGTCGCTCTTTTTTTGTTTATAGCGCAAAAAATAAAAATCGCACAGGTGATCAAATACCACCAAAAGAAAGCTCTATTTGTGGGAAGAAAAGGACATCAATTTTATTTTGGTACACTGTCGCACAATCGCGCAATTGTCCGTTAAAATAAGGCAATGCAGAATCGCAAAAAAAAACCTGGTCATTAAGGGGGCAAATACTTCCGGTCCAAAAGTGGTTAAGATGTATTAATAATTTAGTTTATTCAGCAGGAAATGGAGCTTAGTTATGTAGTATGAAGCTGTAAATTCTTCAATATTTAAATTTTTTGGTAAACTCATTTAATGAATCCAATCTCTGCAAGCTGAGAAAACATGCACTGCATTGATGCATTCACACAATTTCACACTAACTACCAGCAAGAATGAGTCCTTACATTAAAAGAGCACCTGTCATTACAGATGCATCATGGCAGCGCCTGTGAGCGGGCATCCAATCATCTGCTGCTGCCACATCCCTCACCTTGTTGTGTCACTGCCGCTTCACCAGCCGTCCCACTAAAGTGAATAGGATTGTCTGTGAGTCAACAGCGCTGGTCAGAGAAGGAGCCGCTGCAGGACAGAGATGACAGTTCCTCTTTAAAAATGATGATTTAAATCAAATTGATTTAAATCAAGCCTTTTTACTAGTGATTTAAATCAAACCCACCGTAATGGAAAGACACTTTAAAGTGAACTGTACAGCACATCACCATGTTTTGCAGCTCATTGAGCACTGGTATTGTTTGTACAGGTCTGTAAAATTGTATGTGGTGCATTCCCATGCTGAAAAGTGATCCTTTGTGACAACAGAGCAAAGTAAAGGGCTTATCGCAATAAATACCTCAAAACCATTTCCTACCGATTATACATGAAAAACAACTGGGCATGAAGTAGTTGCCGTGTTCATGATGTAGAGCTGCCAGGACATCTCTCTCCGGTAATAATAAAACACAGCAGTCGTAAACAGATGAGAAAACATATCTGAGTTTTACAGGACACGGGAAAGACAAAAGTGCATCATATCTGTCTTATAGCTTTCCCTAGGGAGGGACAAGTCATATGATTTCTCCTATACAGATGGCCATGCATAATTTATTCCTTGCATCAAACACACCTGCCCATATGTACCCCATCCAAACACACCATAAATCATAGAGTCATGTCTGGAATTTCATATCTGCTCTGTGTGCTATGACTCTTAATGTACACACATCTCAAACAGACTTTGCTGCTAAGCTTGACATATACATCTGTAGGCTTCTGGCAATGTAAAAAACTATTATTAATTCCTCACCTGCCATCCACATCACTGCCAGCTTACAACCCAATATCCCTACCATAGTACATGAAGGCCAGTCTAGTCAGAAGCCATGTAGCCTAGCTGTATGTTTTTGTGGTAAAGGAGGAAAGAGGATAACGTAAAGTTTGGGAAAGCAAATTCACATGAATTATCAGTAGAGATTAATATAAGGACTTCAGTGCTGCTGCAATACAGGCATGCTATCCACTTGCCTGCTGTGCTGCAAATGAGAACATGTACAATTCCTATTGCTAGCGGCTATAGCAGCCGCTAGCAATAATCGCATGCAAAGCTGGCCATAGAGGGTTCGAATCTCAGTCGGTTCAGCAGGAACTGGTTCAAACCATGTATGGGCAGGCTAAAGGGACCCAAGTTGATAGATCAACTTGGGTACAACAAGCCTGCTGAATTTTACATGTGATTATCACTAGTGGCTGTTATAGCTGCTAGCAATAATGACTGTGTTCTCCTGGCGGGAACAGATCCACATGATGCTCCTATTGCCAACATGTTTCAGACTTTTAGGAACAGAGACAAACCATTAATATACACACTTCTGTGGCTTACATAACTTCACAAAACCTACAGTATTATTCTAGCTTATCAACATTTTTTATATAGAGTTCTCTTTCAAAGTGAACCTGGGCTCAGATCATGCACACAAACGTGTTTACATATTCTCAACAAGTAGTAAAATCACTTTAAATCAAGCCTTCATGGACCTATGTATCCATAGACATTGTTGAGAAACAATTTTCAAAATTCTCAACTGAGGCGATGTCAGGGCCTGGACTTGAACCTGGGACCTCTGCTGTGTCTGGCAATGACTCTTCTCACGGAGTTACCTGAGATGCTGGAAAGTGCCCTGTCTGATCCATTGGACAACGCTGCCTTGTGCGTTGACTTTTGCTGAACCTTGAATTCTTTGCGCCTCCCATAAAATTCCTGCTTTAAGCCATGTCTCTGCACATCACTTCCTGTTTGCCAGATTATTGTACAATCCTTAGCCAGTTTCACGCTCTCTTTCCTGCTGCCATCCATATTGAGCTACCACTCATTATCAACCCTTGGCTTGTTCTTCGACTGTGCTTCTGCCTGATCCCAACCTGCAACTACTCGTTGCTGAACTTTGGCTTGTTTTACTGACTATACTTCTGTTTGATCCTTACCTGCTTATCCGCTTCTGTACCCGGGCTTGCTCACCTCCTGGTGGGTTGATCCTAAGAATCGTGACCTGGTACTAACACACAGCAAAATTCATCTCCACCATCAGGAGCTCTGGTGAACACCAGTTAGTACTTAGACTCTGCATCACCCTCTGGGGAGCCCATGCCATCCGCCAGGGTAACTGCCTGTGTACCTATTCTGCTGGTCAGTGGTAGTCCTGCTACTGCTATAGCAACTGGTTTTCAAGCCTGACCCCTGATCGTGACAGGCAATGAACTTCACTTTTGCTTTTTCTAAGCTGTTAGAAACTGACTGCAACCTGACTCTAGAGTATCTGTTGTGATCCTTGAGAATTAAGTACTTCACATTACAAGCAGCTAGAGAGGTAAAAGTTTGCTTGAAAGCTCATTCGCTGCTTGTTAATAAAACAAAAATAGTTTATTGTCCATAGTCTGGGCACAGGGGTGCTTTAAAAGATAAAGACTCTTTTAAACTCTCCCGCTGAGCTCATCAACCTCACTCGTTTTTCCCAGATGCAAACTCGCCTCAAAATCATGCCCATTTGTTTATATCCTGGCCGGTCAATCTTCAGTTTACTGAGCACCAGCATATCCTATAGGGCTCTATAGGCCACCTCCCAAGGTTAAATTCTTAAGGGGCCAATTTAAGAAAGGTGGAGGTATGAATAAACATCCACTTTCTGTTTACAGTGGAACATCAATTTCAAGAAGACATATGACAGATGTGTTTGGCTTTATGTTTATTTTTAAGAGGTGTGGTGCATTTTTTCTCATATATTTTTTAAGAAAATTGGCACAGTACAAAAAGTATAAAACCATACCACAAAGAAACAGGTAAATTAAAAATGGTACATACAGAACGGGTGCACTGTGCTAAAAGGGAATGGGGTTCTAAGTTTCTTATTTTTCTGAATTTAAGTACAATCGATAGCAGGGTACAATCTGGTTTGACAGAAAATAGTAAGTAAAACATGACCTACATAATGACTGAACCTTTAAGGCTGGTGGGAGAGATCTAGGTAGACAATGGATCTCCTTCTTCATAGTCCATGGTGGCCTCTGTCATCATCTAGTTCTAAATCAGCAAGGGTCCCTGTAAATTTTTTAGTGAAACCACACAGTGTTTTTTAAAATAAAGAGAAGTTGTTTAAGGTGTGTTTGGGTAGTGCGTGAATCATAAATGGAGTTCATGCTTTAAAGAACTTTTTGGCCTTGTTTCATTTACGTTTTTCTTGCTAGTTTATCTTTGTGCATAACTTTATTGAGAGTATAAATAATATTTATTTTATTTTTGGAGCACTGGGCCACCAGTAGGCAAAATGCTCAAAGTGGCAGTTCTGGAACTGGGCGAGCTTAGGAAAGAGTGTTCTTTTCTGACCAATCATGTCTTTGAAAAAGGTATAGGTCAGTTGCCAAAATCTCTGTATAGATGGGTATTGCCAGAAAAGATATTTTAAGTCTGGTTTTTCTAGGTTACATTTAGGACAGGCTGTAAGATATGGAATGGATGATGTTAATTTTAGGGTAATGTGTAATAGGTTTGTGTGTGTTTCACATAGACTAGTATTCATCACTACAGTGTTTTTGTTAAAACTGCATCAAAAATGCACCAAGCAGGATTTTTTTAAATGCGCCATATCTGCAATGCGACAAAACGCATAGGTGGGAAATCATTCTCAAAAACGATATGTATGCATAGAGCTTACAGCAAGAACATAATTCTGAGATCATTTACTGCAATTTGTAAACTAGAAAAAAAAAAAAAAAATAACGATGAAAAAAATTGTTCAGCAGCCATTAAATGCTGCACATTAAAACATAAGATAGTATAAAACACACCTCCCTCCCCTTCTGTGTCTGTAAAACAGAGAAAGCCATTTATCAATACAGTAGGAAGCTACCTGCCATTTGTGAGTTATCTGCACACTCTGAGTGCTAATGGAACTGTCACCATTGTAGCCATTAATCCCAAGATGTCAAAGCAGAAAAGCTAGAGGAGGCCGATGGGAACAGTTATAAATCACACAGAGCATAGGGATGCACAGAATGCCTCTGACAGGGCTTGTGAATGAAATCCCTGCAACAAAAGCAGATTTTCTACCCAGATCTTCCTCTATCTGACAAGCACTTTACAAAAAAAATAATATATATATGTATATATAATTTTCTCCCTTAAAACTGAAATGACAAAGTCATGTGTTTTGTAAACTGATGTTGCAGCTTTGTAAATCCCTTGTATGTGCACAAAATGACTGTAAAGAAAGTGATGTCTTCACATAACACTCAAAAACAGAGCTGACTAAAGTGCCACTAAATAAATGCCAGCAGGATTGTGTAGAAGTCACTATAATACCCTTCATAAATGAATATACTGTATAGAAGTTTGAAGACACTTTTAGGAGATATTCAACAGGACAAAATAGTCACCGGCAGCATTCATCTCTGGCACACTCCTGCTCCCATGAGCAGGTGGACTCAGGAGTCAGTGGACATACTAGGCTTTATTTTCAAAGGTTTGGGCCCAGGACCATTAAAAACAGGTATTCTTGGGAGTATGGGGACCAAATGATGGGGGTATGGGACTTGATTCATGAACAACTTAAAAAATATTCTTAGATTAGAACACAAATAATAATTTAATCATTAGATTGGTAACTATTAAACACTTCTCTCCATGAAAATGAATTTCCTGCTTCACTGAACCCAAAATCAAAGAGGAGGTATTGACTTTTTGCCAGTAACAGTACCTCGAGATTCCATTTTTTGATTGTACAAATCTTACTATTTGTAGCTTATTTGTGTATTTATGATTTGCAATTTGAAATCAATAAATTAAATTAAAATAAACAACGGTATCACACAGTGCATTCCAATAGGCAATAAATAGGGAAGAGGCTGGATGGCTAGCCCATAATTTAAAAATTCTTATTAGAGAGAAAAAAATGGCGGAGGGGGCATTGTCAGCATTTCAACACTACAAGGAATGCAATAAGAAGTGTAAGAATGAAATAAGGGCAGCTAAATTAAAGACTACGAGAGACACATAGAGAGTAAAAAAAAACACAAGGAATTCTCTAGATATAATAACAGTAAAAAAGCAAACTCAGAGCACATTGCCCACATAAAGACGATGAAGGGAGGGTGGTTACAGAAGACACAGAGATGACACACACTAAATGCTTTCTTTTCCTCAGTTTTTACACAGGAAAAGGAGGGGGTATACTGATCACGAGAGTATTGTTCGTAGCTAATCACAGGATGTACCCTCATGACTAACAGAGGCTGAAGTCAAGAAAAGACTAGATAAGCTTAACACAAATAAATCACCAGGAACAGATGGCTAACACCCAAGAGTCCTCAAAGAACTTAGTCAGGTTAAAGCTAGACCATTGTTCCAAATCTTTGCAGACAGCATACTGACAGGAATTGTACCAGCTGATTGGAGAAAAGCCAATTGGGTACCAATATTCAAAAAAGGGCATAGACCTATTCCCGGAAACAACAGGCCAGTCAGCCTAACATCAATAGTAGGTAAATTATTGGAGGGGATGATAAGGGACTATTTCCAAGAATTTGCTGAAGAAAACAGTATCATTAGTAGTAATCAGCATGGGTTTTGAAGGGTCGTTCTTGCCAGACCACTCTTTCAACATTTTATGAGGAAGTGAGCTGCCATCTAGATAGGGGGAGGCATGTGGATGTGGTGTATCTGGATTTTGCAAACGCATTTGATACAGTTCCCCATAAATGCTTAATCTACAAGCTGGGTCTGCAGGCATGGACCATAAGGTTTGTTCCTGGACAGGGGCACGTCCAAAGGGTATGTAACGCTCTGGGTTCTTAGTTCAATGGGGCTGGATCTACAGCTGCAGAATTCCACTCAGTAGTCTTGTAGAGATATGTTAAATCACCTGATCCAACACTCTTGACTCATCACAGTGGTTCAGCCTGATTCAGTATGCACATACACAAACACTCAGTTAATGATGTTGCAGGAGTGATAGGTAATTATGCAAGTAGCAGTGAAATGATACACTGAAGGTATAGGCTTTGAAGAGTGACAGTAGATGATGATAAGCACTCAGATAGTGATGTTACAGGAGTGATAGTAGTTATGCATGTAGCAGTGGTATGATACACTGAAGGTATAGGCTTTGAGGAGTGATAGTAGATGATGATAGGTAGAAGTAATAATTACACAGCTATGTTAGTCTCTTTGTAGGTGTGTGGAGGTAGTTTGATAACTGATGCGAGAATCAGATATAGCTGGTAACCGATGTGAGAATCGGATAGGGCTGGTAACTGATGTGAGAATCAGCTAGGCTGGTAACCAATGTGAGAATCGGATAGGCTGGTAACCGATGTGAGAATCGGATAGGCTGGTAACCGATGTGAGAATCGGATAGGCTGGTAACCGATGTGAGAATCGGATAGGCTGGTAACTGATGTGAGAATCGGATAGGCTTTTGAGGAGTGATAGTAGTTGATGATAGGTAGTAATGACAAGAGCTAGCGATCTAGTACACTCAACAGGTGGTAGGTAGTAGCAGGCAAGATGTACAAGCAAGTTCAGCAATGCAGGTTTTAGGTAGTGGTGAGCAGTATGTACAAGAGCTAGCAATCTAGTTCAGTAATACAGGTTGTAAGCAGTAAGCACAAGAGCTAGCAATCTAGTTTAGTAATGCAGGTGATAGATACTAGGGAGCAAGATATACTAGAGCTAGTAACAGTTCAATATTGCAGGTATTAGATAGCAAGCGTTGTTGATAAGAGGGGGTCCCCTGTGGGGTACTTATCAATAGCCAGTAGTGAGGGAGTGTAGGACAAGGTAGCGAGGCTCCGGTCAATCCAGGTATAGGGTATGTAGCTGGAAGATTCGGCAGCGTCAGGTTAGGCAGGTATCAGGAGCGGTTGCACGAACACTGTGTGAGTGCAGACTGTCAGTTGAAATAGCCGCTCAGTGCGGCGCCTGATGATGACGTCAGCACTGTTAAAGGAATACACTTTAAGTGGTGGAACGCAACCCGGAAGTGAGGAGATAGAAAGGCACTGAGAGTGCCAGGATCTTACAGGGTAGCGATAAATAACATGTACTGGTCTGGAGTGGTAAGTGGGGTACCCCAAGGCTTTGTCTTGGGACCAATTCTGGTAATTTATTCATAAATGACATAGAGGATGGGATATATAGATCAATCTCAGCTTTTGAAGATGACATAAAAATAAGCAGGGCAATACTAAATGAGGTTTGATGTGGAGAAATGTAAAGTAATGCACTTAAGGGCTAAAAACATAAACGCAAACTACTCACTAGGGGGAGAACCTCTGGGAGAATCAAGGATGGAGAAAGATCTGGGAGTCCTAGTGGAAGAGAGACTGAGCAATAGCATGCAATGCCAAGCTGCAGCTACCAAAGCCAGCAGAATATTAGCATGTATAAAAAAGGGGATATACTCCAGAGATAAAACTATAATCCTAGGGAGTAAAGAAACCTAAGCGCTGACCATATAACAGGATGTAGTGCGTGGAGGGTAAGATAAATGTGACAGAATAATGAGTGGCAGCCAATTCTATGTAGTGTCACCACATACGTAAAAGCATAAAAATATATAAATAAATTGGCGCTAATCAATCACAAATAAATCTCATAAATAACAAGAATTCCAACAAATAATCATAAAAATCACATGGGTGATGTAAACTAAGCAATACATTATAATATCAGCAGAGAGCGGAAAATAAATAAAGTGCCAATAGCAAGGTAATGGTGAGGTTGAAAAGTGCACTGTGCTAAACGGTGATCATGAACTCGAAGAAGTGTGAACCGAATAGAGACTACACTAGTCACTTAAGAGCTAGAAGGTAAATGTAGCAGCTAGAGGTGACAGTGGGTAAAGGTGCACTGTGCTGAAAATGATCAAGTAAAAATTATGATCAGAGAATTAAAGCATAAAACGAAATGTAAAATATAAACAATGCTACAGCATCAAAGTAGAAATAAAATAGTGGGAGCGAGATAAATTTGCACTGTGTAAAAACACAACAAACCAAAAAATAAGTGGGTAAAAATAACAGTAATGAAAGGGCAGTGCTGAGACACCCTAAGAAAGTAAGTAAAAAAGTGAAGAAAGTCCTTGTGCATCAAAAATGCATATAAAACATTTGTGCACTCTCAAACGAGAGGATTTTAGCATAAAGAATCGGTGATGGTGTCTTCACAAGTTGCCGGTAGTGCGGGAAATGATATCACCCAGTAGTGAGCATGTATCCATAAATAAGTGAAATGGCCGCTCACCTCCAAATCACTCATAAAGAGCGTTTGTACCAATAGGTAGTAAGGTCTCAGCTGAAGGTATTTTTCTCCGCTTTCCGGTAGCCAGGGAGGGGAAGGGAGTGTCACTGTTAAGATTATCTCCTCAATCACTTAGACAGCCAACATGGATCATCCAATAAATAAAGTATCCTGGTGAGGTTTGAAGCTCAAACCATAGACAGAGGAAGGGACTTCATAGTGTAGTAAATTCACATAAATTTATTGATAAAACATAGTAAAAACTCACATTTCAATATGGGTAAAGCAGCATAGCAGAGTAACAGCCGCTCACATAACTTCCGGTCTCGGCCGAATACCGGAAGTGACGTCAAACGGCTTCTCCCGACGCGTTGCGTCACAGCACGACGTGACTTTTTCAATGGTCGAAAAAACCCTTTTTTGACTCCCTTGAAAAAGTCACTATTAAAGCATTAAAGTAAATGGGAGGTGAAACGTGAAATTCAAATGCCTCTTTTTTTAAGGCTAAACAACAGGAATCGGAAGCTGAGCACTGCCTTCGGGGGATATGCACCAATGCAAACATTTTTAAAAATACCATTCGGCTGGAAGCATCTTTTTAAATAAGATTTAAAGTAAAACATTAAAAATGCATGCTTTTGGACTTCCCTAAACCTGCCTGTGAAGTGGCACATGTGTAGAATGTAGTAAAACAAAGGTGACAATAATCAAGAAAACAAAAAACCATATACTGTGAAATTACATTTCCCAGCCAGCTTTATTCTACTTGTAAACAAAGTGATTTTCAAGGCTAATAGGCAAGGGGTAGTCAAAGGGCATGGGGAGTAGGCCCCACTGCCCTTGGAGACATGTACCAATGCAAAAAAAAATGTAAAATTATTGATCAGCGGGGAGCAATTCTTTTAAAAAGACATAAGCTCCATTCACACCCAGGCGATTTGAATTTCTCGGTGTTACTTTCCCGCAATAAATCACGCTGCAATCACGGCAAATTGCAACAAGTGACACTGTTGCCCAAAAGAAGTTCCTGCGTTGGGATTTTGCAGTGCATCGTGGCAAAATCGCATCGCGTCCCACGTTTTGCCATACATCATGTTGTGCACCCGTATTATGTACTAAAGCAAAAGTGACGTTTACAAAGAAAATTTACTGCTAAATTACATTTTCCGACTGCAAATTTCCCTCAACATTCATATCAGACTTTAATCTTAGATGAGGATCTGGTATGGATTGTAAGAAAGAAGCCCATTGAAAAAAAAAAAGCAAGTGTTCCCCTATGAATCAATACAAGACCCTTATCCCTGATGAGGGTCTGGTATAGAATGGATTAAGGGGGGCCCCTTGCAAAAAAACAGGGGAAAAAAGTGTGGGCCCCCCCCCCAAAATCTATACCAGACCCTTATCCAAGCATCTAACCTGGCTGGCTAGACGGGGACGGGGGCACGGGCAGGCGTGCATGCCCCACCCTCCTAAACCAAGGGAAAAATGCTCTGTGCAGCAATGCAGATCCCTGTCTTTTACAATGAACAACGCCCACCAAAACAGAACACACCGACCTCCAACTCAATATGCTCCAGAAGGACTCTCACCAGATTTGGTCAATGATGCCACCTGAGATCCCCTGTCCCTATGTTTTCATGCAGCTGCCGGGCTGGGAAATGTAATTTGCTGGAGAGTCTGGCTGGACAGTATCATGTAGGTGGTTGGCATGTTTTGTTTCATCAAGTTAATTTTTGCCCAGAGATGGGCTTCAAATAGATTTCACATATCAGTCTGTGTAAATGCAACAAGATTAACAAGGTTTAACCTTTTAAATGAAGATCGTATATTAGAGAGTTACATTTTCAAACCGAAAGAACCATACCCTCTGAGGAATCCCTTTTAGGCAAAATGTGCCAGAGTACCATGAACATGTGGACCCCTTGCTTGCACTGTTCAATACCGGAGCAACTGGATGAGGAAGCCAGAGTGACTGTTCATTCCAATATTGGGGATGCACATGGCGGTGAAATCCCTCTTTATTCATGAACAGATTGTGTGCTTATCAACAGCATCCACAGATGGATTAGTATTTCTCCATGATTCCATCATCATTATAGCTTTGGCATGTTTCTTTAACAGGAACTGCTTATTCTGTCTGTATTTTTCTGGGCTTTGTGGCATTGACATGTGCAGTTTATGAACTTTGCTCACAGGGCATCCTGGCTTTGGGTTCTGGGCTAAAAACTACTGTAAATAATACAACAGTACAAGCTCAACAGACTGCATAGACAATATAGTTATTGAGCCGAACTGATTTGCCCATGAGAATATACTTATTGCATTTACAACAAAAAAAAATTGAGTAATTTTTTTATTGGTATTAACATTTAGAATTTCAGGAAAAACTTTTGGGGTGTTCGCTTTTTGTTGGTCTTCTTGGGCCAAGAAGAAAGAAACCCCCTAAAAGATTGTCCTGAAAATGTAAATAATAGTGCAAACCAAAAAAGTATCATGGACAGTGCTGAATTTTTTTTGTTTTCACTTACCCAAAAAATCTCTTTCTCGGAGTACAGTTCAGGACACAGGAACTTTAGTCTTACCCAGAAATGGATTTTACAGGTAAATCAAAACTCCTATTTTCCTAATAAACCATTGGACATCCGAAAGCAGCCCAACTGAGGGGTGGGCAACACAGCAAACAAACAACTAACAGGCTCACGTAACAACGGGCCAAAAGAAAGGCTCACTAGAGCTCAGAGAGCAGTTTGAAGCACTTTTTGCCTAAATTATGAAACCTTTAGCAGGTAAAACATATCACATACAGTACCTTGAAAAAGTATTCATACCTCATGAAAGTTTCTAAATGTTATCATGTTACAAACAAAAACATAAATGTGTTTTATTGGAATTTTATTTTAAGTGGCACATAATTGTGAAGTGGAAGGAAAATCAGAAATGGTTTTTACATTTTTTACAAATAAATATCTGAAAAGTGTGGCATGCATATGCATTCAGCCCCCAACCAATTGCCTTCAGAAGTCACCTAATTATTAAATAGAGTCCATCTGGGTGTAACTTAATTTCAGTATAAATACAGTTGTTCTGTGAAGCCCTCAGAGGTTTGTTAGAGAACCTTAGTGAACAAACAGCATCATGAAGCCAAGGAACACACCAGACAGGTCAGGGATAAAGTTGTGGAGAAGTTTAAATCAGAGTTAGGTTATTAAAAAAAATAGCCCAAGCTTTGAACATCTCAGGAAACACTGTCCAATCAATCATCTGAAAATGGAAAGAGTATGGCACAACTGCAAACCTACCAAGACATGGCCATCCACCTAAACTGACAGGCTGGGCAAGGAGGGCATTATTCAGAGAAGCAGCCAAGAGGCCCATGGTAACTCTGGAGATGCTTCAGAGATCCACAGCTCAGGTGGGAGAATCTGTCCACAGGACAACTATTACAGTAGTCGTGCACTCCACAAATCTGGCCTTTATGGAAGAGCGGCAAGAAGAAAGCCATTGTTGAAAGAAATCCATAAGAAGTCCTGTTTGCAATTTGCGAGAAGCCATGAGGCGGACACAGCAAACATGTGAAAGAAGGTGCTCTGGTCAGATGAGACCAAAATTAAACTTTTTGGCCTAAAAGCAAAACGCTATGTGTGGGGGAAAACTAACACTGCACATCACCCTGAACATACCATCCCCACCGCGAAACATGGTGGTGGCAGCATTATGTTGTGGGAATGCTTTTCTTCAGCAGGGACAGTAAAGCTGGTCAGAGTTGATGGGAAGATGGATGGAGCCAAATACAGGGCAATCTTAGAAGAAAACCTCTTAAGAGACTGCAAAAAAGTTCACCTTCCAGCAGGACAACAACTCTAAACAAACAGCCAGAGTTAAAATGTAATGGTTTAGATCAAAGCATATTCATGTGTTAGAATGACCCAGTCATCCAATCTAACAGAGCTTGAGCTATTTTGCAAAGAAGAATGGGCAAATATTGTACTCTCTAGATGTGCAAAGCTGGTAGAGACATCCCCAAACAGACTTGCAGCTATAATTGCCGGGAAAGGTGGCTCTACAAAGTATTGACTCAGGGGGGCTGAATACAAATGCACGCCACACTTTTCACATATTTATAAAAAATTGTTTGAAAACCATTTATCCTTCCACTTCACAATTATGTGCCACTTTCTGTTGGTCTATCACTTAAAACCCCAATAAAATACATTTACGTTTTTGGTTGTAACTTGACAAAATGTGGAACATTTCAAGGGGTATGAATACTTTTTGAAGGCACTGTATATGTATTTCAAAAGTGCATTTAAGTGCTTGGCATGCAGCTGGTTTTTAAGGGGCTTGGTAAGCTTTAAAGTGATTCTAAAGGTTTAAATGAAAATATATAAAAAAAAATTAAAAAATTAAAATAAAAAAAAAAAACAGGTTATACTTACCTGCTCTGTGCAATGGTTTTGCACAGAGCAGCCCTAAATCGGCTTTTTTTTTTTTTTGGGTCCCCTGCTGGCGGTTCAAGCTTCCCCCCCCCCCGCCAAGTGCCCCCAATAGCAAGGCAAGGCTCTTGCTATAGGACACTGGAGCAGGCTAGCTCCCGTGACAAGCTCCTGTGAATGGACATTGACTTGGCACCGCCCCCCACTCTCTCCTCATTGGCTCACTGGCTATGATTGACAGCAGCAGGGGCCAATGAGGAGAGAGAGGCCCGGAAGATCCGCTGCTCTAATGCACATCGCTGGATCGAGATGGGGTCAGTAAGTATAAGTGAGGGGGCTGGGGGGGAAGCTGCACCCAGAAGGTCTCCATTAGTTTGCACTGACACCAATATCGGTGCCGATACCAAGTACTCAAATGCAAATGCTCCGATACCTAAAACAGATACCTTTGCAGTGCAATTTGAGTCAATGCAAAATGGGCTCAAATTGCACTGCAAGGAATCACATGCGATTTAAACAGGAATTTGGTGTGATTCCTGTTCGAATCGCATGCTGTTTCCCCCACTGCTCCTGTGTAAACCCACAATAGAAAGACAGAGAAGTGCCATCTAAGCACAGCAATGGGCAGTTTATTAAAAAATGTTACAACAACTCACATGTTAAAAGTATCTTGCATGTCAAATCCAAATCTGCAAAGGGTTAAAGCGGAGTTCCACGCTGGGAATAAAATTTTTAAAAAAAATACCCCCGGGACAGTCAGGGCTAGTACATTTCACAATGGCTAGCCTCTGATCTGTCCCGGGTTGCATTTACCTTTTAGGAGAAATACTTACCTTGAAAAAGTATTCTCCAGCGCTGCCATCTCAGGTGTGGGCAGCTTGAAGCCAGAGCGATCCTCTTCGGCGTCCTCTTCCGTCTTCTTCGGTCCCACGATGCACTGCACCGGCCCCGACGTCACTTCCGGTGCGCGCGCGTCATCCCTCCACAGCTTCTGGGCATGCCCAGAAGCTGTTTAGAAGGGAATGACGCGCGCGCGCCGGAACTGACGTCCGGGCCGGTTCAGGCGCAATGATTCCTGGGAGCGATGACGTTCAGCTCCCAGGAATCATTGCAAATCCAGGAAGTGACGACGGGCCGTGGCCGCAGAGGGAGGAAGAAGGAAGTAAGGTAAGTATATTTACTTCTTTACGAGGTAAGTAAAAAAAAAAAAAAAAAAATGTGATTATTCATTTGTTTTTCAGGGGACCCGGAGCGAGAAGATGGAGGTAAGTATAAATTTAGGGTGGAACTCCACTTTAAACTTGTGCCTAGCCAGTGTTTATGTGTACAGTGTGAGGTGCTTTTACTAGGAGAAGTAATCAATTTCATTCCTTGCTTTGTGGGGAAAGAAAATCCATTACTTCCCCATTGGGCAGAGCCCTGTCCTGTGTGTGTTCCAGATTATCGGCTGGTGCCAGGGGTAATCTATTGACCGGCAACCGCTGATCGGCATCTACTGTGAAAAATCCTACTCAAAGGGGTAGTAGCAAGAACAGAGGGGAGGGTTTGACCTAAAACAGAAAGTATATAATGTATAGGGTCAAAGACTAAATGTACAAGAGGGCCACTGGTGTCTTGTGTGTCCAGCCAGGGTCCCCAGAGTCTAGTAAACTTCCTTGGACACTCTCTGGCCTCAAAGTGGGAGGTTCTGATTAATTAAACATTTCAACAAACCAATGTGCAGGGGGTCAGAACATACTGTATTTAATATAATGCAATGGTTTTTCTGGCGTAATAGAGCAGTATTCTTCAGAATCGTTCCGCTGCAGCAGTCAGAAGACCCCACTTAGGACTACAGACATTGGGGAAATCTAAATTAACCACTTAAGCCCCGGAAGATTTTACCCCCATTCCGAGCAGGGGGTATTTTGCGATTCGGCACTGCGTGACTTTAACGGACAATTGCGCGGTCGTGCGACGCTGTACCTAAACGAATTTGGCGTCCTTTTTTTCCCACAAACAGAGCTTTCTTTTGGTGGTATTTGATCACCTGTGCGATTTTTTGATCACGCGCTATAAACAAAAAAATAGCGTCAATTTTGCAAAAATAGCAATATTTTTCACATTTTTTTATATGAAATTCCCCCCCAAAAAAATGTAAAAATCAAAATTTTTTAACATTTTCGGCCAATTTGTTTTTTGCTACCTATGTTTGGTAAAAAAAAATCGCAAAAAGCGTATTTTGATTGGTTTGCGCAAAAGTTATCGCGTTTACTAACAAAGGGAAAGATTTTTGTCATTTTTGTTGTTTTTTTTTTTAACGCGTAATGGCGGCGATCTGCGATTTTTTTTGCGGTACTGTGACATTGCGGCGGACAGATCGGACCCTTGACTGACATTTTTTACACTTTTGGGGTTACCAGTGACATTTCTACAGTAATCAGTGCTATATATATGCACTGTTACTGTAAAAATACACTGGTAGTGAAGGGGTTAACTTTATTTGGGAGGGAGGGGCTGTGTGTGTCCCTAGAGGCGTGCTTTCTACTGTGATTGGCTGTGGCTTGAGCTGTAAGGACACTGATCAACGGATCTACATAGTAGATCCATGTGATCAGTGTCTTTACAGCGGGGAGAATGACAGGCAGCTTGTTTACACAAGCTGCCTGACATTCTCCCTCTCCCCCGCCGATCGCCGAGTGGCCGGCGGACATCGAGTCCGCTGGTCACACGCGCGGGGGGGGTCCGTGACCACGCGGGAGCGCGCCTCCGGGGGCGCGCGCTCGCTCCCTAGACCCTCACAAGCAAGCAACGTAGCCCTACGTTAGTTTGCCTGTGAGGGGCTGACCGCCGACGTAGATAGTCGTGCGGCGGTCGGCAAGTGGTTAACTGATAAATGCAGTAATCACTGACCAAAATGGTCTGACTTTAATGCGGGGTGTACAGCTGTGGCCAAAAGTTTTGAGAATGACACAAATATTAATTTTCACAAAGTCTGCTGCTTCAGTGTTTTTAGATGCTTGTTGTCAGATGTTACTATGGTATGGTGAAGTATAATTTCAAGCACTTCATAAGTATCAAAGGCTTTTATTGACAATTCAATGATGTTTATACAAAGAGTCAATATTTGCAGTGTTGACCCTTCTTTTTCAAGACCTCTGCAATTAGCCCTGGCTTGCTGTCAATCAACTTCTGGACCCCATTCATGACTGATGGCAGCCCATTCCTGCATAATCAATGCTTGAAGTTTGTCAGAATTTGTGGGTATTTTTTTGTTCACCTGCCTCTTGAGGATTGACCACAGGTTCTCAATGGGATTAAGGTCTGGGGAGTTTCCTGACCATGGACCTAAAATTTTTATGTTTTGTCCCCAAAGCCACTTTGTTATCACTTTTGCCTTATGGCATGGTGCTCCATCATGCTGGAAAAGGCATTATTCGTCACCAAACTGTTTTTGGATGGTTGGGAGAAGTTGCTCTTGGAGGATGTTTTTGTACCATTCTTTATTTATGGCTGTGTTTTTGTGAGTGAGCTCACTCCCTTGGCTGAGAAGCAACCCCACACATGAATAGTCTCAGGATGCTTTACTGTTGGCATGGCACAGGACTGATGGTAGCGCTCACCTTATCTTCTCAAGGCAAGGTTTTTTTCCGAATGCCTCAAACAATGGGAAAAGGGGATTCATCAGAGAAAATGACTTTACCCCAGTCCTCAGCAGTTCAATCCCTGTACCTTTTGCAGAATATCAGTCTGTCCCTGAAGTTTTTCCTGGAGAAAAGTGGCTTCTTTGCTGCCCTTCTTAATACCAGGCCATCCTCCAAAAGTCTTATCCTCACTGTGTGTGCAGGTGCATTCACACCTTCCTGCTGCCATTCCTGAGCAAGCTCTGCACTGGTGGTGCCTTGATCCCGCAGCTGAACCAACTGTAGGAGACGGTCCTGAAACTTGCTAGACTTTCTTGAGTGCCCTGGAACCTTCTTCACAAATGCAGTGGAAATGTTTTTTTATACGATTCATTTCATTTTTATTATTTTATTAAGTACTAGCAGCAAGAAAGATGTATGTAGGGAAATCTGTATACTCCACTGAAGGGTGTGATTGGATCTGTGGTACCCAACCTGCAGACACATGTGGCCCTTTGGCCTGTGATGAGGGGCCCTTTGCAGACCCCAGCAGTCAGTAGCGGCATTATTCATCAATCATGGAGAAGAAAAGTCCATTCATTGTAAAAATGTAACTCCGTCTCTCTAGCAGTAGAAGCTGCGGTTCCCTTTTTGTACCCCTCTCCTACTGAAGTGCCCAAGGCAGTTTATCTCGTCTGCCCCCCCCCCCCCCAAATGGTTGTTGGGGTGTCGGTGTTTAGTGATGGGAGGATTTCAAAGTAAGAACTAACAGAGAGAAGATGGCGACCTGGAAAGGAGTCAGTAGTTCTGCTGATTTATAAACCTGCTGTGTTGGAGTGTTGGAGGAGATATCCTCTGGTGTGAACCCCCTTTTTGTCTTGCTCGGCTCAAGACCTGATACCACACTAAAAACACAGTAGCTGTCGTAACAAGGCAGCATATCGGTCTGGTGAGTGCGCATTCCTATCTTTGGTGAAGGATTGTTTATTTAATTATACCGGCACCGAATATCAATTGTAGATTTATTTCAGACTTTACATGGACTGAGTTATCATTATTTTGTCACTTTATCACTGTTTGTCTAAGCGCTGCAACCTATTTTATATATTCTTTTTGGTGTTTGTATATTCACACTGTTTGCAAGCTGCTACCCTAGAATTATAAGGCGTTGACTTTACCTTATTATTTCATTTTTATTGCAAAGAGGGACTTCGCAATTCATCTGATCACTCTTCATAACATGGTGGAGTACATGCAAATTGCCATCATAAAAACTGGGGAAGCATACTTTGTGAAAATTAATATTTGTGTCATTTTCAAAACTTTTGGCCATGGCTGTATAATATGTTCTGTGTACGTATCTAAATTGTGTGAGTTTGTCCCTAACAGAGATTACAGTATCTGGATAGGAGGCATACACCTCCTTCCAGTTATCTGGAGAGAGGTTCGGGATATCAACTACCCACCTGCCTTGTACTTTAGTTAGCTGGGTAGAAGGTCTGTCTAGTAGTAAGGAGTAGTAAGTAGAAATAAGTTGTGTTAATTAAACGCACCTCCTGGAGTCCCAGCTGTGCCACTGCCACATGGCGTAGTTGTAAGTACCTGAAGTGCCACCCCAAGAGAATATGCAGCTCTCTCTGCAAGTGTATAAAAGTTTAAAATATGCCCCCTTGATATAACTGATGAAGATAAGTTAAAACGTACCTAGCCCAATGCAGACTATCTGGTAGGTCGTAGAAGTGTGGCAAACGGGGATTTAATTATAACAGCTGATTGGGGGAACAGAGGTGCTTGGCCTCATCTAAAATATTTTAGCAGTGGTTATAATTCTGCAGAGAGGCCTTTTGAGTTACCGTCCCTGTAGTAGTGTTAAATGTTTGTCTCTAAATAAGATTACCCAATGTCTCAAATGAGGAGACCAGAGCCACTTCGACTGCATTGCTCTGTTGGACGAAAAGCTACCTACCAGTGGATATAAACCAGTTAGGCGGTATAATAATAGAGATGCAAGATAGGCAATGCCAGACCTCCTCTGTAGACAGGAAGCTGCAGAGTCTCCAAAGAATGTCTGGGTAACTTAGGGTATCTTAGGGTGTCAAAGGAAGTGAGTACATTTTCTGAAAGTAGTGTTTGGAAACATATACTGCGGTATTAGCAAGAATATAAAGAAATTTTAGCCAGAAGACCATTTTAAATAGAATTGCATGCCCCCAAAGAGGTAGAGAGGTGAGAAGTAGCTTAATCCAATTACTAATTTGGGTGCGAAAAGAGGAGATGCAGGGGAGGATATTGTTGACCATTTGTATATTTAATGGTCAATCTGATCTGGTAAGAATCTGAAGTGTGTACTTTTCTTGGGTGCACCTATCTTCATTTATTGTCCTACAATTGTAAGATTGAAGCAAAACTTTATTTTTTGTGCGGACTCTGTATGGACACTATATGCTGTTAATGGGTCAAAATTAACCAGTGGGTTTATGACTATCACTTATTGTTGGTTTATTTATGATTTTAACAAATATATATATATATATATATATATATATATATATATATATAATATTATGGAGTACTTGCTATTTGTTTGATATGATTTAGCACTGCACTGTGTTCATAATATTTTTGGTGTCACAAATTTTGTGCTGGCAGACATTTTGTTTTTTTTACCCAAGCACCATCACTTTTTGGTTTTGTACCAGCCGTATACTGAGCATGTGGGGTTCCAAAGTAAAATGTTGCCATTGTTTCCCAGTAGCTAGGAACAAATATATGTTGCCATTTTCTGTTAAAAATAAAACCTCTTTAAATAGGTCAGATTTGCTAATATTCTGCCAAATACTAAAAAGGTCAGACCCTTCCAACAATGACTCCTGACTGTTTTTACATATATATTATTCAGGATGATAGGTCTCACATTTCTCTTTGAAGCTGTTATTCGTGACTCTTGAACATTTTCTGAACATAGATGTCTATTCATTAGTTATGAAGCAACAAGGACCCATATAGGAAAAGAATTCCAAAATGTTCCTTGAATGTTCATTGAATACCTATTCCACCCACTCACAATGGCCTCTAACCCCAGTCACTGACCACAAGGGTCGCCAGTCTGTCTGGAAACACACATATAATGAGGGCATGAAGCGTGCTGATGTTATGATGGTTGATGACGCTGCTAAAGAAACTCCTAAGTAGATAAGAGTCTATACTCCCTGAGCTGTGCTACATACTACCCTTACATTTCCTAGGTGGCACAGTTAATTAGTGTGACATCAGTAGTGAGGCTGACATGTTTAAACTTGGTTTTACGAAAGTGATGACAAGAAGAGAATTCCCTTATTAAGTATGCACACTGGCACTCTGATTCTCTTGGCATCTTAAATTACTACACAAATCACAAAGTGCATTTATAATACAGCTTTATATCACACTCCATGAATAATATATAAATATCAGATCTACAATATTGTCATCAGTGGCGGCCGGTGCATAGGGGGCGCCAGGGCGCCGCCCCCCCTGAAAAAAGGAAGAAAAAAAAAAAGATAAAAAAAAAAAAAAGATTGCAAAACGAGCAATAAAGTTTGGAAAAAAAAAAAAATTGCGTTCGCCGCCGCCGCCGCCAGCCGATGTGGAGGGGGTGGGGGGGTGGGGTTACCACCCAGAAGAGGCGCCGATTGGCTGCCTTCTGGGGGGCGTGGGGGGCGTAACCTGGGCGCAAGGCAGATTCCTTGGAAACCCCCACTTCGTGGATTCCTGGCTGTGATTGGTCCAGCCTCCAGCCTGGACCAATCACAGCATCCAGGACATCCAACGCTGACCCCGCTGACGTCACTCGCAGCAGTGGACCGGACCGCGGGCGATGGAGTCGGGTGGACACCGGACGGGAGTGACGGCGGCACCGGAGAGGAGACCAGACCACCGGAGGTCATCTGCTGGAAGAAGACATCACCACCGGTGAGTCCTCGTGGTCCTCCTGTCCTGTCAGTCCTCCATGACCATCCATCCAGCTTTTCCACCGCCATCCCCCTATGCTCTGCCTCATCCCATGAGTCATGGGATGAGGCAGAGCAGAGGGGGATGGCGGTGGAAAGGCTGGATGGATGGATGGTCATGGGATGAGGCAGAGCAGAGGGGGATGGCGGTGGAAAGGCTGGATGGATGGTCATCATGGGCCATGACCATCCATCCATCCATCCATCCAGCCTTTCCACCGCCATCCCCCTCTGCTCTGCCTCATCCCATGACCATCCCTCCCACCGCCATCCCTTTGCCTGATCCCATCTCTCCCACTGCCATACCTCTGCAGGGGGCATGTACGCTGGTCACTACATTGAAAGGGGGCCTGTATACCGGTCACTGCATTGAAAGGGGGCATGTACGCTGGTCACTACATTGAAAGGGGGCATGTACGCTGGTCACTACATTGAAAGGGGGCATGTACGCTGGTCACTACATTGAAAGGGGGCATGTACGCTGGTCACTACATTGAAAGGGGGCCTGTATACCGGTCACTGCATTGAAAGGGGGCATGTACGCTGGTCACTACATTGAAAGGGGGCATGTACGCTGGTCACTGTATTGAAAGGGGGCATGTACGCTGGTCACTACATTGAAAGGGGGCATGTACGCTGGTCACTGCATTGAAAGGGGGCATGTACGCTGGTCACTACATTGAAAGGGGGCCTGTATACCGGTCACTGCATTGAAAGGGGGCATGTACGCTGGTCACTACATTGAAAGGGGGCATGTACGCTGGTCACTGTATTGAAAGGGGGCATGTACGCTGGTCACTACATTGAAAGGGGGCATGTACGCTGGTCACTACATTGAAAGGGGGCATGTACGCTGGTCACTACATTGAAAGGGGGCCTGTATACCGGTCACTGCATTGAAAGGGGGCATGTACGCTGGTCACTACATTGAAAGGGGGCATGTACGCTGGTCACTGTATTGAAAGGGGGCATGTACGCTGGTCACTACATTGAAAGGGGGCATGTACGCTGGTCACTGCATTGAAAGGGGGCATGTACGCTGGTCACTGCATTGAAAGGGGGCCTGTATACCGGTCACTGCATTGAAAGGGGGCATGTACGCTGGTCACTGCATTGAAAGGGGGCATGTACGCTGGTCACTACATTGAAAGGGGGCATGTACGCTGGTCACTGCATTGAAAGGGGGCATGTACGCTGGTCACTGCATTGAAAGGGGGCATGTACGCTGGTCACTACATTGAAAGGGGGCCTGTATACCGGTCACTACATTGAAAGGGGGCATGTACGCTGGTCACTGCATTGAAAGGGGGCATGTACGCTGGTCACTGCATTGAAAGGGGGCCTGTACGCTGGTCACTGCATTGAAAGGGGGCATGTACGCTGGTCACTACATTGAAAGGGGGCATGTACGCTGGTCACTGCATTGAAAGGGGGCATGTACGCTGGTCACTGCATTGAAAGGGGGCATGTACGCTGGTCACTACATTGAAAGGGGGCCTGTATACCGGTCACTACATTGAAAGGGGGCATGTACGCTGGTCACTACATTGAAAGGGGGCATGTACGCTGGTCACTGCATTGAAAGGGGGCATGTACGCTGGTCACTGCATTGAAAGGGGGCCTGTACGCTGGTCACTGCATTGAAAGGGGGCATGTACGCTGGTCACTGCATTGAAAGGGGGCATGTACGCTGGTCACTACATTGAAAGGGGGCATGTACGCTGGTCACTGCATTGAAAGGGGGCCTGTACGCTGGTCACTGCATTGAAAGGGGGCATGTACGCTGGTCACTACATTGAAAGGGGGCATGTACGCTGGTCACTGCATTGAAAGGGGGCATGTACGCTGGTCACTGCATTGAAAGGGGGCATGTACGCTGGTCACTACATTGAAAGGGGGCCTGTATACCGGTCACTACATTGAAAGGGGGCATGTACGCTGGTCACTGCATTGAAAGGGGGCATGTACGCTGGTCACTGCATTGAAAGGGGGCCTGTACGCTGGTCACTGCATTGAAAGGGGGCATGTACGCTGGTCACTACATTGAAAGGGGGCATGTACGCTGGTCACTGCATTGAAAGGGGGCATGTACGCTGGTCACTGCATTGAAAGGGGGCATGTACGCTGGTCACTGCATTGAAAGGGGGCATGTACGCTGGTCACTGCATTGAAAGGGGGCATGTACGCTGGTCACTACATTGAAAGGGGGCATGTACGCTGGTCACTGCATTGAAAGGGGGCATGTACGCTGGTCACTGCATTGAAAGGGGGCATGTACGCTGGTCACTACATTGAAAGGGGGCATGTACGCTGGTCACTGCATTGAAAGGGGGCATGTACGCTGGTCACTACATTGAAAGGGGGCATGTACGCTGGTCACTACATTGAAAGGGGGCATGTACGCTGGTCACTGCATTGAAAGGGGGCATGTACGCTGGTCACTACATTGAAAGGGGGCATGTACGCTGGTCACTACATTGAAAGGGGGCATGTACGCTGGTCACTACATTGAAAGGGGGCATGTACTGTGTGGTCTGTGCTAGGGGGTCTGTACTGTGGGGTTTGTACAAGGGGCCTGTACTGTGGGGTTTGTGCCACTCTGTCAGTGTATCCCATAATAGGGCCCCTGCTCCCTATTATGGGATATACTAGTACTGATGGAGCCCTTAATATGTGATATATTGGGAGAATTGGTTCACGCAAGCAAAATACAGGGGACAAAATGGGTGGGGTCTATAAGGGGTGTGGCTTCTGAGAAATGGGAGGGGCCAAAATAGAAGGGCGGGGTCTTGCGCCCCCCCATCTTAAAACTTCACCAGCCGCCACTGATTGTCATGCTGATCACTAAGATCTGACATGGGTTCCTGGAATGTGCTGCAACTTAATATTACATTGCTTTCAGAGTGAAGACATTCTTCATATCAACACACAGTATTATAAAATAGGCTTCAGATCCACATTAAGCATGTTCCCACAACAACATAAACCAAAAGCAAACTTCCACATCCAAAACGCTAGAATGTAAATTACAGCTGGTTGGGTCATCTGGCTTCACTGGATAAGTGAGGTGAAGCTGATATATTTAGGTTTAACCACTTCAATACCGGACACTTTCATCCCCTTCCTGCCAAGGCCAATTTTACGCTTTCAGCTTTTTTGACAATTGCGCGGTCATGCAACACTGTACCCATATGAAATTTTTTTTTTTTTTTTTCACACAAATAAAGCTATCTTCTGGTGGTATTTAATCACCACTGAGGTTTTTTTTTTTTTTGCTAAAAAAAAACAAAAATGCCAAAAAGTTTGAAAAAAAAATGTGGTTTCTATTATAAAACTTTGCAAATAAATAATCTTTCTTCATAAATTTAGGCCAAATTGTATTCTGCTACATTTCTTTGGTGAAAATAACCCAAATCAGTGTATATTTTTTAGTCTGTAGGAAAAGTATAGAGTCCACAATCTATGGTATATATCTGAAACTTGATCAAGCCTGATGTACTGACGGCCTATATCTTGAAGCATGAAAACACCAGGACAGTAGAAATGCCCCCACCCCAAAATTACCCCTTTTTTAGAAAGTAGACAGTCTGGAGGTAATTAGTAAGAGGCATGGTGCATTTGTTGAAGTTGTAATTTTTTGTCACTTTATTCATTTCTTACATACTGTCACCAGCACAGTACAGCATCATCATATAACTGGTGTGGCGGTGACCTAGGACAGTGGTCCTCAACGCCGGTCCTCGGGGCCCACTAACAGGCCAGATTTTAAGTATTACCTTGAGGAGATGCAGACTAGAGTACTGCAATCACTGAGCAGCAAATGATATCACCTGGGATGTATTTCAGTTATCTTGCAAATCTGGCCTGTTAGTGGGCCCTGTAGGCCAGGGTTGAGGACCACTGACCTAGGACACTGACTGGTGACAGTATAATATTTCTTTTTTCAAATTATTATTTTTTTTTTTAACATACTGTGACCAGAGCAATACAGTGTTACCATAGTAACATTGTACCACTTTGGGGAGTTGATCATGATTTTTTTCTTTTTTTTGTACATACTAGGTTTGCTTATAGCAGTGAATTTCACTTCTTTAAGCAAATATTTTTTCTGAATAACAGTGTGTAGACACTGTCTATTGTTGTGATTAGCTGTGGATTTTCACAGATAATCACATGGTACAAATGGACTGTGATTGGCCGTTTGTACCATGTGATCACTGTGACCAATCACACCTAACAACACAATTGTATGCAACGAAGGGCATGAAAGGAAGCCATTCATTCGTGGCCTGCTCTCGGGAAGACGTCATGTGACATCCTCCTAGAACAATAGGGTTCCTGCCTCTCCATCATTTTATAATGACGTGGGCAGGAAGCAGTTAACAGGTCTATGCGCCTAATACAGGTTTTAAAGTCCCACTACCTATAATGTAGGTTCTTTTTTTAGCTAACTGTAAAGATTGGATCCAAAGCTTACGCAAAATCTCTGATACCCAGCTAGAGCTAGAGGCAGTGAATAGTATGGTTGTACAAATATAACGTAGACACCGTTTATTTACGTTATGGCTGCTCATCTTCACTTAAGTACAAACTCTAGTGGATGACACCGCATCACATGCCCACTGCTGACTTTAAAGTAGGACTATACGCAAAACATTTTCTTTTCATTTTGGCTAGAGAAAGGGAGGGTTATAAGCCCTGTCAGGTTTTTTCCCACCATCAGTGTCCTATTGCGGAGATTTACCATCACTTCCTGTCCCATAGCCATACAGGAAGTGAAAGGAAATCCCTCCAAATTAAGGGAATTCTTTTGGGGACCCCCAGGTCACCAGAACTTGTGTCCCTATTGCAAGTATTTATTACTTTTCTTGCTTGGGACAACCCAAAATTTGGTATTTTTCTTTTACTTTCACTTTCCTTAATGGTAAACAGGACAGATAGAGGGGGTGAATCTCCCTAATGGGGCACAGACAGCAATAAAAACTGATAAGCAATCTAATCTCTGTCCACTCTATACAAAACTAAAAAAAAGTTTTGCCTTAAGTTATACTTTAAGTTAGAGCTGTTCTAAATCTAAAACCGTTTTTACCTTATACATTCCCTGTATTAGAGTAAAAAACGATTTAGGACTTGCTGTCTCCTTACCCTCTCAACACCTACTTGACTCCTGGATCGATCCAGCGCTGTGCATGACTGCAGGCTTCTCTTCTTTTTCCCCTTTTCACACAGGGGCTGACAGGACGCAGTGGGAGCCATTGGCTCCTGCTGCTGTCAGTCAAATCCAGTGAGGAGGGAATGGGGGCGGCAGCTGAGCCACGCTGTGTTTGTCAATAGACACAAGCAACTTCCTATGGGGGCACCAAGAAGAGGAGGAGGCTACAGCACTGGTGGGGAAACCCAGAAGAGGAGGCTCTGAGTTGCTCTGTGCAATGCAATTGCACAGAGCAGGTGAGAATTACATGTTTGTCATTTAAAAAAAACAATAATAATAACTAAAAATAATAAATATAATAATAATAATAATAATAATAAAGCGATGTGCAAACTGTTGGCGCTATATACACCCTGTACAATAAATAACTGTGTTCTCAAAAAACACTTTCTTGTTTCCAGAGTTCCAAGGGGCTTAATGTTGCTGGACTGAAGAATCTTTGAAATTATTTAAAATAAGCACAAAGGTTGCTCCACTTGCTAGTTTAGGAGGTTTTTTTTTATTGGAGTCCCCTTATGTCCTGTACTGGTATCTGCAGTGAGGTAAATCTCTGTAATGGGCACATAGACCACAATAATACCCACACAAGTTCAATCCCTTTCCCACCTAGTCTTCCAAATAAGTGCTTTCAGTAAATCCCCATTGGAGACATTCTGCTCTCTTAGGGCTTGTTACAATTGTGTTGCTGTTTGAAGCATGATCCATGTTCAGATCGCTCTTCAGACAGATCGCTGTAGCCAACCTGTTTTATTAATTTTATCTATTTCTGGTACTTATATAGCGCCAACAATTTACACAGCGCTTTACATATATATTGAACATTCACATCAGTCCCTGCCTCCAAAGAGCTTACAATCTAAAGTCTCTAACTTCTCTAACTCACATTCATTTTAACACACAAGTTTTTTTAACAGATGGACTTTTATTCACGATATCTTTAGATATTTTTATTGTGACATTATTGCACTATGTATTTTTTCCTTTACTCTTTTTTATATCTGGGAACATGGATGTGAGGAGATTTTATCTACTGACATTGGATGAAGATTAAAAGTCAAATGTTTTTTAGCATTGATTTTAGTTTCCCAGGTGAGCGGATTGGTGGAAGAATTTGATTTTTTTATTATACAGCATTTCTTGATGAATTTATCATTCTGCATATTTTTAATGAACTGATTATGGTGAACTTTTATATCTTTATATTTATTTATTTTTCAATTTTCTCGCACATGTAATTATTAGATCACGGACTGGTATACATTTTATGTTCTTGCTTTTAGAGGACTATTAGCACACTTGAATAGCACACCACTTTGGTTTACATTTTTTCCTCAGCAAGCACATGAGTACTTAAATTGGTGGGAGCTGCAATTCAAGTTAAGGTTGTTATTGTGTTTGCCATAGCAGCACACCTTTACACTGTTTCTTGTTCTCTAACTCATATTGAAACACATACTATACTTATGTTAGCCTATGTGACAATGCACACATAGGCGTAAACAGGCGTATTTGAAGAAGAGTCTTTATAGGCAGGAAAAAAAAAAAACACGAGAAGCGTTTGGGCAAAACACGCAAACGCGCATAAAAACACTACACGCGCTTAGGCGTTTTCGTTTAATGAATTTTAATGGCTAGAACAAATTAATATTTTAGCCAATATAATGCATTACAGTCTCACTAAACCCACAACAGTAAAATCAGTCTGTATATGCAGTAAAGCATGCTTGTTATACTCACTGTTGAACCTAAGGGGTTAATCATCTGCATTGTGTAAAAAAGTCTGTTTTATCCTGTCTTCTCTGTTCCTCCCCTTCTTCCACTGTCCCCCATCCATCTACTGATAGAACAGAGGCTAGGGGACAAGCTGCACATGCTTAGTTTGGTGTGTATTGGTAGAAAGTTTTTTTTTTTTCTTGGGAGGGTACATGTGATCAGCACAAGGCCAATCAGCCCTGTCCACACAGAGGGTCAGGGGTCCTGCATCCTCATAGGACAGCTGGAGTAGAATGAAAACTCCTCCTACAAACTTTAACCAGACACTGATAGAAGTCACAAGACTGCTCTAACTGCTGATGAAAAAAGTATTTAGCAGTTTGTATTTACTAAAACTATTGCATTTCCATGTTCTGTGCGAGACCAGATATAGTGTAACACTTTAAAGCTAAGCTAAACATGTGAATGCACAAAGACACATATAAACGTGAAAGCAATAGGTGGCTTTAGGCACGTTTTTAAAGATGCTTTTTCCCTGCCGGGAGCAAACGCATCTAGGAGAAAAAAAAACACATGTCCAGTGTGCATGAGGCCTTATATCTGCCTAGAGTTCAGTTTTAAAGCTACCGTGTTACCCCGAAAATAAGCCCTACCCTGGAAATAAGACCTAGCGTGATTTTCGGAAATGGCTGCAATGTAAGCCCTACTCTGAAAAAAAGGCCTAGTTAAAGTCCTTGTTAAAACATATATTCCTTTTTGTAAAAAGATTATATAATGTGCAGTGTCTCCTTTGTGTAACTTTATTGTGGAAAATACCTTATTTACAGCGCCGATGGGTGCTCACGTGACCCACCGGAGATCTTCTCCTCTCCTCCTGGCTGACGTCAGCGGCCCCTCCCTCTGCAGTGCTCGAGGCGGGGCTGACCTCAGCGGGGATCTTGGCCCTTCCTCTGCAGTATTCGGAGCGGGGAAGAAGAGCTGCAGCGGATTACGTGAGCGCCCAGCGGCGCTGTAAATAAGGTATTTTCCACAATAACGTTACACATGGAGACACGCTGCACATTATATAATCTTTTTATAGAATGGATTACATCATTTAAAAGGACTTTAACCAAGGTTTTGGGATTACAGGATGTCATAATGCTAACTCCTGGGCTGACGGGGAGAGAAGACAGGGGACACAGGAACTTTTTAAAAAGCATTTTATTGTTTTATTCCAGGTTTTTTAGAACATAGAGGGGGGAAATGACACAGCACAAGCACTGTGCTGTCTATCATGCTTTAAACGATCAGGATATTTTACATTTTTTTTTCCAAAAGATGACGACGTGACTGTATTTGAATAAATGTAGATTATTATACATAGCGTAAATAAATAAATAAGACATCCCCTGAAAAAAGCCCTAGTGTGTTTTTTGTAGCCAAAATTAATATAAGACCCGGTCTAATTTTCGGGGGAAACACGATATTAATAAGTATACACTAGGTTACTGAGACACACCCAACATTGGATGGCTATAGCAAGTATCAAACCCTGGACTTACGTTCACACTGGATAACATCAAGGTTGAATTGCTGGATGGCGCCCATGCTGATCTGTTTGAGTTCACTGTCCAGGAGCATCTGTGTTAGTGATGTGGAAAGGTGTTTGCAGGCTGACATACAAGCTGTTTGTGCAACTTTTCCCTGGAAAACAAAAATAGTGTGACATTGCATTTATTGATGTTACGCGTAAAATAAATTATGTTTGTACCACTTCTTAATAAACGGAAATAAACAAAAATGACCCAACGTGGAAAAAGTATGTAAAACTTACAATTTTGGTTATTGCCCAAAGGGCAACAATTGTTGATCCTCATGCTACTTTTATGAATTTCATTTTACAGATCCAAGGAAATAAATTTAAAAATATGGAATGATCACATAGAAATTACATTAAAGTATGTTAATATACTGTAAATAATTCTCTTACTAAATGTCACTTTTTATAAAGTGAAGGTGGATAAAAATAATCCCACAAGGAAATAATGGATGAAGCAAATATTTGATCAGTCCTCCCAAAACTCTAGATGGTGGAGAATTAGGCCGGGTTCACACTTATGCAAATTGGATGTGGGTTTCCCAATTCCAATTGGCATCACAGGAGAGTGTTACCGGCTTGCAATGGAGTTGGTTCACACACCTCTGGGACAGCCGCTGTCCGCATTTGTAAAGGGCCCGCAGCCACGGTCCGCATTTGTAAAGGACCCTGTGCGTCTTTGGTCCTGATTCAGGTGTAAATCCAAGCAAAAATTCGGACCTAATTCGCACCTGAGCCGGTGAACAGAGATGCACCGGTCCCATGCTACGAGCCGCGGTGGCAGCATGTGTGAACCCAGCCTTTAAGGGCCTGACAATTTTCTATATCTCTTGAAGAATCTGTGAGATTTCTGCACTTGGGTCTGCAGACTTGATGTGCCCATTACAAAAGGGTCCCACCCTCCCTGCTGGATATATTTACGTAAAATGCATCTGGAGGTGCTGGAACCTACAAAGGTGGGCAGAAAAACCCAATAACCCTAAGATGGACAAGAACAATGGGGTTGATTTGCTAAAACTGGAGAGTGCAAAATCTGCATAGAAACCAATCAGCTTCCAGGTTTTTTTTCGTTTTGTTTTTTTGCTGAATTGAAGAAGCTGAAGTTAGAAGCTGATTGGCTACCATGCACAGCTGCAGCAGCTTTTGCACTCTCCAGTTTTAGTATGTCAATCCCAGAGTCTTAGGCCCCTTTCACACAGGCGGACCGTTCAGATCCGCCTGTCCGTTTTTTTGGCGGATCTGAACGGTCCCCCCATGCATTCCTATGGGGCATCGGATGTCAGCGGAGACATGTCCGCTGACACTCGATCCAATCCGTCAAATCTGGACGGATGGAAACCCTATTTTCCATCCGTCCAGCGGATCGGATGAGAACGGACCGACGGTCCATTCCCATCTGATTTCCCCCATAGAGATGCATGGGGAACTGACAGCTGTGTCTCTGCACACAGCGCGGAGACACAGCTATCATCCTCCTGCTCAGCGGGGGATTGGCGGCTCGATCCCCCACTGAGAAAAACGGAATCCGTCCGACGGACGGATAGTGTGAAAGGAGCCTTATAGAATCCAAGACACAAGAAGTCAGCGGCTGACCCAGTTAAACATGCTTCACTGATGAGTATTTTACCACCTTTGGGTGGACTGATCATTTAAAGAGATGTTCCAGCTGGGAAAAACTAGTTAAAAGTCAGCAGCCACAAATACTGTATAAACAGAAGGATGCAGCGCCAGAGAAAAAATAAAACAATAAGATACAACGAAGTTCATGAAATTGAATCGAGAGACTGCAGTAGAACTGGTCCCCACACCAACTCCAGTGATCTGGAAACACACGTCACCACAGTGATGCTACAGGCAATCCTGCTTACCAGATCATAAGGACCCTCAAGTTATAGAGAGGTCAGTAGGGGCATATGAAGAAAGCGGAATATATCCATGGTGCCAACAGAGGTATGGTGGATAATCCAGAGGCAACGATACTCCACAATCACAATTGGTAGATATCCAACTGAAGAGTAGTGAATTGAACCAGCCAATTAAATCATAAAAATGGCTACTCACAAACAGAAGTTAAAAATGATCATATCAGACTCAATCGCTTGAGTGTCAGGAATAGTCCATGTCCATAGTCCTGTTGAGATGACGGCTGACGCGTTTCGAGGCTTAGCCTCTTCCTCAGAGCCACCAGAGCTCTGAAGAAGAGGCTAAGCCTCGAAACGCGTCAGCCATCAGCCGTCATCTCAACAGGACTATGGACATGGACTATTCCTGACACTCAAGCGATTGAGTCTGATATGATCATTTTTAACTTCTGTTTGTGAGTAGCCATTTTTATGATTGATTAATAAAGCCATACTATTGAGGATAATGCGCTAGGTCGGTGCGCCCTTCTTTGTTTTCTTGTGTTTGAAGCCTTATATACTCCTGAGGTAAAAGTTGGCTGGTTTCATTCACTACTCTTGGGTTGGATATCTACCAATTGTGATTGTGGAGTATCGTTGCCTCTGGATTATCCACCATACCTCCGTTTGCACCGTGGATATATTCCACTTTCTTCATATGCCCCTACTGACCTCTTTATAACCTGGGAGTCCTTATGATCAGGTGATACATAAAGATGAAATTCATTCTCCTACATAAGTTGTACCTGTTTATCTGCGGGAATTCTCTTCTCTACATTCAAAATGCTGAATTATACTGTAAAGTTTGTCTGAGAGTTCAGGAAAAAGAGGGGGTGGAGAGCTGAAGTTACACTATGCAGAGCTCAGTGAGGAGAGCTCTGAGAGTGGATCGGAGGGAAGGGACACATCCCCCTTCACACAACCCACAGGAACAGAGCTGAGGCTGTCAATCTGTCACCTTTTTTCTCTTGGTGTCAGGAAAAGTTGTCAGAAGTGACTTACGCCGATAACAGCAGACAGAAATGACACTTAGTGCTCTGCATAGAGGGATATGCTTTGTTCATATTTCATGTCTGAGGTTTGCAATCACTTTAAGAGTGTTGGGACAAACCATTTGCCACTGACAGGGGTGCTTACAATATTCAGCTTCTATTTATTCATGTAAAACCTTTATTCCAAAAGAAACAAAAGTTTGCTGTAAATGATGCTGTAAATGCTATTGTAACTGCAGTGAGTCAAAGTTTGGCTTCAATTTGCAAGTACATCTGAACCCCCTTCCCCCAGACTAACGGTGCTGCTGTCTGCTGTGCCCCCGTGCTCCTTCATACAGAGTAAGGGCATTCTAATACAGGAAGTGTGTTACTGGCCAGATGACCAAGAGAAAACAGAGGGGGAAAAAAGACTAAAAAAAGAAAACTAATGCAGTCACCACATCTAATAGTTGGTAAGCTGCAATATATTACATTTTTTGTTTTGGGTTTAATACTGCTTTGAGATCAGTGTTGAACTTCCTGTTAGCCCAGGCAGGCACTTGTGATACAGTAAAACAAAAGGGTGCAGCACCAATAATAATGATATTCAGTCCAATATAGGAAGGTCCATAAGTAAACGTAAAAAAGGAAAGACAACCCCCACATAAAATCCCGTGATTCCTCAAAGCACACGTCACCACTGTGTCAGGAGAGAAGATCCTGTTTACCAGAAAGTAATGACCCTCAAATTATACAGTGGTCAAAACAAATGTGTGGAAAGCCCATAACCTCGATCTGCAACTGAACCGGATTTGCACTGTGTCATCAGAACGCCAACGATCGGTTCACCTCTTCTCCAAACCAACAGGCAATTAAACCCACCTCCTGTCAGTGTGTATTATTGCCCCTCTCACCAAGCCACAAGGCACTTGTGATATCTGTGCCCTCTCATGCCCACTTTGGGCAGAAAAAGATTTATAACCTACGGACTATGCTGATTGCAAAATAAAGTCAAACATGATGGAGGGAGAAAAAGAGCTCTGAGGAAGGAAAGTAGGAAGGCAGGACTTTGGGAGGATAGAAGGAAAGAAATCAAAAGGAAAGTAAAGTAAGGAAGGGGCCAAGAAAGAAAAGTTGGATAAAAGGAATTGAAGGAAAGACCAAAGAAAAGAAGAAAATGAAGAGGGGAAAAAATGAAGAAAGTAGGGATCGACCGATTATCGGTAAAGACGATATATCGGGGGCCGATATGCACTTTCCCCGATATATTGGAATCGGCCCCGGAGGTTACCGATATTGCTGATATTTCAGGAAAGAGCTTGTACCGGAGTGATGCCTGCAGCTAGAGGCATCACCCCGGTATCGGCATCCATAGCCGACAGTCGGCTGTCTTGTAATGACAACCGATACGGCTGACCCCCCCCCCCCTGCCGCTGCCTTCCACGGCTCGCCAGAATCTCCCATCCCACCGGGAGACCCGGGCAACCAGCCTGCACGGCCGCCGAAGAGAAGACCCGATTAAAGCCGCATTCGGCTCTGACCGGGTCTCCATGTAGAAACCCGGAAGTGATGTCATGACATCACTTCCGGGTACTCGGCGCCAAATTAAAAAAAATTACAGCATTCAAAACAGCCAAGCTTGGCGTTTTGAATGCTTTTAAGTGCAGAGGAGGGGTTTGGGGTCTTTTAGACCCCCAGATCCCTCCACAAGAGTACCTGTCAAAAAAATAAATA
This sequence comes from Pelophylax lessonae, assembly GCF_965119305.1. Classification (NCBI taxonomy): domain Eukaryota; kingdom Metazoa; phylum Chordata; class Amphibia; order Anura; family Ranidae; genus Pelophylax; species Pelophylax lessonae. Next base: position 84,538,360 of record NC_138776.1, read on the forward strand.
AATAATTTTTCATGTACGAAAATATCGGCCGATACCGATATGCGATGACCAAAATATTGGTATTGGCAATAAAAAAATGATATCGGTCACTAGAAGAAAGGTCAAAAAACAAATAGTAAAGGAAAGGCCAAAGGAAAAGGAAAGGAAGGAAGGCGTGAGCTCGTGGGAAGGAAAGTTGCGTTGAGAGAATTAATATTTGATAGCCCTATAACAAGGGGAAACACCATATAGGTAAGTAATCAGGGTAGCTGAGACGTCTCTTTTATTGTTTTGAATGCAGATGGAAAGAATGTCTTTATTTGCTTTCTGTGTGTCTCCTTAATTAATGTCTGGAAATTGTGGTCACTGGGACAAGAAGTAAAGCCGGCCATAGACGGTAAAAATCTGGGCCGGTTAAGAAGGGACGGCCGAGATTCGAGCCATGTATGGGCAGGCTGAATGTACCCAATTTGATCGATCAACCAACTTGGGTACAACCAACCTGTTGGATTTTGCATGCGATTTCCAATCATTAATCAGTATTCCCCCGTCCAGGATGGCGCCCCCTGCCCGGAGAATAGCTCTGTGGGAGGGATTCCCCCATCAGCACTGATTGTGTTGATGGGAGAATTGGGCGATTTTCTTTCCCGAAACCCGTGGTTGCAGGACAGAAAATCGCAGTCTATGGTTGGCTTAAGTTAGATTCCCAACAGAACACATACAACAAACACTTACCAGATATCATAACCTGTCATCACACAATCCAAAACTAAACAAGTTCTGGCTGGAGTTCTACTTTAAGTGTCACTGAAATATTTTGAAACATTTTAAAGAAAATCAGCTTTTTCAATAAAGGTTGTCATAACCTTTACCAGAAGGCCGTGTTACCATTTGTAAATTCCATAGTTGTAACAACTCTTCTGATTAAATAAGCTCTGCTAATCTACCATGAGAGTCACAATTTTACAGCTAAAATCACAAGTCTACTGCTCACTGAAAGAACTTACTAAGGAATTCTGTGACAACAACAACCCAGAAACAGCACTGGTAATGACACCGTGACACGCTGCGCTATTCCACAAGCAGGGCCGTATCAATACAAGCGGAGAATGGAAGGAGAAAAGAAGAAATCAATGGTCCACAGTTCATTTAATTACAATGTAATATGTTGGAGATACCTAATGGCTATGTCATTTTGATTTAATGGAACAACTAGTGCATTTTAGTTTAATGTACTGCTTCATTAGATAAGCTGTGCCTCCTATTTGCTCTGCAATGATAATGAAATAACTGTACAGGCAGACAAATTGGTTGTCGAGAAAAATTCCAAGGAACAATTTGTTTTTTTCTTCCCTAGACAGCGAAAAAGTTAAAGTCATTAAAAAAAGAATGAGAAACTTTTAGAGAGTCCTTTTAATGCTCTCAGTGGCGCTGTAATATACTGACTACCTTGGAAGAAGGCAGAGAGCTTTTGAGGTTGGAAGTGTATATGGAAAAACATGGACTTTATAGGCACGTATATAAAAAAAATACCAAGATTTATTAATAAATACAAAAAGGACATACAATTTAAAAAAAATTAAATCATGAATATCACATGAACACAATATAAAAACATGAGCCTTGATAATAACCACGGTAATAAAACCAATTCCCCTAAGGGGAAAATTATAAATACCAGAAGCCCCTCAGGGGATATCGGCATGGCCGTGGCACTAGTGGTGGTAAATCAGATGTTAGTTAGCTCAACATGTTGGGGGTTTTTTTTGGTGCCTCAAACCAATTAAAGTGTGGGACTTTATGGGCAGGTAGATGCAAGTACTGATGTGTTTGTATACAGTATACAATGTATATAAGGTATATACAGAAAATAATACAGGATATATTTTTCTTTTTTTCAAAGGATAAAATAATAATTTATTTACAAAAAGAATTTTCCAAGTATAATGGATAGCATAATGGTGAGTATTGTGCTTGGGGTAAGGAGCCCAAGTGTGAAAAGTAGGAAAGAAGTTGATTCCACAGAATCAGTGACAATGGTGCAAGGTGACAAATTGTTAGGGATTTTTTGGGACTGTTTTCCAGTAGTTGTTAAAGGGACTTTGGTCCTCCCAAAAAAGAGTCCCCGTTTGCTGACGCGTTTCGGCTCGCAGGCCTTTTTCAAAGCTTTACGTCACTCAATGCTTGTTCTATGAAAAAGAAAATATATTTGAGCCTATTTGGGGCCTTAATGTTACCATAGTTGTGATACAGATAATGGGTAGGAAAACTATTTCCACATACATTTGTGTAGCTGGCGGCTACTGCATCAGGGTCCCCTGTCCTTGTAATAGTCACAGCGGGATCAAATTCTGCGCAAAGACCTGGGGTGGTATAGTGGAGGAAAGAGGATAATCATTGGATACTGTGTGTCCAATTAGTATCGGATTTATATTTATATTATATTATTTTTATGATCACTTACAGTTGCGGGGGTTAATACGCGCTTCCTCTTTAGGGGGGGGTGTGGTTATTCCTCCCTCTGACCGTATCAAATGCTGGTCTGATAAATGATTTTCTTAAATGTGATAGAGTGCTTGTAACAGTATATAGGGTGACTTGTGAGTACCAAATTTTATAGATGGGGATTCCCCTGTAGAACTTACGTTTGAAAGGTCTTGAATAGGCAGAATAAATCATCCGGTCGGCGCAGGTAGTGTCCGTCTCCTTTCTCCTGTTAGGGAGAAGTGAGCGCTGACTGTCGATCCCCGGCCTTTTAAAGACGTCCGCACATGCGCAGTGGGTTCTGCATGTGGGACGACTTGGGTTCTGAGCGTGACGTGGCGTCTGTATAGTAAACCTGCGCCCGTCGGATGCGCGCGCAGGTTGCCACGGCCCGTTGTGAAGGACGCTCTTCTGGCCGCCAGCACGGAAGAAGGTACCCTCCTTCCCTCGATTGGGATTGGTGGGTCCCGAGCCGCCCCTACATCGGAATGTAAGGGCTACCCGTGCTGGGTGTGACTAAGAGGAGTGTGGGGAGCCGATCTGCACCGCCGATAGCCGCAATCAATGTATGTGGAGTATCTCAATACAAATTAAATAGCAAAAACTGATCTTTTAATGTAAGTTAATAACCATAAACAAGGCGAAGTATGCTAAACAGACATAAATCATGTAAATAAAGATAAATAAATAAATAAAGGAAAAAGACAATACATAAGGGTAAATAGAAAACGGTTTTAAGCAGTAGAATATATTGATCCCACTTGGGGGTGCCTGATGGATTAGTATGGAGCAATCTAGATATCCGGACATTCCAGAGTTGTTCCAGGGCAATGTCTAGCATGATTAGGTGTCAGTGGTTGGTCCATGGATGAATGAAGACCGATGTATGGGAACATATTGAAAATCCCCATAGAATCGGTCAGTATGTGAGTATCGGATAGAGGATGAGATGGATGGATGGATGGTGTGTTGATCTTATGGTAAAATACCATAATCAATACAGCGGCTGTCGGAATTAGGACACCTTGTATAGAGATATATGTTGGTGACTGTCAGTAATTAAGAATTGATTGTTTATGAAGGTGAGGGAAGGTTTTTGATTTTCAATCCGTTTTTCCTGACGAAAAACCCTCCAAGAACGGGCGAAAACTCTCGTTCTCGTTTAGTCCAGGTGATTTTGTGGCCTGAAGGCGTCTTATCCACCTCATTTCCATTTGTAGCAACCGTTTGTTCCAGTCCCCCCCTCTACACGGTATGTGTATCCTTTCCAGGGCTGTAAATGTTACTTTTGGCATTATGTTTTTGTGATGTTGTGCAACGTGTCTGCCCAAAGGTACGTAGAAATTACACATCTCCATACTGTTGATGTGTTGATTTACGCGTTTGCCAAATTCCTGTTTTGTTTTTCCTATGTAATAGGATTCGCATTGGCATCTCATGATGTAGACCACCCCCTTCGTCCGACAGTTAACAAAATGTCGGGGTGTAAAAAGGTCTCCATTAGGTAGTGTGAGGTTTGTACATTTCTTGATGACATTACACTGTCCACAGCTCCCACATGGGAATGTGCCCTTCTGTTTACAGGGGTCTTTTCTGGATTCCTTGTACTCACTGTGTGTGAGTAACTGTTTCATGGATCCCGCTTTCCTATAAGTGATCTGGGGATTTTCTGGTATAAATGGTTGTATCATGGAGTCCTCCCTGAGGATCTGCCAATGCTTGGCTATGATGTTTCTTATTTTGGGGTGGTCGTTGGTGAATCTCATAATGACCCTTGTTTGGTTTTCTGATTCATCGGATGTCTGTTTCTTTTTCTTTTTGAATAGAATGTCCTGTCTCTCTTGTTTCTTGACTCTATTGAAGGCTTTTCGCAGGGTCGTCTTTGTATAGCCCCTTTTCCTCAGTCTGGCTGTGAGTGAATCAGCTTCTCTCTGAAAGTCCTGTTCTTTAGTGCAGTTCCTCTTTAACCTGAGGAATTGGCTATATGGAATTGCACTTTTGAGTGAGGAGGGATGAAAACTGGATGCATGTAATATGGAATTACCTGCGGTTTCCTTACGAAATAAGGTGGTTTTTAGAGATCCGTTTTTGTCCTTTATGATCCATGTGTCTAGGAATGGTATTTTTTCTTTGTCGTAACTCATGGTAAAGTACATGTTATACGTGTTTCGATTCATGGCTTGGAGGCATTCTTTAATCATATTTTCCGGGCCTGTCCAGATGATGAAGATGTCGTCGATAAATCTTTGCCAGACAATTATATTGCTGGCAAAGATACTGTTTTCCTCTTGTGCAAGAAATTCCTGTTCCCACGCTCCAAGGTATGTGTTCGCATAGGACGGGGCACAACTTGTGCCCATTGCGACACCACATATCTGTAAATAATAAGTGCCATTGAAGACAAAAAAGTTGTTGTTAAGGATGTAGTCCAACATCATAATTATGAAGGAGTTGAAATTATAATCATATCCACTCTGCTCTTCTAGGGTTCTTTTAATGACTTCCATACCTTTCTTATGCGGGATGTTGTTGTAGAGTGCTTCAACGTCGATGGTTACTAAGAACGCATCGTCAGGTATAGTTATACCATCCAAGATTTGAAGAAGGTGTCCTGTATCTCTGGTGTATGAAGGAAGTTTGGTTACATGCGGCCTTAAGTATGCATCGATAACCTTGCTGGTATTCTCCGTTAGGTTACCATTCCCCGAAATGATGGGTCTGCCTGGGGGGTTGATTTTGTCCTTATGGATTTTAGGTAAAGCGTAAAAGGTCGGAGTTCTGGGATGTTTAGTCCTTATATATTGCCAGAGTGATTCCGATATCATCCCTTGGTTTCTTGCTCCATCTATTTTTTTATAGAAGTCTTCTTTATATGTTTCTACCATAATAGGTATTATTTTTTTATAGCACTGAGTATTATCCAAGATCTTCTGACACATGGTTTTGTAATCGTCGTTGTTCATTAAAACAATGTTCCCCCCCTTGTCGGAGGGTTTTATTGTTATGGATTCGTTTTCCTTCAGATTTTGTAGGGCTGTTCTTTGGTCTTTAGTAAGGTTATGTAATGTCTTTTTCCCCTTAAGTTTCTCTAAATCCTTAGTAGTTTCCCTTACAAAGAGGGCAATTGAGGGGTTCTCATTAAGTGAGGGGAAGATGTGGGATTTTTTCTTAAAAGAGGGGCCTTTGGCTCCTTTTGGGTCTTCTGTCTCTACGTTTTCATTTTCAGTGTGTGTGTCTTCATCTAGCCAATCGTCTATAGCTCCTTCCTCGAGTAGCAGATTGAGATCTCTTATGGCCCTGAATTCAGCTGCTGTTAGACTGGTTGGAGGTATTTCGGTAGATGTTGATTTCTTGTTGTATTTGACCTTAAGGAGTAGGTTCCTCGCGAATAAATTAATATCTTTGATAGTTTCAAAGGTGTCAGTCCCTCTATTGGGACAGAAGGAGAGTCCTAGAGATAATACTTCCCTTTCCGCTTTTGTTAGAACATGTGTGGACAAATTAATAATAGTCAGTCCCTCATGTTCCATGACTTCATTTAGTGTTATTTTTTCACTTGTTTGGTGTTCTGTTTCACGCCTAAAAAAGGCCTCTGTGATCTCGGGTTGTCGTCTTTAGGTTGTTGTGATCTGGTGAACATTTTGGGGTATTTTATTGGGGCTGTAGCACCTTCGTCAGGGAAGGAGGTTTCAGGTCTGTTTTGTTCCTCTGCATCTTGTGAAGATTGGTCATCGTGGTCGTCCGTTGGTTGTGGGTTCTCAGGGGGCTTATTGTGGCCTCTGCGTCTCAGGGGTTGTTGTTCCTGTCCCGATGTGTATGCTGATGAGTCAGACGAGTATTGTGGGCCAGGGTTCCGTTGTGTTTTGTACATGGTTCTCCTGTTTTGTCTGTTATTCGTCCATCTATAGGCACGATTCTGTGAAAAGGCATTTTTGTCTCGCCAATACTTACGTTCCTTTTTCTTCAACATCTCCTTACTGAACTCTTCAATATGTTCTTTTAGTCTCCTCTCCTGTTCACTATATAGTGGTATACTTCTGAGGGGGTTAAGTTTTTCATATATCTGTTTTATCTCTATGTCTAGGTTTTCCATTTGTCGAAGGTATTCTGTTTGTAGGAGGATCATCAGTTTTTTAGAACACTCATTAAGAATTTCTTCCCATTCTTTCTTCATCGTTGCTGAGATGTTATCCATTGTCGGAAATATCTGGATTCTGAGACCAACTGGATTAATATTTTCTGTCACGTATCTTTCAAAGCTCTTTATATGCCAGAATAGAGCTGACTTCCGTTCTAATTGTCTTTTTAATGTGTTAAATAATGCTGAAATGTCAGATGCCTGTTGCTCATTACCCTGGAAGCTCCTCTGGATATCCAACATCAGGCTGCTCCATCCATCTCCAATCAGGTTCCCCGTGGGTGGGTCCTCCCTGTCGGGAGCACTCATTTTCTCTTCACTTGCAGTGAGAGATTGTGGGCTCAGTGGTCGTCTGGGTTACCTTTTCCCTTGTGACTCCAGGTCACACCAAGGACGGTAAGAACTCCCAAGTTTCTGAGTCCTTGTATTAAAAATAAAAGGTAGGGTCCTGCTGTGTTAACCCTGGTATATAAACAAAAGTTGGGTGTGCAAACCAAAAGAAAAAGAGGCAATGGATGTGTTATCCATCCGAACAATAGGTGAAGGGGGAAGTTTTTTTCTTTTGTGCACAAGGTAAGTAGGTGTTGCCACCGTCCCTAACAGGTATGTTGGGGGTTTTTTTTGGTGCCTCAAACCAATTAAAGTGTGGGACTTTATGGGCAGGTAGATGCAAGTACTGATGTGTTTGTATACAGTATACAATGTATATAAGGTATATACAGAAAATAATACAGGATATATTTTTCTTTTTTTCAAAGGATAAAATAATAATTTATTTACAAAAAGAATTTTCCAAGTATAATGGATAGCATAATGGTGAGTATTGTGCTTGGGGTAAGGAGCCCAAGTGTGAAAAGTAGGAAAGAAGTTGATTCCACAGAATCAGTGACAATGGTGCAAGGTGACAAATTGTTAGGGATTTTTTGGGACTGTTTTCCAGTAGTTGTTAAAGGGACTTTGGTCCTCCCAAAAAAGAGTCCCCGTTTGCTGACGCGTTTCGGCTCGCAGGCCTTTTTCAAAGCTTTACGTCACTCAATGCTTGTTCTATGAAAAAGAAAATATATTTGAGCCTATTTGGGGCCTTAATGTTACCATAGTTGTGATACAGATAATGGGTAGGAAAACTATTTCCACATACATTTGTGTAGCTGGCGGCTACTGCATCAGGGTCCCCTGTCCTTGTAATAGTCACAGCGGGATCAAATTCTGCGCAAAGACCTGGGGTGGTATAGTGGAGGAAAGAGGATAATCATTGGATACTGTGTGTCCAATTAGTATCGGATTTATATTTATATTATATTATTTTTATGATCACTTACAGTTGCGGGGGTTAATACGCGCTTCCTCTTTAGGGGGGGGTGTGGTTATTCCTCCCTCTGACCGTATCAAATGCTGGTCTACGATATATAGTGATAAGTGTATCAGAGCGGTCTGATAAATGATTTTCTTAAATGTGATAGAGTGCTTGTAACAGTATATAGGGTGACTTGTGAGTACCAAATTTTATAGATGGGGATTCCCCTGTAGAACTTACGTTTGAAAGGTCTTGAATAGGCAGAATAAATCATCCGGTCGGCGCAGGTAGTGTCCGTCTCCTTTCTCCTGTTAGGGAGAAGTGAGCGCTGACTGTCGATCCCCGGCCTTTTAAAGACGTCCGCACATGCGCAGTGGGTTCTGCATGTGGGACGACTTGGGTTCTGAGCGTGACGTGGCGTCTGTATAGTAAACCTGCGCCCGTCGGATGCGCGCGCAGGTTGCCACGGCCCGTTGTGAAGGACGCTCTTCTGGCCGCCAGCACGGAAGAAGGTACCCTCCTTCCCTCGATTGGGATTGGTGGGTCCCGAGCCGCCCCTACATCGGAATGTAAGGGCTACCCGTGCTGGGTGTGACTAAGAGGAGTGTGGGGAGCCGATCTGCACCGCCGATAGCCGCAATCAATGTATGTGGAGTATCTCAATACAAATTAAATAGCAAAAACTGATCTTTTAATGTAAGTTAATAACCATAAACAAGGCGAAGTATGCTAAACAGACATAAATCATGTAAATAAAGATAAATAAATAAATAAAGGAAAAAGACAATACATAAGGGTAAATAGAAAACGGTTTTAAGCAGTAGAATATATTGATCCCACTTGGGGGTGCCTGATGGATTAGTATGGAGCAATCTAGATATCCGGACATTCCAGAGTTGTTCCAGGGCAATGTCTAGCATGATTAGGTGTCAGTGGTTGGTCCATGGATGAATGAAGACCGATGTATGGGAACATATTGAAAATCCCCATAGAATCGGTCAGTATGTGAGTATCGGATAGAGGATGAGATGGATGGATGGATGGTGTGTTGATCTTATGGTAAAATACCATAATCAATACAGCGGCTGTCGGAATTAGGACACCTTGTATAGAGATATATGTTGGTGACTGTCAGTAATTAAGAATTGATTGTTTATGAAGGTGAGGGAAGGTTTTTGATTTTCAATCCGTTTTTCCTGACGAAAAACCCTCCAAGAACGGGCGAAAACTCTCGTTCTCGTTTAGTCCAGGTGATTTTGTGGCCTGAAGGCGTCTTATCCACCTCATTTCCATTTGTAGCAACCGTTTGTTCCAGTCCCCCCCTCTACACGGTATGTGTATCCTTTCCAGGGCTGTAAATGTTACTTTTGGCATTATGTTTTTGTGATGTTGTGCAACGTGTCTGCCCAAAGGTACGTAGAAATTACACATCTCCATACTGTTGATGTGTTGATTTACGCGTTTGCCAAATTCCTGTTTTGTTTTTCCTATGTAATAGGATTCGCATTGGCATCTCATGATGTAGACCACCCCCTTCGTCCGACAGTTAACAAAATGTCGGGGTGTAAAAAGGTCTCCATTAGGTAGTGTGAGGTTTGTACATTTCTTGATGACATTACACTGTCCACAGCTCCCACATGGGAATGTGCCCTTCTGTTTACAGGGGTCTTTTCTGGATTCCTTGTACTCACTGTGTGTGAGTAACTGTTTCATGGATCCCGCTTTCCTATAAGTGATCTGGGGATTTTCTGGTATAAATGGTTGTATCATGGAGTCCTCCCTGAGGATCTGCCAATGCTTGGCTATGATGTTTCTTATTTTGGGGTGGTCGTTGGTGAATCTCATAATGACCCTTGTTTGGTTTTCTGATTCATCGGATGTCTGTTTCTTTTTCTTTTTGAATAGAATGTCCTGTCTCTCTTGTTTCTTGACTCTATTGAAGGCTTTTCGCAGGGTCGTCTTTGTATAGCCCCTTTTCCTCAGTCTGGCTGTGAGTGAATCAGCTTCTCTCTGAAAGTCCTGTTCTTTAGTGCAGTTCCTCTTTAACCTGAGGAATTGGCTATATGGAATTGCACTTTTGAGTGAGGAGGGATGAAAACTGGATGCATGTAATATGGAATTACCTGCGGTTTCCTTACGAAATAAGGTGGTTTTTAGAGATCCGTTTTTGTCCTTTATGATCCATGTGTCTAGGAATGGTATTTTTTCTTTGTCGTAACTCATGGTAAAGTACATGTTATACGTGTTTCGATTCATGGCTTGGAGGCATTCTTTAATCATATTTTCCGGGCCTGTCCAGATGATGAAGATGTCGTCGATAAATCTTTGCCAGACAATTATATTGCTGGCAAAGATACTGTTTTCCTCTTGTGCAAGAAATTCCTGTTCCCACGCTCCAAGGTATGTGTTCGCATAGGACGGGGCACAACTTGTGCCCATTGCGACACCACATATCTGTAAATAATAAGTGCCATTGAAGACAAAAAAGTTGTTGTTAAGGATGTAGTCCAACATCATAATTATGAAGGAGTTGAAATTATAATCATATCCACTCTGCTCTTCTAGGGTTCTTTTAATGACTTCCATACCTTTCTTATGCGGGATGTTGTTGTAGAGTGCTTCAACGTCGATGGTTACTAAGAACGCATCGTCAGGTATAGTTATACCATCCAAGATTTGAAGAAGGTGTCCTGTATCTCTGGTGTATGAAGGAAGTTTGGTTACATGCGGCCTTAAGTATGCATCGATAACCTTGCTGGTATTCTCCGTTAGGTTACCATTCCCCGAAATGATGGGTCTGCCTGGGGGGTTGATTTTGTCCTTATGGATTTTAGGTAAAGCGTAAAAGGTCGGAGTTCTGGGATGTTTAGTCCTTATATATTGCCAGAGTGATTCCGATATCATCCCTTGGTTTCTTGCTCCATCTATTTTTTTATAGAAGTCTTCTTTATATGTTTCTACCATAATAGGTATTATTTTTTTATAGCACTGAGTATTATCCAAGATCTTCTGACACATGGTTTTGTAATCGTCGTTGTTCATTAAAACAATGTTCCCCCCCTTGTCGGAGGGTTTTATTGTTATGGATTCGTTTTCCTTCAGATTTTGTAGGGCTGTTCTTTGGTCTTTAGTAAGGTTATGTAATGTCTTTTTCCCCTTAAGTTTCTCTAAATCCTTAGTAGTTTCCCTTACAAAGAGGGCAATTGAGGGGTTCTCATTAAGTGAGGGGAAGATGTGGGATTTTTTCTTAAAAGAGGGGCCTTTGGCTCCTTTTGGGTCTTCTGTCTCTACGTTTTCATTTTCAGTGTGTGTGTCTTCATCTAGCCAATCGTCTATAGCTCCTTCCTCGAGTAGCAGATTGAGATCTCTTATGGCCCTGAATTCAGCTGCTGTTAGACTGGTTGGAGGTATTTCGGTAGATGTTGATTTCTTGTTGTATTTGACCTTAAGGAGTAGGTTCCTCGCGAATAAATTAATATCTTTGATAGTTTCAAAGGTGTCAGTCCCTCTATTGGGACAGAAGGAGAGTCCTAGAGATAATACTTCCCTTTCCGCTTTTGTTAGAACATGTGTGGACAAATTAATAATAGTCAGTCCCTCATGTTCCATGACTTCATTTAGTGTTATTTTTTCACTTGTTTGGTGTTCTGTTTCACGCCTAAAAAAGGCCTCTGTGATCTCGGGTTGTCGTCTTTAGGTTGTTGTGATCTGGTGAACATTTTGGGGTATTTTATTGGGGCTGTAGCACCTTCGTCAGGGAAGGAGGTTTCAGGTCTGTTTTGTTCCTCTGCATCTTGTGAAGATTGGTCATCGTGGTCGTCCGTTGGTTGTGGGTTCTCAGGGGGCTTATTGTGGCCTCTGCGTCTCAGGGGTTGTTGTTCCTGTCCCGATGTGTATGCTGATGAGTCAGACGAGTATTGTGGGCCAGGGTTCCGTTGTGTTTTGTACATGGTTCTCCTGTTTTGTCTGTTATTCGTCCATCTATAGGCACGATTCTGTGAAAAGGCATTTTTGTCTCGCCAATACTTACGTTCCTTTTTCTTCAACATCTCCTTACTGAACTCTTCAATATGTTCTTTTAGTCTCCTCTCCTGTTCACTATATAGTGGTATACTTCTGAGGGGGTTAAGTTTTTCATATATCTGTTTTATCTCTATGTCTAGGTTTTCCATTTGTCGAAGGTATTCTGTTTGTAGGAGGATCATCAGTTTTTTAGAACACTCATTAAGAATTTCTTCCCATTCTTTCTTCATCGTTGCTGAGATGTTATCCATTGTCGGAAATATCTGGATTCTGAGACCAACTGGATTAATATTTTCTGTCACGTATCTTTCAAAGCTCTTTATATGCCAGAATAGAGCTGACTTCCGTTCTAATTGTCTTTTTAATGTGTTAAATAATGCTGAAATGTCAGATGCCTGTTGCTCATTACCCTGGAAGCTCCTCTGGATATCCAACATCAGGCTGCTCCATCCATCTCCAATCAGGTTCCCCGTGGGTGGGTCCTCCCTGTCGGGAGCACTCATTTTCTCTTCACTTGCAGTGAGAGATTGTGGGCTCAGTGGTCGTCTGGGTTACCTTTTCCCTTGTGACTCCAGGTCACACCAAGGACGGTAAGAACTCCCAAGTTTCTGAGTCCTTGTATTAAAAATAAAAGGTAGGGTCCTGCTGTGTTAACCCTGGTATATAAACAAAAGTTGGGTGTGCAAACCAAAAGAAAAAGAGGCAATGGATGTGTTATCCATCCGAACAATAGGTGAAGGGGGAAGTTTTTTTCTTTTGTGCACAAGGTAAGTAGGTGTTGCCACCGTCCCTAACAGGTATGTTGGGGGTTTTTTTTGGTGCCTCAAACCAATTAAAGTGTGGGACTTTATGGGCAGGTAGATGCAAGTACTGATGTGTTTGTATACAGTATACAATGTATATAAGGTATATACAGAAAATAATACAGGATATATTTTTCTTTTTTTCAAAGGATAAAATAATAATTTATTTACAAAAAGAATTTTCCAAGTATAATGGATAGCATAATGGTGAGTATTGTGCTTGGGGTAAGGAGCCCAAGTGTGAAAAGTAGGAAAGAAGTTGATTCCACAGAATCAGTGACAATGGTGCAAGGTGACAAATTGTTAGGGATTTTTTGGGACTGTTTTCCAGTAGTTGTTAAAGGGACTTTGGTCCTCCCAAAAAAGAGTCCCCGTTTGCTGACGCGTTTCGGCTCGCAGGCCTTTTTCAAAGCTTTACGTCACTCAATGCTTGTTCTATGAAAAAGAAAATATATTTGAGCCTATTTGGGGCCTTAATGTTACCATAGTTGTGATACAGATAATGGGTAGGAAAACTATTTCCACATACATTTGTGTAGCTGGCGGCTACTGCATCAGGGTCCCCTGTCCTTGTAATAGTCACAGCGGGATCAAATTCTGCGCAAAGACCTGGGGTGGTATAGTGGAGGAAAGAGGATAATCATTGGATGCTACAGCCCCAATAAAATACCCCAAAATGTTCACCAGATCACAACAACCTAAAGACGACAACCCGAGATCACAGAGGCCTTTTTTAGGCGTGAAACAGAACACCAAACAAGTGAAAAAATAACACTAAATGAAGTCATGGAACATGAGGGACTGACTATTATTAATTTGTCCACACATGTTCTAACAAAAGCGGAAAGGGAAGTATTATCTCTAGGACTCTCCTTCTGTCCCAATAGAGGGACTGACACCTTTGAAACTATCAAAGATATTAATTTATTCGCGAGGAACCTACTCCTTAAGGTCAAATACAACAAGAAATCAACATCTACCGAAATACCTCCAACCAGTCTAACAGCAGCTGAATTCAGGGCCATAAGAGATCTCAATCTGCTACTCGAGGAAGGAGCTATAGACGATTGGCTAGATGAAGACACACACACTGAAAATGAAAACGTAGAGACAGAAGACCCAAAAGGAGCCAAAGGCCCCTCTTTTAAGAAAAAATCCCACATCTTCCCCTCACTTAATGAGAACCCCTCAATTGCCCTCTTTGTAAGGGAAACTACTAAGGATTTAGAGAAACTTAAGGGGAAAAAGACATTACATAACCTTACTAAAGACCAAAGAACAGCCCTACAAAATCTGAAGGAAAACGAATCCATAACAATAAAACCCTCCGACAAGGGGGGGAACATTGTTTTAATGAACAACGACGATTACAAAACCATGTGTCAGAAGATCTTGGATAATACTCAGTGCTATAAAAAAATAATACCTATTATGGTAGAAACATATAAAGAAGACTTCTATAAAAAAATAGATGGAGCAAGAAACCAAGGGATGATATCGGAATCACTCTGGCAATATATAAGGACTAAACATCCCAGAACTCCGACCTTTTACGCTTTACCTAAAATCCATAAGGACAAAATCAACCCCCCAGGCAGACCCATCATTTCGGGGAATGGTAACCTAACGGAGAATACCAGCAAGGTTATCGATGCATACTTAAGGCCGCATGTAACCAAACTTCCTTCATACACCAGAGATACAGGACACCTTCTTCAAATCTTGGATGGTATAACTATACCTGACGATGCGTTCTTAGTAACCATCGACGTTGAAGCACTCTACAACAACATCCCGCATAAGAAAGGTATGGAAGTCATTAAAAGAACCCTAGAAGAGCAGAGTGGATATGATTATAATTTCAACTCCTTCATAATTATGATGTTGGACTACATCCTTAACAACAACTTTTTTGTCTTCAATGGCACTTATTATTTACAGATATGTGGTGTCGCAATGGGCACAAGTTGTGCCCCGTCCTATGCGAACACATACCTTGGAGCGTGGGAACAGGAATTTCTTGCACAAGAGGAAAACAGTATCTTTGCCAGCAATATAATTGTCTGGCAAAGATTTATCGACGACATCTTCATCATCTGGACAGGCCCGGAAAATATGATTAAAGAATGCCTCCAAGCCATGAATCGAAACACGTATAACATGTACTTTACCATGAGTTACGACAAAGAAAAAATACCATTCCTAGACACATGGATCATAAAGGACAAAAACGGATCTCTAAAAACCACCTTATTTCGTAAGGAAACCGCAGGTAATTCCATATTACATGCATCCAGTTTTCATCCCTCCTCACTCAAAAGTGCAATTCCATATAGCCAATTCCTCAGGTTAAAGAGGAACTGCACTAAAGAACAGGACTTTCAGAGAGAAGCTGATTCACTCACAGCCAGACTGAGGAAAAGGGGCTATACAAAGACGACCCTGCGAAAAGCCTTCAATAGAGTCAAGAAACAAGAGAGACAGGACATTCTATTCAAAAAGAAAAAGAAACAGACATCCGATGAATCAGAAAACCAAACAAGGGTCATTATGAGATTCACCAACGACCACCCCAAAATAAGAAACATCATAGCCAAGCATTGGCAGATCCTCAGGGAGGACTCCATGATACAACCATTTATACCAGAAAATCCCCAGATCACTTATAGGAAAGCGGGATCCATGAAACAGTTACTCACACACAGTGAGTACAAGGAATCCAGAAAAGACCCCTGTAAACAGAAGGGCACATTCCCATGTGGGAGCTGTGGACAGTGTAATGTCATCAAGAAATGTACAAACCTCACACTACCTAATGGAGACCTTTTTACACCCCGACATTTTGTTAACTGTCGGACGAAGGGGGTGGTCTACATCATGAGATGCCAATGCGAATCCTATTACATAGGAAAAACAAAACAGGAATTTGGCAAACGCGTAAATCAACACATCAACAGTATGGAGATGTGTAATTTCTACGTACCTTTGGGCAGACACGTTGCACAACATCACAAAAACATAATGCCAAAAGTAACATTTACAGCCCTGGAAAGGATACACATACCGTGTAGAGGGGGGGACTGGAACAAACGGTTGCTACAAATGGAAATGAGGTGGATAAGACGCCTTCAGGCCACAAAATCACCTGGACTAAACGAGAACGAGAGTTTTCGCCCGTTCTTGGAGGGTTTTTCGTCAGGAAAAACGGATTGAAAATCAAAAACCTTCCCTCACCTTCATAAACAATCAATTCTTAATTACTGACAGTCACCAACATATATCTCTATACAAGGTGTCCTAATTCCGACAGCCGCTGTATTGATTATGGTATTTTACCATAAGATCAACACACCATCCATCCATCCATCTCATCCTCTATCCGATACTCACATACTGACCGATTCTATGGGGATTTTCAATATGTTCCCATACATCGGTCTTCATTCATCCATGGACCAACCACTGACACCTAATCATGCTAGACATTGCCCTGGAACAACTCTGGAATGTCCGGATATCTAGATTGCTCCATACTAATCCATCAGGCACCCCCAAGTGGGATCAATATATTCTACTGCTTAAAACCGTTTTCTATTTACCCTTATGTATTGTCTTTTTCCTTTATTTATTTATTTATCTTTATTTACATGATTTATGTCTGTTTAGCATACTTCGCCTTGTTTATGGTTATTAACTTACATTAAAAGATCAGTTTTTGCTATTTAATTTGTATTGAGATACTCCACATACATTGATTGCGGCTATCGGCGGTGCAGATCGGCTCCCCACACTCCTCTTAGTCACACCCAGCACGGGTAGCCCTTACATTCCGATGTAGGGGCGGCTCGGGACCCACCAATCCCAATCGAGGGAAGGAGGGTACCTTCTTCCGTGCTGGCGGCCAGAAGAGCGTCCTTCACAACGGGCCGTGGCAACCTGCGCGCGCATCCGACGGGCGCAGGTTTACTATACAGACGCCACGTCACGCTCAGAACCCAAGTCGTCCCACATGCAGAACCCACTGCGCATGTGCGGACGTCTTTAAAAGGCCGGGGATCGACAGTCAGCGCTCACTTCTCCCTAACAGGAGAAAGGAGACGGACACTACCTGCGCCGACCGGATGATTTATTCTGCCTATTCAAGACCTTTCAAACGTAAGTTCTACAGGGGAATCCCCATCTATAAAATTTGGTACTCACAAGTCACCCTATATACTGTTACAAGCACTCTATCACATTTAAGAAAATCATTTATCAGACCGCTCTGATACACTTATCACTATATATCGTAGACCAGCATTTGATACGGTCAGAGGGAGGAATAACCACACCCCCCCCTAAAGAGGAAGCGCGTATTAACCCCCGCAACTGTAAGTGATCATAAAAATAATATAATATAAATATAAATCCGATACTAATTGGACACACAGTATCCAATGATTATCCTCTTTCCTCCACTATACCACCCCAGGTCTTTGCGCAGAATTTGATCCCGCTGTGACTATTACAAGGACAGGGGACCCTGATGCAGTAGCCGCCAGCTACACAAATGTATGTGGAAATAGTTTTCCTACCCATTATCTGTATCACAACTATGGTAACATTAAGGCCCCAAATAGGCTCAAATATATTTTCTTTTTCATAGAACAAGCATTGAGTGACGTAAAGCTTTGAAAAAGGCCTGCGAGCCGAAACGCGTCAGCAAACGGGGACTCTTTTTTGGGAGGACCAAAGTCCCTTTAACAACTACTGGAAAACAGTCCCAAAAAATCCCTAACAATTTGTCACCTTGCACCATTGTCACTGATTCTGTGGAATCAACTTCTTTCCTACTTTTCACACTTGGGCTCCTTACCCCAAGCACAATACTCACCATTATGCTATCCATTATACTTGGAAAATTCTTTTTGTAAATAAATTATTATTTTATCCTTTGAAAAAAAGAAAAATATATCCTGTATTATTTTCTGTATATACCTTATATACATTGTATACTGTATACAAACACATCAGTACTTGCATCTACCTGCCCATAAAGTCCCACACTTTAATTGGTTTGAGGCACCAAAAAAAACCCCCAACATACCTGTTAGGGACGGTGGCAACACCTACTTACCTTGTGCACAAAAGAAAAAAACTTCCCCCTTCACCTATTGTTCGGATGGATAACACATCCATTGCCTCTTTTTCTTTTGGTTTGCACACCCAACTTTTGTTTATATACCAGGGTTAACACAGCAGGACCCTACCTTTTATTTTTAATACAAGGACTCAGAAACTTGGGAGTTCTTACCGTCCTTGGTGTGACCTGGAGTCACAAGGGAAAAGGTAACCCAGACGACCACTGAGCCCACAATCTCTCACTGCAAGTGAAGAGAAAATGAGTGCTCCCGACAGGGAGGACCCACCCACGGGGAACCTGATTGGAGATGGATGGAGCAGCCTGATGTTGGATATCCAGAGGAGCTTCCAGGGTAATGAGCAACAGGCATCTGACATTTCAGCATTATTTAACACATTAAAAAGACAATTAGAACGGAAGTCAGCTCTATTCTGGCATATAAAGAGCTTTGAAAGATACGTGACAGAAAATATTAATCCAGTTGGTCTCAGAATCCAGATATTTCCGACAATGGATAACATCTCAGCAACGATGAAGAAAGAATGGGAAGAAATTCTTAATGAGTGTTCTAAAAAACTGATGATCCTCCTACAAACAGAATACCTTCGACAAATGGAAAACCTAGACATAGAGATAAAACAGATATATGAAAAACTTAACCCCCTCAGAAGTATACCACTATATAGTGAACAGGAGAGGAGACTAAAAGAACATATTGAAGAGTTCAGTAAGGAGATGTTGAAGAAAAAGGAACGTAAGTATTGGCGAGACAAAAATGCCTTTTCACAGAATCGTGCCTATAGATGGACGAATAACAGACAAAACAGGAGAACCATGTACAAAACACAACGGAACCCTGGCCCACAATACTCGTCTGACTCATCAGCATACACATCGGGACAGGAACAACAACCCCTGAGACGCAGAGGCCACAATAAGCCCCCTGAGAACCCACAACCAACGGACGACCACGATGACCAATCTTCACAAGATGCAGAGGAACAAAACAGACCTGAAACCTCCTTCCCTGACGAAGGTGCTACAGCCCCAATAAAATACCCCAAAATGTTCACCAGATCACAACAACCTAAAGACGACAACCCGAGATCACAGAGGCCTTTTTTAGGCGTGAAACAGAACACCAAACAAGTGAAAAAATAACACTAAATGAAGTCATGGAACATGAGGGACTGACTATTATTAATTTGTCCACACATGTTCTAACAAAAGCGGAAAGGGAAGTATTATCTCTAGGACTCTCCTTCTGTCCCAATAGAGGGACTGACACCTTTGAAACTATCAAAGATATTAATTTATTCGCGAGGAACCTACTCCTTAAGGTCAAATACAACAAGAAATCAACATCTACCGAAATACCTCCAACCAGTCTAACAGCAGCTGAATTCAGGGCCATAAGAGATCTCAATCTGCTACTCGAGGAAGGAGCTATAGACGATTGGCTAGATGAAGACACACACACTGAAAATGAAAACGTAGAGACAGAAGACCCAAAAGGAGCCAAAGGCCCCTCTTTTAAGAAAAAATCCCACATCTTCCCCTCACTTAATGAGAACCCCTCAATTGCCCTCTTTGTAAGGGAAACTACTAAGGATTTAGAGAAACTTAAGGGGAAAAAGACATTACATAACCTTACTAAAGACCAAAGAACAGCCCTACAAAATCTGAAGGAAAACGAATCCATAACAATAAAACCCTCCGACAAGGGGGGGAACATTGTTTTAATGAACAACGACGATTACAAAACCATGTGTCAGAAGATCTTGGATAATACTCAGTGCTATAAAAAAATAATACCTATTATGGTAGAAACATATAAAGAAGACTTCTATAAAAAAATAGATGGAGCAAGAAACCAAGGGATGATATCGGAATCACTCTGGCAATATATAAGGACTAAACATCCCAGAACTCCGACCTTTTACGCTTTACCTAAAATCCATAAGGACAAAATCAACCCCCCAGGCAGACCCATCATTTCGGGGAATGGTAACCTAACGGAGAATACCAGCAAGGTTATCGATGCATACTTAAGGCCGCATGTAACCAAACTTCCTTCATACACCAGAGATACAGGACACCTTCTTCAAATCTTGGATGGTATAACTATACCTGACGATGCGTTCTTAGTAACCATCGACGTTGAAGCACTCTACAACAACATCCCGCATAAGAAAGGTATGGAAGTCATTAAAAGAACCCTAGAAGAGCAGAGTGGATATGATTATAATTTCAACTCCTTCATAATTATGATGTTGGACTACATCCTTAACAACAACTTTTTTGTCTTCAATGGCACTTATTATTTACAGATATGTGGTGTCGCAATGGGCACAAGTTGTGCCCCGTCCTATGCGAACACATACCTTGGAGCGTGGGAACAGGAATTTCTTGCACAAGAGGAAAACAGTATCTTTGCCAGCAATATAATTGTCTGGCAAAGATTTATCGACGACATCTTCATCATCTGGACAGGCCCGGAAAATATGATTAAAGAATGCCTCCAAGCCATGAATCGAAACACGTATAACATGTACTTTACCATGAGTTACGACAAAGAAAAAATACCATTCCTAGACACATGGATCATAAAGGACAAAAACGGATCTCTAAAAACCACCTTATTTCGTAAGGAAACCGCAGGTAATTCCATATTACATGCATCCAGTTTTCATCCCTCCTCACTCAAAAGTGCAATTCCATATAGCCAATTCCTCAGGTTAAAGAGGAACTGCACTAAAGAACAGGACTTTCAGAGAGAAGCTGATTCAC
Source organism: Pelophylax lessonae (assembly GCF_965119305.1). Taxonomy (NCBI): domain Eukaryota; kingdom Metazoa; phylum Chordata; class Amphibia; order Anura; family Ranidae; genus Pelophylax; species Pelophylax lessonae. The sequence continues at coordinate 84,558,993 of NC_138776.1, forward strand.
TCACAGCCAGACTGAGGAAAAGGGGCTATACAAAGACGACCCTGCGAAAAGCCTTCAATAGAGTCAAGAAACAAGAGAGACAGGACATTCTATTCAAAAAGAAAAAGAAACAGACATCCGATGAATCAGAAAACCAAACAAGGGTCATTATGAGATTCACCAACGACCACCCCAAAATAAGAAACATCATAGCCAAGCATTGGCAGATCCTCAGGGAGGACTCCATGATACAACCATTTATACCAGAAAATCCCCAGATCACTTATAGGAAAGCGGGATCCATGAAACAGTTACTCACACACAGTGAGTACAAGGAATCCAGAAAAGACCCCTGTAAACAGAAGGGCACATTCCCATGTGGGAGCTGTGGACAGTGTAATGTCATCAAGAAATGTACAAACCTCACACTACCTAATGGAGACCTTTTTACACCCCGACATTTTGTTAACTGTCGGACGAAGGGGGTGGTCTACATCATGAGATGCCAATGCGAATCCTATTACATAGGAAAAACAAAACAGGAATTTGGCAAACGCGTAAATCAACACATCAACAGTATGGAGATGTGTAATTTCTACGTACCTTTGGGCAGACACGTTGCACAACATCACAAAAACATAATGCCAAAAGTAACATTTACAGCCCTGGAAAGGATACACATACCGTGTAGAGGGGGGGACTGGAACAAACGGTTGCTACAAATGGAAATGAGGTGGATAAGACGCCTTCAGGCCACAAAATCACCTGGACTAAACGAGAACGAGAGTTTTCGCCCGTTCTTGGAGGGTTTTTCGTCAGGAAAAACGGATTGAAAATCAAAAACCTTCCCTCACCTTCATAAACAATCAATTCTTAATTACTGACAGTCACCAACATATATCTCTATACAAGGTGTCCTAATTCCGACAGCCGCTGTATTGATTATGGTATTTTACCATAAGATCAACACACCATCCATCCATCCATCTCATCCTCTATCCGATACTCACATACTGACCGATTCTATGGGGATTTTCAATATGTTCCCATACATCGGTCTTCATTCATCCATGGACCAACCACTGACACCTAATCATGCTAGACATTGCCCTGGAACAACTCTGGAATGTCCGGATATCTAGATTGCTCCATACTAATCCATCAGGCACCCCCAAGTGGGATCAATATATTCTACTGCTTAAAACCGTTTTCTATTTACCCTTATGTATTGTCTTTTTCCTTTATTTATTTATTTATCTTTATTTACATGATTTATGTCTGTTTAGCATACTTCGCCTTGTTTATGGTTATTAACTTACATTAAAAGATCAGTTTTTGCTATTTAATTTGTATTGAGATACTCCACATACATTGATTGCGGCTATCGGCGGTGCAGATCGGCTCCCCACACTCCTCTTAGTCACACCCAGCACGGGTAGCCCTTACATTCCGATGTAGGGGCGGCTCGGGACCCACCAATCCCAATCGAGGGAAGGAGGGTACCTTCTTCCGTGCTGGCGGCCAGAAGAGCGTCCTTCACAACGGGCCGTGGCAACCTGCGCGCGCATCCGACGGGCGCAGGTTTACTATACAGACGCCACGTCACGCTCAGAACCCAAGTCGTCCCACATGCAGAACCCACTGCGCATGTGCGGACGTCTTTAAAAGGCCGGGGATCGACAGTCAGCGCTCACTTCTCCCTAACAGGAGAAAGGAGACGGACACTACCTGCGCCGACCGGATGATTTATTCTGCCTATTCAAGACCTTTCAAACGTAAGTTCTACAGGGGAATCCCCATCTATAAAATTTGGTACTCACAAGTCACCCTATATACTGTTACAAGCACTCTATCACATTTAAGAAAATCATTTATCAGACCGCTCTGATACACTTATCACTATATATCGTAGACCAGCATTTGATACGGTCAGAGGGAGGAATAACCACACCCCCCCCTAAAGAGGAAGCGCGTATTAACCCCCGCAACTGTAAGTGATCATAAAAATAATATAATATAAATATAAATCCGATACTAATTGGACACACAGTATCCAATGATTATCCTCTTTCCTCCACTATACCACCCCAGGTCTTTGCGCAGAATTTGATCCCGCTGTGACTATTACAAGGACAGGGGACCCTGATGCAGTAGCCGCCAGCTACACAAATGTATGTGGAAATAGTTTTCCTACCCATTATCTGTATCACAACTATGGTAACATTAAGGCCCCAAATAGGCTCAAATATATTTTCTTTTTCATAGAACAAGCATTGAGTGACGTAAAGCTTTGAAAAAGGCCTGCGAGCCGAAACGCGTCAGCAAACGGGGACTCTTTTTTGGGAGGACCAAAGTCCCTTTAACAACTACTGGAAAACAGTCCCAAAAAATCCCTAACAATTTGTCACCTTGCACCATTGTCACTGATTCTGTGGAATCAACTTCTTTCCTACTTTTCACACTTGGGCTCCTTACCCCAAGCACAATACTCACCATTATGCTATCCATTATACTTGGAAAATTCTTTTTGTAAATAAATTATTATTTTATCCTTTGAAAAAAAGAAAAATATATCCTGTATTATTTTCTGTATATACCTTATATACATTGTATACTGTATACAAACACATCAGTACTTGCATCTACCTGCCCATAAAGTCCCACACTTTAATTGGTTTGAGGCACCAAAAAAAACCCCCAACATACCTGTTAGGGACGGTGGCAACACCTACTTACCTTGTGCACAAAAGAAAAAAACTTCCCCCTTCAGTTAGCTCAACATGTTTTGCGATGCCGCTTCTTCAGACAATTCAATCGGTGTAAAAAAACAGAGGGTGAAGTTGGCTGTACATATAGGGATCTGATCACTACGAAGCAATGGGATTTCTCCAAAATATAATCTGTGCTGACTATATGCACATTGTCTATTTTGTGAATGTCAAGTGACCCTTTCATTACTACCAATGGCTGGCTTTGCCTCCTTACCTCTATTGATTTTCATAGAGATGAACAGCTGAATTGAGAATACCAAACTCCCTACTCTTCAATGGCTTGGCTTTCCAAATGAATAACTTTTTTGGGCCAAGCATTGCATCAAATATTGTACAATCCATACTACTGCAAACTATCTCTGCGATAAACGCAGCACCAAGTCCCTTTTTAGAAATCCAGTTTGTTAACTCTGGCAGGGCAGGACGCCAAATTCCCAGTTACACAGTTTTTCCTAGTTTTTGCTGACCTGTAAGTAACACTTAAGTGGGCCATAGATGATATGTTTTTCTTTCCTGCAGGTTGCAGGAAAGAAAATCGCTTGATTCCCCTATCAACACAGTCAGTGTTGATGGGGTAATCCCTCTCATGGAGCTATTGTGTTCTCCAGGCGGGAGGGAGCTATCCTAGACGGGAGAACACACAGTGATTATTGCTAGCAGTTATAGCCACTGGCAATAATTGCATCCTAAAAATCCGACATGCTGGTTTTGTTCAATTAGCCTGCCTATACATGGTTCGAATCTCGGCCGGTTCAGCAGGGACCAGCCGAGATTCGAACCGTGTATGGGCAGGCCAATTGTACAACCAGCATGTCAGATTTTTAGCATGTGATTATTGCCTGCGACTTTAACCGCTAGCAATAATTACTGTTTTGAACCGTCTATGGCTGGCTTAACAGGTCTTATCCCTCCCCCAGCTTTTGACTGGACAGTGAGATGAGAAGAAGCTGATTGATGAGCACCTCTCTCTGTCAATCTGCTCCCTCCTCCAACCAGTACCTTCCTGATTAGCATATGAGCACTGTAGCTTGACTTTCTCCTAATGCTTCCTCTCCCTCCTCCAGTCTGAGATCTGCTGTATAGTGGATTGCAAGAGGCTGGTACCTGATCAAATTCAGGCACCTACGCTTCTTGCCTTTAAAAAAATACATTTAATGATGTATAATTGACGACAGAGTTGGGGTAAATTGTCTACTTTAGAATTGAGTACATATGTAGAAAGATGACCCGCACACCGGTAGTCAGACTAAGGCCTTATAGGCTGAAACACGTCAACTGATCTTAGCAGTTGTGTACTGTGGTTCCTGAATAAGATGAAGATTTTTTTAAGAGCAACTACCGGCGTGTGGATTCCGGCGTGTGGATAATTTTTCTACATATGTACTCAGTTAAACGGCTATGGATTGGGCACCCGGGAGCTCGTTTGTTGGTGAGCTGTATGGGTAGTAGCACTGCTCCTTCTGTTTGCATTTTCTACTTTAGAATTGCCTAAAAATCAGCTTTAAGGGAGGGTTGTAAAACAGTCAACTCTGTAAATAGTATTTATTACCTGTTTTCCATAAGCTGGCCATAACATGCCTGACGTGCATCTGACTGGCTAACCACTCTTTTAGAGATTAGCACATTTCTGAACACATTCTTCAAAATGCAACTTTGTGAATTCTATAAAATGTTCACAGTTGTAGGGATTCAGTAGCAGACATGGCAATAGCCTTAATATTATTAATAGCTTAAATATTATAAACTTTAAATACATTCTGTCCACCGTGTTCCTCTAGTACCACGGTATGCAAAAACACAAACAAAAGAGGATGCACCAACCCAATGCATTATCCCATACGATATTTATTGATAATCAGTATAAAATGTACTCACAAACTATGTAGAATTGACAGCATGTCAAGCTACTCTTCCATAGCACTGTGGTTTGTCAGACCCATGTTGCTCCTTTGTCAAGGGGAGCACCGTCTCGGACCCTAGCTGACTAACACGTTTTGGGGGTAAACCCTCTTCTTCAGAGCCAAAATCACAGAAATATTTGCCAGGAAAAAATCCCATCCAGGCATCTAATAAATGGCCATCCTAATTCAAAGGCCATTATCCCCTATATTTATATAGCACTGGGAAACGCTATCTAGATAATGCCCTTAATGGGATTTACACCCAGGATTTAGTAAAGCAAGAGTGTTAGCCAATAGGCCTCCATGCTACCGATCCATTTACATGCAAAGAAGGGGTTGACATATGGTATGGTATGTCAACCCTCCAAATTCCATTCTATACAAATCTCATAAAAAGTACCGACACCATAGCCATAATGAAAAATCCAACTTGCACTCTAAAATGTTTAAAGGCTTGTATTTTGCTTCAAGCTAAACCAGCTTATGGAGTGCTTTGCTTAGGCATTCTGTTCTATAACAGCAGTACCTTTAACCTTTCTGAACTCTACTGACTCATGGTAAATGTTAAGTAGACAACAATGTCCCAAATAAAATGCCTAACACCTGCCCTCAAAGTTGTCTAAATGTCTTGTGGGTTCTCCACATAGTGCTGAAACTTTAGTTCCTGAAGAAAAGAACCCCTTAGACCAGCTTCTTATATTTCAAAGGAACTTGGAAAAGGAAATCTGCTGACATGCTGAATACTTTCTATAGTGGCCAAAAAGCTTTCACTCTTCGGACCATTGTTACCCAGAGACATTAGGCTCCCGGAAAATTCCCAAAAGGTCAGCCACATGCATCCGTCCATGCCACCTTCAAGCTACCGGTCTCCACGCTCCCTGGATTCATGCTCATAGCCTCAAAAGCTGCTTTCATCGTTTGCAAGGGTGTCAGTCAATATGATTTATGGACTGCATTCAGAAAAGTCAAGGCAGATAGATGAGAAATATGACTACAATCTGCTAATTTGTTTTGCATTGAGCTACTTACTGCTCAAAGTCCTGATGTCAGGCTGAAATCGGCAACACAATTAACCAGCCGGTGACAGACTCATCCATCCTCCCTGCCAGACTGTGCCAATCAAGGACAGCATGAGGTGACATTTGGGGAGGTCAGTAAGAAGCCTTATTCTCTGTGTTGTTTTCCTGATTGACAGTTTTGGAATTTAGCTTGTCGAGGTGGGTCATCCTTTACCCACTAGCTTTTTACTACAAGCTGTGAAATAATAATAGAAACCTTAGTTCCTTAGACAAAGGCAGCAGGATCCTTAGCAAGCAACTTAAATTAGGTTGAACACCCAAACTATGGCTGAGTATCCAAATTTGTAATTCATTTACATTAGGTGTTCTATGAAAGCATGAGTTATTGCTCACATAGATATCTTACAGTATATATGTATTACATTCCAACCACAGTGCATGACAGCTTGTGTGTTACCGCACGCAAAGTTAGAAGCTGACTGCAACTGGGAGTAAGGTCAATCAAACTTGTTGCAGAAATTTTGATGTTCTCTTCCAGAGTAGCATATTCGATTATTCTATAGACGGTGTACAACTGTTGCTGAAATGTACATGGACAAGGAGGTAAAGATAAAAGATTGTTAACAGCTTTCTGTTTATGTGTAACTACTGTCAATTTTCAATATAAAAGGATATTGTTGTAAAGTCATAGGACAGTCTGATTGCTGGACAGTGCTTTCAACGGCATGCCTCTACTACAGCGCACATACAGTACGTAGTACCCGGTCATGGAGAGCTAAGGAAAGTCCATCTCCACCGGAGATGGACAGGACAGAAATATACACATCACCATATCAATAATTCAGAATAATTCAAGTGTATATAATTAAATAAGTAAAACTGTAATTTGTACATTTATAAAATGTATATTTTGCTCAGTACAGCCTCCATTCACTAAGTTATACAAATTTATCTGTATTCATTATTTTATCAAATGATAATTTTCTCATCAAACTGTTCAGTTTACCTTTCTAAATATTGCATAGATATTGAAGTAGTAATTAAACTAATATTTAACAATTGGAAGCATTTATTTTTCATAACTCGTCATTTATATCTCCACCTGCTATGGCTTAATTTTCTCCTCTCCTTATAGAACCTCTCAATAAATGTCAAGGAGAAGCTAGTAATATTTTAAAAGATAATTGTACTTTTAGAACAGTGATCCCTTCAAATGTCACCCCGACCCCCAAGAATGTATAAAGTGATATTAAAATCAAAAAACATTTTTTTAAACTTACCTCCTCTGTGCAAGTGGTTTTGTCACAAAGGAGCCCAGATCTTCCTCTTCTCGGTTCCTACGCCAGTGCTCCTGGCCCCTCCCTCTTGCCAAGTGCCCCCACAGCATGCAGCTTGCAATGGGGGCACCCTTGCCATGGCTCTGCGTGTCCATTCACACACAGAGCAGTGGCTTGGCCCCACCCCCCTCTCCTCATTGGCTCACTGTTTGCGACTGACAGCAGTGGGAGCCAATGGCTCAAATTTTCTCCTCTCTTTATAGAACCTCTTAATTAATGTCAAGAAGAAGCTAGGGATATTTTAAAAGATAATTGTACTTTTAGAACAGTTATTCCTTCAAATGTAACCCTGACCCCCAAGAATACCTTAAGTGATGTTAAAGTCAAAACATTTTTTTTTTTAAACTTACCTTGTTCTGTGCAGTGTGTTTGCACAGAGCAGCCCAGATCCTCCTCTTCTCGACTCCCATGCTGGTGCTCCTGGCCCCTCCCTCCTGCCCCCACAGCAAACAGCTTGCAATGGGGTCACGAGCCGCTGCTCTGCGTGTCCATTCACACTCAGAGCCATGGATTGGCCCCACCCCCTCTCTCTCCTCATTGGCTCACTGTCTGTGATTAACATCAGTGGGAGCCAATGGCTCCGGCTGCTGTCTTAGCCAATGAGGAGGGAGGATCCCCACAGAGCCATGGTTCTCATGCACATGTCAGGAGGAAAATCGGGCTCAGGTAAGTAAGGTAAGAGAAGGTTTTTTACCTTCATGCATTCTAAAAAACCTTCAGCCTTTAAGCCAGCCATAGATGGATTGAACCTCCACCTGTTCAGCAGGGACCGGCCAACATTTGATCCATCTATGGGTAGGCTGGTTGTATGGAAGTCAATCCACTGATCAACTTAGGTACAACCAGCCTGTTGCACTTTTTACATGCAATTACTGCCGGCGGCTATAGCCGCTAGCAATAATCATTGTGCTCTGCTGGCCAGGAAGGCCCTGCTGACAGAATACAATAGTGCAGCAGGAAGGGTTCCCCCATCAACACTGACTGTGCTGATGGAGGAATCGAGTGATTTGAATAACCTTTGGCTTGTCTTACCTGACCAGGATACTTTTGGTGTATAGGCTCACACACAGCCAGTGAAGTAATGGGGACAAGTTGTTCTATATAAGAACTTCAGTTTTTTTTTTTCAAATAGTGTAGCTGCTGCCTTTTTAAAAATCAGGTACTTACCAGTGCTTGGAGTCCAGCGCTATCTTCCTGCAATTGTTTTTTTACAAAGAATACCGTGCTATTACTCTCCAGAATTAAAGCTGCTAGCACCATAAATGACAAATTACTGTGCAAAAAGAAAAGTGTAGTGCAAGTGCTGCACTAATATAAAGTGATTCAATATATAAATCATAAATATAAAAATGTGCATGTTCCAGTTAGAAAACAATAGTAGAATTATTACAGAAAGTCTCACATGCACATAAAAATATAAAATAGTGATAGTCCAAATAAATAGTGAAAAAAGTCTGATTATTCAATTCCAGTGTTATTCCAATGATTGTGGATAGCAGCCACGAATATCCATGTGCAAATCACCACAATGTGATTATCCACCACCAAGGGGGGTAAATGCGCTTAACAGGGATCTTGGACTCAGATACCAGTGGTACTGAGTCAGACAGGCTGACATGAGCGTATGATCCAAAAGGCAACTTCCAGGGTCTTACACCTTAACAAAGACGCCGGGTCCCCTCTCTCTTAGTTGCATTCAACGAACCAAATGGAAAATGAATTTAAAAGTACAGAACACTTACATCCAGTTTGTAGTTAAAGCGCTTATTAATAAATCCAACAGGTATAGTAGCAAGAGACATGTAGCACGCAAAGGCCTGGATAGGACTCGACCCGATGCGTTTTGTCTACATCATCTTAGACTTCATCCCAGATGATGTCTAAGTAGACGAAACACGTTGGGTCGAGTCCTATACAGGCCATTGTGTGCTACATATCTCTTGCTACTGTACCTGTTGGATGTATTGATAAGCGCTTTAACTACAAACTGGATGTAAGTGTTCTGTACTTTTAAATGAATGTTCATTATTGCAGTTTCACACTATGTGAAGATATTTTGTCTTTTTTGATGCTTGATTCGCTTATGTCAGCTTGTCTGACTCAGTACTGCTGGTATCTGAGTCCAAGATCCCTGTTAAGCACATTTACCCCCCTTGGTGGTGGATAATCACATTGTGGTGATTTGAACATGGATATTTGTGGCTGCTATTCACAATCATTGGAATAACACTGGAATAGAATAATCAGACTTTTTTCACCATTTATTTGAACTATCACTATTTTGTATTTTTGCACATGACACTTTCTGTAAAAATGCACTAAATGCTGTTAACGTTTTGCAACTGGAACATGCAAATTTTGATATATATATATGGTTTATATATTTCACTTTATATCAGCGCAGCATTTGTACATCTTCCTGCAATTGCTTCTTCTCACTGCTGTGGGTCCCTGGCGCCATCCTTTTGGTTATGGGAGCTGGCTGTAGCTTCCTGAGGAACCACAGCCCGCTCCACATGGTGCACTGGTAATGGTTCGGCCGCCTAATGGGACAAGTGACGTGTCCCAGGAGACTGGGGTAAAGGAGGCTGTGGGGCAAGGAACCTCATCCTTGGCTAGGCAAGGACTGTGGAAGTGGGAGCAGGTACCAATAAAAATATCAATACTCACCCCGGCTCCCCCTCCTGAGGGGAGAGATCGAACCAGTGGGACTTCACTTTTTGAGTGAAGTTCTGCTCTTAGGAGCCAAAATCTGTGCAATAATTTAAGAAAATTTACTTTTACATACAAAATACCACAAACATCGATAAGTCAAAGCTGATTAATCCAATAAAAACCTTTAACATTTCCAATATTGTAAACTCACAAATAATGCAAGAAAGTATGCTTTAAAGAACTGACTACTAAAGCCCCTTGACCACGCAATGGAATATACCAATGTACCTAACTATGTAATTATATATACACTATATTATCAAAAGTATTTGGAAGCCTGCCTTTACACGCACATTACATTTTTTGGCATCCTAGTCTTAGTCCGTAGGGTTCAATAATAAGTTGGCCCACTCTTTGCAGCTATAACAGTTTCAACTGTTCAAAGAAGGCTGTCCACAAAGTTTAGGAGTGTCTCTATGGGAATGTTTGACCATTTTTCCAGAAGCGCATTTGTGAGGTCAGGCACTGATGTTGGACGAGAAGGCCTGGCTCGCAGTCTCCGCTTTAATTCATGCCAAAGGTGTTCGGTCAGGATGAGGTCAGGACTCTGTGCAGGCCAGTCAAGTTCCTCCACCCCACACTCCCTCATCTATGTCTTTATGGTCCTTGCTTTGTGCGCTTGGTCCAAACCATTTGGTGGAGTGGGGTTGTTTTTCAGGAGTTGGATTTGACTCCTTAGTTCCAGTGAAGGGGTCAAAGGTGTCAGCATATCAAGACAATTTCATGCTCCCAACTTTGTGGGAACAGTTTGGGGATGGTCCCTTCCTGTTCCAACATGACTGCACACCAGTGCACAAAGCAAGGTCGATAAAGACATGGATCAGCAAGTTTGGGGTGGAGGAACTTTACTGGCCTGCACAGAGTCCTAACCTCAACCCGACAGAATACCTTTGATGAATGAATTAGACTGGAGACTGCGAGGCAGATCTTCCCTCTAACATCAGTGCCTGACCTCACAAATGCGCTTCTGGAAGAATGGTCAAACATTCCCATAGACACTCCTAAACCTTGTGGACGGCCTTCCCAGAAGAGTTGAAGCTGTTATAGCTGCAAGGGTGGGCCAACTCAATATTGAACCCTACGGACTAAGGAGGCCATTAAAATTCATGTGCGTGTAAAAGCAGGCGCCCAAACAATTTTGTTAATATAGTGTATATATAATTACATAGTAAAGAACATTGGTATATTCCACTGCACGGTCAAGGGGCTTTAGTAGTCAGTTCTTTAACCACTTGCCGACCGCCGCACGACTATCTACGTCGGCGGTCAGCCCATCACAGGCAAACTAACGTAGGGCTACGTTGCTTGCTTGTGAGGGTCTAGGGAGCGAGCGCGCGCCCCCGGAGGCGCGCTCCCGCTCCCGCGTGGGCACGGACCCCCCCGCGCGTGTGACCAGCGGACCCGATGTCCGCCGGCCACTCGGCGATCGGCGGGGGAGAAGGAGAATGTCAGGCAGCTTGTGTAAACAAGCTGCCTGTCATTCTCCTCGCTGCAAAGACACTGATCACATGGATCTACTATGTAGATCCGTTGATCAGTGTCCTTACAGCTGAAGCCACAGCCAATCACAGTAGAAAGCACGCCCCTAGGGACACACACAGCCCCTCCCTCCCAAATAAAGTTAACCCCTTCACTACCAGTGTATTTTTACAGTAACAGTGCATATATATAGCACTGATTACTGTAGAAATGTCACTGGTAACCCCAAAAGTGTCAAAAATGTCAGTCAAGGGTCCGATTTGTCCGCCGCAATGTCGCAGTACCGCTAAAAAAATCGCAGATCGCCGCCATTACGCGTTAAAAAAAAAAACAACAAAAATGACAAAAATCTTTCCCTTTGTTAGTAAACGCGATAACTTTTGCGCAAACCAATCAAAATACGCTTTTTGCGATTTTTTTTACCAAACATAGGTAGCATAAAACAAATTGGCCGAAAATGTTAAAAAATTTTGATTTTTACATTTTTTTGGGGGGGAATTTCATATAAAAAAATGTGAAAAATATTGTTATTTTTGCAAAATTGACGCTCTTTTTTTGTTTATAGCGCGTGATCAAAAAATCGCACAGGTGATCAAATACCACCAAAAGAAAGCTCTGTTTGTGGAAAAAAAAGGACGCCAAATTCGTTTAGGTACAGCGTCGCACGACCGCGCAATTGTCCGTTAAAGTCACGCAGTGCCGAATCGCAAAATACCCCCTGGTCGGAATGGGGGTAAAATCTTCCGGGGCTTAAGTGGTTAAAGCATATTTTCTTGCATTCTTTGTGAGTTTACAATATTGGAAATGTTAAAGGTTTTTATTGGATTAATCAGCTGAATTTACTCCCTAATGTCTTGTTCCTGTCTTATCGATGTTTGTAGTATTTTGTATGCAAAAGTCAATATTCCTAAATTATTGCACAGATTTTCGCTCCTTATACAATATAATATATTGTATATATATATATATATATATTGTATATATATATATATATATATATATATATAGATATATATATATTGCTAACTTAGCTCATCCAAAACAAAAGTTTTCATACTGGAGTATCACATACTGGCAATATTATGTGTATAGTAGGCAATGCAGAGAGAATATATAGATATATAGGTATACATACACACAGTAGGTGTATTATATGTAAACTCCTGGTCAGAACTTGATTGACATTTTATTTAACATAACAATGGTGGTATTATTTGATACAGGGAGTTAGCCCAAGGCCAGCTAATCTGCATATTTCTCAGTAGAGGAACTTTAGTGAGTCCTTAGGGGATGTCCTAGACAGAAAAATCACTCAGAGAATACCAAGAGGTGAACAGAGCAGAATTTTGACGACATGTTGCCCTCTAGGCTGCCCTTTAACAGGTCAAAAATTGCAAGCGCCACTTGTCACAAGATTTTTTTTTTTTTTTCTGTTGAAAAACAGTGAGCTATATTGAAGGCAGTCTGCCATCTGCTTTTTATGTACAGTTACTTTTCGATTGTATAGACTACCAAACAAACTAAAGGGGAGTTGGTCCCATGTTAGCTGAGCTGTAGTGAGCCTTCTGACTCTTCTGAACAGTCTCTGTGCCTCCTTCCACCCCCAGTTCTTCAAAATGTATTCACGTTTCAGGTCAGATAAGAAAAATATAGTTTGAGAAGCTGTAAAAAGTTTGAAAAACTTTGTGGGCAAATGTTGCCCCCTTGCCCTGCTGTCTTGCCGCTGGCCCACAAGGTTTGCCTTGTTTGCACTGTGCGCTGCAGGATCCCACCCCATTAGAGTTATGTTATTTATTAAATCCATTGTGACATTTTGCTTTACCCAAATGTAATAGCTAAACACTAAAGCCTTGCTGCTATCAATTGACAATCAAGCAGGAAATTAGTACAGATACTGGGGCTGACATTATTATTATTATTGTTACAAATATTTATATAGAGGCGTCAATTTATGCAACACTTTACTTATATATTATACATTAATATCAGAACTTATAGTATAAGGTCCCTAAGGGTCCTTTCACACGGTCCGCCTCCGTTGGCGAACTCCGTGCTGCTCAGCGGGGGGATCGATCCGCCGATCCCCGATGAGCAGGCAGGTGACAGCTCCCTCTCTGCTCTGTGTGCGGAGAGGGAGCTGTCAGAGCCCCGCTGCTCTCTATGGGGGAATCGGATGAGAGTGGACCGCCTGTCCGCTCTCATCCGATCCCATCCGATCTGATCCCCTGGACGGATGGAAAATAGGGTTTCCATCCATCTGGATTTCATGGACAGGATCGGAATCGGATAGAAGTGGGTGTCAGCGGACATGTCTCCGCTGACATCCGCTGCCCCATAGGGATGCAAGGAGGATCCGATCAGATCCATCTAAAAAACTGACAGCGGATCTGATTGGATCGTTTGTGTGAAAGGGGCCTAACTCACATTCATACATAGTTACATACATGTATAGTAGGGCCAATTTAGACAGGATCCAAATAACCTACCAGCATGTCTTTGGAGGGTGGGAAGAAATCGGAGTACCCAGAGGAAACTGACGCAGGCACAGGGAGAACATGCAAACTCCATGCAGGTAGTATCGTGGTTGGGATTTAAACCCATGACCCTAGTGATGCTAGGCGGCAGTGCTAACCACTACACCACTGTGCCTTACTAAAGGAGTAAAGCATGTCCACTTTGCAAAGGGAATTTTCACTTAGTGAATATGGTACGGGTTTCCTAGCATCCAATTTGCATGATAGGAGAGTGTCGGCTCTCAACGGAGCCGGTTCACACACCTCTGGGGAGGCCGCGGTCCACACTGAAAAAGAGTGCTGTGCATCTTTGGCTCCATTTCAGGTCCGAATTCAGGCAAAAATTTGGACCTGATTCACACCTGAAATGAAGAACAGGGACACACTGGACCCCTGCTGTACGCTTAGTGCTGTGAACCTAGTGTTAACCCAGCCTCAATTTTCCCATTTAAAAAACAGGACAGGAGAAGACAAACACACTACTGCCCACTGCCAGGTAGGCAATCAGGACAGATGCGTTTGCATTCCTTGCATTTCAGTGGAGTGTTTAATGTCAGAATTCCCCATCCCATGTGATGGTTACCTCCTCTGACACCTGCATCACTGCATACACCACTCCTTTATAGTCTGATTCATGTAACACATCCTCAAGTTCCTGCACCTTCCATCCAAATATCTAGCTAACCCTCACCCTATATTTCATTAAACTCTATTGGATTTAAAGGGTAACTCCACTTTTGTAAAACAGAAAAAAAATAAAAAAATTATAATCTAGCATTTTTAATTAGCAGAAAATTACTTATCTATTTCAATCCGCATCACTGTCATATTCTGACTCACTGGCTGACTTGCTAAAAGGCAACCATAGACTGTTCACTTTGAAAGTGCAGATCAGTTGATCCAGAGCTTAGTAAATGAGGTAAAGCTTCACTTTGCAAAGAATACCCAATCATATGCAAGGAACATAAAAAACAAAAACAAAACATTTCTGCTTGTACGTGATTGGATGATGAAAGTCAGCAGGGCCTCCCATCATTTATTAAAGTGGAGTTCCACCCAAGTGTGGAAGCTCCGCTTATCTGTCTCCTCCCCCCTTTTCAATGCCACATTTGGCACCCTTCGGGGGGGGGGGGGGGGGAGCGGGTACTTGTTTTTGACAGGTACCCGCCCCCACTTCCATCAGACCTCCCAGCGGCGAGGTCTGTCAGAAGTTCGGCCCCTCCTCCTTCCCCGCCGCAGGGCCATTCGGAAAGCACAGCGAACTTCACGCATGAGCAGTAGGGAATTGGCTGTGAAGCCGCAAGGCTTCACTGCTGGTTTCCCTTACAGGCTATGGTGGCTGGGGTGCCGACATCGCTGGATTCCAGGACAGGTAAGTGCCCTAATATTAAAAGCCAGCAGCTACAGTATGTGTAGCTGCTGACTTTTAATTTTTCCGTGGGGTGGAGCACCACTTTAAGTTCTGTAGCAAATTCCCTTGCAGAAAGCAAATGCATCTGCAAAGTGAACAGTCTATTTGCCTTTAGTAAATCAATTTCAATGATTTTCCAAGAAGTCTCCACTAAGATACAAGTCAAAGTTTAGGAATACTCTGCAACAGAGATTTCATTTTGGGTGAGATATTCCCTAAAGGTAATATTACTTCTAGGAGGGATGCAGACACTGCAACTTTTCTATTCAGAACACTAAAAGTGCACCAGGTGATTATAATGAACCAGATGTTCCCATTCATGATCAGTCTGCATCAGAAATGGTAATACAAACAGCTTTTCTTCAAAGCAGAAACAGGTAGGAATTTGCAACAAAGTTTGTTCAAATCCCTGCAATGTACAGTGATCACCAAGAACCGTTTTTGTCTCAACCGAAGTGCAGTTACTCTTTAAAATGGTCATTGCCGTGTATCAGTTAAAACTTGCTGATGCCAGAAGAATATGCCAGTAAATGGGGGTGTTGAAGTGAACATGGAGTAAAGAATGCTGAAAAGGTCACCAAAGAATAAAAGACTGCAACAAAAGTAAGGTCAGTATGGACAAAAACTATAGGACACGTGCTGTATTTCCAAATAGACCAATGTGCTCTACTCTGAAAATCCAATTTGCTTAAAATGTTGAGTTAGCCATTAAAAGTTAGGCAGGGCTTTAATATATAAACTGTTTTTTTTATGCAGTCAGCAAACAGAGGCATACTGGCTATCTAAAATGCCCTAAAAAAACATTAAAAATAAGGCTGGGTTCACACATCTGCGTCACAGAAAACAGATTTATAAAAATCTGACTCTTTTTCAAATCGCACCACACAGAGTCTGGCACCGTGCAATATGGTGAGTGTGAAAACGCACTGAGATTTTTAGATACGTGGGAGTTACATTAAGAATTAATACCACCCCCGCGCATCCCCTAAACAGCAGCAGTTTCCTAGGGCCAGGAACTTAGCTTACACTTTGATAAAACAATTGATACAACATATAGTATATACCAGCGACACAAGCCATTTTGTAATTTAAAGCCCAACTCCTGGCTTACGGTCCCCTCTCCCAACCCCTGGAGGCCCCCCAGCATGTGTCTAAAATCAACCTTTTCTAAAAGACTTCAGGCTCATAATGATACCTGGGGTTCTATTTGGCACTTCTCCAGTGCTAGGTGGTCCTCGATGATGCACAGAATGGCACTGACATAATGACATCAGTGCCACTTTTTGCATTCCTTCTAAAGGTCATTCCACCAGGAAGACCCGGATGTGGGGTCAACAACAGACAGTGCTGGAAAGGAAGGGAGTATTGCAGCCAGAGCTGGGGTTTTTCCGACATCTGCCCATTAACTGCAATTTTTTTTCCTGATTTTAATCTGGATATAAAATACCTTTCTAATCTACACCTAGCTATTATTATTTTATATAAATATTTAAAATGTATACATTTGTTTTCTTGCAACCTGGGCAACAGTATATTTTTAGGTATAACATACACTAGTATGAAAAAAAATCTAACAATAAGATCCCCGAGCTACTCTCACAACACTAGTGTAAAAAAAAATAAAGAAATAAACAAAAAATAATAATAAAAAAAAAAATATATATATATAAATATATATATATATATATATATATATATATATATATATATATATATATATATATATATACATACACACACAGTGGATAAAAAAAGTCTACACCCCCCTGTTAAAATGTCAGGCTTCTGTGATGGGAAAAAAAAAAGACAAAGATAAATCATATGAGAACTTTTTCCACCTTTAATGTGACCTATAAACTGTACAACTCAATTGATAAACAAACTAAAATCTTTTAGGTGGAGGGAAGTAAAAATATGAAACTAAAATATTGTGGTTGCATAAGTGTGCACACCCTCCTATAACTGGGGATGTAGTTATGTTCAGAATTAATCAATCACATTAAAATGCATGGTAAATAGGAGTCAGTGCACACCAGCCATCATTTAAAGTTCCTCTGAATAACCCCAAATAAAGTTCAGCTGTTCTAGTAGGTCTTTCCTGACATTTTCTTAGTCGCGTATTACAGCAAAAGCCATTGTCCTCAGAGAGCTTCCAACGCATTAGAGGGATCTCATTGTTAAAAGTAGTGGTGCACCGAAATTTCGGCCACCGAAATTTTCAGCCGAAAATGGGCTTATTCCATTTCGGCCGAAAATTGGTTAAAGATGCCGATACTAAATATGGCCGCCGCGGGCGCAGGTTTAAAAAGACACGCCTCTGGCCGGCGGCCCGCCTCCCGGTGATGTCCCTACTACTACTACGATGTGTATGAATGAACTAACACACCGGGCGGGCGAGCGAGCGGCCGCTAATAGCTGTAACTATGTGAGCGCTTCACTTCCCTATCAGGCGGTTATCTCCTCTGACAGGGAAGTTAAGCGCTCACATAGTTATAGCTATTAGCGGCCGCTCGCCCGCCGCCTGGTGTGTTAGTTCATTCATGCACATCGTAGTAGTAGTGACATCACCAGGAGGCGGGCCGCCGGCCAGAGGCGGGTCTTTTGAAAGGAAGGACACAGAAGCAGCCGAGTGAAAGTAAGGAGATTGCATTGATGGTGAGGGACGCTGAGGCAGTGGGGGGGGGGGGGACGCTGAGGCGGGGGGGGGGACTCTGAGGCGAGCTTACCAATAGTATTAGTATTATGCAGCATGAGGGAGTTAATGTATTGCCACTGCTGGCCACTGATGCATTAACAACCGACCAGTGGCAGTTAATTAACCCCTTTGTGCTGCATTAGTGCAACCAGTAGCAGTGTTAATTAACACTGATACTGGTTGCACTAATGAAGCACAAAGGGGTTAATTAACTGCCACTGGTCGGTCACTAATGCATCAGTGACCAGCAGTGGCAATACATTAACCCCCTCATGCTGCATAATACAAATACCATTGGTAATTAAATTAACCACTATACTGCGACAGGGTGGCAGCTAGCCTGTTTTTATCCCCCTGTTCTATCTATTTTAAAATCATTTGGGGGAAAAAAGTCATTTTCGGTTTTCGGCCAAGGGCATCCTGCATTTTTGGTTTCGGCCCAGAATTTTCATTTCGGTGCATCCCTAGTTAAAAGGTATCAGTCAGGAGAAGGGTACAAAAGAATTTCCAAGGCATTAGATATACCATGGAACACAGGGAAGACAGTCATCATCAAGTGTAGAAAATATGGCACAACAGTGACATTACCAAGAACTGGACGTCCCTCTAAAAGTGATGAAAAGACAAGAAGAAAATTGGTCAGGGAGGCTGCCAAGAGGCCTACAGAAACATTAAAGGAGCTGCAAGAATATCTGGCAAGTACTTGCTGTGTGGCACATGTGACAACACTTTCCTATATTCTTCATATGTCTGAGCTATGGGGTAGAGTGGCAAGAAAGAAGCCTTTTTTATGAATGAAAACATCCAAGCCTGGCTAAATTTTGCAAAAAGACATCTGAAGTCTCCCAAAAGTATGTGGGAAATGTGTTATGGTCTGATGAAACCAACGTTGATCTTTTTGGCCATATTTCAAAAGATATGTTTGGCGCAAAAACAACACTGCACATCACCAAAAGAACACCACACCCACAGTGAAGCATGGTGGTGGTAGCATCATGATTTGGGACAGTTTTTCTTCAGCTGGAACAGGGGCCCTAGTCAAGCTAGAGGGAATTATGAACAGTTCCAAATACCAGCCATTCCTTTGTTGATTTGGATGTATGCTTTGGGTTTTTGCAATGCTGAAAGATGAAGTTCCTCTTCATGTTCAGCAGAAACCTGAAGGTTTTGTGCCAATATTTTTCTCACCTTAAACAACAGCCTTATCCATGTCTTTATGGACCTTGCTTTGTGCACTGGTGCGGTCATGTTAGAAAAGGAAGAGGCCATCCCCAAACTGTTGTCACAAAGTTGGGAGCATGAAATTGTCCAAAATGTCTTGGTATGGTGACGCCTTAAAAGTTCCCTTCACTGCAATTAAGGGGCCAAGCCCAACCCCTGAAAAACAACCCCACATCATAATCTCACCTCCACCAAATGATTTAGACCAGTGCACAAAGCCAGGTCCATTAAGACATGGATGAGCCAGTTTGGGGTGGAGGGACTGGCCTGCACAACAAATCCTGATATCAACCCGATAGAACACCTTTGGGATGAATTAGAGCGGAGACTGTGAGTCAGACCTTCTCGTCCAACATCAGTGCCTGACTCACAGATGCACTTCTAGAAGAATGGTCAAACATTCCCATAGACACTTCTAAACCTTGTGGACAGCCATATCAAAATACTGCTGCCGAAACCTTCCCTTAAAACTCCACAGCGACATGAAAAGATCCACCTTTTGGATTTTCAGAGATATAACAATTTAATGTGAGTATGTAATCATTAAAAAAAGAAAAAAAAAGAAAAAAGAATTGAATGTATTTTTAAACAGAACAAGGATTAATACCCAACTCTGTTATGACATCAGCATCCTGTAATTTTTTTGATGAACCGCAAACAGACTGGAATGACAAATTTATTTGCAAATTACAAATTTATTTCAGCTATACATTTATCCTAATGCTTGTAGCACAGCTTTAAAGTGGTTTTATGCATTAAGGTAAAAAAACCTTCTGCAAGCAGCCCCCCCCCCCCCCCCACTTCCTCCTTACATCAACCTGAGCCGGATCTCGATCCAGCAGAGGCTCTTCCAGCTCTCTCGCTCCTCATTGCACAGAGAGGCAGCAGTCGGAGCCATTGGCTCCTGCTGCTGTCAATCACAGCCAATGAGGCGGAAGCAGGGGGTGGGGCAGGACTGTGCGCTGTGTGTCAATGGACACACAGAGCTGGCACGGGAGCAAGCTCTGATGAATGCCCCCATAGCAAGTGACTTTCTATAAGGTCACTCAGCAGGTGGGAGGAGCCAGAAGTGACAGCATGGGACCCGAGAAGAGGATCAGGGCTGCTCTGTGAAAAACCAATACACAGAGCAGGTAAGTAGAACATGTTTGTTATTTTTGTATCCTTTTAATTTTACCTTTTGAATCACTTTAAAGCCCAAGTCCAAGAAAGTGTCAAAGTATCCCTTGCACTGGGGCTGTGCCTGCACTGCAAGCTATGGTTGCTTACTTTGTCTAGGGGAGGGCAGAAACAATTTTACTTACCTGATTCTCCACTCCCCTGGAAAATGGCACCCCCCCCCCCGGCTCCAGAGGTGGACTGTCCCTTGGTGTCACCATGTCTAATGCAGGGCAATGGACCCTCCTTTGGTCTTAATGACTTCAGGACCCTAGACTGCTCAAGGAAAAAAAGCTACAGAGACCAGTCTAGCTGTGCAGAGGAAGCGAAATTTAGGTAAGATTTTTTTTTTTTGTTCTCTTGGGCTAAAGCAAGTAATTAAATTGGTATTAAAGGTTCGGCTCTTTAAAAAAACATGTCACACTTACATGCACTGTGAGGGGTTTTGCACAGAGCAGCCCTGATCCTCTTCTTCTGGGGTCCCACGCCGGCGCCCCTGGTTCCTCCCCCTTAATAAGTGCCCCCAACAGCAAGCTGCTTGTTATGAGGGCACTGGTGCGTGCTTGCTCCTGAGCCCTGCTCTATGCGTCCATAAGACACATAGAGCCGTGGTTCCGCTCCACCCCCACTCTCCCCTCATTGGATCACTGGCTGTGATTGACAGCAGTGGGAGCCAATGGCTCCTGCTGCTGTCTCAGCCACTGAGGAGAGGGAGCCCAGGGACAGCTGAGGCTCTCGTGCACATCGCTGGATCGAGAGGGAGCTCAGGTGAGGATTATGGGGGCTGGAGGGGGAGCAGCACACAGAAGGCTTTTTTACCTTAATGCATAGAATACATAAAGGTTAAAAAACGTTGAGCCTTTACAACCACTTTAACCTGCAGTGCAGGCAAAGTTCCATTGCAGGGGTTTATTTTTATTTTTTTATTGCCCTGAATTGGACATTAAAAGAGACCCAAGACTGCATTGTTTTGCTAGAGACTATTTTGATGGAGGGCTCCAATCACTTGGAAGACTACATATTCTACATCAGACTGTTCTTGTTAAATGAAGAAGCTGAGTCACTTGCTACAGGTCGCAACAAGATAAAGAGCAATCAGCATAGAACAACAATACATATAATTGTTTTTAGAGAGAGGTCAATAGCAATGTGCAATCAGCATGTGTAAATGGTCTGATGACAGTTCATCTATACACAAGCATGGCCTTATCCTCCGTTCTGGCAGAACTTAATACAGAAACACTACACTGAAATCATAGGAGCTTCAAATATAAATCAAATTGGAGACACATGCTGACAAACAGCCTTGCAGTCGGGGGCGACATGAACCCGGGATATGTTACTCTTGGCAAATCTGCAAGGAGCAGAATACAAAGTCATATTTATTCCCCGCTGATAAGAAGCTATAATGCTTTCCAATATGGGAACACTGGCAACAGAAACATTTAACCCTTCAAACAAGGATATGTCCTCCCTAAAGCTTTGAATCTTAGCTGACCTCGCGGGCAGTACAGGGGTTACACCGAACGTCAGGATAATATTGTTCTCTGCAAATAAAAGATTCTAATTTGGTTAGAATATCCACAAGGTTCTTATGTGAGCCTCTGAAAGATTAGACAAACCGCAAGAGAGGCAAGTGGAGATTTGCAATGACAAGATTCCCTGTGCCAGTAATTCATTCCGCTCATGCTTAAAATATGTATGCGTGGCTTTATCACATTCTCATCAGCGCATAATATTAAACCTGAGCCGGAGCACAAGCAAACACCCCACTCTGAGCTTGGCTAGAGAAAGGTCATTGTATTCCACATAATTCATTCTCGACTCTAGTGACATTTACTGTATTCCTGGCAAATTAATCCCATCCCAGAGAAAAGGCTAAGCTTCCATATTCATGTCTGGAGGAAAAGAGCGGCCTTGAGAAGAGAAAAAAAAAAAAAAAACCTTGGGTGACTTAGAGCTACATGAATAGAAGTAACTAGCTGGCATATGAATGTTTTATGACTTAAAGGAGTTCTATGGTCACAGCAAACACTTTAAAGCGGAGTTCCACCCTCAATATTGACTTTGGTCCATCCGCTTGCTTTGTGTCACCTGAAAAAGAAATGGATAATGACTATTTTTTTTTTTGTTTACTGACCTTGTTTTTGAAGAAAATATACTTACCTTCCTTCCACTTCCTCCCTCTGCGGACACGGCCGCCGCCGTCACTTCCTGCTTGCGTTGACTCCTAGGAGCTGAACGTCATTGCTCCCAGAAGTCAATGCGCCTGCACCGGCCCCCGCTCGCCCAGAAGCTGTGCAGGGATGACACGCCTGCCCCGGAAGTGATGAGCGGGGCCGGTGCAGGGCATTCTGGGACCGAAGAGGACACTGTAGAGGACGCCCTGGCTTCAGCTGCCCACAACCGAGATGGCAGCGCTAGACAAGAAATGTTCAAGGTAAGTATTTCTTCTAAAAGGTAAGTGCAACCTGGGACAGTTCAGAGGCTATACATTCTGAAATGCACTAGCTCTGACTGTCCCGGGGGTATTTTTATCTCCAAAAAGTTTTTGAGGGTGGAACTCCGCTTTAAATTTATAACATCAGTGATAGCAATACAAACACTAGTTATATTTGACAATCCAATATAATCTTACTTGAAAGATCTCCTTTCATGATGTGAGTGCTGCCTATCTGCTGCCATCTCTTTCCACAACTTCCTGGATTCCCTGCATGCTTTGCAGCTTTTCCTCTGCTGTTTACTTTCACTTTCTTAGGACTACATATCCCATGGTACCTTGCATGTGTGCAAGCAGTGACTCCTGTACTGACTCCGCCTCCCAAAACTCCTCCTCTGTAGATCAGAAGGCAGGCTCTGTGAAATGTGACACAGCAGTGCCTACTTACAGGGCATAGTGAATATTTGTCACAGAATTCAAGAAAATAAATGTAAGGGGGGTCTTCACAAAGTAAGTTTACAAACTTCAAGATCGGTTCAGAGTAATAGGACTGGGATAGAAATAATTAAAATATGTACAATGTGGAATTTAATATATTTAAAACTTTAAACTGAACCAGAGTGTGGGTCCGTACACTACACAGTATTGTATGAACTCTGTGGGCACCATCCCTCCATGATAATCAAATCAAATCAATTTCTTCAACTGTCCATTAACAGTGTTTAGGATTTTGATCCTAGATGCAATTATTGGACAGCTGTAGATATTGAAGACTGTTATGTCAGATTTTAAAGAAGAACTAGGAGCAAAATGTTTATTTTCCCATGCAGTGGGGCTGTGCCTACACTGCATGGGTTAACTGCTCGTTTTTTTTCCAGGGGCGCAAGGAAAAGCTATACTTGCCAATCCTTCAGAAAACCACACTCCCCCACGTCCAGCGGTGGACTGTTCCTGTCTTCCTCACATCCAGAGCCAGTCTAGGGGCATTATAATATCAGTGTAGCACTGCCTCCTAGAGGACTGCTGAGTATTGCGCTTTCTGGATTCCCCTGGGTTACCCTTAGCAACGGATAGCAGACAAACAGCATTGAAAGTCCTTGGCTCAGTCAATAATCAATCCAGGGGATGTTGGTTTTTTGTGTTTTTATTGAGAACTGGGATAGGAGAAGGGATGAGTGGGATACTCCAACTATGAACTATGCACAATCTTGAGGACAACTAGCTGTAGTGTGCGACAAGGCCGCTGCTTCACCTTGCCACTGAAGTGAAGATAGTTTTAAAGGTTCCTGTTTTAGTTATTCTCTTCAGGGTTCTTGATCTGGCACCCCCTTTCCTCTCAACACTGGTGTGCTAACGCCTGTCCGCTGACCCTAGCTTCTGGAGTGGTCCCCTTCCTGGCAGACCCCTGGGCAAGTTCCTCTGTACTCACGGACACTGTTTTTCCAGAGTCACCGTTGCCTCCAAACTCCACTTGTCAGCATCCACTGGACCTCTGCATTCAGCAATACCTTCAGGGTCACCAGGCCAACTGCCTGTGACCACCTTTCCCAGTTGCAGAATGAGAAACAGCCATACTCTCCTTCTGGGTCTTGGCCTCCCGCCCAAAGACCCCCTGCCTCATGTGCTCTCGGCTTTTGTACCCTATCCCATGATGCACCTCTCTGTGCGCCAACCCACTGGGACAGTTACAAAAGCCTGTGTATCATTGGCCAGGTTTCCTCCACTGTCCAACAGGCCTCCCTATTGGATACAGTGGGAACACTCCCTCAGACCAAATGAATACACACTGAGCACAATGAGCAGGCCTAACTATCGATCAGGGTCCCCTGATAAGCAGAGAGAGCAGACTATGTTCTACCTGTCACTCTCCTGATAAGCAGGCAGAGCAAAAATACCTAGCACCTATCTAGGAGGGTGCTACATCAGGAACAGTCAATTCACAAGACCACTAGTGTGCGGGGGCAGACAGGAGTGTTGGGGACCGGTATGGCGCTCGCAGGATTGGGTAAGTATATCTCTGCTCTGTAATCCCCTAGACAAAAATGAGTGGTTAACCGATGCAGTGTGGGCACAGTCCCACTGAATGGTAGAATAAAAAATTTTGCCCAGAGTTCTTCTTTAACTTGAATTTGGTTGACCATGATTACAAAATGATTCTGTCCTTTTATTCTTACTTTTACAATAAAGCTCTTATGGATTTATATACTGTACATCTTTATTTTCTCTGTGTAGCACATTTCTCCTTCACCTTGTTTTATTTGGGGTGAAAGGTATTACAGATTTGATGTTTTAAATTTTCATCAGATATATGCTTTAAAAGGATAAGTTCACCTTTTAAAAAAAAAAAACAAACGTATAAATGCACATGTGTTTGCAGGTAAAACAATTGTATTTATTTTTTTTATTTTTTGCCCGTACCTTCATAATGCTTTCTGTTATAAAGCTGAAAGAAGAGCGAAATGACCACAACAGTGCTTATCAGCGCTCTCACAATCTATTGAGAACAAGCCATCTGCCGCAGTGGAAGATGGGACTTGTAGTTCATTCATTTACAGATTCCTGTGAATGAATGACATGGCTATGCGGCCAGAGCAGCTGCTTAATCGTAACATGTTACATGTCACACCCTAAACACAGGTGTAACATGTAACATCTTACTAAAGGTGAACTTATCCTTTAATGCATTTCCAGTAAGGTGGACTGCGTCTGCAGGGGGATAGAATAACATCCCAGGAAACAGAAGGCCTAATCACCCAAAAGTCATTTTTTTCAATGCTGCTCAGAAAAGGAAAGGAGGAATCTTATTTGTTGCTACCAATAGATACCTTTATATATAGGGCCCAAGGTTTTAAATAAAAGTTAGCTCAGTTTACTCTTGAACTAGGTTTGTGAAAGCTGCACAGGTGTGTTAATGTGGACATACTTGCTACTTTTTAGGGAACACATAGAAATGGTAATTGTTCCTGAGCCGTGACCCGAAAATTGTCCCCTTTTCCTTGAGCTCCTCCTGAGAGATATTGGTCCTTTATTTAACCTCATAGAGCTACATGTGCAGCTTGAGACCTAAGGCAATGCTGCCTCTGACTACTAGTCTTATAACTATTGTGATAATGTGTATATAAATTCCAGCGCAGTGAAAAGGTGAGAGTTTATGATTTTTCACAAGAAGGGAAAAGGCAGCACTTGATTATAAAGGACTTTTTGTGGACACTGACCTAATGTATAAGTGCTGGAATTTATATACTCATTATCAGGATAACCGCCCAGTGGGCGAGGGCGAGGGATATACAGTAAATAAAGTATGGGATCATAAATGAGCGCTGGATTGTGAATTATTGATGTCACTATTGTGCTGCTCACTGTTCTCCTTGCTGGAGAGGAAGCTGTGCCAGAGGACCTGCAGTGCAAGGATCTCAATGCATCTGCTCCATTCATTCTGTGCTTCTGTGTTTTTGCGCCTCTCCTGCTGTTGTTTGATTACTCCATCAGTCATTAGATCACTAGTTATCAGAGAGGACAACTCTTACTTGAGTAAAAAATGTCCTACCCCACCAACAAGATGGCCACCTCCACACAGACACAGTAATAGGTCAATAATAGGGAAATGACCAGCTATAGAAAGCCTACCTGCAATGCCAATTCCTATTTGTCATCTGCTGTTTTGGGCATTGCCTAAATCATTCAGGTCCTCTTTGAGTGCCCATGAATGGACCAGAAGACTTGGCCATTAGTGGTTTAAGATCTAATTTGCAAATGTTCAGACTGTGTATGTGAAAAGAATGGCTTTCCTTCCTTTTACTGTTTATATGAAAACAGAATATTTGATCACATAATGAACACTCGCCATTTTATGTGGTTTTCATACAAACATTTCTATTGTTCCCCAGATGATCAGCACTGGGGCATAAAGTCTGGATATCACACATCTGATCACATCTGTACATGACCAGTTTTGTTACATATCATACTGCCCAAAATGTTAGGTTTTCCCATTCTTACAAGCAACAATGAGAATAATTTATGATTTAAATAATGAGCAGCAGCAAGTGTTAGTGGCGCCACCACACAGCCGATTGTATTGAGATAAGCGATGCTGTTAGAGTAGTTGTTAACCTTTGTTCTGCTTGGCAGCAACCTCTGAAATGTCTATAGAGGAGCCTACCCGGGCAGAAAGAAATGATTGTTTACAATTTTTTTAGAATAACTAGTAAAAAATATGTCTTAATTTTTTCTCAGTATGTACCTGAATACTGCATGTAAATAAGATTATTTATTTTAAAGCATGCTACAAAAAGAAAGCCAAATCTTTCCAAAGAAAAACAGCATACTTTTCCATTAATACACAAAGCAGTTATAGCTGAAATAGTTGCAGGAAAACGATACTCCTATTATAAAAATAATTAATACTCTCTTCTCTCTTGCTGCATACACCACCAATCTCTGCTGAAAAGAACACAAAACGCTGGCTGAAGATGTGAAACCAATGCTTCCGGGAATGTCGGATGCATGGCCCCCCCTAAGTTCAGTGGTTCAATCACTACTGTGTCTAGAACATAGGGGTTGGTGGAAGGAACCACAGAGCTTAATGGGGGGACTAGGAATCCAACATTCCTGGAATTGACGATTCCTGCAAGATCTTCAGCCGGCGTTTGCTCCTCACTCCAGGACAGGTATTAGCAGATAAATTCTTACTGCAAAATGGCTAAATTCGTCCTGGTCATAAATTTATGAATTAGCCACAATCAAGAATGGATTCTTGAAGATGTGTCACTTGTGTATAACTTGTATCTGCCGTCATGATTGAAATGCTAGCACATTATCTCACATCTTCCACAGCTCATTGGCAAAAATGACCAATTCTTGAGTTTGGTCTGCTCCAATAACTTGTACGAGCACCTATCATAGTTATGGATCAGTTATCAGATGGTATGGTTCTAAGGCCAGTTATAGGTGGGGGCAGAGGCCATTTTCTTTGTTGTATATGTGTACTGGTGAGTGGACATACTGGGTGCCTTTGCTGTAATACTATCAGCTGGGCTTCCATTATGCCCCCAATTACCTTTCAGGAGGGATGGGCCACCTCCAGGCTCACCTGCCCCCTATCTCTGCATTAGCTTGCATGTGCTCCCACTGTGGAGACTCTTTAAAATTCATTAGAGTTAGGACTGCAGGTAACAGGGAGCCTTGACGTGGCCCTGCAGCTTTCACATGCGTTTGCAAATGTGTGCTAACTAAACCCCTGTATTGACGCAAACTGTTAGACAGGCCAATTTGGTTGGTAAGCAGACTGGTTGGCAAATTGAACTGAGAATTTTATCTTTGTTTGTTTCATGTGCGTTGCCCTTCCATGTGTTCTTTGCTATGAAGGCCAGTTATAGGTGGGGGCAGAGGCCATTTTCTTTGTTGTATATGTGTACTGGTGAGTGGACATACTGGGTGCCTTTGCTGTAATACTATCAGCTGGGCTTCCATTATGCCCCCAATTACCTTTCAGGAGGGATGGGCCACCTCCAGGCTCACCTGCCCCCTATCTATGCATTAGCTTGCATGTGCTCCCACTGTGGAGACTCTTTAAAATTCATTAGAGTTAGGACTGCAGGTAACAGGGAGCCTTGACGTGGCCCTGCAGCTTTCACATGCGTTTGCAAATGTGTGCTAACTAAACCCCTGTATTGACGCAAACTGTTAGACAGGCCAATTTGGTTGGTAAGCAGACTGGTTGGCAAATTGAACTGGGAATTTTATCTTTGTTTGTTTCATGTGCGTTGCCCTTCCATGTGTTCTTTGCTATGAAGGCCAGTTATAGGTGGGGGCAGAGGCCATTTTCTTTGTTGTATATGTGTACTGGTGAGTGGACATACTGGGTGCCTTTGCTGTAATACTATCAGCTGGGCTTCCATTATGCCCCCAATTACCTTTCAGGAGGGATGGGCCACCTCCAGGCTCACCTGCCCCCTATCTATGCATTAGCTTGCATGTGCTCCCACTGTGGAGACTCTTTAAAATTCATTAGAGTTAGGACTGCAGGTAACAGGGAGCCTTGACGTGGCCCTGCAGCTTTCACATGCGTTTGCAAATGTGTGCTAACTAAACCCCTGTATTGACGCAAACTGTTAGACAGGCCAATTTGGTTGGTAAGCAGACTGGTTGGCAAATTGAACTGGGAATTTTATCTTTGTTTGTTTCATGTGCGTTGCCCTTCCATGTGTTCTTTGCTATGAAGGCCAGTTATAGGTGGGGGCAGAGGCCATTTTCTTTGTTGTATATGTGTACTGGTGAGTGGACATACTGGGTGCCTTTGCTGTAATACTATCAGCTGGGCTTCCATTATGCCCCCAATTACCTTTCAGGAGGGATGGGCCACCTCCAGGCTCACCTGCCCCCTATCTATGCATTAGCTTGCATGTGCTCCCACTGTGGAGACTCTTTAAAATTCATTAGAGTTAGGACTGCAGGTAACAGGGAGCCTTGACGTGGCCCTGCAGCTTTCACATGCGTTTGCAAATGTGTGCTAACTAAACCCCTGTATTGACACAAACTGTTAGACAGGCCAATTTGGTTGGTAAGCAGACTGGTTGGCAAATTGAACTGGGAATTTTATCTTTGTTTGTTTCATGTGCGTTGCCCTTCCATGTGTTCTTTGCTATGAAGGCCAGTTATAGGTGGGGGCAGAGGCCATTTTCTTTGTTGTATATGTGTACTGGTGAGTGGACATACTGGGTGCCTTTGCTGTAATACTATCAGCTGGGCTTCTATTATGCCCCCAATTACCTTTCAGGAGGGATGGGCCACCTCCAGGCTCACCTGCCCCCTATCTATGCATTAGCTTGCATGTGCTCCCACTGTGGAGACTCTTTAAAATTCATTAGAGTTAGGACTGCAGGTAACAGGGAGCCTTGACGTGGCCCTGCAGCTTTCACATGCGTTTGCAAATGTGTGCTAACTAAACCCCTGTATTGACGCAAACTGTTAGACAGGCCAATTTGGTTGGTAAGCAGACTGGTTGGCAAATTGAACTGGGAATTTTATCTTTGTTTGTTTCATGTGCGTTGCCCTTCCATGTGTTCTTTGCTATGAAGGCCAGTTATAGGTGGGGGCAGAGGCCATTTTCTTTGTTGTATATGTGTACTGGTGAGTGGACATACTGGGTGCCTTTGCTGTAATACTATCAGCTGGGCTTCCATTATGCCCCCAATTACCTTTCAGGAGGGATGGGCCACCTCCAGGCTCACCTGCCCCCTATCTATGCATTAGCTTGCATGTGCTCCCACTGTGGAGACTCTTTAAAATTCATTAGAGTTAGGACTGCAGGTAACAGGGAGCCTTGACGTGGCCCTGCAGCTTTCACATGCGTTTGCAAATGTGTGCTAACTAAACCCCTGTATTGACGCAAACTGTTAGACAGGCCAATTTGGTTGGTAAGCAGACTGGTTGGCAAATTGAACTGGGAATTTTATCTTTGTTTGTTTCATGTGCGTTGCCCTTCCATGTGTTCTTTGCTATGAAGGCCAGTTATAGGTGGGGGCAGAGGCCATTTTCTTTGTCCTCCATGGTTCCAAGCTCAACTTCACAAATTGAGATCAGTATCTAAATAAATGCTAGAATTACTAATATACAGTAGATGTAGAAGGGAAAAGAGAAAACAAAACAGCCCAAATGCTGATTATAGCCATATTCCAGCAGGTCATCAACCCAAAATAGCAACAATATACAGAAAAGAATATAAGGGGTGTCCAAGGAGGGCCTACCGGTAATAAAAAAACATAACTCACAACCAAGTTAAAAATACCATACCTTATGTTATTTTTAACTTAGCTGTGAGATATGGTTTAATAACCATCCTTGAACACCCCTTAGGGCTCTTTCACACGGGCTTTCCGTATGTCCGCAAATCATCCTATTTTTTTGCAGATGATTTGCGGACATAATGTAAGTCTATGGCATTGCGGATGTCAGCGGAATACCATCCGCTGACATCCGATTTCCTTCCTTTCAGTTCTGTTCCGTTTTTTCGAACGGAACAGAACCCTATTTTTCCTCCGTTCAAAAAACGGAAAGGAAGGAAAATCGGATGTCAGCTGTGTCATCCGCTGACATCCGCAATCCCCATAGACTTACATTAGGTCCGCATATCATCCGCAAACGGATGGGATGATATGCGGACCTACGGAGCGGATGACAGAAATGTCATCCGCTCCGTGAAAGAAAATAAAAAAAAAGGACCGCAGTGGAGCTCTCACACGGAAAGCCCGTGTGAAAGAGCCCTTAAATTATTTTCTGTATAATATTTAAATAAATGGACCCCTCAAGTTTCAAAGATGCAGATGCAATGCACATGACAATGCATGCCGGAACCTCTGCCTTATTAATGGCAACTGTTTAGAAGGCTTGAACTAATCATAGGTTTACTTTAAAACTCTTAACCCTTTGAATGATCAACTGCTATCAGGTTTGCATTTGGTTGGGTTTGCATTTTGTTCATGTCGCACAGTCTGTGCATGTAGCAATGTACAGACATCCAAATGTGGCTTGCCATACATGTACGATGCGCCGACCAAACATTATAATGAGAAAGTGTGCAAGAACAACGTACCGAAAGATTGCTGTGCAAAGCTTAGGAATGATTTAGCTTGATGAAAGGCAATAGTAATCGGTAAAGAAATGTTATTTTGGTTGATTACGTTGTCATGACTGTCTAGTCTTGGTCGGGAAGGGTCTACATACAAAGAATCCCAGATCCAACCATAAATGGTCTGGCTGAAGGATTGGTCTCTGATTTCTCATTGACATTTAAAACTACTCTATTGATTACACACATATCCTTTGGCTGAAAGCAGAATTAGGGATAGTAGGCCATTTGTCCATTATTACCTTTTTCTGGCGAATAGTACATCCAAAAAACAATACACAGACATAGGTAAACAGATATTCCTATGGCTTAATTATTAAAGCATCTTGTGTTTTCTGGTGTAGTACTTCTTTAAATAGCCGTATAGTCCTTAAACACTATACCACCTGAAAGAACTCTGTACTGCCATCTAATGGTTACACATGTTACTGAATTCTTTTCAAGAAATGACTAGTATCTTTGTGACAACTTTATAGACATAGTGGGATTTTAAATCCACTTCCAGCATTCCAGTGTGTGACTTTCCTGTCGACTGCACAGACCACAGTGTAAGTATAATGTACATAATAAAGTTTTTTTTTCCACACTAATAAGACCCCGAGCCGCCAACAACAAATGCATCCATAACTTTTACACGCTTAGTTTATTGGTTGTCAATTACTCACCGACATAGCTCCATGGTCATTGTTGTTACTCTGGAGGGAATGCAGCATAGTGGTTAAAAGACAAAAAGAGGGAGATGTTAATGGCAAAGAAAATGTTAGAGGCAGACATTAGGGAGAAGTATGTTAGAATTAGTTAGAAAAGCACAGAAATTTGAAATGCATTAGTCTATGAAGTATTTAGCATATTGCCCAGCAGGGCATGTTGGGTGGTTGCTGCTGCGACAGACAGGCTCACTATAGCCAGCCACATTCGTTATAATATGATCACATAAATCTATGAAATTCAATTGAATCCTAAGCATTCTTAAACCCCAAAACAAAAATGCAATCTATTGTAGCATTCCAATTCTTAGGTGTGGTTGCTGCATATGTTTATTTTTTTAGCCTTTTTTTTCTTTATTTTTACCTGGTGATCTGACCAGTAAAACGCTTCTTGTCTTAAGCCTGGTACATGCGTTGAGATCATCAAATGGGTGATCACCCATTTTTCTTTTTTGCATGCTAATCTCATACCAAAAATGAAGAGGTCACTAAAATTACAAACATTTTCATACGACAGAAGAAAAATTTGGGAGCTCAAAAGCTGTGTACTAACGATCAGAGAATCGAACAATTGCTTAGAGAGCGGTATTTTTCGTCCAAATCTCTGATCATGTGTATTAGGCTTTCACACCAATGCGTTTTGCAGTGCGTTTGCAGAAATGCACTACAGTCCATTTAACATTAGTTCCTATGGGTCATGTCCACATCTGTGCAGTTTCTACCGGTGTGTTTTTGGAAGAGTGCATGGACTTTTTTTTTTACACGCAACATGGTGCCTTTTTGGCTCCATAGACTTCAATGGAATCGCATAAGAAATGCATGTAAATGTGTTTTGGTGCATTTTCCTGCATTACAACAAACGTCTCCTTGCAACATTAACACATCCCAAAAATGCAAAGTGCTTTAAAAGCGTATCATAAGGGTGCATGAAAAAAATTCAAAAAATAGGCGTCAAAAACACATCAACTGCACATGCATAGATGTGAACCTAGCCTTAGGGTATCTCCACTCTGTAAAGGAGCAATGTAGATGCCTTTGGACAGCAGCATTGTCAGTCTGGGGAGAAGGTAGTGCTAGATGTGCTAGCAGATTTAGATGGACGGCTGACTTAAAAGTTAAAGGTCAGATAGCGGCTGACTTTTAACCGGTTTACGACCGCCTGCCGCAGATGTACTGCGGCAGGCAGCCGCTCCCAGGCAAATTGCCGTACATGTATGGCACTCGTTCTCAGGAGTCTAGGGGGCGAGCACGCGCCGCTGCCGGTGCGCTCCTGCCCCCGCTCGTCACAACGGGCAGGCGGCTCCGATTGCCGCCTGACACCAGCGATCGTTCCCCGCTGAGAGAGAAGGATGATCGGCTGTTTTAAACACAGCCGACCGTCCTTCTCCCTGGAATGGTCATAGAGCCCATGTGATCCTTCTATATAAGATCACATGTCTCTAAGGTCATTTCAGAAACCACGCCCCCCCACAGTTAGAATCACTCCCCTAGGTTCACATTTAACCCCTGGATCCCCCACAGGGTTAACCCCTTCCCTGCCAATGGCATTATTACAGGAACAGTGCATATTTTTAGCACTGATTACTGTAGTAATGTCACTGGTACCCCCAAAAGTGTAAAAAATGTCAGTTAGGAGTCCTAACTGTCAAAACCAGGTAACTGCCCCCCCCCCCCCGAAAGGTGCCAAATGCGGCGGCATACAGAGGGGGAGGAGGCAAATAAGTGGAACTTCCCCTTTTGGGTGGAACTACGCTTTAACAAATTAAAGCAGAACTCCATTTAACACTGTTTAAGCAATTACAGCAACAGTTTTTTCCTATTGGGATAAAGGTTTTACACTAATCAATAAAAGCTGACCACTGTAACCACCCCCTTTGCTGGACAACTTGGTCTGGTAAAGGAAATTGAAAAGTAACATACTTACTAGCCGGACTACCAGGTGAAAAAAGCCTAAAAAGAAAACTATTGTAGCTTCCACCCATTAGAATTGGTAAGTTGCAATGTAATACATTTTTTTTTTTTTTTTTGATTTAATACCACTTTAAGCACGTGGACACATTTTCAAAACAATACTGTTAGATGAGCAGCATGGCAGCTACTGCATGTGATTATTACTATGGTCCCCCAAACCTCTGCTCCAATCCAGGCACCCCACTAGTAGCTAAACTGGCCCTGGGCAAAGTGCATGCTTGCATAACTTTTTTAACGAAATTAGATGGTAAGTTGCAAAAACTTCTATTACGCAAGTGCTGATATGAACATATGAAAAAATGAAAACATGAAACATGTAACTTATGTAGGGCTCTTGCAAAATGACTTCTTTCTAATCTAATTTAATGTGGAAGGAATGGCATGATATTTTTGCTGCCTTTCTGATTCAGCAAATGCGGGATTTAATAGGCACTATAGTGCCGACAGTGCCATGTTCTTTACACCAAAATCTTACACATTTCACTGAGTTTACCAAGCTGTGGGGTAATGTAGATTAGAATAGAATTTGTTCATGCAAGGTCCACTGTACTATATAACACATCCCTAGACAGACCTTGTAACAAGGCTTACTCTGTTCTCCCGGCACTGTGCTACAAATGAATAGTGTCGAGGAACTGCCAACTGTCACTGATTTGCAGAGACAGTGCCAATTTTTAATTGTCCCTGGAAATTCTCTCTCTTCATACTCGCTATTATCTGATTTGTTAAATTATTGGTCAGCAGTGCAGAATTCATTCTTTTTATTCTCTGTGACGTACTCAGACTCAAGCAAAATGATTAACACACTGCAAGGTGTAACATGCAAATTAAAAAAAAAAAAAACAGACAGCAAAAAGGATGATAAAGAACAACACATTTACACTGCATAAAAAAAACACTTTTAATTATTTGCAATGCCTGAATGAATCAATGAGGTGGGGAGGCGGGGCGGTGACATCCCGCTCTCTACTTCGTCCAATCAGAGAATACTTTGCATTCATAGGTGTGCACAGCCTATTGCATTAGGGTGTGCCCCCCCCCCCCCCCGAAAGCTCAAACACATACTGTATGCAAGTGTGTGCATGTATACATATACTGATGGTGTCAGTAGAGTTGTGGATGGTGTCATAAGGGCAGAAAGTGGTGTCAGTAGTTTTTATTGTTATTATTTTTTACAATTTTATTTTTTTTAAATATTTCTTTCGAATTTTTTTTTAGCAGAAAAAAAAGATTTATTTTTACTATTTGGTGAAATATCAGGGGTCTAAACAGGGGGAATATGCATCACGTGGTGATTAGGGTGTGCCAAGGTACATCTGGCACACCCTGTGCGCATGCCTATGTCTGCATTCATTCAGAAAATGCAAAGCCTTCTCTGAATGGCTATTTCAACTAAAGTGGGGTCGCTGTTTCTTTAAAATTCAAAAGTGCGACTGTGCATACAATAAAGTTATATCATATACTATTACTATACCATGAGAAGGTACCAATAGTGTAAGCTTAGTGCATACAATATATTTGAAAAATAAATAAATAAATAATGAAAAATAATTAATACTGAAGTAGTATCTTAGGGCTCTTTCACACGGGCGATCCGATCAGATCCGCCTGTCTGTTTTTTAGGCGGATCTGATCGGATACTCCATGCAGCTCTATGGGGCAGCGGGTGTCAGCGGAGACACCTCCGCTGACACCCGCTGCCATCCGCATCCGATCCTGTGCTTGAAATCTGGATGGATGGAAACCCTATTTTTCCATCCGTTCAGTAATCGGAGCAGATCGGATCTGATGAGAGCGGACAAGCGGTCCGCTCTCATCCGATCCCCCATAGAGGGCAGTGGGGGCTGAGACACCTCCCTCTCCGCTCTGCAAGCGGAGACAGAGCTGTCACCCGCCCGGCTCAGCTAGGATCGATCCCCGCTGAGCAACACGGATCCGCCTACGGAGCGGACCGTGTGAAAGAGCCCTTAGACGTGCCAAAAGACACTCAAGCCCTAAAGCATATATATTATAATATGATAATTCACCCACAACCTAAAATAGGAATAAACATATAAAGTGTATAAATCTGTAGCCGCGGACGAATGTACCTATGGACAATTCAAACATGAATAAACAAGCATATACAAACGTGTTATTTAGTGACAAAGAAAAAGATTATAAAATTGAATAAAGCTGAAAAAAAAGGGAAATGGATATAATGTATAATGTCCATACAGATGGATAAAAATCCTGGTGAACAGTCCAAAATCAAGTTTATGATCATGAGACGTCTTGCTGTCCCACAGCACCAAATATTCAGACACACCACTCCATCTAGGTATGATTCTGTGTAAATGTGCTCAGCACAGAGGGGTTAAAAGTAAGTAGGGACCACCATAGTGCAGAATTTTTAAAAGCATATACTTTTTAAAAGGTAATGTACAGTGAGGGAAAAAAGTATTTGATCTCCTGCTGATTTTGTACATTTGCCCACTGACAAAAAAAAAAAAAAGATCAGTCTATAATTTTAATGATAGGTTTATTTTAACAGTGAGAGACAGAACAACAACAAAAACATCCAGAAAAACACATCAGTTATAAATCAATTGCATTTTAATGAGTGAAATAAGTATTTGATCCCCTATCAATCAGCAGGATTTCTGGCTCCCAGGTGTCTTCTATAGAGGTAACAAGCTGAGATTAGGAGAACTATCTTAAAGGGAGTGCTCCTAATCTCAGCTTGTTACATGTATAAATGACAACTGTCCACAGAAGCAATCAATCAATCAATCAGATTCAAATCTCTCTACCATGGCCAAGATCAAAGAGCTGTCCAAGGATGTCAGGGACAAGATTGTAGATCTACACAAGGCTGGAATGGGCTACAAGACCATTGTCAAGCAGCTTGGTGAGAGAGTGACAGCAGTTGGTGCGATTATTTGCAAATGGAAGAAACACAAAATAACTGTCAATCTCCCTTGGTCTGGGGCTCCATGCAAGATCTCACTTCGTGGAGTTTCCATGATCATGAGAACGGTGAGGAATCAGCCCAGAACTACACGGCAGAATCTTGTCAATGATCGCAAGACAGCTGGGACCATAGTCACCAAGAAAACAATTGCTAACTCACTACACCGTGAAGGACTGCAATCCTGCAGAGCCAGCAAGGTCCCCCTGCTCAAGAAAGCACATGCACAGGCCTGTCTGAAGTTCGCTAATGAACATCTGAATGTTTTAGAAGAGAACTGGGTGAAAGTGTTGTGGTCAGACAAGCCCGAAATCAAGCTCTTTGGCATCAACTTAACTCCCCGTGTTTGGAGGAGGAGGAATTCTGCCTATGACCCCAAGAACACCATCCACAACGTCAAACATGGAGGTGGCAGAATTATGCTTTGGGGGTGTTTTTCTGCTAAGGGGACAGGACAACGTCACTGCATCAAAGGGACGATGGACGGGGCCATGTACCGTCAAATCTTGGGTGAGAACCTCATTCCGTCAGCCAGGGCATTGAAAATGGGTCGTGGATGAGTATTCCAGCATGACAATAACCTAAAACACATGGCTAAGGCAACAAAGGAGTGGCTCAAGAAGAAGCACATTAAGGTCCTGGAGTGGCCTAGGCAGTCTCCATACCTTAATCCCATAGAAAATATGTGGAGGGAGCTGATGGTTCAAGTTACCAAACGTCAGCCTCAAATCCTAATGACTTGGAGAGGATCTGCAAAGAAGAGTGGGACAAAATCCCTCCTGAGATGTGTGCAAACCTGGTGGCCAACTGTAGGAAACATCTGACCTTTGTGATTGCCAACAAGACAACAAGAATTTTTCCACCGAGTACTAAGTCATGTTTTGTGAAGGAGTCAAATACGTATTTCACTCATTAAAATGCAAAGCAATTTATACATTTTTTAAATGTGTTTTTCAGGATTTTTTTTGTTGTTATATTGTCTCTCACTGTTAGGCCCCTTTCACACTTATGCGACGCAATTTTACAGCGATTTTGCGGCGTGATTTTGCAGCGATTTTGCCGCAACTTTGACGCGATTTTGAAAGCAATGGCAAGGCTATATGCCTCAAAACGCATTAAAATCGTGGCAAAGTAGTGCAGGAACTACTTTGAAGTCGGTGCGACTTCAAAACGCACTGATATGAATGGGGCTCATTGAAAATAATGGAAAACGACTTGTCATGCGATTTTGCGTTCCAAAATTGCGGGACAAGTCGCACTATTGTGAATGGGGCCTTAAAATAAACCTACCATTAAAATTATAGACTATTTTTGTTAGTGGGCAAACATACAGAATCAGCAGGGGATCAAATACTTTTTTCCCTCACTGTACTTACAATAGGAAGACAATCACAGGCATAGAACATACGACAAGCCCCGCCAGGTTCCTGCCAGCGTGCATAAAGATGTCTTTTGGCACTTCTAAAAATAATACTTAACTGCACTTTTGCATCTTTTTTGAATATTTGTTTATTTTTTACTTATTTTTCATTTAAATTGTATGCACTAAGCTTACACTATTGGTACCTTCTCATGGTATAGTAATAGTATATGATATAATTTTGTTTTATGCATAGTAGCACTTTTGAATTTTAAAGGGACAGGGACTTTCGTTGAAATAGCTTTTTTGCGTCTACTGTCTAAATTGGGTGGTGGATGCAACAGTCCTTATTTATGTTTTATTTCCTAGCACGAGGAATTTACTTGGTTTGTATTTACTATTCTCTGAATGGTGCCTGTGCTGAGCAGCCGTCCTCCTGTGTTCACAATGCATCCGGCCAACTGTTCAGCAGGAGAACCAGAAGTAAGATTCATGGAGTAGTGGTGTCTACTAGTGATTTCCAGCTTCAAGGGTCATTGGTCAGGTATTGTATATACATATTAAAAAAGGACCCACTGATAATGGGGTACTTTGACGCAGTAGTGGGCTTGAGCACGATATGGCCATATGGTGGGACCAAACCCCCATTTTTATTTATGGATTGTCTTCAGATTTGGTAGTAATTTCTTTTGCATTTGCGCGCTATTCTTTTTTAATATACATGTCTTTTGGTTCATAGCTGCAGCAGCTTTAGAAATACATGGGTATGCTCCCCCAAAAATTTTTTGCCTGTTTATTATGTATTCGGTCTGACCAGACTATCGAGGTTGAGCAACCCTCCCCACCCCCCACACACACACCTGTACTCAATCAGTGTCCACCATCAAGTGGATATAGGAGGAGTCCCCTGTAGTGCATTTGCACAGCTTTCCCAGCAAGGAGTATTATCTCCAAGGGTTAGAAAGGCTGGATTCATCTCTTTTTCATGGATAGTGTAGGACCCACTGATAATGGGGTACTTTGACGCAGTAGTGGGCTTGAGCACGATATGGCCATATGGTGGGACCAAACCCCCATTTTTATTTATGGATTGTCTTCAGATTTGGTAGTAATTTCTTTTGCATTTGCGCGCTATTCTTTTTTAATATACATGTCTTTTGGTTCATAGCTGCAGCAGCTTTAGAAATACATGGGTATGCTCCCCCAAAAATTTTTTGCCTGTTTATATTGTATATACATAGTTACATTAGTCCAAGCTGGATCAATGTAACTATGTATAAAATATCCATATCTAGAATTTCTCTTTACCTTCTTCCACCAGCAATCTACTTAATCTACTCTTACATTTACAATAAATCCCCTAATCCTTAGGCGAAGATTGAAAAATAACTCTTAATAAGACTTAGCATCAGATATACTGTATATTTTCATCCTAAATGCATGCAGACAATGTCTTTATCTTTATTTCTCTCTGGAGCCATCTTTGTTTAGGCATCATCCAGGGTCACCAACTACTTCCTGGACTGAGATGTTGACTCAGGGGTGACACATAAATCCTGGTGGCTGTGCAGTTTTGGCTGTATTCACAAATGTCTGTTAGCTTGGCCGCCCGCTACAGCCTCTGACCTTGTGATATGTTACAAAGTTGCAATATTGCAGTCAGATCAATAGGGAAGAAAAGAAAGAGGAAATGCTTCCTCCTGCCTACAGCAAACTGATGACATTGTCTAGGCAAGTCCCTTGACTGAAACAACAAGGACTGCGTTAAAAAAAAAAAGCTTTTCTGAAAAAATATGCTGTTGCTGTACATGTCATGAATTTATTAATGAACACTAAAGATTCAGAAAATTCCCCTTTTAAATATACCCACAGGCCTCCAGCCCTAATCCAATTATAACTTAGCAATAAACCTCCTTATTGACGCTAACCAATCACCTGAGTTAGCCACGTGCCCGCCTGAAGATGAAATACTGTAGTGATAAGTTAACAGTCATACACCAAGAGATACCTGAGCGTAACCACTTGCTGAGGGCGCTACAGCCGAATGATGGCAACAGCACAGCCGGCCAGTTCTGGGATGGCGTCATGTGATGTCCTCCCGTGATCGTGTGCAGGCGGCGCGCACTGTGATCGCTGTGTCCCTCGGACACATCTGATTATAGATCGGCCCTTTACAATGTGATCAGCTGTGTCCAATCACGATGTGAATACAAGCCGGTTATCAGCATTCCTTTCCTCAAACTGACAGCATGAGGAGAGAAGAGCCGATAACCGGCTTGTGTGAAAGGGACATCTACACTGATTATCAGGGCACTGATTATCAGTGCAGTCCCAACAG
This sequence comes from Pelophylax lessonae, assembly GCF_965119305.1. NCBI lineage: Eukaryota > Metazoa > Chordata > Amphibia > Anura > Ranidae > Pelophylax > Pelophylax lessonae. Next base: position 84,599,587 of record NC_138776.1, read on the forward strand.
GGCCCACCAGTGCTGCCAATCAGTGCCCACCAGTGCTTCCAATCAATGCCCTTTAGTGCTGCCAATCAGTGCCCATCAATGCCTCATTAGTCTCATTATTGTCACCTACTAGTGCCCTTCAGTGTTGCCTATTAGTGGCCTCATCAGTGCCCACCAGTGTCCATTAGAGCAGCCTATCAGTGCAGCCTCATCAGTGCCCATCAGTGAAGGAGAAAATGTATCTGTTTGCAAAATGTTATAACTATGAAAAATGTTTACTCTATTTTTGTTTATTTAGCAAAAATAAAAAACCCAATGGTGATTAAATACCACTAAAAGAAAGCTCTATTTGTGTGAAAACAAATGATAAAAGTTTCATATGGGTACAGTGTAGCTTGACTGCACAATTGTCATTCAAATTGTGACAGCGCTAAAAGCTGAAAAATGGCCTGAGCAGGAAGGGGGTAAAAGTACCCAGTAGGCAAGTGGTTAAACTGCAGCTTTAAAATCATTAAATAGGGTAAAGGGAAGACCCTCGTTAGCCCAGTTCATCCTAGGTTTATCAGCAGTGAAGGACAAAAAACTGGACATTACATAATAACCAGCAAGATTCTTCCCAATACCATTCCCATGAATTGTCTTAATACTTACATACAGAATCCATACATGGTGAGACTGCTGCACAATTATGTGAAACATTTTAATATCATACCAAATTCTCACTACCAGGCCCATTCTAAAAATGTAGAAGTCATCACAGTCAATATTTATTCAAATGTTTGTACCTTTTATATGCCACATTGAAATACTTCTAGCAGCATGTTAAAGTATATATAAAGAGAAAACATGAAACTTTACAAACTATAAAACAGGTAAGTTAAACCCAATGGCATTTATTTGGTAAGAAGGCAATGGTAAGGGTTGTGATCATTTGTAGGAGTGGGTTATATGGAACAATGAAGATCCTCACCAAACTCTTTAGTCATAAATGCAACCTGCGCACGTTGAGACCGATTTATATCCTTGAAGTGGTTGTGCCCAGTGATGTGCCCGAGAGCAGTGTCTCTCTCCTCACGGGACATGGCGGTAGCAACGGGATCCATTGGCCTGCGAGGAAAGAGTGAAAGGGCGGGTCTGAGCCACACTCTGTGTGTCTATGGACACACAGAGGATGGCTCAAGATCGAGCCTGAATGAGTGCCTCCATAGCAAGCAGCTTGCTATTATGGCATTGGGTGGGGGGGAAGCCAGGAGTGCAGATGTGGGTCCCCAGTAGAGGACGATTGGGGCGTCTCTGTGCAAAACCACTGCACAGAGCAGGTAAGTATAAAATGTTTGTTATGGAAAACAAAAATCCTTTTACAATCACTTTAAGCAGAAGGAAACCTCTATTGGTGCTGGGTAATATGGGATGCAGCCTGGGCTCCCAGAACTACGTAGTGCCCCCAGTGCCCAGTCACTGCAACCTCCTCCCTCCATGATTACATACATCAAGAAACTTTCACGCAGAACTAGGAACAAGGAATGAATGCTGGAAGTAGTGTTGTCTTTTATTCTCATTTGTATGGAAAGTTCACTTGGTAAGGGCAAAAAAAAAAAAAACAGCTGCCCAAGTTAAAAGCAGTGGAAACACTGGAGAGGGCATCAGGGGACTTGTGATCCCAGTTGGGCAGCATAGGATGAAATGTGCCCTGAACAAATGTGGACACATAATGTGCACAATGATGCAGCTGTAATGTGTGCCTAATTTTATTATCACGTTATATTAAAAATATCGGCTCATCACTGAGGCCTAAGCAATTATATATGTTGTGAACGCACACAATAGTAAATGTGCCAAATGTGTTCCTATTATTTTCGCCGTTAATACATCAAAGTCAGATTACAAGTAAATACATTGCTGTACAAGCATTAGTGGGCATTATTTTCTGCCCGCCTTTACCTAGAAAGATTACTGGAAAGAAAAACTAATGAGCAATAATCTTTAGCTCAATGTAAAAAATATTCTTATAGAAAGTCATATGCCGTCACTGCCCGGATTACCGCTCAGAAGAGTTATTTTAAGAGGATCTGCATTAACTATTCTCCATCCTAAATGGAGGGCATTTCTAAAGTCCATTCATTCAAAATGAAAAACAAAAGTATAAATGAACTAACTAGGTAAACATTATGCATACATTTAATTATTACGTTATAATTGCATGTACATTATATGGCTACAAATTTGGGACACCTGACCAACATAACTATATGAGCTTGTTGGGCATTCCATTCCTAAACCATGGAAATTAAGATTCAGTTGAACCCCAGCCCCAGCCCCCGCCCTCCCCCCACCCACACCCATACCCCCACCCCCACACCCCCACACCCATTCCTTTGAAGCTTTGGCTCTTCTGGGACATCCTTCACAATAATTTGGAGTGTGTCTGATGGAATTTTTGCCCGTTCAATCCAAAGAGTTTTTTATGAGATCAAGTACTGATGCTAGATGAGAAGACCAAAGATCCCATTCAGTGATCCAATCGATCACAGAGGTGTTCATTAACGTTAAGTTCAGGACTCTGTCCAAATCAATTGACTTTTTTAAAGCTGAACTTCAACTTTCTTTTCACTAGAACTGAATGAAATCAGTCCCAGCATAGATTAGACCTCTGTACAATGTTGCTCTGTTGTCTGCAGATCCCCTGATATTCTAGGTTTAGTTGTGGCTTTGTACCATGTGACATTCTCTATAGTCTAATGTAGACTGAGACCCTTCCACAACCACTTCCTGCTGCTTCCTAAAACACACCCCTCTGTAGTCTTTGAGCCTGTGCAAATGATGTAACTTCCTTCACAGCTCTAATGGTGGGTGGGATGGAATACATCCTAATTAGCATTTGATTCTGTCCAGTCACACCTACAGGAAGAGTCCAAACCTCCCAAGTCCCTCCTCACAGATCACAGCATTATTCAAAAAGGAAACCCCTTCATATACAGCCTGTTCTGAAAGCTAGCTGTGCTGCTGCTTGGCAGGATTGAATAGATCATAATAAGAATTCAGTCCTGCTTAGTTAACCACTTAAATACTGGAAGGATTTGCCCCCTTAATGACCAGGCCATTTTTTTCAACTTGGCACTGTGTGACCTTAATTGACAATTGCACGGTCGTGCGATGCAGTACCCAAACAAAATTTATGTCCTTTTTTCCCACAAATAGAGCTTCCTTTTGGTGGTATTTGAGCACCTGTGCGATTTTAATTTTTTGCGCTATACACAAAAAAAGAGCGACAAAAATCAATATTTTTCACATTCTGCTATATAACATTCCCCCCCCCCCCCCCCCCCCAAAAAACACCTTAGACCAATTTGTTTTCTGTTACATATTTTTGGTAAAAAAAAAAAAAAAATCGCAATAAGCATATTTTGATTGGTTAGTTTCCTTGTAATGGCGGCGATCTGCGATTTTTTGGGGAACTGCGACATTGCGGTGGACAGATCGGACCCCTGACTGACATTTTTGACACTTTTGGGGTTACCAGTGCCATTACTACAGTAATCAGTGCTAAAAATATGCACTGTTACTGTAATAATGACACTGGCAGGGAAGGGGTTAACATTGTGGGTGATCAAGGGGTTAAATTTGAGCCTAGGGAAGTGATTCTAACTGTCGGGGGCGTGGCTGGTGGCTCGCCCCCTAGCCTCCTGCTCGCGACCAACGTACAATGATGGCGATTCGCGCAGGAGCTGCTGCCTGCCGCAATATATCTGCGGCGGGCAGTCGTAAAGAGGTTAAATATGTCGACCAGTGTAAACAGGGAGAGTCCCACCCCTCAGATCCCGCCCTCCTAGAGAAATGCTCCCTGTGAACGGATTAATTTACATATGAAGGAAACACCTTCATAATAACCTCCCATAGCCCTTCCTCTGTAGTCTCACAGTAAGCCATTATTCTTTGGCAGGCTGCAAGACAGGAATAACACATTTACACCTGCTTTGCAGACTGAAGAGTGATCTTTTAGACCCCACATCTCTCCATAAAGAGGACCTGTCATGCCATATTGTTATTACAAGGGATGTTTACATTTCTTGTAATAAGAATAAAAGTGATTATAAAAAAAAATGTAAAAGGAAAGTGTAAAAATAAAAAAATAAAATAAACAAAAAAAATTTAAGTGCCCACATTGCCGCACGGTGAAGCAAATACATACATACATCACACCCACATATGTAAATGGCGTTCAAACCACATATGTGGGGTTGGAAACCAGAAAAGACAGAGGGCGCACCGGCTCAGATAAAACGGCTTTACAGTAAGTAACAGTAAGGTAAGATGTATACTCACAAAGATAACAAAAAGGCATATGAACAATATTGTTGACGTCTCTGGGTTGTCGCATCAAATCAATGAAGTCGTTTGCAGCAACTGGCTAACGCGTTTCGAGGACCTGCCTCTTACTCAGAGCCTGCTGCACTGAGACACTACCTCTAAATTTATACAAACAAAATGTTTACATGGAGGTAGGAACCGAGGGGTAGCCCCTCCCAGGTGGGTGTGCGCTCTCTCACTCTACACCCCCACCTGGTGAAGACAAAACAATTACACTATATGGACAAGAATTATGTGAATACAAATACCATAAATCAGGCAGGCGGTCCGCTTTAACATAAGGGTGTTATTAATATAAGGGTGTTTACAGCGAATTACCTTTATGGGTGGCGGGAGAGGTGGACCCCCTCTTCCCAGTCGTTTTCCCCGCTTATCGGACCCGTCAGTAGCAGGGAAAATGATCCGGTCCACTGTCCTCTCAGGCAGGAGGTTGATTGAGGGCAATATGGTTTTAAAGAGCCCATTTTTTTCATCATGAAAAAAAATGACTTTTTTCTTTTTTAGTGTAGATGTGAGATCTGAGGTCTTTTTAACCCCAGATCTCCCATTAAATAGGTCCTGTCGTGCTTATTTCTATTACAAGGGATGTTTACAATAGGAATAAAAGCAATCAAAATTTTTTTAAAAGGACAGTGTAAAAAAAATAAAAAAAAATAAAAGATAAAATAAATAGGAAAATAAAAAAAAAATTAAAAATGAAAGCGTTCTGTCTCCGTTATCTCGCGCGCAGAAGCGAACGCATATGCACGTCGTGCCCACATATGTAAACGGTGTTCAAACCACACGTGAGGTATTAACCGCAATTGATAGAGCGAGAGCAATAATTTGAGCCCTAGACCTCCTCTGTAACCCTAAAATGGTAACCTGTAGAATTGTTTAAAGTGTCGCCTATGTGGATTTTTAAGTACCAATGTTTGTCGCCATTCCATGAGCGTGCGCAATTTTGAAGCATGACATGTTGGGTATCTATTTACTCGGCGTAACATTATCTTTCACATTCTAGAAAACAATTGGGCTAACTTTACTGTTTTCTTATTTTTTGTTTATTCAAAATGGGGTATTTTTTTCAAACAAATTTGTAAGACCGCTGCGCAAATACAGTGTGATAAAAAATATTGCAATGATCTCCATTTTATTCTCTAAGGTCTCTGCAAAAAAATAAAAAATAAATATATATATATATATATATATATATATATATATATACATATATATATATATATATATATATATATATATATAATGTTGGGGGTTCTAAGTATTTTTCTAGATAAAAAAATGATTTTAACTTGTAAACAACAAGTGTCAGAAAAAAGCCCGGTCCAGAAGTGATTAAAAACACTTAAAAACATGTTTGTAAGCCAAATGGATATTTACATGTTTCATAATGTGTTCAGATATGTTGATTCATGCACACCCTAAAGTGGTAATTACAAGCTTACCCTTTGATGCACACTGTCTCTTTACTGTTGTATTGCATTGCACCTAGTTGCAACCATAGGTGATATCTCTTTTGATCTTTACTGATTTGGGGAGGGATCTGGCAGAGTGGAAAAAGCACATGACACGTGCGGTATGGCCACAAACGTTAGAGCGAGAACAACGATAGCCCAAGACCTCCTCTGTAACTGAGTCGCCTATGGATATTTTTAGGTACCGAAGTTTGGCGCTATTCCACAAGTGTGCATAATTTTAAAGCGTGATATTCTAGGTATCTATTTACCGGGCGTAACATCATCTTCCACATTATACAAAACAATTGGGCTAACTTTAGTGTTTTTTTTAATTCATGAAAGTTTTTTCATGAAAATGATGATTTTTACATGTAGGAGAGGAGTGCCAGAATAGGCCCTGTATGGAGGTGGTTACATTTGATATCAGTTATTAATAGGCGCAAGTTACAGCTTTTTATTTATTGTTTTTTTGCTGGAGGGTAAACTGTAACCAGAATTTGATCATAGTCACTGTATATAAAAAAAACATATATATATATATATATATATATATTTATATACAAATTAAGGGGTGTCCATAAATGTTCCTCATTTTCATTTCCTCATAGAATACATTCAGTTAGACAACTTTAGAAACAAATTGTCCCTGAAAATTGTTAGCATTTAAGCATGATCTAAAACTGCAACATAAACAGATGACCTAGGACTATTTGTTTTTATATTGCATTTATTTTTTTCCACTGCTCCACCTTTTGCACTGACTTGCTTCAATTGTTTGGTTTTACTTCTCCTTCCCTAAGAGGTTTAGTGCCCAGTATGGACACTGGCCTCTCCAAAATGGCAGCCATAGTTTACAGTTAGCAGACATTTCCGGTCCACAGGTGGTCTACCCAAGCTATCTCTAGTGTTTTCTTCTCCACAAAGATGCCCATTTGATAATAGGGAGCAACCGATATGGGGAGCAGCATCGTACCCCCTCCTCAACCAACCTCCTGATCATGTTTTGTGACCTGCCATGTCTCATCCAAAATTTGGAAATCACTGCCTTAGTGGATGGTTCTGGGAAATTTCAAAGTCCTTAAACACGTTTACAAAGTGATGAGCTGTAGAAAATTATGAATCAGTTATCACACAGCCCAAAACCAAAACCACCCAAAGTAATTTGTCACATTTTGCTATGCTGACAGCACAGCTTACACAAAGAGAGTGTGATCTTTTTACTACGAGATCAAAACTTAAAGGATAAGATTTACTTGTTTGTAGGTAAAAAATGTACATTTACGGTTTTATTTTTGTAGGAGCCTGGAAAGCATTGGAGCAGCAACCAGCAGACTGCAGGTGCAATGCAGGGCTCCTGCAGACTGTCAGTGTAAGATGTTTGGTCGTACCTTGTACAGGCAGCCAGTTAACAGGAGAATCAATTAACTGCCTAGAGAACTCAACAGCGTCCTGGTAGTTCATTGAGAACTACAAGCTGTCAGCTGCAGAAGATACCAGTACTTGTAGTTCATTCATTCACAGAACTCTAAACAAAAAACACTGTTTTTGATCCCTGTCAGTCTCCGTGGAGGAGCCGACAGGTCACCACTGTGTCACTTCCGGTTCCGGTCTCCGGTCACTTCCGGTTCCGGATACCAGCGGATGCTAGCAAACTGCCCATCCAGGGACCATTTGCTATTTGCAGGCCACAGCCCAGTGCCAGGACTGTGAGTTCTTCACATCACAGAACCGCCATCCGGACCTTACAGCCCACAATACATCATCTGGCTTCACTGTGGAGATCCTTCTCCGACACCACACAGGCTGATCCTGTTTTACCTACATGTAAGGTTGTCTTAATAAAATTGCTTTTGTTGTTCATCCATCCTTGTGACTTGGCACCCTTGTTTTCCTTTTTTATTGCATTCATAGAACTCTGTAAATTAATGATGTGGCTGTGTGGGCAGAGCCCAGCATGGCTATGCTCTTTTTAAGGCCCCTTTCACACAGGCGGACCATTCAGATCCGCCTGTTTGTTTTTTTTGCGGATTTGAACGGTCCCCCCATGCATTCCTATGGGGCATCGGATGTCAGCGGAGACATGTCCGCTGACATTCGACCCGATCCGATCCGTCAAATCTGGACGGATGGAAACCCTATTTTACATCCGTCCAGCGGATCGGATCGAATGGGATCGGATGAGAACGGACCGATGGTCCGTTCCCATCCGATTTTCCACATAGAGATGCATGGGGAACTGACAGCTGTGTCTCCGCACACAGCGCGGAGACACAGCTGTCATCCTTCTGCTCAGCGGGGGATCAGCGACTCGATCCCCCGCTGAGAAAAGCGGAGTCCGTTTGACGGACATAGTGTGTGAAAGAGCCCTAAATAGTGACAGTGGATGCAGGGAGAAGAACCCTGGCCTGCTGTCACGGGGGGATCTGGGAACAGGTGCAGGGGCAGGAACATGTTACATGTACCACCCTAAAAACGTATGGAACATGTGACATGTTCCAAAAGTGAGCTTATCCTTTAAGCTGGGCATATACAATGGACATTTCTATGAAATGATGGCCCTGTCGAGCACCTCCTGTGCTCAAGTGAAAAAATGGGAGGAGTCAGGTAGGAAAAGTGTCCTCCAAACAGCGGCTGCATTCAATCAGAATATTTTCCTTTATTTCTTTTGTATATCTATTATTCTTCAGGGCTCCATGGGAGACATTTCTCTTTGTTTCATGCCTGGCTTACAATTATTTCACCAGACAGGAAGACAGAATAAATCTCCAACAATAACATAGAAATAAAAACACTTTTTCTCTTACGTCCTCCGACAGTCGCCGCCCCTTCATATTCGTCACAATAGGGTTATTGACCTTTGCTCCGTAGGAGTGGCTAGACAACAGAATATGTTAATATCAAAGCTTTTAGCATACCCCACCCCCAGGGGGTGGTCCCCTCAGTCAATACCCTCCTGCTTCCTGCATTCCTACCTCAGTTTCATTTGTCTAGCTCAGGAGTAGGTTAGACGTTTCCTGTGCTGGGGCTTTTCAGTCTCAGCTTCTTTTCTCTTTTTGGTTTTATTTGGAGTTTTTTTCTCTTTCTCTACTTAGCTGTTTATTTTCAGCTCCAGTTAGGTCTTCTGATGAAGATGATCGTGCGGTGCTGGGTCTCGGGCTGGCCTCCCTGGTTATCCGGGGTTCAGGGCCAGTGGCTTCCCAGCCTGCCATCGAGCGTTCAGCTAGGTTTCCCTGGCAAATATGAACGACCCATCCCTGTCCGCTGCGGGGGTGCTGCGGTGAGGTGGCTACCTCACTGGACGCCATGCGGTTTCGCACCACAATTCCACTGCGTCCTGGCTGCGACTCTCCCTGTCCCTAGTGCAGCGGTTTGATCGCTTGTGCAGGCTCCCCACGCCATCCGGATGGTAAGTGTATTTCTGTGTGGGGAACTGTCTGTCTTGGGTGTCAGTCTGGGACTGTGGGACCCTGCATGTCTGTGCATAATGTTGAGCTCCCTGTCAGTATAGCTGCTCTCTGTGGGCTGCAGGGGGGGGGGGGGCTCTCCTGCTCTGCTCTGTGTAACAGGCTGTGTGACATGCTGTGTGCTGTGAAGGACATGATTGTGAGACATGTTGTGGGCATACTGTGCGGCGACCGCTGCTGCGGTCCGCCATTTTTTTGTGACAGTTTTGTGGTGGCCGATCCTGTGTGGTGAGAGCGCTCGTTTTGGCGCCAAACACCGCCATTTTGGCGACGATCGCGCGGGCCACATGTCAGTGTTTCTGCCTCTACAGCCTCGGCCGGCGGCCATGTTTGTGTAGCCTTACATAGGCTTTATGGGGGCGGTCAGTCTCACATCACTTCCTTTTGCTCTGAGGACAGCGATCGATGAAGCAGCAGCCTGTGTGACCTCTCCAGGTTTTACCTTCCACTCCTGTATTCCTTGCCTTTGTATTCCTAGCCCGGTGGGTCAGTGTGTTTTGTGAGTGCGGTGGGCTGCGATCGCCGCGACCTTAAAGGGGCAGTACTCCTTTTTTTCCTAAGTTACTGGGGCATGGATTCTCAGGAAAGCAAGTTTCCTCCCTCCTTGGTAGGGGGCCAGGGGGCTGCTGCTGCTTCCCCCGAGGGGGCTGATCTGGCTACTATTGTGGCTAACCTTGCTGCTCAGGTGCAGATGCTGGTGGCTGATCGATCCACAAAAAGGCCCAGGGTGTCCATTTCCTCTGATTCAGAGGGCGATGGGGATGCTATGGCTGGAGTGCCCTTCTCAGGGTCTCGTTCTTCTCTAGACCTTGCGGGGTCTGAAGGGGAGGCTGAGGTAGAAGGGGTTGATAATTCTCCCTCTGGCTCGTCTGAAGAGCTTGCACTCATGGATGAGTTGGTATCAAACAAACGCTGCATTTGGGAGGATGAACCATGTCCTCCAGCTTTGATGTCCTCTTATGGGACGCAGAGAAAACGCAAAACGTCGCAGGTTTTTCCTTGCTCTACGGAATTTCGGCGCGCTGTTGAGGAGCAATGGCGCAACATAAAGAAGCCTTTTGCTGTGCCGAGTAGGTTCAAGCTGCGTTATCCTTTTACACCAGCTACTGATGAGCGTTGGTGTGTGCCGCCTCAGGTGGATCACACGGTGGCGATTTTGAATAAATCCACTGCGATTCCTGCTGAGGATACCCCGGTGTTCCGGGACCCTACGGACAGGAGATTGGAGTCTCTGGCCCGTCACTCTTATACGGTTGCGGGCTCTATGCTGAAGCCTATTTTTGCTTCCATTATGGCAGCCCAGGCTATTGCCGATTGGACGCAGGTGCTCAGGCGCACTCTGGTGGCTGACTCTGCTTCGCCGTCGACATTGGCTATGGTGAATCAGATTCATCAGGGTGTCATGTATTTGTGTGATGCGGACCTAGATCTGGTCCCTTTGGCTGCGTGTCTGCAGAGTGTGGCGGTGTTGAACCGTCGCCTGATCTGGCTGAAATGTTGGTCTGTTGACCAATCTTCTCGCAAGACTTTGGCTAATTTGCCTTACGCGGGTTCTCGCCTTTTTGGCGAATCCTTGGATACTCTGATCAAGGGTGTTTCTGGGGGTAAGAGTACTCTTTTGCCCCAGACTCACAAGTCTAAGCTTGTTCGCGGTAAGAAGAATGCTTCGTTTAGACCCTCTCAGGGGTCCTTTCGTGCCTTTTCGGTCGCACTATAAGGGTAAGCCCTTCATGGGACAAGGCTCCCAGAAAAAGCCGTGGGCAGGTAAGCAGAAGTCCGGCCAGTCCGGGTCCGCTGCCCATAACAATGCGGCCTGAAGGGGCGCCCTCACCCAGTTCTGGGGTGGGGGGGGACGTTTGCTCGGTTTTCTTCAACCCTGGCTGGCCCGCGTTCGGGACCGGTGGGTTCAGGAAATTGTTCGATCTGGATATAAGATCGAGTTTCTCTCTCGGCCGGCGGGCAGATTTTTTCCCTCAAATCTTCAGCGGTCTCCGGAGCGCTTGCGGATCTGCACCTGGCGGTGCGGGACCTGCGGGCTCAGGGAGTGGTGATTCCGGTGCCTCATCGGGACAGATTTCGGGGATTCTATTCAAATCTGTTCACTGTGCCCAGAAAGGAGGGCAAGGTACGTCCGATTCTGGACTTGAAAGCTCTGAACCGCTTTGTGCGGGTTCGCAAGTTCCGCATGGAATCCCTGCGCTCGGTGGTGGCTGCCCTGGTTCGGGGGAATTCATGGCCTCCATCGACTTGAAGGATGCGTACCTTCACATCCCCATTTTCGAGGGTCACCAGCAGTACCTTCGATTCGCCATTGCGGAGGATCACTACCAATTCGTGGCGTTGCCCTTTGGTCTCGCCTCGGCTCCGCGGCTTTTCACCAAGGTGCATGCGCCGGTTCTGGCTTTGTTGAGAGCCCAGGGCATCTCGATCCTGGGGTATCTGGACGACATTCTGGTTCGGTCTGCGACCAGTCAGGGCCTGGTGAACGACCTGTCCGTCACGATGCAGACTCTGCAAGAGTTCGGTTGGACGATAAATTTTCCAAAGTCGACGCTGTGTCCGTCGGTTCGTCTTCCTTACCTGGGAATGATCCTGGACTCTGTTCAGGCGAAGGTCTTCCTGCCGGAAGACAAGCTCCGGAAGCTTCAAGAAGAAGTCGGGTCCCTCAGGGACGTTCAGTGCTCGTCCCTCCGGACGTGCATGAGGTGTCTGGGACTGATGGTCTCGGCTTTTCGAGGCGATACCCTTTGCCCAGTTTCACACGCGGGGTCTCCAGAGGGAGATTCTGGCCAGGTGGGACGGACAACCGCAATCTCTGGATCTCTAGATTTCGTTGAGTCATCGCACCAGAAGGGACCTTCTGTGGTGGCTCCAGTCCCCGGCGGTGTCGGGGGGGCAAGTCCTTTCGTCCTTTGTCATGGACGGTGATCACCATGGATGCCAGCCTGTTGGGCTGGGGTGGTGTTCTGGGCGTTCTGTCTGCCCAGGGAACTTGGTCGGAGGAGGAGTCCTCCCTTCCGATCAACATTCTGGAACTGCGAGCAATAAATCTCTGCCTTCGGCGTTGGTCGGACAGGCTGCAGGGCCGTCCGGTTTGGGTGCAGACGGACAATGCCACAGCGGTGGCCTACATCAACCACCAAGGGGGCACCAGGAGTGCCCGAGCGGCTCGGGAAGTGGCCGACATTCTGTCTTGGGCCGAGACGCACGTCCCGGCGATATCTGCTGTTCACATTCCGGGGGTGGAAAACTGGCAGGCGGATTATCTGAGCCGCCAGACCCTGGACCAGGGAGAATGGTCCCTTCACCCGGATGTCTTTCTGATGTTGTGCGAGAAGTGGGGGTCCCCAGATGTGGACCTGTTCGCGTCTCATCTGAAAAACAAGGTGGAAAGGTTCGTGGCAAGAACGCGCGATCCTCGGGCAGACGCCTCAGACGCGTTGGTGGCGCCCTGGCATCAGTATCGTCTGATGTATGCCTTTCCACCGATTCAGCTGCTGTCCAGGTTCCTTCGGAGGTTGGTCTCGGAACCGAAAACGGTGATTCTGGTGGCAACAGACTGGTCTCGCCGGTCTTGGTACGCAGACCTCGTGAATCTGGCGGTCGACGCTCCATGGCGTCTGCCTCTTCGAGACGATCTCCTGTCTCAGGGGCCGATATTTCATCCTGCTTTACAGTCGCTGGCTTTGACGGCCTGGCTGTTGAAACCCAGATCCTGAAGGATAGGGGTCTCTCCCCTGAGGTCATTCACTGATTAAGGCTAGAAAGTCCTTTTCGGGGAAGGTTTACTACCGTACTTTGTAAGGCCTATTTTGCCTGGTGTGAGTCCAGGGGGTATTCCCCTCGTTCATACTCGGTATCAAGGGTGTTGGCTTTTCTTCAAACGGGCGTGAACCAGCGTTTGGCGTTGGCCACGATTAAGGGTCAGATTTCTGCTCTGGCCGTTCTCTTTCAGCGCCCTGTGGCGTCTAATTCTTTAATTGGCACCTTTGTTCAAGGGGTGCGGCATCTGGTCCCTCCTAGGAGGGAGCCTTTGCCTCCATGGGACTTGAATCTTGTTCTGTCTGTGTTGCAACATGCTCCCTTTGAAAAAATCAGGGAGATCTCGTTGTCTATGTTGTCCAAGAAGGTCGCCTTTTTGGTGGCAATCACCTCGGCTCGCAGGGTGTCAGAGCTGGCTGCCTTGTCCTGCAGATCTCCGTATTTAGTGGTTCACTTGGATAAGGTGGTCTTGCGTCCTAACCCGTCTTTCCTTCCGAAAAGGATTTCGGAATTTCACCTCAATGAGGACATTGTCTTGCCTTCGCTTTGCGCAAAGCCTAAACATCCAAAGGAGGTGGCTTTGCATTCCTTGGATGTTGTTCGGGCGATCAGGGTTTACCTGTCATCGACTGAATCCTTTCGCAAGACGGATTCTCTCTTTGTCCTTCCAGAGGGGCCTCGGAAGGGCATGGCGGCGTCGGCCTCTACCATCGCCAAATGGATCAGGCAGGTCATTGAACAGGCCTATGCTTTGAGGGGGAAAGTTCCTCCCATGCCTGTGAAGGCGCACTCTACAAGAGCTCTGAGTACGTCTCGGGCCTGTCATCATCGGGCTTCTGTGGCCCAGGTGTGTAAGGCCGCGACTTGGTCGTCCGTTCACACCTTCTCAAAATTCTACAAGGTGGATGTTCAAGCATCGGCAGATGCTTCCTTTGGCCGTAAAGTTCTTAGTGCGGCAGTGCCTTAGGGTCCTTTGTTTGGGTCCTTGGCTGTTGGGGTGTTTTTACCCCTAGGTTACTTGTTCTTTCCTGGGTTGTTGCTCCTGTTGAGCAAGTTTTTTTCATGTTGCCCAGTTGGTTTCCTTCCTTTGGTAGGGTTCTTTTCTCTGATGTGGGTATTGCGTTGCCTTAGGCGCGGCTGCTTTTTTTCCCACCCCTCATGTCTACACTGCTTTGGGACGTCCCTATTGTGACGAATATGAAGGGGCGGCGACTGTCGGAGGACGTAAGAGAAAACTGAATTTTTGTAAAATCTTACCTGTAAAATTCCTTTCTCTGAGTCCTCCGACAGTGGCCGCCCCCGCCCCTCTTTTGGGGTTTTGTTTATGTACTCTACTGCTATGCTACTGAAACTGAGGTAGGAATGCAGGAAGCAGGAGGGTATTGACTGAGGGGACCACCCCCTGGGGGTGGGGTATGCTAAAAGCTTTGATATTAACATATTCTGTTGTCTAGCCACTCCTACGGAGCAAAGGTCAATAACCCTATTGTGACGAATATGAAGGGGCGGCGACTGTCGGAGGACTCAGAGAAAGGAATTTTACAGGTAAGATTTTACAAAAATTCCATTTTTTTTTAAATAGCGCAGCAAAAGGCTAGAACCCCCCTCAGCTTTTTATTGCTGTCTGTGTCCCTACTGCAGATTTTCTTTTACTTTCGGAGGTTGATTTACTAAAACTGGAGAGTGCAAAATCTGGTGCAGCTCTGCATAGAAACCAATCGGCTTCCGGGTTTTTGTTTTGTCAAAGCTTTTGAACAAGCTGAAGTTAGAAGCTGATTGGCTACCATGCAGAGCTGCACCAGATTTTTCACTCTCCAATTTTAGTAAATCCACCCCTCTGTCTGGTATAACTGTTGTCACCCTCCCACTCTCTTCCAAAAGTAAAAAGTTCAGTCTGGACATACATTTTAATTCAACTTTATTTGCCTGTTAGACACAAGATGACCCAAAACAAGTGTTTTTCCAGCAGATAAAATGATCATTAAAAAAAAAAATGCAGATTGGTGACATTATGTGGGCAGCTTAGATGCAGTACTTAGATGATGTACTTAGTGGCTTCGTTCAAATTCATTATTTATCAGTCCACCGAGACTTGCTGCTTATTTCTCCTCCAAAAGATGGATAGAATTATGGGGAATATCTATGAATAAACATCCTATTTATCAAAATGTCTAATTATTCCTTGGGTATTCCATCTTGGTGGAATTAAAATGTTATTTTCTCCACATGGATAAATAAATCTATTTGACTGTGTTGCCTCTTAATATATGGCCTCCAAAACGGGAATATCAACACTTTGCATACATTAAGAAAAAAACATTCTTTATATATTTTTAGACTTATGGACAAGAACAATGGTTATCTCAGGTAATTCTATTATCACATAGTACAGTAACACTTTTTTTTAGTTTAGTGAATATTTTCAAGGTGTAATACTATGTGAAATAACAACATTAATGTAATTATTACTTAAAATGAAGTCATAGCATTTTGTATATTAGATTTACAATGAAAAATTATTGATTTATTGTAAATATTCTTATCAGTTAGCAGAAATGGAACTGAACAGCAAAATATAGGTAATGCCTTTTGGCTAGCGGAATATACACTATATAGTCAAAAGTATTGGGACGCCTGCCTTTTTATACACACACACACACACACACACACACGAATTTTAATGGCATCCCAGTCTTAGTCCGTAGGGTTCAAAATTGAGTTGGCCCACCCTTTGCAGCTATAACAGCTTCAACTCTTCTGGTAAGACTGTCCACAAGGTTTAGGAGGGTGTCTATGGGAATGTTTGACCATTCTTCCAAAAGTGCATTTGTGAGGTCAGGCACTGATTTTGAAGAGAAGACCCGACTCGCAGTCTCCGCACTAATTCATCCCAAAGGTTTTCTAGCGGCCGGCTGGTTGCTCGGGTCTCCCGGTGGGACGGGAGACCCGGGCAAAGCCGCGGAAGGCGGCGGGAGGGTGGGGGGGGATGTCCCCTCCCGCTCACTCGGGTAACGATCGAGCGGCTTCCCAGCCGCATCGGTCGTTACCGACGGAAAGCCGACCGCCGGCTCTAAACCACGGTACCGGGATGGTGCCTCTAGCTAGAGGCATCACCCCGGTATAACACCGAAAAGTCTGCCGACGTACCCCTACGTCACTTTGCGGTAAGTGGTTAAAAAACTAAATTTTCCTATTTATTTAAATTTTTTATATTTTTCACTGTTCCTTTAAAAAAAAATCTAATCAATTTTATTGCTGTCATAAGGAATGTAAACATCTTTTTTGACAGTAATAGGCAGTGAGAGGTACTCTTTATGGAGGGATCAGGGGCCTAAAAGACCCCAAAATCCCTCCTTTGCACTTAAAAGTTTCCAAAATGCCAAAATCTGCATTTTTGAATACTATCACTTTTTTAAATTTGGCACAATTGGCAGCCGAGTAAACAGGAAGTGACGTCGCTTCCGGGTTACTTCATCAGAGACCCGATCAAAGCCGAATCCGACCAGCCGGCGGACATGTTGGCTGGTCACTCAGGTCTCCCAGTGGGACGAGAGACCCAGGCAGAGCGGTGGAAGGGGGGGGGGACGTTCCCTCCTTCCCCCAGTGACAATGATTGAGCGGTTGCTGTGCCGCATCAGTTGTTGTCACCAGAAAGCCGACTGCTGGCTCTAAAATACGGTACCTGGGTGATGCCTCCAGCTGCAGGCATCACCCTGGTACAACTACTTCTTCAAGCTGACGTACAGGTACGTCGGTTTGCGGGAAGTGGTTAAAGTTCATGTGTGTGTAAAGGTTATGTGTCCCAATACTTTTGACAATATAGTGTATTTTGTAATGTGAAGATAGAAAAAAGATAACACTATACTAGTTTATCTCCCCGCACCTCGGAAAAGGTTTAGTTTAAATATAAGATAAAAATATAAAAATGTGTGTAATTAGCGAGATATAAATATAAAAATATATATTGTGTGGCAGCAGCTGTAGATTTAAAATGGATGATAGAAAAATAGCCTAGGCTATATACAGCGCTTGCCGCAGAAAAACAATTAACTTAATGTATGTGAACAATGTTGAAAACTTATCTTTACAGTATAAGTGAAAATACAAATCAATTAAACACACAAAAATTAATAAAAAGTTTCAAAGAATTGATAAATAGATAAATAAGTATTTTCCAGTGGTGATCACAGGAAGTGACGAAACGCGTCAAGGTTGTGGAACGCACGTCAGCACGCTACGCACCACGTGGAACGCAAGCCGGAACACTCGGCTCGCTACTCTGCTAGGAGGTGTTTGTAAGCGGTTTCTTTGCCTGCAAACTTGGAGTTTGAGTCTTTCTTCGCTCCGATTTTTATGAATATTTGATGAATAAACTTTTAAAACAATAATACACTATCTGGAGCCTTTCTTTTTTCACCCCATATCCTGAGGATCGAGATCGGGTAAGGAGGAACCTAACCTGTATCCCACCAGGATCATCCACAAAGGGGATCCCCCATCCGGCCTGAACGGCCTCCAAGCGCTGTAGGTCCTAGTGCTATACAGCACATAGGACCCAACAATTCTAGCAAGTCATTTATTTCTACCACAAGCCACAGGAAAAGAGGAATCCACATCACAAAAGTCACAAACTTTTATTTATTGAGCAGGAAGCACTTTGCACCTGATCACCACTTGAAAAGACTTTATTTATTGAATTTTACATTTATTTTATTCACATATACTGATCACCACTGGAAAAGACTTATTTATCTATTTATCAATTCCTTGGAACTTTTTATTAATTTTCATGTGTTTAATTGATTTGTATTTTCACTTATACTGTAAAGATAAGTTTTGCACATTGTTCACATACATTAAGTTAATTGTTTTTCTGCGGCAAGCACTGTATATAGCCTAGGCTATTTTTCTATCATTTTGTAATGTGAGCTTTTGAATCTTGACATGCCTAACAATCTTGAAGGATTTGGACTACAAAATTATTATTATTATTATTGTTATTATTATTATTCAGGTGGTTAACTAAGTGTATTGCCTATTATTTTACCTTCCTGCTACTATTTTTGGCTAGCACAGTACTCTTTAACCTAAACTGCATATAAACCTAATTACTAATTTCTTTTGGTGCCCTTTTGGTCTGTTTACTACACAACTGAAAGCATATATCTGTTTGATTAATACCAGTTCATCTTGTGAGCTGATAATTTCCTGCGCTCTGACTCTACTGCACCCTTATTAGTTATTTGTACAATGCTCAGCATAAATGAGTACACCCTTTTGAAAAGTAAAATTTTAATCAATATCTCAATGAACACAAGAACAATTTCCAAATTTTTGACAAAAATTATTTTTATAGAACATTTGTTTAGCCCATTTTACATTAAAGTAAGGTTAAAGTAGAACTATTGGCAAAAATGTTTTTTTCATTTTGGATAGAGTAAGGGAGGGTTAGAACCCAAGTCAGATTTTTTTTCGCCATCTCTGTCCCATTGCGGAAATTTCCCTTCACATTCTGTCCCATGGCCAAACAGGAAGTGAGAGGAAATCCCTACAAATTAAGGGAATTCCTTGGGGACCCCAGGTCACCAGAACTAGTCTCCCCATTGGAACATTTCTCCTCTATTCATTTTCTGGGGACAACCCAAAATTTTGCAATTTTCCTTTACTTTCACTGTCAATGATAATGGTAAACACCACAATTAGAGAGGTTGAATCTCCTTAATTAGGGGCACAGACAGCAATAAAAATTGCCAGGTGTTCTAATCTATCTCTACTCTATCCAAAACTAAAAAAAAAAAGTTTTGCCTTTAGGTATACTTTAATAATATAACTTAGGTTACAAAATCTTCAGTTTTACTTAAATTAGTTGATGCAAAAATGAATTCACCCCACAAAAAAAACGACTACATCTAGTATTTTGTATGACCTTCATACTTTATAAGGACAGCACCAAGTCTTCTAGGTATAGAATGAAGAAGTTGGCGACATATTGAAACATCTATCTTTTTCCATTCTTCAAGAACGACCTTTTAGAACCTGGATGCGGGATGGAGAGTGATGCTTAACTTGTCTCTTCAGAATTTCCCATAGGTGTACCATTGGGTTCAGATCAGGAGACATTCTTGGCCACTGAATCACTTTCACCCCATAATGCAACAGTGGCTGTGACTTGATGTGTGTGATGTGTGTGTTGCATCATTGTCATGTTGGAAAAGTGCATTTTCTCTTTCAATATAGAGCAGTATATCTGTGAATTCATGATACCATCAATGAAATGCAGCTCCTCGACACCAGCAGCACACATGCAGCCCCACAGAAGGACACTGCCACCACGTTTCACTGTAGGCACCATGCATTTTTCTTTGTACTCCTCACCTTTGCGACGCCATATAGTTTTGTACCATCAGTTCAAAAAACATTTATCTTGGTCTCATCTCTTCAGAGAACAGAGTCCTAGTAGTCTTCATTTTTTAGCATGGGCCCTGGCAAATACTCAAGTCCTTCAATAGAACATAAGTCCAAACAACTCATAAATCCAAGTGGAAGATGATATTCTGTGTCAATGTGAATTCATTACTGACATCAGCTAGTATTTCTCCACCAAAGTAAAAAGTGAACACTCACCAGAACCATATGCTGTCTTTTCAGGACGGCTAAAAGCGTGTGAGATGAAGCCAGAGGAATCAAGCAAGGAATGATCTTCTTATCCCTTCACTGGACATGCTTTCCTCAGATGTTAAATCCAGAGTGGCAAATAACAGGCAGGAGAGAAAAGAGATCTCCTTAATGCTCCTGAAGAAGCGCGTGGAACGAAACGCCCGTAGAGCAGGGTTATATGCCAGAGGTCCATAAGCCACCAGTCGATTTTTAGTCTGGTGGCTTTATATGTAAGTGCCATATATGTTGTTGCACTGTATGAATCTCCATTTGTGTTTTGTACATTGTTTTTTAATCATTGTGGAGGTTTTAATAAATACTACACCATGAGGAGATCTCTTTTCTCTCCTGCCTGTTAATTTGCCACTCTGGATTTAACATCTGAGGAAAGCATGTCCGGTGAAGGGATAAGAAGAACATTCCCAGCTTGATTCCGCTGGCTTCATCTCACATACTTTCACCTGAAAAGACAGCATATGGGTCTGGTGAGTGTTCACTTTTTACTTCGGTGGAGAAACACTAGCTGATGTCGGTATTGAATTCACATTGACACAGAATATCGTCTTCCACTTGGATTTATGAGTTGTTTGGACTTATGTTCCATTGAAGGACTTGATTTTTTAGACACTTTTCATAATATTGTTTAGCGCTGCAGCCTTTTATTTATTTATTTCACTGGTGTTTGTATGTTCACACTGTTTTGCAAGCTGCTATTTTTTTGTGGATTAGGCGCTGACATTTTTCTTTTTATTACCAGGCAAATACTAGTCAGGCTTTTTTGTGCATGGGTTTTAGGTGGCTTCCTTCGTGGACGACACCCATGCATGCCATTTCTCTGCAGTGTATGCCATATTGTGTCACGAGAAACAATCATTTGGCTTTCTACTTCTTTAGCTAACTGCAGTGAACTTGCATGTCGATTTTCTTCAACCCTTCTCATCAGAAGATGCTCTTGTCGTGGTGTTAACTTTCGTGGACGGCCTGGACATCTCTGTGAGTTGGTTGCAGTTTCATCTTTGGTTAATTTTTGTATCACTTTTGCTACAGTATTTAGACTGATAAGTGAAGCTTTGGTGATCTTCTTGTAGCCTTCACCTTTCTAGTGTAAAGAAATTATTTTCTTTCTCAGGCCTTGTGACATTATTCTTCCATGTGGTGCCATTGCTGACAGCATGAAATGGGAAGGGTTTTTCTTTGTTGAGTAACACCCTTTTATAATCAGTTGTCTGCTGGACACCTGTTTAATGAATACATAGACTCTGTAGTTGAATTCTTGTTAGTTAGGATTTTGTTGTCTAAAATTTAGCTTTGCTCCTAAGACTTTCATTGGGTTGTATTTATTGCTACATGGTCTTGAATGAATTTATTAGGAAAAATACTTTTTTTGTTTGTGCAGATTAAAAAATGTTGGTTGCCATCAATGGCCCGCATTTGTGCGAGTATTTTGTAGTATAGTGTCCCATAGAAAATGTTGATTCTAAAAGGAAATTAAAGGTTTTTTTAACAAAACAGTTGGGGTGTATTAATTTATGCTGAGCACTGTATATACCTCATGTTTTAGAAAAACTGTCATTGTTTCTGGGAAAAAAAAAATAATCACTATTGGGTCTCCATCAGTAGCTTCACCAATGCAGGTAAATCAGTCCACTAAAAGTGATATATCAGTTTTGGTGGATATTAGAGAGCAAAACCAACTATCATCATTCAAAGACTTTGATTTCAAGATGTTCCAGGTCCCAGAACTTCACATTAGTGATGGGAATTAGGTCCCAATCTCTGCTGTAATTTTGAATAAAATTTGTAATGACAGAGAATGCAACAGGAGGAATATTGAATGAAGGTAGAGCCAGGATTAGCTCATTTGGGGCTAAAGTTGAAAGTCAGCTCCATGAGACTTGCTAGCACAATTTGTACAGTTCAGCATCCACCTGGAAGCGGGAGGTAGTTTCACCATCACTTAAAGTTGTGCTATCAGGTGTTATGGAGCCAATCCCAGAATCCCAGAGATCTTTCAGCTACAGTCCCTGTTACTCGCCATGGCTGGAGGGGCTTCATGGACTAACTACCATCCTGGGCCACAAATAGGTGTTAATTACATTCTCCTCCTGTGAGGGTATTTTATTCTCACTTTGATTTCTATCAACCCATTACCGCTAACATAAAACACATTTTTGCAGCAGCAAAAGGGTGGGCTTTAACGCCCACATGCTGCATATATGCGTCGCTGGACGACCAGTGTTTCTGTGCTGAGAGTGTGCTCACTGCATACTCCCTACACAGAGACCAAGATAACTCTCCATGCCATACATTTGAAACCCCCTTTAGCTCATAAGTTGACAACCACTGATCTTAAACATTCCTGTTACAGCAAAATATTGGGCGTTCTAGCAGATAAACCTCCGAAATTTTCAGGTAGCATTGGACTTTAACGATAAGCCGCACCCCTAGAACGAAAGTGAACTGGGTAGGCAAGCTTCTGTATTAGGAATGCCAAAGCTTTGCCTGTCAGAATGGTTATAGCAGAGTTTTAGAGGCTGCTGCAGGTACCTCTTGGTGCCCGAACTTTGTACAGGTAGAAGTTTCTTTATTGGTTTTGCATGGCAATGTCTCTTTAAAGGAATGTTACATCTAAAATGCAAACACATACTTGTTCAGAATAATTAGTTTACCAATCCAATAAGTACTTCTGATAATACCGTAATTATGATTTTCTCATCGCAATGTCCCAGCTAGACCCTAGATATCTGTGGGCACTTGCTCTGTGCTAATTGCGCTGCCACCCACAGTCTAATTCTAAACTTCCATTTAGTCTTCCAACTGGTGACACGTTCAAGATATGTTTGTGAGGTTCATAGCTATGTTCTGGCTGAATACACCCACTCCCATATGTTCCCATATAATAGTGTCATATGCTACGGCTAGGAAAGCTATAGTGAATATTAGGAGTTTTCTTTATTAAGCTTTTTTTATATTTAAAGTGTAAAATAGGTGTACCCTGTTCAATTTCTTTACACTTGTAAATATAAAATATTTTGTATTAAAAGTCCATAAATGTGTTGAGTGTAGCACTCTCAAAACACAGTCTAGATTCTCTCCCCAATCTCTCAACTTTACTCAGCTGACTTAGTCGACGTTCACACCTATGGCTTTTAGACTAATTTCACACTTGCAGCTAAGCAGCTGCTGTCAGGTGTTCAGGAGCTGATCCTGCAGCCTCGAGAATACTTTTTTTTTTGTTGCTTTTATTTTTGCCAAATGGTAATTTTCAGTTAGACTAATGCTCCACAAGTGTAAGCCAAGCTTTTGCCTGGCAGTTGAGGGGTAGCCGCATTGACGTGAATGGCCGGGACTGACAGGCATTGCTGTCTGTCAACTTGATTTGCTACAATAAATCTGCCACAATGCCCATTTTGTTAGTATTATAGGCATTAGGCAGGCAGGTTGAGGGTACTTAAAACTGCAGCTCAACCTCCGGTTTTTACTGCCCCTGGCCACCCTTGTGAAAGTTGCCTTAACCGGTTGCCGACCGCCGCACGACTATATACTGCGGCGGTCAGCCCCCGGCCAGGCAGAGTGACGTATCGATACGTCACTCGCCTGTCACTGACTTGCGAGCCTATTGCGGGCGGGCGCGCGCCCGCCGAGGCGCGCGCCCGCCGCGGCTCGTTCACAGACAAGTCAGTGCGTGTGACCGGCGGACTCGATGTCCGCCAGTCACACTGCGATCGCTCCTGTGAAGGGAGAAAGACAGAGCGGCTTGTGTAAACAAGCTGCCTGTCAGTTCTCCCTGTGTAAAAGTGAAGATCTGACCATTCTACTATGTAGAACTGTTGATCTTTGCTTTTACACCAATAGCAATGTCCCTGCACAGTAGAAAGCACGCCCCTAGGACACACTTAACCCCTCCCTGTCCAATAAAGTTAACCCCTTCCCTGCCAGTGTCATTTTTGCAGTAACAGTGCATATGTATAGCACTGATTACTGCAGTAATGTCACTGGTACCCCCAAAAGTGTCAAAAATGTCAGTCAAGGGTCCGATCTGTCCGCCGCAATGTCGCAGTACCGAAAAAAAAATCGCAGATCGCCGCCATTACGCGTTAAAAAAAAAACACCAAAAATGACAAAAATCTTTCCCTTTGTTAGTAAACGCGATAACTTTTGCGCAAACCAATCAAAATACGCTTTTTGCGATTTTTTTTACCAAACATAGGTAGCATAAAACAAATTGGCCGAAAAATGTTAAAAAATTTTGATTTTTACATTTTTTTTGGGGGAATTTCATATAAAAAAATGTGAAAAATATTGTATTTTTGCAAAATTTACGCTCTTTTTTTGTTTATAGCGCGTGATCAAAAAATCGCACAGGTGATCAAATACCACCAAAAGAAAGCTCTGTTTGTGGGAAAAAAAGGACGTCAAATTCGTTTAGGTACAGCGTCGCACGACCGCGCAATTGTCCGTTAAAGTCACGCAGTAAAAAATCGCAAAAAAACCCCTGGTCCTTTAGCAGCCAAATCCTCCGGGGCTTAAGTGGTTAATGTACGACTCATCAAAACACAAGTTACTTGGTACTGCTTTGTTTTCAATGGGTCTAGTTAAATATATGCGTTGGGTTGAGGATCGTCCTGGAAAGCAGTTAGGGAACTTTTTTTTAATCCATCAATAGGCACTATGAGGGCCATAGAAGCCAACTGGAGCACATGAAAATGCACAACACATGCAAAAATGGAAATATGCTTTGAACTTACAAATGTTCCTATAATAAAAAACTACACATTCATTTACTTCAAGTAGACAGTAAACATAGGTAATTCAAAAAACTTACAGGCAAGTTAGTAAAAACTTGAAATGTGCTTCGTAAAAAATTAATCAGATCCATTAGGTACCCGCTGGCCCTTCCATCTGGCTCCGCCATTATCCAGTCATAGTCTGCGAGCTGGATGAATTCATCAATTTTTTGGTTGAGTTTGGTGTATATTTCCTCTTCGGCTGCATGCCTTGCATCCTGAACAGAACAGTGCACAGGTTACAGAGTGTTATCCATTACAATCAATCAAAACTGG
Organism: Pelophylax lessonae; assembly: GCF_965119305.1. Lineage (NCBI taxonomy): Eukaryota > Metazoa > Chordata > Amphibia > Anura > Ranidae > Pelophylax > Pelophylax lessonae. The sequence goes on from NC_138776.1 coordinate 84,624,334, forward strand.
ATACTGCGTGAAACTCCAGTGCTTCTCCTACATGACAAATAGAAATTTGCTTTTAAATTTAGATCTACAGTCTTGCAGCTCATTAGTATTATATTGAAGATAATCAATCAAAGTGTCATGGTTATAGCAGTAACTCACTTACCGCTGACTTGCCAGTCCATCCTTTACTAGTGAACAAAACGCCCAAATTAGCAAGCCTGCTATAGATCATTTTTAAAAGCTTGTTAATCAGTAATGAAATGTTCTCAATAAGGGAGCCCCGTGGGCAAAGAAAAGGGATTTTCTGTGCAGGTACAAACTTTAATAAATGTCAAATGAAAGTTATAGAAAGCAACATTCTGTTCCCTATATTACAATGTAAAATATTAGAGTTGTAAAGGAATTATAAAATCAAAGAGTATTTCTGTAAGGACTAAACTCAACAGATCTCAATGTGGAAGTGATTCATTTGTATGTCTGTATATTTCTGCAATACAGTATCGCACAAAAGTGAGTACACCCCTCACATTTTTGTAAATATTTTATTATATCTTTTCATGTGACAACACTGAAGAAATGACACTTTACTACAATGTAAAGTAGTGAATGTACAGCTTGTATAACAGTGTAAATTTGCTGTCCCCTCAAAATACCTCAATACACAGCCATTAATGTCTAAACCGTTGGCAGCAAAAGTGAGTACACCCCTAAGTGAATATGTCCAAATTGGGCCCAGTGTCAATATTTTGTGTGGCCACCATTATGTTCCAGCACTGCCTTAACCTTCTTGGGAATGGAGTTCACCAGAGCTTCACAGATTGCCACTGGAGTCCTCTTCCACTTCTCCATGACAACATCACAAAGCTGGTGGATGTTAGAGACCTTGCAGTCCTCCACCTTCCATTTGAGAATGCCCCACAGATGCTCAATAGGGTTTAGGTCTGGAGACATGCTTGGCCAGTCCATCACCTTTACCCTCAGCTTCTTTAGCAAGGCAGTGGTCGTCTTGGAGGTGTGTTTGGGGTTATTATGTTGGAATACTGCCCTGCGGCCCAGTCTCTGAAGCGTGGGGTTCATGCTCTGCTTCAGTATGTCACAGTACATGTTAGCATTCATGGTTCCCTCAATGAACTGTAGCTCCCCAGTGCCGGCAGCACTCATGCAGCCGCAGACCATGACACTCCCGCCACCATCTTGCCACACACGCTTGACACCATCTGAACCAAATAAGTTTATCTTGGTCTCATCAAACCACAGGACATGGTTCCAGTAATCCATGTCCTTAGTCTGCTTGTCTTCAGCAAACTGTTTGTGGGCTTTCTTGTGCATCATCTTTAGAAGAGGCTTCCTTCTGGGACAACAACCATGCAGAACAATTTGATGCAGTGTGCGGCGTATGGTCTGCGCACTGACAGGCTGACCCCCCACCCCTTCAACCTCTGCAGCAATGCTGGCAGCACTCATAAGTCTATTTCCCAAAGACAACCTCTGAAAAGGATGCTGCACACGTGCACTCAACCTCTTTGGTTGATCATGGCGAGGCCTGTTCTGAGTGGAACCTGTCCTGTTAAACAGCTGTATGGTCTTGGGCACCGTGCTGCAGCTCAGTTTCAGGGTCTTGGCAATCTTCTTATAGCCTAGGCCATCTTTATGTAGAGCAACAATTCTTTTTTTCAGATCCTCAGAGAGTTCTTTTGGAAATTTACACTGTTATACAAGCTGTACACTTACTACTTTACATTGTAGCAAAGTGTCATTTCTTCAGTGTTGTCCCATGAAAAAATATATTTACAAAAATGTGAGGGGTGTACTCACTTTTGTGAGATACTGTATAAGCACAATTTCCCATAATGTTTCTCCTTAAATTTACTACAACCATGGAAGAATGTGTGTTGATCTGGCTGTATTGTCAGCCCTCTCTGATGGACTACAGAACTCCACCTATCCTCCACCCCTCTCTCTGTGCCTCTCCATATGCATACACTGGGATTGGTTTACAAAAAGCAAATAAGCTGTTCACTTAGCAAAGGAAATTGCACTTGAACTTACCCTTAGCTTAGTCAAAAAGATGATGCTCTGCTGACTTCCATCCTCCAATCATGTGCAAGCATAAATACTGTGATTGGGGTTTCTTTGCGAAGTACATTTTCACCACATTGACAAAACTAGGGGGACCTTTCCTTGCAAAACGAACAGCCTTTTTGTCTTTAGTAAATCAACTCCAATGACATATCCTAGCAAAACAATGCTGCCTTGCTTCCCTGGAGCCTGTCAATACATTGTGTGTAGGGAAAAAGCACTTGGGAGATATAGCTCTGGGGAAGGAAAGGGGGGGGGGGTACTTACATTACTAGCTTCCCTAGAGAAAGTTCCCAGCAGCTGCGCTTGAAGACATCTGGACATGATGTCCCAGGGAGTAACCAAATCAGTTTCTTGCTACAGGTGCAACACACTAGAGCAAATTTGGTTGGAAGCTGAAGAAAAAAAAAGTACCCCAGCACAGCAAAGCCACTGTGCTAACCAAAGCTACTGTGCTGTCCTAAAATCAATTTGCTATTTATTCATAATAAATCATGCCAATTTAAAATTTTTTATTGAAACAAGTATAAGAATGTCTTAACCTCGAAAAGACAATGGGATTGATTTACTGAAGGCAAATAGACTGTTCACTTTGCAAAGGAAGTTGCACTTTGCAAGGGAATGTTCCCTTAACTGTGTTGGAAATTCACTTTGCAAAGAATATTCAATCGCATGTAAGGGAAAAAAAAACATCATCTTGCTTGTACATGATTGGATGAGGCAAGTCAACAGAGCTTTGCCTCATTTGTTAAGCTAAGGGAATAATTCCTTGAAAAAGTGCAGACTAAGCTCTAGTAAATCAACCTCAATGTCCTTCTACTTGTAAAAGCAAATTGTATGTACAGTAGGGAAAATAATTCTTTGATCCCCTGCAAATTTTGTAAGTTTGCCCACTTACAAAGAAATGATGGGTCTATATTTTATAAATTTCAGAAAAAAACACATAAAACAAATGTTATAAATTGAGCTATTTGGAATGAACTCAACTCGCCGTGTTTGGAGGAAGAAAAATGCTGACTATGACCCTAAGTACACAATCCCTACAGTCAAGCACGGAGGTGGAAACATTTTGCTTTGGGGCTGTTTCTCTGCTAAAGGTACAGACTGACTTTGCCGCATTAAGGTGCCAATGGACGGGGCCATGTATTGTAAAATATTAGATGAGAACCTTCTTCCCTCAGCCAGAACACTGAAGATGGGTCATGGAAGGGTCTTTTAGCATGACAATGACCCAAAACATACCATCAAGGCAACAAAGGAGTGGCTAAAGAAGAAGCACATTAAGGTCATAGAGTGGCCTAGCCAGTCTCCAGACCTTAATCCTATAGAAAATTTATGGAGGGAGCAGAAAATTTGAGTTGCCGAGCGACAGCCAGGAAATCGTAAGGATTTAGAGAAGATCTGTATAGAAGAGTGGATCAAAATCCACCCTGAGATGTGTGCAAACTTGGTCACCAGCTACAAGAAATGTTCTACTTCTGTGCTTGCCAACAAGGGTTTCTCCACTAAGTACTAAGTCATGTTTTGCATGGGGATCAAATACTTATTTTACTCACTGAACTGCAACTCAATTTATAACATTTGTATCGTGTTTTTTTTTTCTGGATTTTTGGTTGATATTCTTTCTCTATCATTTAAAATACACCTATGATAAAAATTATAGACCCTTAATTTCTTTGTAAGTGGGCAAACTTACAAAATCTGCAGGGGATCAAATAATTATTTTCCCCACTGTACTGTTCTCCTCCATAATCTGCAATGTTTATAATAATCTGTAAAGAATGTGAACGAATTTCTAAAGCAGGTGCGGTGTTGGCTATCCCCGCCTTAAAGAAAGCTATGACATATCAGGTCCTATCATCTTCAATTGTTGGGGCTATGAGTGACCCACCCAGCTTAGGACTTTACCACACTAATAAATAATACTGAAAGTGGAAAATCCCTTTAAAAATTTACAAAGGTTGACTATTTAGTGAGCATTATGGGACAGCAATTACTTTTGTTACTAGAGCTGGTTGTGTCACCTTTGAGGAGAAGAACAATTAAACTCACCTTGAAAGTGGACAGGCCATAAAGTCTTGTGGTGTGAACAGTCTCAGGTGAAATATTTGTAATATTGGTAATAAAGTCCTCCAGGTATTTACAGGCTTGTTCCAGGTGTGTGGTGTTTATGATGATCTGCACAAGCTACAAAGCAGAAAAAACAACTCATAATAGGCATTTACCACCCGGTTCCACCTGATTTTATTCTACAGAGCTACTGTTCTTCCTATACTGCTGTAATTACTGTATTACAGGATTCAACCATGCTACATATAGCCCAGAGCTGTGCTCAGAGAACTATACAGCTTCCTTAATGCAGGGAGGAACACCCAAACCTTAGGGTTAAGCAAGTTTATGTAAGTAAATGCTTTTAATACAAACGTAATGACATAATGAAGACACTGACCTATGTGAAGTGACTGTCTTATTAAGCGTTTTTCAAACAGAATCATCTAGACCTGTAATTGTGCCACCTATACACCAACCATCCATAACATGATGACCCACCTTATATTGAGTAGGTCTCCCTTTGCCACCAAAACAGCCCTGTTTCATTAAGGCATGTACACCACTAGACCTCTGAAGGTATGCTATGGTATTTGGCACCAAGCTGGCAGTAGCAGATCCTTTAAGTAATGTAAGATACAAAGTGGGGCCTCCATGGATCAGACTTGTTTTTTCGAGCACATTCCTCAAATGCACTGGGATCTGGAGAATTTGGAGGCCAAGGGAACACTTTAAGCTTATTGTTGTGTTCCTTAAACCATTCTTGAACCATTTTTGCAGTGTGGTAAGGCGCATTACCCTGCTAAAAGATGCCACTGCCATCAGGGAATACCATTTCCATGAAGGGGTGTACTTGGTCAGCAACAATGTTTAGGTAGATAATATATGTCAATGACATCCACATAAATGGCAGGACGGTTTCCCAGCAGATCATTGCCCAAAGCATCATACTGCCTCCAAAACCTTGCCTAGTTCCCATACTGCATTCTGGTGCCATCTCTTCCTCTGGCAAAAAAGGCACATGCACTCAACCATCCACATAATGTAAAAGAAAACGTAATTTATCAGAGTCACCTTCTTCTTTTGCTCTGTGGTCCAGCTCTGATGCTCACGTGCACATTGTAGGCACTTGTGGCTATGGACACGGGTCAGCATGGGCACCCTGACTGGTCTGCAGCTACGCAGCCCCCTACACCATAAACCACAATGCACATTTTTTTCTCCTTTCAACACATCAACTTCAGGGACAACATGCTTACTTGCTGCCTAATGTAACCCACTGACTTTTAGATGCCATTGTAATGAGATAAATAATGTTTTTCACTTTATCGGTCTATGATCTTAATTTCATGGCTTATGTATTTGTTTATACAGTATATGCTTCTAGGTGCCAGGATATCAGGCAAAACATAGCATATCATTGCTTCATTCAAATAGATTGTAGTGTGTGTGGTGGTAGCTTAAAAATGTGCGTGTTTTGTTCAAAATATCAAACACTTTCTTGAAAGACATTGAAAACATACAACTTGACACATGACAGGTCCCATTTACACAGGCATACTTAAAGCAGAGCTCCGCCCAAAAGGGGAAGTTTCTCTTTAAGCACTCCACTCCCCCAAATATGCCACATTTGGCATGTCATTTTTGACAGCTACCTGATCCCACTTCCACTTGAGCCACCTAGGCGGCTCGAACGAAAGTTCTCCTCTCCCCCTCCCTCCTTGCAATCTTCTGGGACACGTCAGAGGTCCCAGAAGATTGCCCAACCAATGGGGAGGCGCTGTGCGGCTCGCGCATGTGCAGAGTGCACACCCAGCTGTGAAGCTGCAAGCTGTCACAGCCGGGCGCCCACACTTGCCGTGGAAAGGCTACGGGCGACTGCATTGCTGGACCCCGGGACAGGTGAGTGTGTGTTTATTAAAAGTCAGAAGTTACACTTTTTACAACTGCTAACTTTTAATAAGCACAAAAATGAGTGGAACTTTGCTTTAAGAGTACATGCATGCATAATTGTCCCCATGGGATGCACAGGTGTTTTGTGCATCCCTGTGCAAGCAATCCCATTCATGTAAATTAGGATACACGGATACAGCCGCTGCTTCCAATTTGACATTCCTGTGGCTGCAGGTGCAGGTCCTCCCCCCACATAAGTGTACGCTTAAGTACACCTGTGTGAACAAGGCCTTACATGCTTTGATGAATAATCAATTTATTTTCTGATTAATCTCTCCCGATATGAATATTTGAATTATAGTCAACAACCTAATCAATATGCCACATGATGATCAATCAAATTACAATCAGAGTCATAACCAAAGCATGTTAGTGGTGTAGATCAATGCATAATAAATAATTTTCCACCCTGGCTGATCGACTAAGTTTGATCGAATCCAATCTAAACTGAATCTAAATTGATCAGAAGAGAAATTATGGCAATTATTTTATTTGCGGATTTGTTCATTTTAATTGAATCATACATTGATCGGATAATAAAATGGAAGCATATAGGGCCTCCATTAGAAAGATTTAGTCCAACCGGATGAAAAGAGTTGAGATATGTGTGGGCACATAAGAAGTAAAAATCTTATTACGAAGAAAGTAAGTAACTGCTCTTTAAGAGACTACTAAATCCTAAAAGCTGAAGTTTAGTGAAATTTTTTCTTGAAGTGGAACTAAACCCTCCTATCCTTTTCAGCCAAGGAAGTTACCATCTTAGCCTTTGTTTGATCTGCAATTGCCATGGTGCTGCACAAGGGATCTGTTATGACACCAGCCATTTGATGGTTTAACAGTTTGGTTGAGAACACAAGCAAATGTGACAGTTTGCAATCCTGGCATGCTGGGAATGTATCTGTTTTTTTAACCCCGGTAAATCCATGGGTTAATTCCACTTTAAAAAAACAGCACCAGGGATGGTACTTACCATTAATGAAGAGTGCCCCGTGTGCTGGTGGCTGCTGTGTTAGGCTAAAATCTTCCAGTGCTGTAGGGCTTAAAAATGAATTTCAGTATTCTTAATGTTGGCCCCACTGCCCTTTCACCAGTACTGCCATCTCTGAAGGTCTGGCACATGTGCAGATGTGGCGAAGGGCTCTGCCCAGCCTTCGTGACCTAGCAGTGCTCTGTAGCACATCTGCAATTGTGCCATGAAAAAAAATTATTTTAAATATTGAAATGTTGAACAGAACATTTTTTCAACTTGCAACTTCGGCCTTGGTGAAGTTTCAGAAGCTGTTTAGGTGTGAAATGATGTGCAGATCTGTGGAAGGCCTAACCAAAAAATTCAGGGCCTTATTCAACTTGGGCCAGCCAAGACCCCCAAGGAAGGAGTAGTATGGCTCCATGCCCAAAAGGACACAAGTTTATTCTGCTAGCTTAGAAATGTTGCGGCAGGTACTCTTTCATTCTTGGTATTCGGTAGGTACATAAAGCAAATAATACTTACCTCAGTTAGACCTATATGAGGCTTTTTGATAAGGTTTTGCAATCCGCTATTTAAGGTTCTTGTGAGAAGTAGGTTGGTAGATTTCCTAAGCATATCATCAATTTCTGTCGAGCTGGAAAAAGGTCAGGAAAACATATGTATTAAACAGCACGGAACACCTAGAATACATCCTAAAATATGAATGAGATAAAATGTCCACAGAATGTGCTTTGTCTGCGGCTGCTGGTAACCCCGCCATTTCTCGGTTTCTTTCCACTGCAGGCGCCACCAGTAACAAACCTTTGACTTCTGCTCTCTGACACCGCCTCAACTGGGAATTATTACAACCCCACAATATGACTGTTTCTTTGTCTGCGGACTTATCTCTGAATCCATCAAGCAGCAGAAAACAAAACTAGGTTTCTGCTTTGCAAATGCGTAAGAGAAAAATCTAAAAATAATCCTATTTAGATTAGCTTCTGTCCCTGTCTTATCCTGAAACAAACCCCAAATTTGTCCAGTCAAAAAAGAAAATAGTTGAGATTATTTACATCTGATGGAAATTATATTTTGAAGTGTAGCTGTCATCAACACACAGCAGCAGCCAGAGTGATCTGCCCAATGAAGTTACACTGGAGATTTCCTCCCCTATATACAATATCTCACAAAAGTGAGTACACCCCTCACATTTTTCGTAAATATTTTATTATATCTTTTCATGTGACAACACTGAAGAAATGGCACTTTGTTACAATGTAAAGTAGTGAGTATACAGCTTGTATAACAGTGTAAATCTGCTGTGCCCTCAAAATAACTCAACACACAGCCATTAATGTCTAAACCGCTAGCAACAAAAGTGAGTACACCCCTAAGTTAAAATGTCCAAATTGGGCCCAAAGTGTCAATATTTTGTGTGGCCACCATTATTTTCCAGCACTGCCTTAACCCTCTTGGGCATGGAGTTCACCAGAACGTCACAGGTTGCAACTGGAGTCCTCTTCCACTCCTCCATGACGACATCACAGAGCTGGTGGATGTTAGAGACCTTGCGCTTCTCCACCTTCTGTTTCAGAATGCCCTACAGAAGCACAATAGGGTTTAGGTCTGGAGACATGCTTGGCCAGTCCATCACCTTTACCCTCAGCTTCTTTAGCTAGGTAGTGGTCGTCTTGGAGGTGTGTTTGGGGTCGTTATTATGTTGGAATACTGCCCTGCAGCCCAGTCTCTGAAGTGAGGGGATCATGCTCTGCTTCAATATGTCACAGTACATTTTATTTATTTCAGGTACTTATATAGCGCTGTCAATTTACGCAGCGCTTTACATATACATTACACATTCACATTCACATCAGTCCCTGCCCTCAATGAGCGTACAATCTAAGGTCCCTAACTCACATTTATACATACATAGTAGGGCCAATTATATAGGATCCAATTAACCTACAAGCATGTCTTTGGAGTGTGGGAGGAAACCGGAGTACCCAGAGGAAACCCACGCAGGCACAGGGAGAACATGCAAACTCCACGCAGGTAGTGTCATGGTTGAGATTCGAACCAGCGACCCTCTTGCTGCTAGGTGAAAGTGCTAACCACTACACCACTGTGCCGCCAGTACATGTTAGCATTCATGGTTCCCTCAATGAACGGTAACTCCCCAGTGCTGGCAGCAATCATGCAGCCACAGACCATGACACTCCCACCATCATGCAGGACATACTTGTCTTTGTACTTCTCACCTGGTTGCTGCCACACAGGCTTGACACCATGTGAACCAAATAGGCTTATCTTGGTCTCATCAGACCACAGGACATGGTTCCAGTAATCCATATCCTTAGTCTGCTTGTCTTCAGCAAACTGTTTGCGGGCTTTCTTGTGCATCATCTTTTGAAGAGGCTTCCTTCTGGGACGACAGCCATGCAGACAAATTTGATGCAGTATGTGGCGTATGGTCTGAGCACTGACAGGCTGACCACCCCAACCCTTCAACCTCTGCAGCAATGTTGGCAGCACTCATACGTTTATTTCCCAAAGGCAACCTCTAGATATGAAACTGAGCTCGTGCACTCAACTTCTTTGGTTGAACATGGCGAGGCCTGTTCTGAGTGGAACCTGTCCTGTTAAACCGCTGTATGGTCTTCGCCACCATGCTGCAGCTCAGTTTCAGGGTATTGGTAATCTTCTTACAGCCTAGGCCATCTTTATGTAGAGCAACAATTTTTTTTTCAGATCCTCAGAGAGTTCCTTGCGATGAGGTGCCATGTTGAACTTCCGGTGACCAGTATGAGAGTGAGAACACCAAATTTAACACACCTACTCCCCATTCACACCTGAGACCTTGTGACACTAATGAGTCACATGACACCAGGAAGGGAAAATGGCTATTGGGCCCATTTTGGACATTTTCACTTAGGGGTGTACTCCCTTTTGTTGCTAGCGGTTTAGACAATATGGCTGTGTTGAATTATTTTGAGGGAACAGTAAATTTACACTGTTATACAAGCTGTACACTCACTACTTTACATTGTAGCAAAGTGTAATTTCTTCAGTGTTGTCACATAAAAAGATATAATAAAATATTTACAAAAATGTGAGTCTCACTTTTGTGAGATACTGTATATTATCTGTGTCCAATTACTTAAAAAAAAAAAAGAAAAGTTAGAAATAAAACTACACTTTTAACCTTTTACCGACCACATATGGTAGGGCGCAGCATACACGCATAAAGGTGGCAAGAAGTTGTATGCTCAAAGCTAAGAGCGCTAACAGCTCTCAGTTAAGGCTTCTGATTGGGAGCTAGCATTGCAGGCTCCCGATCATGTGACCGCCGTGAGAGCCAATCACATAGTCACATGATACAGACGCAACACTTAAGGGGTTACACATAACATTGATTGATAATAATAATACTGAAAGCACTAAAACATTACATATATGGTCATTATTCAGACGAACAGTGTAAAGATCACATGTCAGAGACTGACAAAAGGACCGTTCAGATGAGGCAAAAGCGTGGAGAAACTGGTGTCATAGAAGCACACAGGGCACACTAGGAGTCACTAGATGACACAGGATGCTCTGAGGTGCACTGGAGTCACAGGGCACATAGAGCCACACAGGAACAATAGAAAACACAGAATATTCTGAGGTGCACTGGAGTCACACGGCACCCAGGGGCCCACTGGGGTGTATAGAAGACACAGGATATTCTGAGGTGCAATGGAGACACACGGCACATAAGGGGAAAATTGGGGTCAATATAAGAATCAGCATACTCTGAGCTGCACTATAGTCACACGGCACATAGGGGAACACTGGGTACAATAAAAGACCCAGGATACTCTGAGGTGCACTGGATTTATATGGCACATAAGGGAACACTGGGGTCAATAGAAGACACAGGATACACTGAGGTACACTAGAGCCACAAGGCAAATTGGGACACATTGGGGCCAATAGATAATACAGAATGTTCTGGGTTGCACTGGAGTCATGGAGGTGCAGAGGCATCCCTAACACATTGGCACTGGATGACACTTGGATATTCAGGGGTGCTCTGGCGTCATGGGGCACAATTTGCACACTAGAAGTCATGGTGTACCCAGAGGCTAGAACAGAGAACTGGTAAAGAAAGGGGATATAGGTAAGGCCAGAAGCAGGGGAGGTTCAGCTGAACCATGCATGAACCATTACATTGCTTGAATGCAGAGCCATGCGTCATCTTACAATTTCAGGCCGCATCAATCAGAAGAGCTGTCGCCTGATTGACTACAGCGCTGATCAGGATGTCTGCCTCCTGACTGGTCGTGACACCGGCAATATGGGTGAAACCAGAAAATTCCAGCAACCACGCACCAAAGAGGAAGCCCAGTGCTAGATGTCCGGAGAGGTAAGTGTATAAGCAATAATAAAGTGCCACATAAACCAACCAAATTTGAACTCACAGAAAACAGAGCAGTAAAGGAGGAATTCTGATTAGTTGCTATAGGTTACTGCATTTGCACACTGCAATATGGCTAACCGGATAAACCTCTAACTTAAACAAATCATATGAACATTCCCAAAGATCTAAGGAATGTATTTTAGATCCCTAAATGTACACAGATTTCTGTCCTATGTTGTTACACTGTCTCTCTCCAATACTGATTCAAAACAGGAAAGGTGTAGACCAGAGGTTTATTTAGGTTTTGTGCTCCCCTAGGCCTAGCTAAACTCATGCACCCTCTTATTTAAATATGACCCACCCTTCCTGTCAAGGCCACACCCCTTCCTGTTTAAGATCCGCCCTGTCATCTGTAAACCGGCACTGCGGTGGTGTGCACTGAAAAAGTACTGCGTGCAGTAATTTTTTCCAGCGCAGCATGAGTCATGGCAGCCAATAGAACTCTATAAATGTGACAATTCAATAAAGTTTATTTGCAAATAAATAAATAACAATGCACTGCACTGGTATCAGTGCACAACACTGCGCTGGTCCTGCTGCACACCTCACCACACCCCACATGTTGCCACACAGCGGCTGTTGTGAATGGACCCTAAGCTCCTGTGTTGAGAGGCTTTTGCTTGCTTCAAGTAGGTTTTCAATACCTATGCAAGTCTATTGCAATGCAAAATCTGCATGAAGCACAGGTAAATGCAGGTCTGGAGGAGGTCAAGTGCACCTGTCAATGAATCCTGAATGATCATAGAAACATCTCAAACTGATGTCAGAACAAATGTCAGTGCGAAGTGATAACAAAAGTACTTGTGATGGAAGTGCTCCTATTCACCTGCTAAAATACCACTGAATGGCATCACATTGGGCCAGCAGATAGAGTTGGGCTAGATTATGGGATATACAATGCTGATCTGACCACACAGGTCTTGGCTGTCAATGCCACTTATCCCAGGAGGAACACCAGGGATGGGGACCGGCCATTTGAAGGTGGTCATGTGACATTCACTAACCAGTTTCATAGTCAAAAAATGAGGACTCAATAAGGGCAAAAATTAGCCCAAAATATATCAACACACAGACTGAAAGATCTTTAACCTGTGTATGATAAGTTAAAATACATTTTACTAAAAACAAAAAAAACAGGATTAACCTCCCTGGCGGACTGATTAGGTCAGAATTTTTGTGCTAAAAGCGGTACATTGATTTGCATGGAAATATTTTATATTTCATTGTTATTATATATATATATATATATATATATAATATTGTTTTATATTTTAGGCCTGTAATTCTTAGGAATAACCCACTTAAATCTGTCTAGTAGACATCTCTCAATAATATAATCAAATCAAACCAAAAACACTAAAATATGTACAAACAAGGGGTGCAATATTACTAGTCACTGTAATAATGGTTTAGTAAACATCTCGGGTATGAAATATTTTGAAACATGGGACTGCACAAAGTCCGACGTCACAATAGGGACAATAGTATCTGGTTTCTTTTCTTATTTTCCTTCCACTGTCCTCTCTTTTTGAGCAACAAACCACGCACATCCTTGTAGGTTCCGACTTTTTCTCAGTTGGTGGGATGTAGTCCATGAAGTGACGACCAGTTAAGCGTTCCGGGTTGACAACGCCAACAGCACGACGTCCAGATCTGTTCACAGCCATTGATGGTGTTTGGTGACTCCGAAAGATTTGTTCGGCAACTTTCCAAATAAAGTCCGCATGAATCAAAGACTTGTCACTTTTTTTTTTTTTTTTAAGCAGAATGTATGGATTTCACAAGCATTGCTCATGAAGATGTTTGAAGATCTTTTTATAGTATTTTTTTGCTGCTTCCTTATAGCTGGGTAGAATGTCATTGCTTGGTCGGCTCTGATGACACCTCCCATGGTGTTGTAGTCTATCACTACTTGTGGCTTCATTACTTCTTTCCCACCTTTCATGCGTACCATAACAGTGGAGGTGTTATGCACTGTACTGATTAGGCATACATCTTCCTTGTCCCGCCATGGCAGTGCCATCATTTTGCCTTTCTGCCAGGCAACCATTTTTCTTCAGCTTCTTTTTGACAAACATTGGCGGCAAGTCGCGCTGGTTAGCCCTTGCGGTTCCATAGTCATCAGTTTTGTTCTGCAGTAGAACCTCATAAAGTTTAGGAGACGTATAAATGTTGTCTGTTGTTACACAATAGCCCTGATTTAGCAATGGCTCAATCAGTGAAAGAACAGAAGATGTTGCCACTCCATAATTGCTTTTGATGATTCGCACAGCATGTAGGATTTTACACCAAATCGTGCCCTCTTTGATGCAATGTATTGCACTCAGCTGAGCCTTCCCTTGTTGGCCATTAGACTTTCATCTATGCAGATGTCTCTTTCTGGCACATAGCTCCGTTGGAAATGCTGTAGAATCATTTGATATACTTCCCAAATTATTTCAGTTTTGGTGCAGGATGAGTTGTTTCATCAAATTCTTCATTATTTTCAAAGTGCAGATATTTCATTATGAGGAAAAATCTGTATTCTGACATGACCGTGCCAAAGAATGGAGTGGCAAATAATGAATTGGTTGTCCAATACTACTTCTGCAGGGGTTTTCCTACCACTCCCTGAAGAATTATTAGGCCCAGAAATTTCCAAATGTCATCTTTGGTCACTGATTCCCACTTTCTGCATCTTGCAAACCTCTGATGCATAGCGCATTGTTGGTCTTTGTACCAGTTGGTCTCGGTAACAATTTTTTCAATAACCTCATCGGTCAAAAACAATTGGAGGTATGCCAAGGGGTTGTCATGGTCAACACCAACTTTTTATACCAGATGCTCCTGTAAATGGAAATCTTGGGGGCGCTGCCTGATCTGTACCGCAGTCAATAGAACACCAAGTGCACACATTGCTGAGCTCAGTTGCAGAATTGTCGCTGTCGTCACTTTCCGTACCTGATGACGAATTTTCCCACAAATAGCTATCGTTCAGTTCTAAGTGACTCAGTTTCACTGTCACTGTTTTCCAGTCTATCTAAAAGCGCTTTAGCGCAAAAAGAACGCTTTTTTGGACGCCATGGTCGTTCTCAATTTTCCAGGCACAAAGAACTGGAAAAGCACAGGCAGGGCACTGGAAAAGTCAGCAGGTGAAATTCTGACGTAAATTACTTGATACAGTGTAATCCATTAGGATAACAACTTCGTATCATGTCATTTATTTTATTTACTTTTTGAATTCCACCCCCCTGCGTCGCAACGCTCGCAGGGAAGAGAACTGGAAGACAGGTGCCGGCACGGCCCAACACACAACGGCCGAGACAGAGTGAGGATGTCTGGAGGATGGCTGGGGAGGATGGCGAGGGATAGCAGGGGAAGGTGAGCTTTATTGTGGGGTAATCTCGAGTGTGGCTCGGGGTTACCGCTTTTGGTACACTATATTAACCCCCGAGCCACACTCAGGAATACCACTAGGGAGGTTAAATGGGATACAAAATTTTCCTATAGAGAAAAACCAGCAGGTTGCAAAAACCATGAGCAAAAAAAGTATACAGACCCGCTTTACTTCTCATCCAGAAGACTACAACGCCCGGTATTTTCATTACACGATAACACCGGAGCTCTCAAGATTTAACCCTATCAATTCAAGGACAACAGGTAAGATTCATTAGCACTCAGTATGAGTATGTCTGACTCACAAGGAAATAATCCCATAATCACTTTATACAGTATCTCACCAAAGTGAGTACACCCCTCACATTTTTGTAAATATTTTATTATATCTTTTCATGTGACAACACTGAAGAAATGACACTTTGCTACAATGTAAAGTAGTGAGTGTACAGCTTGTATAACAGTGTAAATTTGCTGTCCCCTCAAAATACCTCAACACACAGCCATTAATGTCTAATGGACAAATGGACCAGAAGGCGCACAGAGCCTTTCTGCAAGCTGCTCCCCAGCCAACACAGAGCTGTGTGAACCATATCCATTGAGAGGCGGGCACAATCTCCTGTCCTGCAAATTGGATGCAGAGAAACCCGAATCCAATTGGATGTGGAGAACCCACATCCAATTCGCAACAGTGTGAACCCTGCCTAAATCTCTTTTCCTACAGAAGTATAGAGTGCCCCTTGTCCTCTTTGATTACCTTAAAGTAAATAACTCTACACCAAGTTCACTATACGGACCCCTTATGTATTTATACATGTTGATCATATCCCCCCTTAATCTCCTCTTCTCAAGAAAGAATACATTTATTTCCTCTAATCTTTGCACATAACTGAGCTCCTCCAAGTCTCTTATCAGTTTGGTTGCCCTTCCCTGCACTCTCTCTAGTTCAATTGCATCCTGTTCAGGGCTGCGGTTAGAAATTGTGGGGCCCCGTACACAGAACAGGCCTTCCCTGAAAATATCAAAACAATGTATTCACTAAAAATACATGAAAATCATTATTAGTGGACAGAAACATAACACACCTTACAAAGTTCCTGCTAAATATAACTGCATTGAGTTAATAAAGTTCTGGGTGTAAATGAGGTCTTGGGGCTCATGCACATAGGTGCTGTGGCATGTTTTTTTTTTTTTATGTGGCTATTGTTGTGTGCAGGCAGCCTATGTTATGCTATGGGGATGCAGCAACTGTACAAACACAGTCTCCGGTCCTAATTTAACAAGTGCGTGGGTGCAGGTGTACGGCCCCAAACACAGACAGTGCATTCGGGGTCACTCACCCACACCTGCACACTTATCAAATTAGGACATGCGGCTGGGTTCATACAGCTACTGCATTCTCATAGAATACCAGGCGGCTCTGGCCACACAAACTACTCATTCACAGGGAACCCATGTGAATAAGCCCTTCAACTTTTTTTTATTATTTTTTCCAATTTTTTAAATTATGTTCCACAATTTATTTTTAAAAATGTTTAAATTATGCTTTACAATTCTTTTTTTTCCAATGCTATTGGAATTGGGGGGGGGGGGGAGGGCACCTGGGTGAAAAGTCAGGAGTCAGGAGCCTAAATCTCTCCTTCAAGACAGAGAAAGGAATTGAGGACAATTTCTTTCTCTGTAGCCTCAGCTGCCCTGAAGATAAATGAACAGGAGACAGCGGCTCCGGTCTATTCATAAACTGAAGCAGAGGAAACACAGTTTTGAACGGACACAGGAGCGATCTGTACTGAGTGATTGGGCACAAGGGGGAATCAGATATGGAGGGTGATCAGTGCGGCAGGGGGGACAACTACAGAACAATGCACTGTGTCTGGGTCTCTCCCTCCAGCAGATAAAAGCCAGTGGCAAGGAGAGGGGGAGAAACTGACTTTCAGCTGCTGGAGGGAGAGACACAGTACATCATTCTGAATTTGTCCTCTCATTCCACCACATTGATCCCCCTGCTGTCTGGGCCCCCTGTGTGCCCGGGCCCCCTACGGGAGGCCTGGTGGTACCCCCCTGTCGGCGGAACTGATCCCGTTTAGAATAAATGGCTTGATAATATTAGGCTATATTTTACTATACACCAGTGGCTATGGATAAACATCTGGCCAGAGGAGCAAAAAGCAGTAAGGAATGATCCTTTTATGTGATGGAATGAATTATGTGAATACCTTCTTTTTTTAAAAGGCTTTACTGTGCTTGGTTCCATGTAAAAAATGATTCTTAAAGCTGCTCATACATGGGGCAGTTTTCTCCATTCGGCCAGCCGGCTGAATGATAAAAACTGACCTGATTCCCTCTCCTCGACCCCCCCACCTTTGCTGTGTCTTTGTATCTATTGACTGCAGCGCTGATGGAACTGAAAGCAGAGTTCAGGCCTCAAATACCTTTTTTAACTAAAAATACCCCTATAATACTAATCCATCGCCCTTTACAGAACCGCTATTCTCATTCTTACAAGGTGTACAGTATTGGATTTTAGTCAAAATCGTACTTTTAAAAACGCTGTCTGGGCGCGGCTATCTTAGACGTGGGCATCTGAAGCCAAAGTAATTTGCTGTATCCTTCTTCCTGATTCCAGGGAGTGTTCTGGGAATTCTTCCTGATTCCAGCCTCCTGGGAGTGATGACAAACAGCTCCCAGGATGCAATGCAAAGGCGGAAGTGATGTCGGTGGCCGCGGCCACAGAGGAGGGAGAAGGAGGAAGTACAATCAAAAATGCCCTGAAAATAAGGTAAGGGACCCCTGAAAAAAATTGAAAATGCCCAATTGCTGATCAGCATAGCTAGCACTCCAGGAATCACTAAAGTTGCAAAATAGGCCGGAACTCCTCTTGAAATTCTCCAGCAGTCCCATTCATGACAAGTCAATCGATAGATTTAATTATTATGAACGGAACGCCCATACATACATCAAAATCCAGCCGGTTTGCTCCATGTATGGCCACCTTTATGACTCTGAACTATTAAACACACGGATTGTGTCATTGTTTCCTTTGAGCTGACACCAGATCGTATCAGAACGGTGTGACGCTGAGTTGTTGTGGGCACACGTCAGTTAATTAGCGCGGTGACACTTTATAATTGCTGTAGTGGGCTATTTCTTCACCTCTCGCAAACTGTTTGTCTAATTTTGACATGCAGTTAGTCGGTGTATACTCTACCTGTGTTTTGTCAGTAAATATTTACAGGTTAGGTCAAAAGGTTACTCGTTACTATGTGTAAATTGTACTCGGGATCAATTAAGGATGTGTGAAGCTCTGCTCATTTCCATTCATTAACAGATAAGAAATGAGAGATAAGCTGGAAGGTGGCTTCTGGCTGCTGTGTTTTCAAGCTGAGCTCTCCAATGTTATTCTATCAGATTGAAAGCAGGCCAGGTAGAGAAAGACAATTACAGAGAATGCGTATCACAATAGAACAGGTTAAGCTGCTCAGACTAAACAAACAGCTCATTTGGTCAGTGCTTATATACAGTGTAGAGGACACAGATAATGAGCATTATACGAGATCCTGGACGGTCGTGGATACTTTCATTCTCTTTGCTCGGATGCTATTTTAGACGGTAAATTTTACGGATGCCATTTAAAAGGATCGACCTTCACTAAGCAGACATTTTATTATAGGGTAGATACTGGCGGCATGATCCACCTACTGACATCTTATATCTCTCAACGTTTCAAACAGCGAGATCTCTGCATGAAGGGTCCCGGCTTCACTTACATCAGCATCTGGCAAATGTAGGTACTTTGGGATTTTACTAAACTAGGCTGACCCTTTAACCTTTCACTACCACGTGCCAGCTCTAATAGCTGAGCTTAGTTTTCTATGTAGAAACCCAAAGGTTAAAATGGAACTAAGAAAAAAAAAAGAGATTTGACTTTCAAAAGCCTGTTCACACCATGCGCAGAGACGCACGTACAGTATTTATTATGTACGTCTTTGCAAGGACACAGGAAATAATTATTCTCTATGTGCGCTGTTCACACCATAAGGCTCCATTCACACTGCCACGACTTGTCAGGCGACTTGTCAGCCTGACAAGTCGCGGTCCATGCACTGCTACAGGACCCGTTCTAATAGGAGCGACACAAGTCGCTCCAACTTAGAAAAAGGGTCCTGTACTACTTGCATTGACTTAAATTATGTGAAGTCCGTGCAAGTTGCGCCGAAGTTGCGGTGCACGGGACTTCACAGGTCGCCCCCGAAGTCGTGCAGGATTCGTGTCGCTTCAGTGTGAATGCGGTCTTACACTGCTGTCTCATCAGTTTTTTATCCATTTAGAAAATTGCAGGCATGTTGTGCAGAGTAAAGTCACACAGTACTAGTGTTGTGGTGTGAACAGGGCACATAAAGAACAATGGTTTTCTTTGTGTCCTTGAAGAACGCGTACAGAAAAACTCACGCTTCTGCACATGATGTGAAGGAGGCCTTAAGAGTTATAGTAGCAATAATAATAATAATCATTACAGTATTTTATACTATAAAACGAGAGGCGATATGACAGCAGTATATCAATGCCTCAATGAAGAACCCAGCGTAGGATGAAAACTATTCAGTCTCAGGGAGTATAAGAGCACACTAAGAGATTGGAGGAGAAGCCGTTTAACCTTAAGCTGTATAGAGGGTTTTCACTGTCAGGGCGATAAAGATGTGAAACTCTCTTCCACAATTGGTGGTGTCAGCAGAAAGTATTGATAGTTTTAAACCATTCTTTAAAACGTGCATCTTAGTGATCACAACATACAAGGATATGGGAAATGATTATCGACCTTGACACACGTACACCTACACAGGTTGAATTGGATGGACTGGTGTCTTTATTCAACCTTACCTACTATGAAACTACAATTGTTAATGCTCCTGGACAATTATTCATTACAACCCTAATAGAAATTTCTTAAAACTCATCATTTTTGCATAACTACAAATCTCAACTGTTTAATCTATTTTTATCTGAGGAGACACTCTTACATGGTTAATTTCAGTGCTGGCCGAGATGACCAGAAGCTCTGAGGGCAAAACAGTTACACTGTTAAGACAGCTAAACAAATTTCCCATAGTGCACCGCCTGCCAAGAAGGTTTGTGACTAGCAACATCGATGATCTTGAAGATTCCTCCATCCATCTGAAGTCAGCCTTTCTTGACTGGAGTCTTCTCAGGGGGTACAGGGTAGGTTTTAGTAGCAACCACCCTAACCCTTAATGATATAGTACTGGATGTGTTTTCTTCACATGCAAAGAGATTTGAGCTTGCCTCAACTTGGCTGCTATGGCATTTGTTACACCACTGGCTGATAAATTCAAATCAGTCTGACTGTTCGCCCCAGAAAACCAATGTGTGCAGCCAATGTGTTGCTGTGGTCTTAAAGGACAAATATCTAAAAACAAAGTGTTCGTTTTTTTATTCTGTGATTTTTTTTCTAAAATAACTACATACTGTATGTGGATTTTGAACCCTCTATACATTAGATATCTTTTTTACTATTATTCATAAGCCTTTAATAATTAAAATATTTGTATAACATTCTATGCCAGGGGTGTCCAGCCTGCCGCCCAAGGTGGATACGAATGCAGCCCAACACAAAATCGTAAACATTCTTAAAAATTTTGATTTTTTTTTGGGGAAAAATGTGTTTACACTTAGTGAACACATGTGGCTAAAAAAAATTGACAATGTCTCTTTACTGGACTTTTATACGTTTTATCTTCCCAAAGAAAAGTATCTCAGTCTTTACAATCACGCCTTATTCATGTCAGCAGTTTTTGGCAGCAGCTGTATTTGTGAGCAACTATTTTCAAGGATGAAGGGCAAAATTAGATCCAAAATATCTGATGAGTACCTTGAGAATTCATTAAGAATTGCTACCACATCCATCCAACCAGATATTGATGCTTTGGTTTATCAAAAACAGTGTCAAAGCAGCAAGTTCCCCGTTGGGGGTGTCGGAACCCACAATGATTCACCACACTGCTCTACCCGTTTCAAAACCCCCAGATTTTGCTTACAGCTGGGATATCTCTATATATATATATATGACCTTATATCTGCTGTATTTGTTCCTCATGCCTTATTAACCTCTTTTTTATGTGAATTCTATTTAGCCATGTTTTTCATGTTGCAACACTTGTATGCTCACTTTTTGCTTACTTTGCCTTGTACTGGTTTTTTGTACTATTCTAAATGTTCAATAAACTGTTTAAAAAAAAAAAAAAAAAACAGTGTCAAATATCGCACTAGTCTCCCTTTTTTACTTTTATAATAACAAATATTATCAAAGAAATGAAGTTGTATAACTCAGATAGGTACATTATCTATATCAGTGATCCCTAACTTGTGATCTGACCAACTTTTTCTGCTCATCAGCTATCCTTATTGTTAGTGTATATTATGTGTGGCCCAAAACAATTCTTCTTCCAATGTGACCCATGAAGATCAAAAAGTTGGACACCCCTGTTCTATTCTCTGTTGCATTTCTACTTTAGTACTAAGTTTACAAAGCAGAATGGGGACTTAAGACAGCACATGTATGTCACTGCCAATGACGCAAGACTGTAAAAGGTTATCACTCACTTCAAAGCTCATCTAATGGATCTTTCCTGGGTTTTCACACTTGCTTAGAAGCCAAGGAAATACCAACATAATGCGGCACACAGAAGTACTACTACTAAGAGTGAATGTTTTAAAAAATGAACAGAAAAAAAAAAATGAGTAACCCATTTCCTTCCTAGTGTAATCAAGTCCCCACCATCAATGTAAAGACACAACTGTCAAATCCAAAGACATGCTGGTAGGTTAATTGGATCATGTATAAAAAAAAATGTCCCTACTGTGTATGTATGTGAGTTAGGGACCTTAGATTGTAAGCTCCTTGAGGGCAGGGACTGATGTGAATGTACAATGTATATGTTAAGCGCTGCGTAAATTGACAGCGCTATATAAGTACCTGAAATAAATAAAAAAAATAAAATAAATGCAAACGCTTTTTATAAATCAAGATTGTTGAACTCAAAAAATGCAGGTTGATATAACAGCATTCGTAGGTAAAATGAACAAACTGACTTAAAAAGCAATGTTTTTTCCTACAGTTGTCCATTTTAGAAAATTTATTAAATCATTTAGTTTTTATTGTAACCTTAAAGTGAATTTATGAGGCAAATAAATAGGCAAATGAATAGGGCAAAAAAAACTATACAAAATGCGGTAACTCTTATCAATCCTTTCAGACCTTCTAATACCAGTTAATGCTGAGGCTTTATTAGAGAACTATCATATTCTGCAATATGTCTACAGTATGTAATATAGTACATGTCTACTACTGACAACCTGCTGTCAGTGATCATTGGTAAATAGGATTAACTTTGCCATTCATGATGTAAAATGTATAAGAATGCTTACCTTCGATGAATCGATTCAGAAAATTTAAGGCTTGCATAAATAAACTCTTTGACTTGCATATATATCTGTGGTACTGAGTGAGACATGGGGAGCTTCTTTGGAAAGGATAGCTTAAAAAAACAAAAAAAAAAACATGTTATCCCTGTGCAAGTATATAATGTATAATCGTCCAAAAATCAGCTATGTTACATAGTAAACCTAAAGTTTGAAGACTCTAGAGGCTACCTGACTCTTGTTTCACACAACCAAAAGCCGTACTCACAGGGCCATGTCAATAATAACATCTAAAGGAGAAATGCTTTTCATTGTCCATAGCAACCAGGCATCCCATTTCTCTATGATACTGCACTCTGGGGTATAAAGTGGGGTACACAATAGTAGAAAATCTGCCGAAAATTCCCGTCCGCGGTAAAATCGTCCGATTTTTGCCTAGTGTGTACACAACTTTCAGCAGCCGATGCCGACATTTTCAACGAAAGAAAACGGAGGGACAAACACCAAAATTTTTATTGTCCGTCCCCAGACGACCAATTTTCGTTTAATGTGTATGCAGTACGTCTGTGAAAAATCAGATACGCATGATCTGAAGTTGCTGACGACCCGGAAGTCTATGAACAAATGTCCCAAAAAAAATAAAAAATAAAAATCGGACGTGAAATTTTGTGAACATTATGCACTGTCAACTAAAAACGGTTATTACCGCTGAGCATGAGAGAGAAAAATCGGAGGATATTTCGTCCGATTTTCGTCAAGTATGTACGAGCCTTTAGAGATAGTCTGATTGGTTGCTTAAGAAGCTCTGCAGACTTCCATCATCCAATCATGCGCAAGCACAAAAATACAGATTTTTTTTTTCCTTGCACATGATAAGTATTTTTTGCAAAGTGAAATTGCACAGCATTCTCTGAACCCAGAGGAAGGTTCCCTTGCAAATACTTCCAAAAGTGAACAGCCTATTTACCTTTAGAAAATCAATCCACTTGTATTTCTTGAAAAGAATACAGACACTTTCTGAATGGAGGTGTTGCACAGTGAGTAATCGCTGTGCTCCAGGCCTGACTGTTAGTTTCACCACCAGAACTTTATTGGTGACATCACTTTCAGAGGCTGCATGTAAGTAACATTCTTTAGGCCCTGTTCATACTTCTGTGTTTTGCAGCTTGTTTGCTCGAAGCTCAAAAACACTCAACAAGCAAATACCTATTGTTTTCAATAACCCTAGTTCACATCTGAGGGTCCTGTCACTGTAGCAAAACTACTACTTTTCGGGCAGAATGAAGCATTTTTGTTCCAACAGACTTCAATTGAAATGCCTGAAAAGCGCGACATGAGCTTTCCTAAAGCCTTTTGTTGAGCATTTTCTGCTCCAACAGCGGCTCTTCTCCCCTTTTTCAGCAGCACCCCACACTTTTTAGCAGAAAAACGCCTGAAAAACACTTGAAAACGTGTTGCTTAGGTGTGAATGTATACTTAAGAAAGAAGCCATCAGTGGGGCAAACATCATTAGAGGTACCTTATCTGTGCCTAGCTAATTTCCCAATTAAGTTTTTTGCCCACACTTCAATTTAAGGCCCCTTTCACACTGTTCGCTCCGTCGGCAGACTCCGTTTTTCTCAGCGGTGAGCAGGCGGATGGTAGCTCTGTCTCCGCTCTGTGTGCGGAGATGGAGCTGTCAGGTTCCCACTGTCCTCTATGGGGGAATCGGATGAGAACAGACCGCCTGTCCGTTCTCATCCGATCCCATCCGATCCGGTCCGCCAGAGGGATGGAAAATAGGGTTTCCATCCGTCCGGATTTGACGGACAGGATCAGATCGGATTTCAGCGGACATGACTCTGCTGACATCCACTGCCCCATTGAGATGCATGGGGCATCCGCTCAGATCCACCTAAAAAACTGACAGGCGGATCTGAACGGTTCGCATGTGTCAAAAGGGACTAACTGGTTTCCCAACGCACCTCTGTAATGCCTTGTACACACGATCAGATAATCAGACGACTTATCGTTCGCATTTTGTGGCATAATACTAATATCGAATTTAACAATGCGTACTAAAACGTATGATTTTTTTCATAAAATTCTGGAAAAAAGCTTCCTGTTTGTGTAGTTACATATCAGAAGTGATACCATATATGTGTGATTACCTGATCATGTGTACAAGGCATTGGCATCATGCGTGGTCTTTGTCTATCGATTTTTATCGAACGCATACTGTACTGATTATACGATCGTTGTTCGATAGGCTACACACAAGAAAAGTTTTCTTGTTTGTCCCTTCAGATATTGTTGGACGAACTGTCTTGATCGGCTGTCGAAAGCTGTGTACTAACGATCAGATTATCATGCGATCAATTCGAAAACTATTACAGTATTTTCTTTTGATTATCTGATCGGTTGTGTACGAGGCATAAGTATTGCTCACCTTGTCACCTTCGGGATCTTGAAAAGGAAATTTGCTGACTACAGCTCTGTACTCTTCTTCATTAGCTACTGGAATTGGACTGTAGTTGTCAGCCTCAAAAATTTCCCTATGAGCAGAAAAACAAAATGGCATTGCATGTTAAATGAGTAAAGTCTTTGTAATGTTGGCCATGCTCTCAAATATTGTGCCTCCATGGCACATTGGAGAAGGCATACGTAATAGAGAAAAGCAGCATTTCCTAATATTATAATGAGCTAAGCAAACTAGCTTTAATTTAAGGCGCCTGTAAAAGAAGACTTTTAATACTTTCTGGTCCCACTGACTATGCACTCATTTTCACTGACTTGAAAAGCAAGCTCCAACAAAGAATCAATAAACATATACATATAAATATATATATGGCACAGTTGTGGAACCATAAAAAAAATATGAATAATATCGAAGAAAAGTAAATGGAGTAGAGTGTTTTTTCCTGTATGGATCTACAACAGAGCATATAGTGGATCATATACATATGAGGATTACAGAGCGATGTGTGTTTAAGGAATTGAAACATTAAACATCATACAAGTAAATGGGGGTTGATTTACTAAAACTGGAGAGTGCAAAGCTTGATGCAGCTGTGCATGGTAGCCAATCAGCTTCAGCTTGTTCAATTAGGCTTTGACAAAAAATTCAGAAAGCTGATTGATTTCTTTGCAGAGCTGCAGCAGATTTTGCACTCTCCAGTTTTAGTAAATCAACCCAAAAGTGTTTGCAGTGAGTTAAATTTATTAAAGTCCTAATAAAGGTTTTATACTGGAACGAATAAAGTTGTATAAAATGCAGTTTCCATTGGCAGAATATTCTTTTTTTGGGATACGTAAAGGAAGGTGTAATCCTGTGATTAACAAACTTCCCGGCCCTGGGTGGCTACACGCCTCAATTTTATCTGTGGAGGGATGTATGATTGTCAACTTAACTGGACTTCAAATAGGTCAGCTTTTGTTCGTCTCTGTTACTTACACATGGAATGATGGGCTTGGTAGTTTACATAGGAAAGATAAGATAAGTTTTGCTTTCTATCCCGCTCATGGAAACTGACAAGGACACTTTTTCTGGTAGGATCAACTGGTATTTTATGTACTTGCGGAAAAAGTTCTTAGCCTGAAAATTGGCAACTAATGCAGTCACCACATCAAGGACTAGTAAGCTGCAATACATAACTGTTTTGTCCTTGGGTTTAGTTATTCTTTACAGAAGATCTCCACCATTTCTATTTAATCTGACCACAACAAAGAATGCAATTTAAAGTACTGTATAACAAAAGTTTTTCTGTAGTTTTATACAGAGTGGAGAGGGATTAGGACACCAGGTATTTATTACCACCTGTGTCTCCATTAGGGAGATTCGCCCTCTCTATTTATCCTGGGAACCATTATCACCGAGAGTGAAAATGAGAGAAAATCTAAAATTTTCCAATAGAGACACTAGTTCTGGTGAACCTGCAAAATACCAGGGATTTCCCTCACTTTGGAGAAATTCCGGAACCTTTCCCAGGCTCTCCCATCCCATTAGGATGCTCCAAACCAACACAACTGATCTGATCGCATACACTGAGAAGAACTGAGGAACTTAAACTTCCTTCCCCCTTCTCTGACATCAGAACCTGGAAGCAACAAGGATTGTGCCACTTCTAGCTTTGGTTTATTTACAAGCAGTTTGATAAGATGCTTTGGAGGCCAGAGGAGAGATATGGGGTCTAATAGACCCCAGATCTCTCCAAAGAGAGGACCTGTCACAGCTCATGCTATCACAAGGGATGTTGAACATCCCTTGTAGCAATATGGTTGATCCAAAAATAAATAAATGTACAGTAGAATCATTTTTTTTTTAAATAAAATAATATATATATTTTTTTAAGCTCTCATTTCCCCTCCTCCCCCCTGCTTATGAGCAAATGCAAATTTGCATGTGCATGTAGGTCCTGCACACATATTTAACCAGCAATCGCACCACACATCTGAGGTATTGTTGAGAAAATCAGAGAAAGAGCCCTTAAACGTTGCCTATGGATAATTTATTGTACCATAGTTTTGTCAGCATTCCACGGGCTTGTGCAATTTTAAAGCATTTGGTATCTATTTGCTTGGCGTAACATCATCTTCTATATGTTACCCAAAAAATTTGGCATTATATTGGGTTTGTGTTCAATAAGATCCAATAAAGTGTATTCTTCCAAAAATATTGTGTTTATAAAAAACCCTTGTGCAAATATCATGCGACATAAAAATTGCAAAACCCCCCATTTTATTCTGCAGGGCCTCTGTTTAAAAACATAATGTTTGGGGGTTCTAAATCATTTTCTAGCAAGAAAATGCTTTTTACAAACATTTTAAAAAGGGTTTTACATGTATGTCAGAATTGGCCTGGACACAAAGCATTTAATGTCAAATATCTCATGTTCTGCTCAGGTATTTTCCCATCTAGGTTTATGAATGGTTTTGGTAGATCTTCTGCATAGATTTTGCTTTCAGTCTTGTAGATTAGATACCTGAACACCCCAGCCCATTTTTTCAGTAGAGTTTCATTATACTTGTCTCTGACTTCATATAAAAGATCGAACAACCGATTTACAGGAAATCCATATCCCTGAAAAAGAGAAAGAGTACAAAATCAACATGTGACTTTTGACTGCCCTCTAAAAAGATAAAATCTTGTAAAATCTTTATATAATAAAATCCCCGGCGCAAATTAAGTAAAAAGTCATACCGCCACTCCATCACGCCTTACATGTGGGTTTGAGATTAGTTTGCTTTGGGACTCCGAAGCAACTGAAACACCAATCATTCTAATTATTTCCAGGGAAAAATGAGAGTAGGGGGAAACTGGTAACATGGTCTGAAACAGATAATGTGAGTCTTTGCAGCATTATGCAGAGAACACACTACAGGAAATTAGGCTTGATTCACACCTATGCATGTTGCTTTTAAGCATTTCTGTAGTCCTTTTTGCTGTGCTTTCCACTTTTTTTACTGCGATTTTACCACAATTCGCATTTTTTATGCTTTTCTTTGGAGAAAATTTGTTGTTGGGCAGATTTAAAAACACAAATCGCTGGAAAATTGCACTAAAATGCACTACCTGCTTTTCTGCAGCCTCTTCATTGAAGTGTATTGAACCAAAAAAGCAAAAGAAGCACAGTTTTGCGTTTAAAAAAAGGCCCTGACCCTTTCCAAAAACGCAGAGGCACAAAAATGCATTGATGTGATTGTGTTCCATAGGAAACCCATGTTAAAAAAAAAACGCCCCGCATTTCTGTAAAAAGCAAAATGCATGAAAAAAAGCATTGGTGTGAATGGAGCTTTAGAGGCGCCACAACACACTTTGTACTTTATAAATATATAAAACATAAAATGCAGGCACAGTGTGGAATATTTCCAGCTGGCTGTATAGAGAAGGGACATCATGCAGATCTTTATAAATAAGCCCCATCAAGTTCATGGTGCCCAACTGGCTACAAAGGAGGGACTAGGAAAAACTGAAAAATCAGTAGCAGTGTGTCACCAATCTTCTTGCTAAGCATGTCATAAACCATAGGTTTGAACCAAAAAAAAAAAAAAACTCTGCGTCCATAATGCAACAGGAGATTCTACTTTTCCACAATATAAACTGTGCTGTCAGTCAGCATAATGTACTAAAGAAGCTGCAGTCAACGTGTGACTTATCCACTGGCAAAAATAATTTGGGGGAAAAACTATGCTCTCCTAATATACTGAACAAAATTATAAACGCAACACTTGTTTTTGCCCTCATTTTTCATGAGCTGAACTCAAAGATCTAAGAAAACCGGAAATCATCTGTGAAGAGAACACCTCTTCAAAGTGTCAGACGCCATCGGAAATGAGCATTTGCCCACTCAATTTGGTTACGATGATGAACTGCAGTCAGGTCGAGACCCTGATGAGGATGTTGAGCATGCAGATGAGCTTCCCTGAGACGGTTTCTGACAGTTTGTGCGGAATTTTTTTGGCTGTGCAAACAAATTGTTGCAGCAGCTGTCTGGGTGGCTGGTCTCAGACCATCTTGGAGGTGAAGATGCTGGATGTGGGCTGGTGTGGTTACACGTGGTCTGCGGTTGTGAGGCCGGTTGGATGTAAAGCCAAATTCTCTTAAACGCCTTTAGAGACGCCGTATGGTAGAGAAATGAACATTCAATTCATGGGCAACAGCTCTGGTGGGCATTCCTGCAGTCAGCATGCCAATTGCACATTTTAGAGTGGCCTTTTTTTGTAGTCAGCCTACAATAACATAATGATCATGCTGTCTAATCACCATCTTGATATACCACGCCTGTGAGGTGGATGGATTATCTTGGCAAAGGAGAAGTGCTCACTAACACAGATTTAGGCTGGCCATACATGTTCAATTTTATTGTACAATTTTCTGTTGGATTTACCAAAAACCATATAATATGAGGTCAAAACTAAACAACACCTTCAATTGTATCCAATTAGGCAGGCCTTTGTACTGCATAGTTGAAGGTAAATCTAAAGAACATTGTACAGAAAATTGTATAATGTATGGCCAGCTTAAGACAGATTTGTGAACAATATTTGAGAGAAATAGGCCTTTTGTGTACATAGAAAAAGTCTTAGATCTTAGAGTTCAGCTCATTATAAAAAGGGGGCAAAAACAAAAGTGTTGCGTTTTTTTTATTTTGTTCAGTGTAAGTAAAAGGATCAAGTGTTAAATGTGTATTTTGCACATTGAACACCCAATTCCATTTGCATACTGCTATTACTACATAGGACTAGAGAAGGAAAAGCACTGCATCATGGAAGCATGGGAGTTCCCATTTTTCAGGCACAGACCTACTCATTTAAAGGAGTACAAAAGTCACATTCATTACATTGAGCATTGACAAAAAAACAATCACTGACTCAAAAGGAGGATTTATTATTGATTAAATCTTTTTATTACTTTATAAATGTGTGCATATCCTCAGTCCATTCCTGTAGCTGCAGCTGCTGTTATTTAAGTATTTCCAGTTATTCATAGAGATGGGATCGGGCACGTTCGGAATCCCTCCAGCCCAATCCCACACACGGCTAATCTGTGCCGCTGCGGGCCGGGAAATGTCTCACTGCTTGTGATTAGCCGCGTGCAGTGTCGGCTTCCTAGCGGGATCGGGCAGATAGGATCCCGAACATGTCCGAGTCCTTTCCTAGTCATTCATAACGGCTGGTGGGGGAGAGGGTGATACTTTGGCCTGAAGAAGGAGCGCATGCTCCGCAACGTGTCGCCGTAAGTCTACAGCCCGGCATCTAGGAAGTGACGTCACGGCCCCCGGACGGACGAGCCTCCGCGAAGTGAGGCCCAGGGAAGCCTCCTGTCAGTTCACAGGCGGCCCTTACCCCCAGCCACTGCTACAACTGCATCCAGAGAACCCCCCCCCTGATGCCAATACCTATGACCAGCCTTATATCCCATGATCGTTTTTATACTACTCTTGTGAGGAAGAAAGTGTTCTTTAAATGTATTAAATGGTTTACTGCTACACTTAGAAGGGCGCTTGTGGTTTCTCCCCTTCAGTTCATGGCTAACTTCAAAACGACATCTCTATAGTTCTTTGCAGTGTCCCCGTCACTGTACTACTGGTCAGTCTGAGCCACAAAGAAATAACATATCCCCAGGCTTTAGATATGCATTTTCCAGGCAGCGAAGAAGCTGGCTGGTGTAAACTTTAGCTTTGCAGTCTGCCCATCAATTACATGTGTGAGGAATTAGCTTAGTAGCGGGTAATGCATGACTCCCTGATTGAGTCGCACCATGGTATAAAAGGCACAGCAAGACAGCAGGATCTTGGTGAAACACAAGTGTGGTTTATTTACGAAGTCTGTGTTCACAAAGTGCAGATATCAAAATGGCAGAATCAGAAAATAAAACCCTTTCCCCGTTGGGCATCTAACTACAAAAACAGGAGCTGATCTACTTGTCCTGGAACACCCTACTGCTACCCAGACGCTTGACTTTCACACGGAATAAATTAGAGTCCATAGACACATAGACAAAGTATAACTAAAGGCAACATTTTTTTTTAGTTTTGGATAGAGTAGAAATAGATTAGAACCCCTATCAGTTTTTATTGCGGTCTGTGACTTCATTAGGGAGATTTACCCGCTCTATTCATCCTGTTTACCATTATCATCAAAAGTGAAAATAAAATAAAATCCTAAAATTTTGGGTTTTCCCCAGAAAAGTAGTAGAGGGGAAATTCTCTCATTTCCTGTTTGGCTACTAGACAGGAAGTGAAGGGGAATCTCTGCAAAAGACAGAGATGGCGAAAAATATCTGACAGGGGATCCCTTGATCTACCAAATAAAAAAAATTGCCTGTTTAATCTCACCATACAAGCTAATGGCTGCTCCCCAGTCTGTCCTGCACAGAAATCTGGTTCCAGGGTTAAGGGATCTTCCCTAAGCAGAATGGGAGTTTTATAGGAGCCTAGAATACTCAACCTGCAACATCTGAGCTTGTTAACCCCTTTAGTGAGTCAAACAGGCTCACTACACAGCACAAAAAGGAAAACCATTTGTATACTGCATGAACCTGGGACAGATTTACCTCCTATCCAACACAACCCTTAGATTTCCCTGGCTTCCTGTCACACTTGCTAAAATTCTATCAGACCTGCTTTTGAAACAGTAGGCAAGAAACTTATCAGAACAGCTAAAATCTGCACCATCCAATGGCTGGCAGGGAGGAACATGCTCGTCTAAAGGGATAGTGGGGATGTGTTCTTTCACTAGGGCTTACCACTAAATATCACGTACACTTGAAGTATCTGCTCCCAGTACACCTGAATAGGTGGCTACTATGGGAGATATTGAGAGAGCAATATAAATTGTGGACACAGGCAAAAAGGAAATGAATGCAGATGGGGATTTCTGGAAAGATTGTAAGGTATTGAAGGGGACTAAATATACAAATGACTTTAAAGAAACAGAAAGAAACCATTGAGAATTGAAACTTGAAGCACATTTGTACATTTTGTTTTCCTATTTTAGTTTTAGGATGCACACAGCAGCAAAGTGTACATTTTCGATATATATATTATATATATATATATATATATATATATATATATATATATATATGACAGTTAGTGGCTTGGGGACACTATAAACTATTTTTTCAGCTAAATGGCTGTTGATTTTTTTACATTTGTATTGAGGTAATATGTGGCTTTTGTGCAAACACCACTGTTTAGAAGAATTATATAATATACAGTTAAAGTGGAAAAAAAAATCAGAACACCTTCTTCACAGTACCATTCATTCTTACATCTCAGAGATTTACCATGAACAGCTAAAGAGTTAAACACGCTGATTTTTTTCTTCTATTGGCACCTAGAGATATTTTGCAGACAGCAGACAATTTTAAGATTGTATGTTAGAGAAACAAGAATATACTGACCTGTAGAGTATCAGCGAAAACCACGATCAGATTCTTCAGCTCCAAAACCAGATCAGGGTCAGTGCAGAATGACTGCAATTAAATTAATACCAGTATTACTGATTATGGCACCTTTATGGCTTCATACAGGGGTATATATATATATATATATATATATATATATATACTGTGTAGCAGGGTGAGGGAAGCCCTCGTGCCACTAGATTATGATAACTCAGCACCATTATTAAAGCCTAAATTCATTCAAGTGGAAAGTCCACAAAGGGAAAATGGGGGAGGATTGGGACTATGCGATACCAAAAAGTGGAGATAAAGAAGGAATTGCAATGGAAAATGAAAAAATGATATTCTAAAATAATAATTTTATTTGTACAAAAAGCAATAAAACACCTTGATAAATAACCATTGCCATGTGAATAGTAAAAACCATGAAGACATACAAATAAACATAAACGTGCAGTATAGACACAAGCAGGGCTGCTGTTAGAAATCGCCGGGCCCCGTACAGACTACCTGGCAGGGCCCCCCCAAGGAAATATATATTTAGCTAAAATTACAACAAAATCACTATTATCAGACACAAATATAACATAGCTCGCATAATTCCTGCTAAATCTACAAAAAAACAATGTTAAATAAAAAAGAAGATGAGATGAGAAAAATATACAGGCTGTGCAGTTGGAGCTCAGTGATAAGAGAGATAGAGAGAGAGAAACAAAGTTACAATTTACAAATAAACTCCTGAGCAGAGATAAGTGCTGGGAGGGGGCCACACAGAGAAGGGGATTAGTGAGGGATGACTGTCTCTTTCTCAACAGATAAAAGCTGATAGCAAGTAGAGGGACAGATCAGATTCAGGTGCTGGAGGAAGAATTCTGTATTTGTTGTCCATCACTAATCCCCCTCTCTGTGTGGGCCCCCCTGTGTGCTCGGGCCCCCTACAAGAGGGCTGGTGATCCCCCCCTATCAGTGGCCCTGGACACAAGTGTTAAGAATAGTGTGTTGAGTCATTGATGGGTCGTTCAATGTGCCAGGGTAAAACCTAAGCTGAACGCTCGATGGCAGGCTGGGGATCCATCTGGCTCTCAGCCCTGCGATCCATGGCGACCAGTCCGAGACCCAGCTCCGCATGATGATTCTTCATCAGAAGATCCCTAAACTAAGGCTGACAAAATAACAGCTAGTAAGGAAAAGAGAAAAAAACTTGAAATAAAATCAAATAAAGGGTAGAAGGCTGAGACTGAGCCCCAGCACAGGAAAGCCAGCTACTCCTAAGCTAGGCAAAGTCAAACTGAGTTGGGAATGCTGGTGCAGGGAGGTATTGACTGAGGGGACAGCCCCTAGGGGTGTGTCTATGCTAAAAGCTTTTGTATTAACAATTCTTGTTACCTAGCTACTCCTACGGAGCAAAGGTCAATACCCATTGGTGAAGAAATGGAGGGGGCGGCGACTGTCGGAGGACGTAAGAGAAAAAGTGGTTGTGTTCTAAGCGGCCTCCCTTGGTTCATATGAGGCCCTTAGCCCTTCCGTAAGTCTCCTCACTCCTTCACCTATTCTAGGAATTCAGTGGTTAGAGCTTGGCTATTGGCTAATCCAAAATGGATGGATGCTTGCTGGTACTCCATTATGGCTCAACCCCATGTTTTCTGAATTTCTGACACTGCCGGATCCCTCCATTTGGGCTGTTATGGGTATCAAACTGTGCAGCACACTTGTGATGGGACCACTTTGAAAAGCTTTAAACACCTGACAGTAAAGTTTAACTTTTCCAACTCTCATCTGTGCAGACACCTGCAGCTCCGCCATATCTACTCTCAGCAGGTTGGGACCTCTCCGATGACCCTGTCCTCCTCCTCTTTAGAGGAGCTGCTGAGAGATCCTGATCTCACCAAACCACTCTCTAAGGCTACGTTCACATGTTAGCGCAGCAGACCGCGGCAGAATCACCGCGATTCTGCCCGCGATCCGGAAATCATTGCAAATCGCGGGATGCCTGTGCATTGCCGTTGATTTGCAATGGCCCCCCAAACGCTGTGCGATGTTGCTGCGATTTCCGCCTGCTGAATCGCGGTAACATTGCACAAACAAAATCGCGGGTCACATTACGCCCAAAAAAGGTACAAGAGCTTCATTGGGGCGTCATGCGACCCACGATTTTGTTTGCGCGATGTTATCTCGATTTGGCAGGTGGAAATCGCGGCAACATCGCACAGCGTTTGGAGTGCCATTGCAGATCAACGGCAACGCACAAGCGTCCTGCGATTTGCAATGATTTCCGGATCGCGGGCAGAATCGCGGTGATTCTGCCGCGGTCCACTACGCTAACATGTGAACGTAGCCTAATATCTACAAGGCCCTCCTGCCTTCTGTACATAAAGGATTGGGGTCCCTGCAAAAAAGTAGGAGGCACATATACAAACTGTTGTAATTCCTACACCGTTCACCTGATTTGGATGTAAATACCCTCAAATTAAAGCTGAAAGTCTGCAGTCAAAGCACATCTTGTTTGTTTCATTTCAAATCCATTGTGGTGGTGTATAGAGCCAAAAAGATTAGAATTGTGTCGATGTTCCAATATTTATGGACCTGACTGTATATATATATATATATATATATATATATATATATATATATATATTTAGCAGAGACCTTTAAGAATAAAACGGCGATTGTTGCAATCTTTTATGTCACACTGTTTTCGCGAAGAAGTCTTTCAAACGCAGCTTTTTTGGGAAAAAATACACTTTAATGAATTTAAAAAAAACAGTAAAGTTAGCCCAATTTTATTCTAAGCAAAAAAATTATGATTCTCATTTTATCCAGAATCGTGCAGCTCTACTTTACACTGGGAAGTTTACTTGCCCTGCAGGGCTTTCTTCTTTTTGTGTAACCCCCTGATGTCCTTGTCAAGTTTACCAAAAGTGAGAAGCTGTTTCTGTTCTTGTAGCCATTTCTTTGTGTTAAAATGTACTCTTCTGGCCTGGGAGTGCCTAATAGGCCATGCTTTTTTCCCACCTACTTTTTATATATCTTAAAGAGAAGTTATTTTAAAATGTACCAACACATAATGAGAAGTGTCCCTTGTGCTGGTGGCTGTAGTCTTAGTTGAAATCTTCTATCTCCTGCCTCCTGCCCCAACCCCCACCCCCCGAAGGTGTAAGCTTCAAGTGATGCAGGAGTTAATACAGCTACTGGAACTGTCATAGGCACTTAATAAGATAGCCCACTGTGCCCGCCCTTTCCACTTCCTCCTACATTGATAGAAACTGAACTATATCTTCCATTAATCAAATGTGCTCTATGAATGGAAGACAGCCAGATGTATCCCTTGTGTATGTCCCTAGTGCTGATATATTTTTTCTTCTTTTATTAACTAAACCTAAAGTTGATAGTAAAGTCTTGTGTTCTTTTTTTATAACAAACATGTGGCCAGGATCCTCCTCTTCTCGGGTCCCTGTTCTGCTCTCCTGGCCCCTCCCTCCTGTTGAGTGCCCCCACAGCAAGCAGCCTGCTATGGGGGCACCCGAGCCGAGTCACACCTCCCTGTGTCCATTCCGACACAGAGCCACAACACGGCCCCTCTCTCTCTCTTTGCTGATTGGCTGGTGTAGTTTGATTGACAGCAGCAGGAGCCAATGGCGCCGTGCTGCTGTCTCAGCCAATGAGGGGAGTCCTGGGCAGCTGAAAAACTCCTGCAATATCCCTGGATAAACATGGGCTCAGGTAAGTTTGAGGGGGGCTGCTGCACGCAGAAGTTATGTTTTTATATTAATGCATTAATTACTCCTTGCGTATGCAGTTTCACAATATAAATAGCTCCGCAAGCTAGCATAAAGGTATAGTGGGAAATGATCTAAAAGCTATCATTCGAATTAGAAAGGGGGAGATGTTATTTTCACTGTGCATGTGTTATGTGGTTAAATTAAAATACAGAGGATGATTTGGAAAGAGACACACTGGTGGGGATAATGGTCACAGGCAGAAATAGGAAGGGAGGTTCCAATAATGCTATGAATTAAGGATCTGTTTGTACATCTATGATCGGTGCTAGCAATGGCTACACTTTAAGTGTTTGCAAGGAAGTCAGAAAAATGATAAGTATGGAGAAGGATTTGATAGTATGAATTATGCAGCAGAGGCTTATCTCTCCTGTTTCAGACACTTTATTGCTTGGCAAAGCTACATCTTCTTCAAAATGGTGTAAAAGACATTGGCATGGGGTTACAACTGAACAATGCCGACTGCCGAGTTCTGTAAACTGTCCTGAAGACTGGAACCTTTACAGTAAAAAAGAAACACTCTATGCTGTAATTCTGTCAATTCCACGTGTAATTACATACAACTCCGGGCCAAGATAAACCATACTTTGTAGTCTATCTGAATTAAACAAATGTTAGTAGAAGCTGTCAAGACCTACGCAGTACTGACTTTTAAGCAAAACTTGTCATTAGAGGGGAAAAAAGAAAAGTAAAAAAAAAAATCAATGTGGCCAAATAACTGTAGACAGCATAAGGGGAAATGACATACCTTGCATTTTTCACAACCATCTCTCCAGCGTGCCCCTGATGGCCCAAGTATACTATGTAAATACTGACTTTCTGAAAGTCAGAGTATAGGCACGTTGCTATATATCCCATATGGCAGTACCTTTGCATTTCAACAAGTCACTTAAGAGACTAGTCAATGCTCCAAATATAAAGTCAAAATTTACACATGAAGTTCAGAGAGCCCCCAAGCCATGATCTGACCCCCCCCCCCCCATATATACAGTGGGCAAAAATACTTTTTTGATCCCCTGCAGATTTTGTAAGTGTGCCCACTTACAAAGAAATGAAGAGTCTATAATTTATATTATAGGTGTATTTTAAATGATAGAGACAGAATATCTACCAAAAAAACACGATACAAGTGTTATAAATTGGGTAGCAGTTAAGTGAGCAAAACAAGTATTTGATCCCCAAGCATAGCATGACTTAGTACCTGGTGGAGAAACCCTTCCTGGCAAGCACAGAGGTAAGACATTTCTTGTAGTTAGTGACCAGGTTTGCACACATCTCAGGAGAGATATTGGTCCATTCTTCTTTACAGATCTTCTCTAAATCCTTAAGGTTCCTTGGCTGTCTTTTGTCAGCTCCCTTTATGAATTTTCTATAGGATTAAGGTCTGGAGACTGACTAGCCACTCCATGACCTTAATGTGCTTTTTCTTGAGCCACTCCTTTGTTGCATTGGTGGTATGTTTTGGGTTATTGTCATGCTGAAAGACCCATTCATGACTCATCTTCTGTGTTCTGGCTGAAGGAAGAAGGTTCTCATCCAAGATTTGATCCCGCCCATTGGCCCGGCAAAGTTGGTCTGTACCTTTAGCCGAGAAACAGCCCCAAAGCATAATGTTTCCACCTCCGTTGTTGACTGTAGGGGCGGTGCTTCTAGGGCCATAGTCAGCGTTTTTGCTTCCTTCAAACATGGTAAGTCTCCCTCCTCAAGAAGGCACATGTACAGTCATGCCAATGAACATCTAAATGATTCAGAGAAGGATTGGGAGTAAGTGCTATGGTCAGATGAGACCAAAATTGAGCTCCTTGGCCTACAGTCAAGCACGGAGGTGGAAACATGATGCTTTGGGGCTGTTTTTCTGCTAAAGGTACCGGCTGACTTTGCCGCATTGAAGAGCCAATAAACGGGGCAATGTATTGTGAAATCTTGGATGAGAACCTTCTTCCCTCACCCAGAACACTGAAGATGGGTCGTTGATGGGTCTTCCAGCATGACAATGACCCAAAACATACTGCCATGGCAACAAAGAAAGGGCTCAAGAAGAAACACATTAAGGTCATACAGTGGCCTAGTCAGTTTCCAGACCTTAATTCTATAGAAAATTTAAGGAGGGAACTGAAACTTTGAGTTGCTAAAAGACAAGAAATCTTAAGGATTTAGAAAAGATCTGTACAGAAGAGTGAACCAAAATCCCTCCTGAGATGTGTGCAAACCTGGTCACCAACTACAAGAAACATCTAACCTCTGTGCTTGCCAACAGGGGTTTTCCCACCAAGTACTTAGACATGTTTTGCTCAGGGATCAATTACTTATTTTACTCACTGAACTACAACTTCATTTATAGCAATTGTTCTATGTGTTTTTTTCTGGATTTTTGGTTTAAATTCTGTTTCTATCACAAAAAATACACCTATGATAAAAAATTATAGACCCTTCATTTCTTTGTAAGTGGGCAAACGTACAACCTCTGCAGGGGATCAAAACATTTTTTTCTCACTGTGTGTATGTATATATATATATATATATATATATATATATATATGTCACAAAAGTAAGCACACCCCTCACCTTTTTGTAAATATTTTATTATATCTTTTCATGTGACAACACTGAAGAAATGACACTTTGCTACAATGTAAAGTAGTAAGTGTACAGCTTGTATAACAGTGTAAATTTGCCGTCCCTTCAAAATAACTCAACACACAGCCAGTAATGTCTAAACTGCTGACAACAAAAGTGAGTACATCTCTAAGTGAAAAGGTCCAAATTGGGTACAATTATCCATTTTCCCTACCTGATGTCATGTGGCTCGTATGTGTTATAAGGTCTCAGGTGTGAATGGGGAGTAGGTGTGTTAAATTTGGTATTATCGCTCTCACTGTCTCATACTGGTCACTGGAAGTTCAACATGGCACCTCATGGCAAAGAACTCTCTGAGGTTCTGAAAAAAAGAATTGTTGCTCTACATAAAGATTGCAAAGACCCTGAAACTGAGCTACAGCACGGTGGCCAAGACCATACATTGGTTTAACAGGACAGGTTCCACTCAGAACAGGCCTCGCCATGGTCTACCAAAGGAGTTGAGTGCACGTGCTCAGTGTCATATTCAGAGGTTGTCTTTGGGAAATAGACGTATGAGTGCTGCCAGCATTGCTGCAGAGGTTGAAGAGGTGGGGGGGTCAGCCTGTCAGTGCTCAGACCATATGCCGCACACTGCATCAAATTGGTCTGCATGGCTGTCGTCCCAGAAGGAAGCCTCTTCTAAATATGATGCACAAGAAAGACAAGCAGACAAAGGACAAGGTTTACTGGAACCATGTCCTGTGGTCTGATGAGACCAAGATACATTTATTTGGTTCAGATGGTGTCAAGTGTGTGTGGCGGCAACCAGATGAGGAGTACAAAGACAAGTGTGTCTCGCCTACAGCCAAGCATGGTGGTGGGATTGTCACGTTCTGGGGCTGCATGAGTGTTGCCATTACTGAGGAGCTACAGTTCCCTAAGGGAACCATGAATGCCAACATGTACTGTGACATACTGAATCAGAGCATGATCACCTCCCTTCGGAGACTTGGCCGCAGGGCAGTATTCCAACACGATAACGACTTCAAACACACCTACAAGATGATCACTGCCTTGATAAAGAAGCTGAGGGTAAAGGTGATGGACTGGCCAAGCATGTCTCCAGACCTAAATCCTATTGAGCATCTGTGAGGCATCCTCAAATGGAAGGTGGAGGAGCGCAAGGTCTCTAACATCCACCACCGCCATGATGTCATCATGGAGGAGTGGAAGAGGACTCCAGTGGCAACCTGTGAAGCTCTGGTGAACTCCATGCCCAAGAGGGTTAAGGCAGTGCTGGAAAATAATGGTGGCCACACAAAATATTGATACTTTGGGCCCAATTTGGACTTTTTTTTATTTAGGGGTGTACTCACTTTTGTTGCCAGCAGTTTAGACATTAATGGCTGTGTGTTGAGTTATTTTGAGG
Organism: Pelophylax lessonae; assembly: GCF_965119305.1. Lineage (NCBI taxonomy): Eukaryota > Metazoa > Chordata > Amphibia > Anura > Ranidae > Pelophylax > Pelophylax lessonae. The sequence goes on from NC_138776.1 coordinate 84,664,270, forward strand.
GGGCAATACATTTACACTGTTATACAAACTGTAAACTCACTACTTTACATTGTAGCAAAGTGTAATTTCTTCAGTGTTGTCACATGAAAAGATATAAAATATTTACAAAAATGTGAGGGGTGTACTCACTTTTGTGAGATACTATATATATATATATATATATATATATATATATATATATATATCAGTAATACACTATGTATACTATAATTCCAGTAGGCTAACTGTGAAACTAATTTTCCTTCAGCAGATGGTCTGCAAGGATGTTGACTCCAATTATGACACACTGATAACAACTGTCAAAGCTGTGCATGAAATAACATCATGAAAATATAATATGGCAAGCAAAAAAAGAGAAGATTCAGATACATTTTACAATACCTGCTTAAATCATGCACAGATAATAAACTACAGCAGTCTAAGATCAACTGGCAACAGTGCAGGGAGACACAAGAATGAAATGACCCTACTGCATTCATGTACTCCACCTAAAGTGCATGTCCACCTTTTTCAGCATCTCCTACCTGCAGGATACCTTCCTGGAAATATCGTTCATTTTACGTGTTTTCATAAAATTGTGTGCTTTGGCCTTGTCCAATTTTTAGATTCTGCTGATTGCCACAGATCATCTACCCTTTTTATACTGAAAGAAAACAGCCCCTGCAATCGCCTTATCTAAAGAGTAAGTCCCAGTTCACATATGTGCGATGTCAGACATCGCATGTAACTCAGAGCGCACTGCTCTGCAAATCACATGCGATGTCTGTGCAATGTGAATTCAGCCATACAGATTGTATGGCTGAATTTGCATCATATTCAGACACAACTCGCACAGGACCCTTTTTTGGGTCCGCAGCCGAATCGGATCGCATGGGTGTTCACATCTATGCGATCCATTTCATGTTCAAACTGACAGTTCGCACTGCGATATGCAAACTGATCTGGGGGGTGTTGGTAACTTTGTATTGACACCCCCATTAATTCGCATATGGCAGTCAGAACTGCCTGCGAGTTGAATGTGATGCATTTGCAGTGTTCCCGCACCGCATTTATGTGAACCGGCACTAAATATGTTATGTGAGGTGTAGGATGGTAAAACATAAGGCAAACCTTAGTTAAATCTGGTGCCGTATCCACTACCCCAGGTTTTCTGTTTAGAGTGCCTTTTTCTTGGAGCATCCTATGAAGCCACCCTTGCATGCAGGGACTAGAGCTGTGTTTCCATACACTGTTCTTATATAATGTATTGGAATAAAAACCAGAATGTGCCACTACATCCTAAGAGTACCAGAGTAATACATATACCTATTTCTGAGAAGTCTCCGACAAATCCAACAAACAGGCCTTTAAAGGTGGTTGGTCTCTCAAAAACATAAAGCAAGTCCCAATGCATTTGGCCCACAGAAGACTTCCTCAGGGGTTCTATGGGGTAGCGTTCTGTTAACAAAGAGAATTTATTACCAGAACACAATCCCCATAATTCCCCTGAGGAAGGCACCTGTGGGTGAAAAGTGTAGGGAACTGCTTTACGTTATTGTTTTTTATTAATCAGCCAACACCTCATGAGACCAAATTAAGATAGTGTTTGATTAGGTACCAACATTTGCAAGTGTTGGAAATGTATCATATAAGCATTCTTTGGGGATTATGTTTAATGATCAATCTGGGTTCGTTAAGTTATCTGCGATTTAACTGAGGGATGTAACCATCCTATCATATTTTAATGTGCTTATCTAATAAAGCTGTTTGATTTTTAATTGTCCGTATAAGTGTTTCTTTGAGACACCACTCACCTTTAAAGTCCTGTTTCTTCAATCTGTCTGAAATTTCTCAGAAATAATTATATATCCCTACACTGTGTCCACCAATAGAAACTCAGCCCTATAGCCTAGGATGGTAAGACACTCCCCTGCTCCTCCCTTCTCTAAGCTAACAGACTGGCTAGAGATTGCACAGTCCGCTGTTAACTCTTTTCTATGAAGACTGGAAGTTCAGGGAAGCAACACAGAGGGTAGGAGCCAGAAGAATTAAAAGTTGTATTCTGCAGGTATATTCCTATTGCAGCAGGATATTTAACAAAGAGCTCAATGGGGAATGTTTATGGTATTGTGCTCAATGTGTTAAACTAAAAAAAAAAAAAAAAGGTTAAAAAAACTTTAAAGTGGTTGTAAACCTCAGACATGGACTATGAACAAAGCACATCCCTCTATAGTGTGTAGTAGCCTGCATCCAGAGCATTAAGTGTACTTTCTCTCTGCTGCCTCCTTCCTCTGCTATTATCATGAGACACTTTGGAGAGGTTTCACTGACACCAAGAGAAAAAAAAGGGACAGGGGAAGGAGCTCCAGCACACAGCCTGTGATTGACAGCCTCAGCTCAGTTCCTGTGTGCTGCGTGGAATTCGGGAGGGGTGTCCCTTCCCTCTAATCAGCTCTCAGATCACTCCTCATTGAGCTCTGCAGAGTGTGAAATCAGCTCCCTGCCCCCTGCTTTCTGAAGGTTTAAACAAGCAGTATAAATTCTGCACTTCGAAGGGCCATAGAGCAGAAAGAGTTGCAGATAAACAGGTACAGCTTATGTAGGTGGATTTGTTTAATCTCTGTATTACTTGAGGATTGTCACTTGACTGGGCATATGTGAGGGTTCACAACCACTTTAACCACCTCAATACAGGGCACTTAAACCCCCTTCCTTCCCAGACCAATTTCCAGCTTTTAGCGCTGTTGCAATTTGAATGACAATTGCGCGGTCATGCAACGCTGTACCTAAACCAAATTTGTGTCATTTTTTCCCCACAAATAGAGCTTTCTTTTGGTGGTATTTGATCACCGTCAGGTTTTTTCTTTTTTGGTGCACAAATAAAAAAAGACTGAAAAGTTTGAAAAAAAAAAAAAAGTTTTTTGTTTAGGTTATAAAATTTTGTAAATAGATATGTTTTTTCCTGCACTGATGATGCCGCACTGACAGGCACTGATGAGGAGACACTGATGGGGTGGCACTGATGGGGTGGCACTGATATGCAGCACTGATGGGCACTGATAGGTAGCACTGATATGCAGCACTGATGGGCACTGATATGTGGCACTGATAGATAGCACTGATATGCAGCATTGGTGGGCACTGATAGGCAGCGCTGATGGGCAGTGATAGGCAGCACTGATGGGCACTGATTGGCGGCACTGATTGGCACTGATAGTGGCACTGTTGGGCGGCAATGATCGGCACTGATCGGCACTGATGGGTGGCACTGATCGGCACTGATGGGGGGCACTGATCGGCACTGATAGGCAGCACTGGTGGGCAATAATGGGCACTGGTGGGCGGCACTGATAGATGGCAATAATGGCACTGGTGGGCAGCACTGATAGATGCCATTGGTGGGCAACACTGATAGGGAGGGCACTGGGGGGCTCTCTGAGCCCTGCTTGCCATCCCTGGTGGCCATAGTGGGCATCCCTGGTGGTCATGGGTGGGCATCCCTGGTGGCTTAGTGGCACCCCTCCCCCCCCCAGGGCTGCACTGGTAATCAATGTTCTGATTACCAGCACAGACCCCCCCTGTGATCAGTGAGTAATTAGAAATACTCACTGATCACCCCCGCAGCAGCACCGATCCTCTGATCTTCTCCTCACTGACAGGATCTGTCAGGAGGATAAGAGATTGAAGCCGTTACAACGGCTCTATTTACATTACATGACGGCTGTGATTGGACACAGCCGTCATGTGATCAGGAGGGCCAATCACAGGGCCCTCCTGCCGAATGATGTCGCTCTGTGTCCGAGGGACACAGGCACATCGAGATCGCGCCGCTGCGCGTGCCCGCAGCGGCGCGATCTCTCTCCTTCTGAAGGACGTTCCGGAACGTCCATTCAGAAGGACGAGACTCCCGCCCGGCCGTATATGTACTATGGCCGGGTGGGAGGTAGTTAAGGGAGAAGCAGTGTATGGAATACATTTTTGTGTTTAGTTACATGAAATTCCACTCCAATGCACACAGCATAATAATCACAGAAATCAGCAAGTATCTAAACATACAAATCACTTCAAAATTGAAGGATGTACCAGCACACGTTATGCATAGATAGTAATGACAACACTACTTCTGCTTCATTTAACTCTCAAACAGTGCTGTCAGCCTTGCTTGAATTCTCCCTGCTGGACCACAGAACACCAACCCTTCTCCTGATTTCCATAATATAAGTGGGTGTTCTGTAGTCCAGCAGGGGAGTATTCAGGCATGATTAACAAGGGTGCTTAAGATTTCAGTGGAGCAGTGCATCAGTCAGTTCCTTGTAGAAATGTTTGCAGCTCATCAATTTCCTGGCAAATCAGCAGGTATTTTTCTGTACTTTCAGCATTTTTTTAAACAAACAAAGGGTCCTTTCACACGGTCCACATCCGCCGACGGACTCTGTTCTGCTCAGCGGGGATCGATTCGCCGATCCCCGCTGAGCAGGCGGATGGCAGCTCCGTCTCCGCTCTGTGTGCGGAGAGGGAGGTGTCAGTTCCCCGCTGTCCTCTAAGGGGGAATCGGATGAGAACGAACCGCCTGTCCATTCTCATCTGATCCGATCCGCTGGACGGATGAAAAATAGGGTTTCCATCCGTCCGGATTTCACAGTACATCCGCTGACATCCGCTGCCCCATAGGGATGCATGGAGGATCCGATAAGATCCGCCTGAAAAACTGACAGGCAGATCGGATCAGGACCCAAAACATACTTTAGAGAGCTCTCCTTTTTTTATAATGGATGGTGCAATCGCAATCTGAACGCCTAATGAAAGATCTATATGTTTTTTTGTCTTTTGTGCTGTTTTTTCTATCTGTTCGATTTACCTCATATATGTGTTTATAAGGAACGGGCCGTTGCACAGAACATGAAGGAGAGGTGTGCAGTCTGATCCTATTGTATTATGCCTATTCTGACCTACAGCAACCAAACAGCACTGACAGGTGAACACTGCAGCAGACAATGAAAATTATACACGAAGGTCCCATTCACAACGGTGAGCTTTGTAATGTGCATTATTTCATATGTTTACGCACAGTGTTGTATATTTTAAATGCACATTTTTTTTCATTCTGCATTATGCAACATAAAGAAGAAACATCTAGCGTAGGGATTTGCCATGGTATGGATGTCTATAAAATGCACAAAACTGCATGATAAATGGGTTTGTGTGTATTTAACGGCCCTGCACAATACATGTATGTCCGCTTTTTTTAAAAACCTTCCACACAGTAATGAAAGGGCTTTCTACATGAAATGCAATTTGATGCAGTAAAATGTCTATATTGTACAGCAGGATAATAAGTGTGAACAGGCCCTTAGGCACAATTCACATCAGCAGGACATACCTGTGTTAATGTGCCATGTAATAAAATAATTTGAATATTATTAAATGGTTCAGTTCCCATGAATAATGACTCCATGCTTCCAAAAGTTTTCCTCTGCTTATCTCAGCCAAAGACCTTTGTTGCTTCCTAAGGCCTCATTCACATGGGCACAGTGTGTGACCCCAAACACAGACAGTATAAGTTTGGGGACTAGCACTCTCACCTGTGCGGGTGTCAAATTGGCACTGTGCAGCTGCTGCATCCCAATAGACATGAATAGGACTGTCTGTAGATCCCATGTGGGTAAAGACAGCCCTTTGCACAGGTGTATGGATAGGTACGCCTGTGTAAATGAGGCCTTGCACGATGGTGGGCATAAAACTGATGAGGACTTTTATATGTAAAGTGCAAACCTGTGTGCATTTTTTTTTATCAGTTTATTTCCTAGCCAATGTATTTAAACTGATATTTTCTGATACAAAAATGCTAATTTATGTCAGTAAAATTATGTTACATGGGGCAAATTCATATAAAAGCACAAAACCTGATGTAGCAAACGTAAAACTGAGGTCAAAGAAGCCTTTATTACTTCCTCCTACAACACACCTTCTGCAGACTGGGATAAAAACTACTTACATGAATCGAATCATACAGGAGGGGTTCATAACCCATTGACAGCACTATGCTGCAGTAACAAGTGCATTACCACAAGGCAGCCCATAGATAATTCGATTTTCTTTCCTTTCACTATTGGTGGAAGGAAAGAAAATCACTTGATTCCCCCATCAACACAGTCAGATGCAGGGAGCCTTCCCAGGTAGCAGAAAACAATGATTACTGCTAGCGGCTATAGTCACTGGCAACAATCACATGCCAAAAATCCAACAGGTTGGTTATACCCAAGTCGATTGATGGGTACAATCAGCCTGCCCATACATGGAGCAAAATCCAGCTGGTCCCTGCTGAACTGGATGAATTTTGATCCATGTATGGCTGGCTTAAACCACTTACCGCATATCGACGTATATTTACGTCGGCAGACTTTGCGGGGGTATACCGGGATGATGCCTCTAGCTAGAGGCATCATCCCGGTACCGTGGTTTACAGCCAACGGTCAAACCCCTACCGAAGAAGCCAAACGGAGCCCACGCTCCAGGCGTAACGCGTATAGGGAGGCGGAGCCTGCGTGCCTGACGCCGATCGCTCGGGTGCTACTCTCCAACACTGAATGCCATAATAGCAGGCACGGCTGAGTGCCCAACAAATGTGAGTTACCCCTTTATGCTCAATAAAAGCTCATTATTTACATTCAGAGAGCACTAGATCTTTGCTTTATCTTTATTTTATGTCCTGGCGACCCCCGGAGGTGAAGGCTGGAGAGGTTACCTGTGATAGTCTGTTTATCCCCTGATATGCTCATGCTGGCCCGTTTGGGTCTGGTATCAAGGTGAGAGGCCAATCTTACTGGTGGAGGGAGTTCACACACTGGTGGTTCCTGCTTGATTCACAAGGGATTGAGGCTGTCCTGTCATCACCTGGATATACTAATCATTACTTTGGAGCACTTTATATGAACATTTATGTAACATGTTGGGTATCTATTTACTCGGCGTGACATCATCTTTCACAATATACAAAAAAAATGGGCTAACTTTACTGTTTAGTATTTTTTAAATGCAGTGGAATGTGATTTTTCAAAATTTTTCCAAAAAAAAGGCTTTTTAAAGACCGCTGCGCAAATACCGCGTGACAAAAAATATTGCAATGACCGACATTTTATTCTCCAGAGTCTTTGCTAAAAAAATATATATAATGTTTGGGGGTTCTAAGTAGTTTTCTAGGAAAAAATACTGGTTTTAACTTGTAAACAAAAAGTGTCCGAAATAGGGCTGGGGCTTAAGTGGTTAATGCACACAGGTACATTGCCATTTTTTCTAAATGGCATCCCATTGGACCTTCCTCGTGCGGTCATATTGCATCGCACCACAATTTGTGATAATCCACCACTGTGCATTGCACTGCCAAAGATGCCGCAGGAAAGATTTTCGGTCTTTTGTGGTGCATTAGGCAGTCTATTTAAATAAATGGGCAGTCAAAACACAACTAAGGTTAACTCGCTATCATTCGGCCTATTAGGTACCAATATGACTCAAAAGATGTCAAAAATGTGGTTATCACATGGATCCCTAGAGACTGAAAAACTGGAAAACAATCATAAGTCCCCGTTCACACTGGGGCGACCTGTCAGGCGACCTGGTCGCCTGACAGGTTGCCGTAGGTCGCCTTCCATAGAGAAGCTATGGACCCGTTCTAATAGGAGCGACACAAGTCGCTCCGACTTAGAAAAAGGGTCCGGAGCTTCTTTGGGGCGACCCGGAGCCAACCTGCATAGACTTCAATGTTATGAAGTCCGTGCCGGCCGCTCCGAGGTCGCGGTGCGAGCTGCGCGCCGCGACCTGTGAGGTCGCCCGTGGAAGTCGGATCGCGCCAGTGTGAACGGGGCCTCAGGATTTCATAATTTACTGTTTTATAAAAACAGAAAATCAAAAATACACAAGCTAGCTTTAACTAGTGAGGTTTTTGCTGCTGTTTTTGTGCAAACAAAACATGGAATCGAGGTACCATTACTGATAACGTTACTCACATGTCATCTGACACACAAAGTTAATTTCCTGACTTTGATTTCAGGTTTTATTTTTTATTTTTTTTAATTATTCAGAGAACCAGTCCCAAACGCCCTCATTTGGTCCCCATACCCTTAATTTGTATTTTTGGTACAGATACTTATTATGTTATTTGCCTGTCCCTTTACAAACATCAGATATCTTGCAACAAAGTCAGTCACTTTAAGACCCAAGTATGACCCCAAAGTCAAGCTCTGCAACGTGAGGACATGTTATAAAGCTTTGCTGGCTGAGCCTATCTTGAGGCCTAACTATTTGGGATGATAATTAGGAACTATTTCCTGGTGGTGCTCCCAGTACTGAACTATTCAGTCTGTTCTAATGAAGAGGTCAGTTGAGACTAATGAGGACAGATTGCAATAATAACAGCAGATTAACTCTGCATATTCTAAAGTAGAGGACTCAGAGTGAGTTTTGAGGACCCAGTCAGTTGTAAATCAGAAAAGGATTATGCAAATAGCCCATGGCTGTGGCTCACAGCCTGAGTCTTCTGGGAAAAAACAAAAGCCTGGCAGGTCTCCTCCTAAATCTGAGCAACATCTAATTACAAAAAAAGCACCATGATGGAAGGGCAATTTCTCACTTTGACATCACTCTTCTTTTCAACGTAAAGAAGGCTCTTCTTCATAAAAGAAACCCGCGGTCAGTATCACTTACTGAATGTGTGCGTAGGGCAGCTATGATCTTTGACTGCGCCATGGTCCACAGCTCTGTGGTATAGGTCCCTGTTACCAGACCTTGAGTTACGTGCAAAATGTGATCTTCCACAACAAAAAACCTGCAATCAGAATAATGGAAAAACATGACATATTTTGCATACAAATCAATACAACCAACTCCACCCAAAACTTTAAATTAGGATTTGCTAAGATTGGATCCCAGTAAGACCTTCGTCAAATTTAAAGAGGAAAGGATCACTGCTACTCCCAACCAGCCCTGGTGAATAAATATAAGGAGCGACCTCAGCCTACATGTCTCCACCACACCAATCTTTGAGGTCGCTCCTTATCTTTTTATTCACCTAGGTCCTATCAGTTTTCACGTCCTAAGGTCTGTCTAGGAAGTAATGAAGAAGCTTTTGTATAAAACAATCACTGACACTGAGATGCATATACTATGGATATTATTCTGTGCACTGTCTACTGGGAAAACACATCTGCAAGCTGTTGACCTTACTGATTTGGAAGGGCTTAAAGTTCGATGTATTAGCTGATGGATCGGACTGTCTTTTGAGCTATCCCTGGAGCAATATTGTGTGTTTTGACCACCTGTAATAGGGTGGTCAATCACATCTGGTAAGAGGCTGTGTGTGCTTCTGCTGGAGGTGGTGGTCTTCTGCCTGTGGTATATCCCTTTTTCACCCTATTAAGGACTGTTTCTGGAGAAAGGAAAAAGACTTTATATGCACTTAGGTGTGACCTTTAAAAAAAAAAAAAAAAAAAAGCACTACACTTATTTGTTTTATGTACCTAGGCTGTTTGGGAGTAGAGGCGATCCTTTCCTCTTTACACTTACTAGCCCTCTGGATTGGTATCGGCATAAGCCTGCACCCCATGTTCTGGGATACAGGGATATGCTTTCACCTCTACTTTGAGGGGTGCCAAAAGCAATATACCAGGTCACCTTTGTCTAGTTGTTAGTGCTGTCTGTTATAAAACCTGGTTCTAACTCTTCCCCACGCCACTAAAAACGGAATTTTTGTAAAATCTTACCTGTAAAATTCCTTTCTCTGAGTCCTCCGACAGTCGCCGCCTCTTCATATTCGTCACATATGGGGTATTAGACTTTGCTCCGAAGGAGTAGCTAGGCAACAGAATATGTTAACAATAAAGCTTTTAACATATCCCACCCTCAAGGGGTGGTCCCCTCAGTCAATACCCTCCTACTTCCTGCAACCATATCTCAGTTTTAGTGGAATAGCAGTAGAGTATACAATCAAACCCCAAAAGAGGGGCGGGGGCGGCGACTGTCGGAGGACTCAGAGAAAGGAATTTTACAGGTAAGATTTTACAAAAATTCCGTTTTCTCTTACGTCCTCCGACAGTCGCCGCCTCTTCATATTCGTCACATATGGGGACGTCCCAAAGCAGTGCAAACATGAGGGGTGGGAAACGCATCCGCGCCGAAAGGCAACGCAGTCTCCGCATCAAAGAAGGAACCTTACCAAAGGAAGGAAACCAGCTGGGCAACAGCAAAAAACAAGTGCTCAACAGGAGCAACAACCCAGGAAAAGACAAAAAACCAGGGGATACAAAACTTATCCCAACAGCCAGGAGTCCCCAACAAGGGACCCTAGGGAACAGCCGCACTAAGAACCTTGCGGCCAAAGGAAGCATCCGCCGATGCCTGAACATCTACTTTGTAGAATTTTGTGAAAGTGTGCACGGTCGACCAAGTCGCCGCCTTACACACCTGGGCTACAGAAGCCCCATGACGACAGGCCCAAGACGTACTCAGAGATCTAGTAGAGTGCGCCTTCACATGCACAGGGGGAACCTTCCCCTGCAAAGCATAGGCCTGTTCAATGGTCTGCCTGATCCATTTGGCGATGGTAGAGGCCGAAGCCGCCATGCCCTTCCGAGGACCCTTGCATGTAAACCATGCGGCCGGAGCGGGTGTAGGCAAAATGGCGTCGTTTGGCGCCGAAACCGCCGCTCCACAGTGCATTAAAACACACATTACATTCCAATATCAGAATACATGTCAGATCGCCGCAGCGATTGCTGTATATGCCCAAACATGCCAAAAAAACATGCCCCACAGCACACAGCTTCTCACACTGACCAGTCTGATACACACAGTGTCATACAGCTCCCCCCCCCCCCTTGCAGCCCACAGCATGCAGCCGAGAGATAGGGAGACAAGCAGTGTGAATAGAGGCAGGTTACACAGTCCCAGACTGACACCCCCCCAGACAGACAGGTCCCCACATAAATACACTTACCTCACATGGCGTGGGGGACCCGCACAGGCGAACAAGCCGCTGCACATGAGGCAGGGAGAGTCGCAATTCAAGACGCACAAAAAGGGGGTTAAGAAACCGCACAGCGTCCAGTGAGGTAGCCACCTCACCAATCATCCCTGCACCGAACAGGGATGGGTCGTTCACTATGCCAGGAGCGTTACCTGGCTGAACGCTCGATGGCAGACTGGGAAGCCACTGACCCACGACCTGCGACCAGGGGGATCAGCCCGAGACCCAGTCCGCATGATCCTCTTCATCCGAAGAACTAACTAACGCTGACAAAATAACAGCTAAATAAAGGTAGAGAGAAAAACTCAAACAAAATATTAAAAAGAAGAAAGAGTCTGGGACAGAAAGTCCCAGCACAGAGAGAGCCAGCCACTCCTGACAAGCTAGACATTAAAACTGAGATATGGTTGCAGGAAGTAGGAGGGTATTGACTGAGGGGACCACCCCTTGAGGGTGGGATATGTTAAAAGCTTTATTGTTAACATATTCTGTTGCCTAGCTACTCCTTCGGAGCAAAGTCTAATACCCCATATGTGACGAATATGAAGAGGCGGCGACTGTCGGAGGACGTAAGAGAAAAAGTGTTTTTATTGCTGTCTGTAGCCTCAGTAGAAAGATTCTTCATCAGTTCCTTTGCATGTGTCACAGAATCCCTAGAGTAGAGGAGACGTTACTGGAAGTGGCAGCAGAGGAGAAGTTCGTTCATGATCTAATTGAGGGACCGGACGTGGTGGAAAGTGATGGTGACAGTTTGTCAGAGACTACTCCCTTGACCATTGTCCTGTTATTTCCATATCCGCACGTGGTTGTCTCTTTGCCACTGGCAGTGGAGTCCACATGTTCCGGTAAGAGTGTTGACTCGCCCTTCTGCGTGGCGGATGCATGTGTTCTGGTGACTCCTTGAGTGGATATTGGATGTTCTATTATTTCTACTGGAGTGGATTTCATTTCCATCTTTTCACATCTGGACTGTCTTGATACTTACAGTTCTTACGTGCGGACTTTTACACTATTTGGATTTTGTTTTGCACATATTCATTCATTTGCATATTGCACTTTATTTATTGTTGCATGGTAATATTACCGTTCATTTATATATTGAGTAAACATTGTGTTTATTTTTAGCATCACACTTGCATTTTTGCACATCGCACTTTACCGTGTGATATATGTTATCATTATAATTCACGTAAATCGGTTTAAACATCTATTATGCTTCATATTTAGCGCTGCACTTTTTAATTTTTTGGATTGTTACACAATATGTTGTTGGATTGTTGGATGTGCCAGCAGCTGTTGTTTATTATGACATTAGCGCAATCATATTTTATAAAATAAATCAAATCATGTTAAAAAAAATTGTTTAGGTGAAGGGAATTTTAAAATATTATCCTGTGTATGGTAAATACTATCAGTAAGGAGATGGGTATCCGATTTTCTAACACTGTCGATTTCCTGTTTTAATAAGAAAAACTGCTGTCTCCATTAGCCTGTGAAGATAAATTAGCAAAAGTCTACCCAGAAATAACAGAATTTTTGTAAAATCTTACCGGTAAAATTCCTTTCTCTGAGTCCTCCGACAGTCGGCGGAAGTCAATACCCAACAGTGATGACTTAGAGGAGGCGGCGACTGTCGGAGGACGTAAGAGAAATAATAGTTTTGATAAAGGTATTATTTATATTTACATACTGTATATGTAATGAAAGGTATATGCAGCTTTTCCTGGATTTTTTTTAAATTCATAAGTTAAATACAGCAGATGCTTCACTGTTTAAAGAACAAAGACACCAATTCTATATTAGTAACATCCTTCTGATAATTTAAATTAACCTGGGTTCTTTTAGCTATCCTTTCTAATATTAACTGTGGATAGAGGCTATTGTAAGGTATGTACTGTATTACTCCCTCTCTACTGTCACAGCTATCCAACAATCCCTAGATAGCAGCCGTGAAAACTCAAACTAGAAATCAGATTTCAGAAGGTACCGTTGGTTCTTACACTTTGCATACAACCCCCTCTTTCCTAATTTGCTGGAACAAGGTCAAACAACAGGAAGGAAAAAAAAATTCAGCCAAAGAGGAAAGGGGGATAAAGAAAGCAAAAGGGCAAGTTGACGTATATCAAGTGCGTTGTACAGTGTTTCACAACAGCTATCAAGGGAATGCTAAAGAGATGTCACAACTGCCTCTATGTACAGGTACTGTTAGATGTGTTGGTAAGAGGAATGACACGGTTTGTTTAACCAGGACCTTGAACTGTCAACAGCTACTAGTCACTTGATAAGCTGCCTTCTCGGAAATAATGGAGCAGTCCACAAAATGGGAGCCTCTACACTATACATCATTTTTGGGTAGAGGCCAAAGTGTGACAAAGTCTTAATCTCTTGGTTACAGTTTATTCTACATTACAAAGAATGCAGTACATGTAATAGAGGTTCGCAGTGGCCGTGGGCACACTCAGGACCTCCAGTGGGTATCTTAACTATGGAGATGCTGAAAAATAAAAGTAGTCAATAATTGATTCATCTCACTGATACACATTCATGTTTGGCATTGATTTGTGTGGACTGGCCTTTTCTCATTTCTAAGAAAAAATATCAGATGCCATATACATTTAAATCTTCCTAGCAATATTATACTTACCCCACAATCTGGCTGAAATACTTTCTGTATCCTTCAACCGTCTCATGCTATAAGGGAAAAAAAAAAAAAACATTGTTTTTTAAATTCTGCAGCTAACCATTTTCAGAAATGTTCCTAATAACAGTATTCAAATGATGATATATACCATGTTTGCCTGGGGCTGGAGAACTAATCGAGCTTGTTTTTTTCTTTGCTTTCTGTAGTAGTTCTCAAATACTTCCTTATCACCCTAGAATGTTAACCAAAGACAGAGGTTAGCATTTTATTTTTCATATTTACCCTTCTAATTTTGCAAAAAAAATAAATACTGTAAATAAAATGCAATTGCAAAATTCCAGTACTTGTTTACATTCTCCTACCCTTTATCATCTTCCATAACTATTTTTTTTTTACTGCACATGATAACTTCATTAATAATACAGGATTGGGAGCCTACCCCCATTGCAGGAGTGGAGGAGAGCACTACAACATTTTTATAGCTGACTGTAGTTCAGAAATAAAACAAACCTTCGCTTTACATTTCACATTAGTTCACATTAGTGATAAGAAGGCAGAAGATTGCCAAGTCACTGCTGGAAGCGCAGCAGAATATTAGCTAAGCTGCTGGAATTGAATTGCATTCTGCTGTGAATTTTGAGGTTGAGGTTACTCCATAATGCCTGCATCTACAGAAAAGAGTGTTGGCTTGTTTAGAATATGTTGATATTCCCTATAAGAATATGTTAATATTTAAATGGCCACAGCTCAACTTTTATTTGTTAGATTTTTTTATAGACATATATATATGTGACACCATCATTTTAAGACCTATGACAGGAGTAATTACTGCTAAAAATAAAGTCTAGTTATTAATTGGTTAAGTTCACCTTTTCAAAAAATAAAATAATAAATGCACATCTTTTTACAGGTAAAAAAAATGTGCATTTATTATTTTATTTTTTTTTACTCTGTAGCCTTTAAACCAAAAATTCAAATAATATTATTTGATACCTTTCAATATCATCTGTCCACTACTATGTGAATGACAACATATCTTGTGCAATTCATGTATGAAAATGTACATAATAAACTTTCCCCATAAAGTGCAAAGAAATTCACAAGTGAATAAATATATTTGATAAGCAAATAAGTTGAAAATGAAAGTGAAGTCCGAATAAAGTCCATCCAGGTGCAAAAAAGTGCTCTGTGCTGAAGATTTAAATAAAAGTGCTTCTGTGTCACCACTGTGCTTCTTAGGGCAAACAGGCTGGGATGTTTTCAAATTGTGACAGTGGGAGTGGGGAGAAAATCCCCCATCTGCTGTCACAAAGCAGGAAGCACTGGCAGTGGGAGGTTGCTGCATAAGAGCATGGTACATATTCCATTCTAAAGGTGAACTTCGCCTTTAAAACTGAACTAAAAGCAAACTAGCTAAATCCAGTTACATACATTGGTGAAATACATATATGAAAGCAGCTTTACCTGCCAAAGGATTTGTATTTATCTCTATTCGGTCCTAAGATTTACAAACTTTGCCACACAGTGCAGTTTTAACTAAAGGGAACGTTTTTCTGCTGCAGTCAATTTTACTTACAGGTCTCCCCCCATTAGGGACGCTAGATGGACTGCAAGATGATTTGATAATAGAACTCAAGAACAAGATGGCAATTGTCTCTTAATAAAATTAAGATAATAGATCCCTTTATTTTCATATAAAGGCACCATAAAATAAATATGGGAATACATAAACTGTGGTAATGTGAGAACTGGAGATTTTTTTAACCAAAATGGGAAAAATAATTTATATAATAACAAATTAGGGGAATGTAAGACGCTTCACTTGCAAAAGAATCTGAACTTGTATTCATCTAATCTTGTCAAATAAAACTCCTTTCAGACAACACAAGTATGTTTTCAATTTTCAATGAAGCAGCTGCATAGCTTGGTCAAGAACACACCAAAAGCATGTTGAATGGAAAAAAGGAGCAGCAGCTCACCAATGGGGTCATCCCTCTGCTGTCTCTTCCTAAAGGTCAAACATTGCACATAAAAACCAAGAAAAAATACAAATGTGCAGCGCTAATAATGATAATAATGTCCGACAACATATAGAGTCCGATCAAAAATTTCATATAGAGAAAAATGGTGATGAAAAGAAATCCAACACGAAAAAATGATGGAAAATAGTTGTGCTGCACAACTATTTTCCATCATTTTTTCGTGTTGGATTTCTTTTCATCACCATTTTTCTCTAAAATTATTTTTGATCGGACTCTATATGTTGTCGGACATTATATCATTATTAGCGCTGCACATTTGTATTTTTTCTTGGTTTCACTGTTTATCACTCTTTTGTCTAGTGATTGGTGTCAGCTGCTTTTTACACTTTTGAGTTAGCGCAGTAATTTTGTTAACATTGCACATAATTTTAGCTAGCCATATCTCTGCATCTGAATTAAAGTTGCAAAAAAAACACATAATAAACCCACTTCAGATGCAACCTGAAGGTGTCAAAATTATCTCCATATTTATCCTTTAATTTTCTAGCTTTAAAAACAATAAAAACACAATATACAACTAAAACTTGCTGTATAGAATAAAAAGGGGCAAAAGTGTACAAGGATAAAATAAATAATAATAAAAAAAATAAATAATAATAACCCTTCAACATGTAAAACTAATTAGCTCCTGTGACACTAGAACTGAGGGTGACTAGGTACAGTCACGAAGGAAGTGCTCTGCTGCATCGTATTAGTAGCTTAGTGGTTAGCATTTCTACCTGGTTTGAATTCTGGTAGGAACCTATGGAGACATGAAGTTTGCATGTTCTTCTTGTACTTGTGTGGGTATTCCAGTTTTCTCCGACACTCCAAATCCATGCTTGAGCATGATTGGCTCTTGTCTAAATTGTCTCTAGTAAGTGTATGAATGCATATGAAGGGCTCTTGACCCCTGTAGGGAAAAAGAGCCTTGACTGATGGGGGCATGGCCAGTAGTTGGGATTAAGCAAGATTAAGCAGGATGCTATATGGGACAAAAGGATTGGACGGAGCCTTGGGTATGGGGATGGGCCTGAGCTCAGTTAAGAGGACCTTCCCAAGGAATTCTGGGTCTTTTGAGAAGAATTGCGGTGAAGAGCTGCCCACACCCCCCACCCTGTTGTTCGGTTGGTCTGTCACAGCTTTCGTGGTGGTTTTTGACCTTGCCAGCAGCTAAAGTTCCGGTAATGGGTTACACCCTTGTTTGTAAATTGGGGGTAGGCTGTCTGTCAGGCACTGATGGTAAGGACAGACCCTTCCCCCTTACCCCTTTTTGGAAGTTAAGTTAATGACTAAGAGTGCTCACAGTACAACTGTAACTGGCACTGGTCTAGACGTGTTCTCATTTGTTATTGGAAAATAAATAAAAGCTGTGGCCTTGCCCTTTCCAACTTAATCGTGGTAAGCGTGGTTTTTTAAATGGGGAAGGAGTAAGGGGGTGTTGGTTACTACGTTAACTTTGTTTCTGGGCCTATGCGCCTCAGCAGTCATGAAGGTAGGGACCTTAGACTGCAAGCTCCTTGAATGATAGTATGTAAAGTGCTGTGTAAATGGTCAGCATTATATAAAATGCCTGTAATAACAACATGCTAAAAGGTACAAATTTACCACAATAAATTACACTAATGAATTCCTGTTTGACAGACAAACCTTAGATTTTATGTAGATTTGAACCCTAACCAAACAGCGTACTGTATAGTTAGCTAAACCACTGTTATTCATAAACCACTGCCATTTTTTAAGAATAAAATCATATTTTCACCCTTTGCATCTTAGTGGCGCTGATCCCCTCCAGACTCTTTGAGCAAATTTCCGTCTACATACACTCACTATAGTGAGAGCTGTACAACATTTTTCTCGACTGGCTCTAGAAAGTCACAATAGTGGACCATATCTTAACAGTAAGTGTCGCCAGGGCAGCTTGCAGTTTCCACCATGGCTCATGTGGAAGGCTTTCAATGCAGGAGCACAACTGTGAGAGAGTTGTCACCTCATAACAGGACCCCCATGGTCAGATCACAAAGCATTATTGAAAGCTTTAGATTTTAAAAAACCTTTCTAAAGACATTTTTTAAATTACATAGTAAAGCTTATATGCAATTTTAGTGATCATTATTTCATTAGCTACATCCTCTTTAAGTATAGGTACTATTTAAACATTAAAGTGGTTGTAAACCCTTACATATACCCAGTGAATGACCTATGCTCAGGTGATACACAGAGATGAAACAAATCCTCCTACATGAGTTGTACCTGTGTATCTGCAGTCCTTTCTTCATCCGTTCTAAGTGATGAATTTTTAGGTTTGTCTGAGAGCTCAGAAAAAAGGGGGTGGAGAGCTGAAGTTACACTCTGCAGAACTCTAAAAGCTGATTGGAGGGAAGAGACACACCCCCCTCCACACAGCTCACAGGAACAGAGCTGAGGCTGTCAATCTGCTGGAGCTGCCTCCACTGTCACCATTTTTCTCTTGGTGTCAGGAAAACGTGACAAAATTGACTCATGCTGATAGCAGAGGAAAGAAGCGGGAGACAGAAATTACACTTGGTGCTCTTAATTGGGACAAGTACACACTATAGAAGGATATGTTTTGTTCACATTTTATGTCTGAGGTTTACAATCACTTTAAGCTTGGCTCCAGGCAAAACCATAGTTAACACATATACCTGTATATAGGCAGGTGAAATGCTGTAAAGTAAGAATACTTTCACATTTTTTTATTTATTTTTTTATCAATTTACAAAATGCACAGTAAGTGTACAAAATCAAATCAATATTTAGTGTGAGTACCCTTTGGCTTCAAACCATCATCATTTCTTCTAGGTGTACGCAGTGCTTGTGCACACAGTTTTTGAAAGAATTTAGCAGATAGATTGTTCTAAACATCTTGGAGAACTAACCACAGACCTTCTGTGGATGTACGCTGCCTCGTATCCTTCTGTCTCTTCATGTAATCCCAGAAAGACTTAATGATGTTGAGAACAGGGCTCTGTGGAGGCCAAACCATCAATTCCAGTACTCCTTGTTCTTCTTTACAATGAAGAACGTTTTTAATGACATTGGCTGTATGTTTGGGGTCATTGTCCTGCTGCAGAATATAAATATGCCTCCCTGATTGTATGATTGAAAGGGGAACTTTAAAATTTGTCCTCAAGACTGAATAGGGAATGGGGGAAAAAAAGGAAAAACAACTCAATTAAGTTCTATTAAAGAGGTTGTAAACCCCCCCCCAAAAAAAAAAAAACCCCCCAAAAAACCCCTGTAAGACAAAGACATAATAAACTAGTATGCATCTCATACTAGCTCATTATGTAATACTTACCTTAGATCGAAGCCCCACAGCGGCGCCTGCACATTGGTGTCACCGCTGCTAATTTCCCCTGAGTTACTTCTGGGTTCGCGTGCTCCGGCGCTGTGATTAGCAGGAGTTGCGATGACATCACTCCCGCGCATGCGCACGGGAGCTGCAGTTCATGGCATGGGGCTCGGCAGGAGCAACATGGGTGGCCGTTCCTTCAGAGCGCATGCACCAGTGATGTCACTGGCTGCATGTCACGTAAATATCTCCTAAACGGTGCACGTTTAGAAGATATTTACACTACCTATAGGTAAGCCTTATTATAGGCTTACCTATAAGTAAATGCTTGTAGAGAAAGTTTACTTCCTCTTTAAGAAGGAGCAGTTGGTATATACACATATAAGAAAAAGGAACCATAAAAGCCTGACTGAGCTCAACTTCAATACACTCTATATCAGTGGTTCTCAAATCCGGTCCTCGGGACCCACCAACAGGCCAGGTTTGCAAGATAACTAAATTACATCACAGGTGATCTCATTTGCTTCTCAGTGATTGCAGTATTCTAGTCTGCATCCCCCAAGGTAATACTTAAAATCTGGCCTGTTAGTGGGTCCCGAGGACCGGATTTGAGAACCACTGCTCTATATGTTGTATCCATTGATAGGTGTAACAGGACCCAGTGATCTGACACATGTATAGAAATGTAGAAATCAACTCTATTAAACACAACTATCTAGACAATACAAAGCCCACATAAAAACATAATTGGCCAACTATTAAAAATACACACAACCATGGCAGCTGCAGGGAAGTTGTGTAAACAACCTCCTCTCCCAAAAAGGGGAGAAAATTAAAAATATATGAGCACATATATATTTGAATGTATATGCCCCAATGGGGGGGGGGGGGGGGTGGTCCAATATGTGTCAGCAAAATCAATATTTGTATACAAATGCCTCCTCCGATTGTAGGATGATAATTTATAGCTCCTGACTGAATGTTGCAGGAAATTCCTTAGAAAGGGATTCTATGGTGAATTATATTCCAGAGCTAGTTAGAATTGCATGTTATACAAAGTCCGTCAAGAGACCTTCTCCTGGATATGTAAAAAAATCCAAAAAACATGTGGACAATGTCGCCCCCGTGTGGTCAGTACTGTTTGGACCGTACCCAGATGAGGGTGATGCAATGGGCCACTGTATGTGGTTAGCAGCCTGTGAAGACCATAAGGGTATCCTATTTGGAATCAGTCCTTATGTATCCAGCTTGAAGTGAGAGTGAAGTGGTGGCTTATATGGGAAGCTTCAAGTGAAAATGCAACTGGAAAACTCCCAGGCAGGGATGAACTCATTATCACATAGTGCTCTTATGGTTTATTAGCAGGCGTCTGCTGTCTTCCCTTAATTAGCAAGTAATTCACATTTGAAACTTCTTCAACCATGTGATATGTGGTTTATCATTGCCCAGTATGGGAGCCAAAAGACATTCAATACTCAAAAAAAGGAAGTGTTGCATGATGGTATGGCATGATGGAGAAGTATCTGCCCGCATTTCTCAGCATTGAGGGCACCACTGATCAGGGAACATTGAGGACCATAGAGCTAATGGTCAGCCAAGGAAACTTAATGCAGCAGATTAAAGATACATCATGCTTTCTTCCCTTCAACACTGGAAGATGTCCAGCAGTGCCATCAGCACAGAACTGGCAGAAACCAGTGGGACCCAGGTATACCCATTTAGTGTCCAGAGAAATCTGGCCAGAAGTGGGCTTCATGGAAGAATTGAGGTCAAAAAGCTATACCTCTAAAGTGGAAGCAAGGATCAGCAGCTAAACTATGCACAAAAACACAGGGAATGGGGTGCAGGAAATGGCATCAGGTGCTCCAGACTGACAAGTCAAAATATGAGATATTTGGCTGTAGCAGGAGGCAGTTTGTTGGGGGAAGAGCTGTAAAGCGGTACAATAATGAATGTCGGCAGGCAGCAGTGAAGCATGGTGGAGGTTCCTTGCAAGTTTGGGGCTGCATTTCCGCATATGAAGTTGGGGATTTGGTCAGGATCAATGACGTCCTCAATGATGAGAAATACAGAGAGATACTTATCCATCATGCCATACCATCAGGGAGGCATGTGATTGGCCTCATATTTGTTCTGCAGCAGGACAATGACCCCAAACATACAGCCAATGTCATTAAGAACTATCTTCAGTGTAAAGAACAAGGAGTCTTGGAAGTGATGGCTTGCCCACTTTCAGAAGCTGGCTTAGTCATTTATTGAATATTCTTCTCCTTTATCTTTTAATCCCTGCCTATTGTGGTGCTGTGACTGCTGCCCCAGATTTCCTGTTTCAGGGTGGCTCCTTTCCCTTGCGGTTTCCTATCAATGGAAACCCCCGGCCCCATAGCCTAGGATGCCAAGACACTCCCCTGCTACACCCACTACCTTCTCCAAGCTAACAGACTCTCTAAAGACTGCACTTTCCACTAACAGTTTGCTGAGGAGACTGGAAGTTCAGGGAAGCAGCATTGAGAAAGCAAGAGCAGCAACATTAAAAGGTGTAAACTGCAAATGCCAGGGTAAGAATTTTAACAAATAGTTTACTGGGGAATGGTTATTTTATTGTACTCAATATATAATATAGGAATGTGAGAGTGCTATGAGGTTGATTTACTAATGGCAAATAGGCTGTTTACTTTGCAAGGGGAGTGGAAGTGTCAAGGTAGGACAAACGGGTACAATGATTCAGAGCAGGAAACATTTTGCTATTAAAAAGGAGAACCTACAGTGGGTAAAGAAAGACTCACCCCCCTTTAAAATAATTACATTTTGTTGCTTTGCAGTCTGAAATGAAGACAGACACATTTTTTTGTTTTATCCAGCTTTATTTACTCAGTGCACCTTATAAACATCCAAGGGAAAGATATAACACAAACATGTCAGAAAAAAAAAATTAAAAACAGAATCACTGAGTTGGAAAAAGGATCACACCCTCCTAAAAATGACTTGTAAACTTAATCAGGTGCAGCTAATCATCTTCTTAATGGCACACAAAGCCATTTGACTTTCAACTGTGATCAGCTGTGGTCATTTTGATTAGCTCAGCATGAAAAGAGCTTTCCTGGAGCATTTCAGTCCCTAGCAGTGCAACTTAAGCAAGCACTCAACTATAGTTGGCAAGGCACTGTCAAAAGATCTCCAGGATAAAGTTGTGGACAGGCACAAGTAAGGAGATGGATACATAACAATTTTGAAGGCTTTATCAATGCCTAGAAGCACAGTGAAGTCTATTATTAGGAAGTAAAAGGTATTTTGTATAACACAGACCCCCCCCCCCCCCGGATTAGGACGTCACTCCAAACAGGATGAAAGATCCAGGAGGAAACTGGTCACAGGCTACCAAGAGTCCTACAGCAACTCTGAAGCAGTTGCAGGAATTTATGACAAAGAGTGATCCGTGTGTACAGATGACAACAATATCACAAATGCTCCACAAATGTGGCTTGTATGGGAGGTTTGCAGGAAAAAAAGCCACTCCTCTAGAAAGGTCACATGCAGTCACAACTGAGCTTTGCCAAACGCACCTTTAAGATTCTGAGGTCATATGGTCAGGTGAGACTAAAATTGAATGATTTGGCCTCAAAACCAAACAATATGTCTAGCGAAAACACAATACAGCTCACCATCCAAATAACACCATTCCTACAGTAAAGCATGGAGGTGGTAATGTCCTGTTATGGGGGTGTTTCTCTGTAGCCGGGACTGGAGCACTTGTCAGGATAGAAGGAAAAATGGATTGGAAGAAATACTCTAAAATTATTGAGGAAAATCAGCTGCCCCCTGCCAGAAAGTTGTCAATGGAAAGAAGGTTTACATTGCAACATGACAATGACCCAGCAAAAATTACCACACAGTGATTGAAGGAGAAAAAAATTAATGTCTTTGCACGGCCTAGTCAGAGCCTAGATTTAAACCCCATTGAAAATCTGTGGAATTACTTAAAGACTGCAGTCCACAAACGGTCACCATCAAATTTAACAAAATTTGAGCAGTTCTGAAAAGAGTGGGCAAATATTGCAAAGTCTAGAAGTGCAAAGTTATTAGGGATATATCCCAACAGACCAAATGGTCCAATTAAAGCAAAAGGTGGTTCAACAAAATACTGACACAATAGGGGTGATCCTTTTTCCAACTTGATTCTTTTGAATTTTTTTTCTGACATGTTGGGGTTATATCTTCAACTCAGTTATAGGTTGCACTGAGTTAATACAGTTGGATAAAACAAAATCTGTGTCTGTCTTTATTTCAGGCTGCAAAGCAACAAAATTAGATTATTTTAAAGGGGAGTGATTATTTTCTATACCCACTGTAAATGAACAGGATTAAAAAACAAAATGGAAGAGTAATATTACAGAATAAAATATAAGGGTACAAAATATCAAAAATGAATCACGAAAATGTCACGAGGCAGGTAATGAGAATATACGACTACATACAAAGACATTATTTTAATATACAGTACATGACCTGCTTAACTACCCTTTCTTATGCGGATTTACAAAAATGTAGTCATATTTGTTACATGTGTACATTTTGTGCCAGAAATACTAATGATGACTAACTCCTGTTTGATTGCAATGGCAACTGATTGTTAACGAACAACATGGGAAGAATTCTGCAATCAGGTCAAAACTACCAGAGTAAAAAATGTAAGTTTTATTTCATTCAAATATAACTACAGAGCAACAGGTAATATAGAACATATTTAAGCCAAATAATAATTGCACATCAAGACTAGTTAAACAATAGAATATAAATTATACTACTGAATGTAAAATGCCATAAGGAAAAGCAGATGACAGTAGAGAAAGTAAACAGCGGGAACATGAAAAAGTATGTGCGTTAGGGGTGGTAGATTGTCCCTTCCACCAGGCTGAATCACCCAATCATATTAGGGGTATCCTGAATATATAGGAGTCCAGAACTTCATTTGTTTATATCAAGTAATATCTAGAAATGTGATTTATTTCCTATAGTCAAAACTAATGACAGATAACTTTTACAAGCTACTCCATCGTGATTTTAGCTACCAGAAAGAAAAAGAAAGATATTTCTTTGGGAGGCAACAGAAATGTCTGGAATCATTTTGTTTCACAAGGTTACAGATGGTTAACTCTATAAAAGATGTCATATACAGTGTGTGTGTGTGTGTGTGTGTGTATATATATATATATATAGTGGGTATAGAAAAAAATCACCCCCTTAAAAAAAGTCACATTTTGTTGCTTTGCATGAAATGAAGACAGACACAGTTTTTATTTTATTCAGCTGTATTTACTAGTGCAACTTATAACATCCACGTGAAAGATAGAACATCAACATGTCAGGAAAAAAAAAAAAACAGAATCACTGACTTGAGTAAAGGATCACTCCCTTTATGTCAGTATTTTGTTTGACCACCTCCACGTTTTACTGTAGGAATGGTGTTATTTGGATGGTGAGCTGTATTGGATTTCTACCAGACATATTGTTCGGTGTTGAGGCCAAGAAATTTAATTTTAGTCTCATCTGACCATAACACTTTTTTCCATGTGGCCTTAGAATCTTCAAGGTGCATTTAAGGTGGTCAGATGAGCCTAAAATGGATATATTTGGCCTCAACACCAAACAATATGTCTGGTGAAAATCCAAATGAATGACTTGAAGACTGCAGTCCACAAACGGTCACCATAAAATGTAACTGAACTGGAGCAGTTCTGCAAAGATGAGTGGGCAAATATTGCAAAGTCTAAATGTGCAAAGTTAGCAGAAACATTCCAAAAGACTAAAAGCTGTAATTAAAGAAAAAGGTGGTCCAGCAAAATACTGACATAAGGGGGCTATCCTTTTTCCAACTTAGTGATTCTGTTTTTTATTTATTTTTTTCTGACATGTTGGGGTTATATCTTTCACTTGGATGTTATAAGTTGCACTAGTAAATACAGCTGGATAAAACAAAAATGTGTCTGTCCTAATTTCAGGCTGCAAAGAAACAAAATGTGAATATTTTAAAGGGGGGGGGGATTCTTTTCTATACTCACTGTACTATATACATATATATATATATATATATATATATATATATATAGGTTAAAAAAGGACTTTCAGGGTGCCATTCTCAACCGCAAGAAAGTGAGTACTCCGAAGTTAAAATACAAGGATACTTTTAGAATAATGGCACCTTGAAAACACTTTTTTTAACCTATTTTTGCTCTTTTCATATGTCTATGGATGTGGTGCCAGATTAATTAATTGTGCTTCATGTTTATATATATATATATATATATATATATATATATATATATATATATATACACACACGGTGGCATCAAATCCATAGTCTGTGCACAGACCACCAAGTATAGCACACTTCCCATATTGTATGTACCTTCTAAAACAGCCAACAATGGTTTGTGTCAATAAAGTTGCTAACCAAGCATATCACCATTAGATTCTTGTAGCCTACTACTGTTAGAGAACCATTTACGCTTCTAAAATTTTACCCGTCGTTTCATAGCAGTCTGCATTTTGTCTTTAATTTGTAAACACATTCTCATTCTATTCCTAATTCGGGTCATGCTTTGACTCCTTTGTAAGGACCTTGAGTGAAATCCTGGTGATCTCATTAAGGAGAACCTTTCAGAAAGAACCATCTGTGCGTTTGAAACCAGTGCACCACGAGCGCCTCATCTACCTACTGAATACAACATCATTTGTATGCAAGAATAAAGCAGCTTAGCATTTTGATTTTTTTTAGGGGCACGAGGTTATCGCTGGGTCACAGTTACTTAACATTCCATTACTTGATACCAACACTCCCCCCTTCTGAGTCAGGAGCACAGCTAGAGGCACGCAACAGAGGCAAAGGAGGACACAGAACAAAACCAAACAACAGGCTTCACCACTGAGCTAAACACCCCATAGATTAACCAATATAACAAAGGTTCACAAGCATGGTTGAACAACAAAATTTATGGGACAGCATTAAAAATTGCTTACAGAAGACAAGCCGATTGTACTGAAGTACATGGCAGAAATCCTAGACACCTACCTAGACACCAGGAAAACCTTGGGTAAAACACAAAATTTTCTGATAAATTTAGAGAAAAAAGCCATTTATCAGTCTTTACTTTTTGTTTACAGAGGCTGAGTTTGACAAAAAAACTGAATTTTTGTAAAATCTTAACTCAGTTTCAGTAGCATAGCAGTAGAGTACATAAACAAACCCCAAAAGAGGGGCGGGGGCGGCGACTGTCGGAGGACTCAGAGAAAGGAACTTTACGGTAAGATTTTACAAAAATTCCGTTTTCTCTTACGTCCTCCGACAGTCGCCGCCACTTCATAATCTTCACTAATGGGGACGTCCTAGAGCAGTGTAGACATGAGGGGTGGGAAAAACGCAGCCGCGCCTAAAGCAACGAAGTACCCACATCAGAGAAAGGAACCTTACCAAAGTAGGAGAACCAACTGGGCAACAGGAAAAAACGTGCTCAACAGGAGCAACAAACCCAGGAAAGAACAAGTAACCTAGGGGTAAAAACACCCCAACAGCCAAGGACCCAAACAAGGGACCCTAAGGCACTGCCGCACTAAGAACTTTACGGCCAAAGGAAGCATCTGCCGATGCCTGAACATCCACTTTGTAAAATTTGGAGAAGGTGTGAACGGACGACCAAGTCGCCGCCTTACACACCTGGGCCACAGAAGCCTGATGACGATAGGCCCAAGACGTACTCAAAGACCTGGTAGAGTGCGCCTTCACAGGGAAAGGAGGAACCTTCCCCTTCAAAGCATAGGCTTGCACAATGGTCTGTCTGATCCATTTGGCGATGGTCGCAGCCGACGCCGCCATGCCCTTCCGAGGACCCTCTGGAAGGACAAATAGAGAATCCGACTTGCGAAAGGATTTTGTCGATGACAGGTAAACCCTGATCGCCCGAACAACATCCAAGGAATGCAAAGCCACCTCCTTTGGATGCTTAGGCTTCGCGCAAAGCGAAGGCAAGACAATATCCTCATTGAGGTGAAATTCCGAGATCCTCTTCGGAAGAAAAGAAGGGTTAGGTCGTAAGACCACCTTATCCAAGTGAATCACCAAGTAGGGAGAGCTGCAGGACAAGGCCGCCAGCTCCGACACCCTGCGAGCCGAAGTGATCGCTACCAAAAAGGCAACCTTCTTGGACAACAGAGACAACGAGATCTCCCTGATCTTCTCAAAGGGAGCATGCTGTAACACGGACAGAACAAGGTTCAAGTCCAATGGAGGTAAAGGATCCCTCCGAGGAGGGGCCAAGTGCCGCACCCCTTGAACAAAGGTGCTAACCAAAGAATTAGACGCCACAGGGCCACAGAAAGAGAACGGCCAGCGCAGAAATCTGACCCTTAATCGTGGCCAACGCCAAACGCTGGTCCACGCCCGTTTGAAGGAAGGCCAACACTCTCGATACCGAGTATGAGCGAGGGGAGTACCCCCTGGACTCACACCAGGCAAAATACGCCTTCCAAGTACGGTAGTAAATCTTCCCCGAAGAGGCCTTCCTAGCCTTAATCAAAGTGGGAATGACCTCAGGGGAGAGACCCCTATCCTTCAGGACCTGGCTTTCAACAGCCAGGCCGTTAAAGCCAGCGACTGTAAAGCAGGATGGAATATCGGTCCTTGAGACAGGAGATCTTCTTGAAGAGGTAGACGCCACGGAGCGTCGACCGCCAGATTCACGAGGTCTGCGTACCAAGACCGGCGAAGCCAGTCTGGCGCCACCAGAATCACCGTGTGCGGTTCCGAGGCCAACCAGCGAAGGAGCCTGGACAGCAGCTGAATCGGTGGAAAGGCATACATCAGACGATACTGATGCCAGGGCGCCACTAACGCGTCCGAGGCGTCTGCCCGAGGATCGCGCGTCCTTGCTACGAACCTTTCCACCTTGTTGTTTAGACGAGACGCGAACAGGTTCACATCTGGGGAACCCCACTTCGCGCACAACATCTGAAAGACATCCGGGTGAAGGGACCATTCTCCCTGGTCCAGGG
This sequence comes from Pelophylax lessonae, assembly GCF_965119305.1. Classification (NCBI taxonomy): domain Eukaryota; kingdom Metazoa; phylum Chordata; class Amphibia; order Anura; family Ranidae; genus Pelophylax; species Pelophylax lessonae. The sequence continues at coordinate 84,692,289 of NC_138776.1, forward strand.
TCTGGCGACTCAGATAATCCGCCTGCCAATTCTCCACTCCCGGAATGTGAACTGCCGTTATCGCCGGGACGTGCGTCTCGGCCCAAGACAGAATGTCGGCTACTTCCCGAGCCGCTCGGGCACTCCTGGTGCCCCCTTGGTGATTGATGTAGGCCACCGCTGTGGCATTGTCCGTCTGCACCCGAACCGGACGGCCCTGAAGCCTGTCCATCCAACGCAGAAGGCAGAGATTTATTGCTTGCAATTCCAGAATGTTGATCGGAAGGGAGGATTCCTCCCCCGACCAAGTTCCCTGGGCGGACAGAACGCCCAGAACACCACCCCAGCCCGACAGGCTGGCATCCGTGGTGATCACCGTCCATGACAAAGGACGAAAGGACTTGCCCCCCGACACCGCCGGGTACTGGAGCCACCACAAAAGACCCCTTCGGGTGAGGCGGCTCAACGAAATCCGCAGATCCAGAGATTGCGGACGCCCGTCCCACTTGGCCAGGATCTCCGCCTGAAGATCCCATGTGTGAAACTGGGCGAAGGGAATCGCCTCGAAAGCCGAGACCATCAATCCCAGACACCTCATACACGTCCGGATGGACGAGCACTGAGTGTCCCTGAGGGACCTGACATCGTCCTGAAGTGTCCGGAGCTTGTCTTCCGGCAGGAAGACCTTCGCTTGAACAGAGTCCAGGATCATCCCCAGGTAGGGAAGACGAACCGACGGACACAGCGTCGACTTTGGAAAATTTATCGTCCAACCGAACTCCTGCAGAGTGTGCATCGTGATGGACAGGTCGTTCACCAGGCCCTGACTGGTCGCAGACCGAATCAAGATATCGTCTAGATACCCCAAGACAGAGATGCCCTGGGCTCTCAACAAAGCCAGAACCGGCGCAAGCACCTTGGTGAAAACCCGCGGAGCCGAAGCGAGACCGAAGGGTAACGCCACGAATTGGTAATGATCCTCCGCAATGGCGAATCGAAGGTACCTCTGGTGACCCTCGAAAATGGGGATGTGAAGGTACGCATCCTTCAGATCGATGGAGGCCATGAATTCCCCCGGAACCAGGGCAGCCACCACTGAGCGCAGGGATTCCATGCGGAACTTGCGAACCCGCACAAAGCGGTTCAGAGCTTTCAAGTCCAGAATCGGACGCACTTTGCCCTCCTTTCTGGGCACAGTGAACAGATTGGAGTAGAACCCCCGAAATCTGTCCCGATGAGGCACCGGAACCACCACTCCCTGGGCCCGCAGATCCCGCACCGCCAGGTGCAGATCCTGCAAACGCTCCGGAGACAGCTGAAGATTTGAGGGAAAAAATCTGCTCGCCGGCCGAGAGAGAAACTCGATCTTGTATCCAGATCAAACGATTTCCTGAACCCACCTGTCCCGAATGCGGGCCAGCCAGGGTTGAAGAAAACCGAGCAAACGTCCCCCCACCCCAGAAGGCCAAATTGGCATGGGCAGCGGACCCGGACTGGCCGGACTTCTGCTTACCTGCCCACGGCTTCTTCTGGGAGCCTTGGCCCTTGAAGGGCTTGCCCTTCAATTGCGACCGAAAGGCACGAAAGGACCCCTGAGAGGGCCTAAACGAGGTATTCTTCTTACCGCGAACAAACTTATTCTTGTGAGATTGGGGTAAGAGAGAACTCTTACCCCCGGAGATCCCCTTTATCAGAGTATCCAAAGACTCGCCAAAAAGGCGAGATCCCGCATAGGGCAAATTAGCTAAAGTCTTGCGAGATGATTGGTCAACCGACCAGCATTTCAGCCAGATCAGGCGACGGTGCAAAACCGCCACACTAGAGAGGCGTGAAGCCAAAGGGACTAAATCCAAGTCCGCATCACACAAATACATGACACCCTGATGAATTTGATCCACCATAGCCAATGTTGTCGGCGGAGCAGAGTCAGCCACCAGGGTGCGCCTGAGCACCTGCGTCCAATCCGCAATAGCCTGGGCTGCCAAAATGGAAGCAAACATAGGCTTCAGCATAGAACCGGCAACCGTATAAGCATGACGGGCAAGAGACTCCATCTCCTGTCCGTAGGGTCCCGGAACACCGGGGTATCCTCAGCAGGAATCGCAGTAGATTTATTCAAAATCGCCACCGCATGATCCACCTGAGGCGGCACACACCAACGCTCATCAGTGGTGGGCGTAAATGGATAACGCAGCTTGAACTTACTTGGCACAGTAAATGGCTTCTTTAAATTGCGCCATTGCTCATCAACAGCGCGCTGAAATTCCGCAGGGCAGGGAAAAACCTGCGCTGTTTTGCGCTTCCTTTGTGTCCCATAAGAGGACAGCAAAGCAGGAGGACATGGTTCATCCTGCAAATGCAGTGTTTCTTTGATAGAAGCAACCAACTCATCCATGAGTGCAAGCTCTTCAGGCGAGCCAGGGGGAGAATTATCAACCCCTTCTACCTCAGCCTCCCCCTCAGACCCCCCAAGGTCCAGAGATGAACGAGACCCTGAGAAGGGCACTCCAGCCATAGCAGCCCCATCGCCCTCTGAATCAGAGGAAATAGACAATCTGGGCCGTTTTGCGGATCGATCAGCCATTAGCATTTGCACCTGAGAAGCCAAGTTCGACACAATAGCAGCCAGATCAGCCCCCTCGGGGGATGCAGCAGCCCCTTGGCCCCCCACCAAGGTGGGAGGAAACTTGCAATCCTGAGAATCCATGCCCCAGCAATAATTGAAAAAAGGAGTACTGTCCCCTTAAGACCGCGGCGAGCGTAGCCCACCACACACTACTGCATAGATCGACCCCCACAGGGATAAGAACACTGAGCAGGGAAATACAGGATAAGGAGAAGTAAAAACCTGGAGAGGCCACACAGGCTGCTGCCACCGATCGCTGTCCCAGAGCAAAAGGAAGTGATGTAATGACTGACCGCCCCATAAAGCCTATGTAGGCTACACAAACATGGCCGCTTGGCTGAGGCATTTTTTGGGCAATTACAAAATGGCGCCGACATGTGGTTCTACATTGATCGCCATCAAAATGGCGGCGTTTGGCGCCAAAACACAGCGCCCTACTCACTTAGGGCCGGACACCACAAGTTTGCCTCAAAAAAATGGCGGACCGCAATAGCGGCCGCCGCACAGCATGTCTAACCCCAGTCTGCCCACACAGCACACATAGCAGATCGGGAGAGCCCTCCCCCCCCCCCGCAGCCCACAGAAAAGGCAGCTATTCCACACAGGAATCTGACAGGGAGCTCAGCACATATACAGACATGCAGGGTCACACAGTCACAGACTGACACCCAAACAGACAGGTCCCCACATAGAAATGTACTTACCAGTTCGGATGGCGTGGGGAGCCTTCTCTAGCGACCAAACCGCTGTACTGAGGACAGGGAGTGTCGCAGCCAGGACGCAGTGGAACTGCGGTGCGAAACCGCAAATGGCGTCCAGTGAGGTAGCCACCTCACAGGCAGCATCCCTGCAGCGAACAGGGATGGGTCGTTCAATATGCCAGGGAAACCTGACTGAACGCTCAATGGCAGGCTGGGGAACCCCTGGCCCTGAGCCCTGGGAACCAGGGTGGCCAGTCCGAGACCCAGCTCCGCATGATCATCTTCATCCGAAGAAACTAAACTAAATGCTGAGAAAAATAACAGCTAGTAAAAGAAAGAGAAAAATACTCAAATAAAATTAAAAAAGAGAATAGAAAGCTGAGACTGAGAGCCCCAGCACAGTATCAGCCAAGCTACTCCTAAGCTAGGCATTAGAAACTGAGTTGAGAATGCAGGAAGCAGGGAGGTATTGACTGAGGGGACCGCCCCCTAGGGGTGTGATATGCTAAAAGCTTTTATATTAACAAATCTTGTTGCCTAGCTACTCCTACGGAGCAAAGGTCAATACCCCATTAGTGAAGATTATGAAGTGGCGGCGGCTGTCGGAGGACGTAAGAGAAATTGGATTTTTGACTTACAGTAAAAACCATTTCTCTGATGTTCATTGATGGACACAGCTCCTGATCTACATAACCATTGGGTTATACTGCACCCTACAGGAGTAGGACACTAGGGAGGAAAAAAGTCTGGCTATGCCTATGGGCAGTCCCAGGGGGTATACTCCTTCTCTCTGCCATAGGTACTCAGTTTTGTTACAAGCAGTGTCAAAAGAATTACAACTCCACAGAGGCGTGAGTGCTGTGTCTGTCAATGAACATCAGAAAAATTGATTTTACAGTAAGTCAAAAAAACAATTTTCTCTTTCATTCATCGACGGACACAGCTCCTGCTCTTCATAACCATTGGGATGTCCCAAAGCAGTGTTAAACACGAGGAGTGGGAACAGCAAAACATTCCCATGGCTAAACAGTAGCCAACCAGGCAACAGAAACTCAACCAAAACAACTGGGGCCCACCTGAAAAAAAACAATACACCCTCAAAGAGGTTCAGGTCCTTTAAACAGCAGCCTGCAAAACCTTGAGGCCAAAAGAAGCATCCGCAGATGCCAACACATCCACTTTATAGAACTTTGTGAAAGTGTGCATCGCCGACCAGGTGGCCGCCTTGCAAACCTGCGTCACTGATGCCTGATGATGGAAGGCCCAGGAGGCACTAAGCTCCCGAGTAGAGTCCCCCTTTTCGAAAAGGAAGAACTTGACCCCTGATGGAATAGGCCTGAATCACCGTCTGTCTGATCCATCTGGAAACGGTCGCAGAGGAAGCGGACAACCCTTTTCGAGGCCCATCTGTGAGCACAAATAGTGAGTCTGACTTCCTAAAAGACTCCGTAGCTGTCAGATACACCCTAATTGCCCGGACCACATCCAAGGCATGCAAGGAAATTTCTTTCAGATGTTTCGCCTGGGACACAGGGAAGGCAACACAATGTCTTCATATAAATGAAAATCAAAGACAACCTTTGGAAGGAACGAAGAACCACCTTATCTCTGTGAACCACCAAGTAAGGTGAACGACAAGATAACGCCGCCAATTCCAACACCCTGTGCGCAGAGGTGAAAGCCACCAAAAAGGCCACCTTCTGGGACAGTGTAAGCAGGGGAATCTCCCAAAGATTCTCAAAAAGAGGCTGGCAACAGAGACCACACTGAAGAAAAATATGCGCCAGGGAGTATGTGGCCAAAGGCCATTGAAATAAGACCCCTAAGGTTGACACCTGACCCTTGATAGTACTCAAGGGCAGTTTCTGCTCAACCCCCATTGAAGGAAGGTCAAGATCCAAGCCACCAAACAAGAGCGATGATGAACCCCAAGAGACTCACAGCACGCAATGTATGTATTCCACGTACTATAGTAGATCTTCCTAGAAGTAGATTTTCTAGCTTTCAACAGCGTTGGAAACACCGACTCATGACTGTAAATCCGGACGGAAGATTGGTACTTGGAACAGCAGATCCTTCCTGAGAGGAAGTTTCCAAGGAACGTCGGCGACCAGCTGCACTAGAGTGGCGTACCAAGCCCTGCGAGGCCAGTCCGGGGCCACTAAGATGACCGGAATCCCTTCTGCCTCGATCCTGCATAGAAGTCTTGGCAGAAGCTTGAGAGGAGGAAAGGTGAAAATCAGACGAGTCTGACCCCACAGGGCCATCAGCACGTCTGTGGCATCCGCCAGAGGATCTTGTGACCGAAACCACAAACCTCTGCACCTTTCTGTTGAGTAGGGAAGCCAACAGATCCACCTTGGGGATGCCACATGGGAGACACAACTGATGAAACACCTCCAGATGAAGGGACCACTCCCCTTGGTCCAATGCCTGCCAACTGAGGTAATCCGCATGGCAGTTTTTCACCCCAGGAATGTATACGGCGGAGAGGGCTGGAACGGAACGCTCTGCCCACCTTAGAATGTCGGTTACCTCCAGAACTGCCAGGACACTACTTGTGCCCCCCTGGTGACTGACATAAGCCACGGCCGTGGCACTGTCTGATTAAATACGCACTGGAAATCCCTGAAGACAATCCGTCCAATGTTCCAGGCACAGTCTGATCACTCTGAGTTCCAAAACATAGGACAATAGTCTGGACTCTTCCAGTGTCCAGATCCCCTGAGCAGAATATTTATCGAGGACGCCTCCCCAACCAAACAGGCTGGTATCCGTGGTGACAACTGTCCAATACAAGGGGAGGAACCAGAGACTGTGGATTCTTGTCCCATTTAGCCAGAATCTCCCTTGCAGAGACCTCGTATGGAACTGTGCAAATGGAACCGACTCAAACGTAGACACCATCAGGCCCAGCACTCGCATGCAAATCCAGAGGGATGACCATCTGCTGGACAGCATGAGACGAATTGCAGCCTGTAGTTTATGGAGTTTGTCCAGAGGAAGGAACACTCTGGCTAAGGCCGAGTCCAGAGTCAGACCCAGATAGTCCAGCTTATGGACAGAACCAGAGCAGACTTCTGAAAATTCAGAATTCAGCTAAACTCCCTCAAGCCAAGTAGCCCAGTCCCGCAATCCTCCATTGGCATAACAATGCAAGCAATGGGGCCAACACTTTCGTGAAGACCAGAGAAGCAGAGGCGAGACCAAAAGGTAACGCCACAAACTGAATATGCTCCTCTCCCACGGCAAAGCAGAGGAAGCGCTGGAGACCGACACATATTACAATGTGAAAGTAAGCGTCCTTGATGTCAATGAAGGCAAGAAAAGCCCCCTGATGCAAGGAAGCCACCACTGTGCGAACAGACTCCATTCTGTTCTTCTGCACCCGCACAAAGCAGTTCAGTGCCTTAAGGTCCAGAATTGGACGCACCCACCTTTCTTCCCAGGGACTGTAAACAGGTTTGAGTAAAATCCCTGAAAACGTTCTGAAGTCGGACCTGGGACTATCACCCGTAAAGAAAAGGTCTTGCACCGCCCCAAAAAGAGCCTGTAAGCGGACCAGGGACAGTCGCACATCAAAAGGAAGAACCTTGGGTAAGAACGAAACTCGAACTTGTAGCTGAAGAAAATGTGTACCAGGGGAGTCTACGGGTCCAGGAACCAGCGAAGATGCCCCCCCCCCCACCCCAGATACGGATGATAGCGCACCTTCCTGCTGAAGGGGTCTTGTCCGCGGGTCTGGAGAAACCCGCACTTGACTTGCCAGACCAAGTTCGCTTGGATCCTCCAGAGGAGGCCCCGAAGGGCCCTAATCCCTTGTCAGTCGACCCTGAGGGACGATACAAATTCCTATGAGCCGAGAAGAAGGGCTCACATCTACAACTAGGGTCCTTGTCCTCAGTAGCCTGTGGAAGAAAGGTACTCTTTCCCCCTGTGAGACCTTTAATGATGTCATCAAGGGTAGCACCAAACAGGCCATCTCCTTAAAAGGAAAGAAAAGTCAAGGCCTAGATAGAAGTCTGGTCAGCAGACCAGCATTTGAGCCAAAGGACACCCAGAAGGACCACTACTGAAACAGAGAGCCGAGCCACTAGGGCAGCCGCATCCAAAGAGGCATCACAGATAAACTGCAGCCCATGGACCAGCTGGTCCGCCAGCTCAGAGTCTGTGACACCAGGGCAATGTTGAATATCGTGTACAAATTGCGGGCCACAGCCTTCGCCTTCCTGTCAGCTGGGTCCTTTAAGGCCGGGACTCTACAAACACAATCATGGTTGGCTTGTTTAATCTGGAAACCAGGGGGTCCACCACCAGTGGAACAGTCCATTTCTTAAGAAGAGACTCCTCATAGGGGTATCGACTAGCAACTCGCTTAGGGATGCCAAGGGGACTCTTTGGTCGTCCCCACTCTTCAGTGACAATTATGTCAAAATAGGAGGGGAAAGGGAACTCCTTTGCCGCTCTGGATAGCTTGTGAGTGCCAAAGGGAACCTGCGCCTCAGTCGCAGCCACAGCTGCATCCTCCAACTTAAAAGTCTCAACTATAGATACAATCAGTGCGTCCACCAGCGCCTTTTAGTGCGCGGTTGTAGAAGTGGAGGAATCATCCTCACTATCTAGGTATTCAGGGTGCGTGGTTGCAGACCCAGCAGGGTGACCCATGTCCACGGAGGCCGAATCAGATTCAGGATCTGAGGAGACAGATGAAGCAAGGGAAGGTGAGGGGCGCTTTTTGATAGCCCGTCACCCACAAGCCACCTCCACCCGGGACACAAGGGACTCCAGGATCGCCGTCAGTGCCAGAGAGGGGATCAAGTGGGGAAACATGCTTCAAGGACTCCATGAGTCACCAGGGGGGCCCCACAAAAGTGTAACATACTGCTAAGGGACAACGCCCACCGCGCTGGCAGCACCACCCAGTCGCTAAGCACAAGGCACAGAGCGATCCTCAGTAGAGAGGGAGAGGACCCCACCAGACTCATCACCCACTGACACAGGTACCTGCAAGAACCCAGAAATTCTACACTACACGTGTGGTGATCAGGAAGCTAAATGATCCAGGAGTCAGCACCATGGGATAAGGAGGGGCTCCCACTGCCCAAATTGCACAAACATGGCCGCTGTGTACAACCCCCCCCCCCTCCACCGCAGGATTGATGATCTGACTGCGGCGGCCCCCTTCGCCATTGGCGTCCTGCCCCCACTCTAGGAAGGTGGCCAAGAAAAATACATCCCCAGCGTATGTGGAAGGGGGGAGACAGGATGAGGGACTTGACAAGGGGAGAGGGGTGCCTGCGGGAAAGAGGGGAACCCGGGGATCCAAACATTCCAAGGAGGGGCCGAAGTTCACCCCAAAATCCTGCAGGGGTAGAGGGGGGAGAGCTACTTACCATACCAGGAACCAGGTGGGCACCGCTCCAGACAGATCCTCCTCTCCATCGAAATGGGGGGCTGTTAGCCAGGAGGAACGCTGCAACTCAGGCCGAGGCCAGGTTATATGCAACCTCGCAGGGCCAGCACCCGTCCAGTGGCGCTAAGTCGTGGCCGACCTAGCACAGGGCTGGGGCCAGCGTGCGCTCACTGGCCAGACTGGGGTGACCACTGGATTTAGATTATTCAGCCTGTCGCCCAGTCCGGCAGTTGATAATAGAGCTCACAGAAAAAATCCAGGAGGAAAAAATGTGCTATCTAAAAAATGTTGCCAGGACCAAAGATCCCAGCAAGGAACTAGTTCCTTACTCCTGACTATAGCAGCGAAAGGGAGTATACCCCCTGGGACTGCCCATGGGTGTAGCCAGCAGTTTTTTTCTGCCTAGTGTCCTACTCCTGTAGGGGGCAGCATAACCCAATTGTCAAGAATGACAGGAGCTGTGTCCGTCAATGAACGAAAGGGAAAATGCATTTTAATTACCCACTTTAAATAACCACTTTACCCTATTTTGCCACAAGAATTTTCTCCAAATTAAAAGAAATTTAAAATGTAAATGTGGAATTAGTCATGAAAAGAATAGAAAAAGTAAACAGCTTAGTGAATAAAGTGGTAAAACACCACCACTCAAATTGTAACAACTTTGGATAAAATAATTCTCCAGTTTCTCTCCATTGAAAATAATGGATTGTACCTTTTCAAGCGTGGCATAAAACATTTAAAATATGGAGGTGAAAGCAGGGTAAGTAGTCTTGTTAATTATTAATAGGTGTTATCCAATAGGAAAATGTAATTCACCAAGATAATAATGTATAAATAAACCATGTGAAATACTGATGAAAGGGTTTATTAAACACACCACAAAAGAGTGAAATAAGTCAAATCATTCCTTAGTCAATTCTAAAAGCAAATGAAATTCTAAAATACTTTCGAACAACATTCGTCAAATCATCACTGTATCATCAAGGTTTTCGCATTAATTTGTTTGTTCAAAAATCTACTAGTGGTGAAAGGTCTGGGGGATAAAACATATTGAGAGTGACTTCAGGAACTTAATACTTACATTCTGGAGGAAAGAAGGGAGAGAGGAGAAATGATTGAAACCTACATTAATACATCAAGGGGGTGAATAAGGTTCAGGAGAGCAGTTTTTTTAGTATGAAACCAAAATCAAGAACACGGGGACATGACCTCATACTAACTGGAGGAAAGTTCAAAACTAATCTTAGAAAGTATTATTTTACTGAAAGGCTAGTTGAAGTTTGGAATAAACTTTCAGCAGAGCCAGTCAACTGTAAGTGGCTTCAAACATGCTTGGGACAAACACAGATCTGAACTCATACAAAAAAAGTTACCAAAAAAAGGGGCAGACTGGATGGACTACTCAGTCTTTTTTCTACGGCCACTTTTCTGTGTTTCTTGTATATGACCAGCTTAACACTTTTTTTTTTTTACTTCTGGATAGAAAAGTGAAGGCTTAAAGAATCTAATAGGATCTTTTGTAGCAGCTGGGTGTAGCCTTGTTTGGGGATGTTTTATGCTTTTTTTGTATTGTTATGTTTTGTGTTGTTGAGCCAGGGGATGCCCAACGGCTCTGTTTTGTATTCTGTTTTTTTTCTCTAAAAACTTAATACAAATAATTTTCAAAAAAAAAGAATCTAATAGGTTTTTACCAATGTACCGTATTTTCCGGTGTATAAGACGACTGGGTGTATAAGACGACCCCCCCTAATTTTCAAGTTAAAACATAGATTTTGGGCTATACGCGCTGTATAAGACTACCCCCCTTCCGAAGCAAGGCAACACCATTGAAAAACATCAGATTTCTCATAGATCTCCAAGGTACCCTAGTACTGTAATACAATGTAATCTCTCATATCTCCAAGGTACCCTAAGTATAAGTATTACCAGTAGATGTAATCTCAAGACGCTGGCTGTGCGGGAATCCTGTACCAGTATACCGTATGTACCGTAGCTTCGGCTACATACAGTATACCGCGCTGAGCCAATCACAGTGAGCGATGTATTCTATTATTGAATGCAAAGCCTGCTCGGATTGGCAGAGTCAGAGAGGCGGGCTGATGTTACTCCGCCAATCAAAGCAGGCTTTCCATTCAGTAATAGAATACATCGCTCTCCCTGATTGGCTCAGGGCGGTACACTGTATGTAACTGAAGCTACGGTACATACGGTATACCGGTACAGGATTTCCACACAGCCAGCGTCTTGAGAGATTACATCTACCGGTAATACTTATACTTAGGTTACCTTGGAGATATTATACTTGGCGTATAAGACGACCCCCCATTTTTGGGGGATTTTTTTGAGGTTCAAAAGTAGTCTTATACGCCAGAAAATACAGTATATGTTCTGAAAGGGGAGATTTCTCTGGTCCTTTTCTGATAACCACTGTACCTGTACATGAAGTGACAGGAAATCTCCTCCATGGAGACCAAGATGACAATAAAAGCCCCTCAAATGTGACAAACTTTACATACTCTACTGAAAAGCGGTTTTATTGCTGTATATTCCCCCACTGGAGAAATGTATTGTCCTATGCATGTCCTTATAAAAAGCAAAAAAATGCTTTGCCTGGATACCCAGTTTAAGGTTCCATGCACACTGGGATTAAAAAACATTGCTTCAATTGAGTTTTGATTTTTTTTTTCTCCTGCCTGTAGAAGCAGCTCAATGTTATCCTATGTGTCTATGCACATTAGCGCATTTAGAGGCATATTTCAAGAGGAGAGTTTAGACAAACAAAAAAACCCCAATACAAATGCCAAACATTCGTTAACCCACCTAAATGTGCCATTTAGAAGCATTGAGCATTTTCAAGTGTACATTGATTATAATGAATAATGAGCACAGGAAAACATTGTGGGAAAAATGCCTATAAAAGCAAATGCCCATAAACTCTCCTAAACTCTTCTGCAATACAAGCTACTATGAGCATTTTTCTGCCATGGATTTTGGCATTTTTTTCTGCTCCTAGTGTGCATGGACCCTAATGAGCCTTATTTACTAAAGCATGATTTCATTAAACTTCAAACGTCCAATGTGCAGAAGAATTAAAAAAAATAAATAAATAGTTCTTTCACGTGATTGGATGTTTGGCGCAAAAACATAGGTTCTCTTCACACTTTAGTAAATCCCCCCCAGTATTGGACTTTCCTATGCTATATTTCTTCCTTTAGAAAAAGACAAGACAGCACAAGATTTACACTGTGTACATCTTCACCGAGACAGACGTGATTTGTACAATATCACCGCATAATGTTCCCTTGCCTTGGCCACGATACAGTATATCAAACCAGTCAAAGTTGCAGGCTCTGCATTAGAAATTTGCTTTTCTCTACTAAACTCGGACTTCTTCATCATTATGACACAACTATAAAATTTTTATTACCAGAAAACAGGTCTAAGAAGATTTACTGCACTTGGGAACATCCTGGACTAATCAGAGGAGTCTGAACTGAGAAGCAAAGGGAGACTATTAACAGAGGAAGGTGAAGTACTAGAGCCCAATAAAAAGCAGCTAAAGGTCACTTTTGCTTTTTTATGGCGGGACAGGAGCAAAAAAAACAAGTGATTAAATTCAAATAAGTCAATTAGAGAAGTGTCAGAAACAATTTGGCAGCTATAGCTGGTCATCACACTGGAAGAGCAGCACATATTCATACAGCCACATCTGCACGATAAAACTATTCAAGGAGCACACAGACATCAGATGATTACTTGATCTGGGAGATTCTGGCTGGGTAAGGTGTTGATTGTTAGATTCATGGGAACCTTGCCATACACCTAGAACTGGGCCATCCACAAGGTAACGTAGATATAAGCCTAGGGTCCAGTGGATATCTAGGGAATCCAGCTATAATCTTCATTCTCCTGCAGTGAACCAGATGATTTGGGCAGTTAAAAGCTGGGTGCCTGACTGTCATTTCACAAGGGAGGAAGCGTTTGTAGACAGTTAAGTCTAATGGGGCCGACAATGCTAGTACAGACAATGCAAATTGAGCAGCATTTGTCTATGGGTACCTGCAGCAGACAATCCCAACTAATCATTCTTGGTGGGAGTGAACCAAATGGGGCAGCATCTCTGTGCTTATTGCAGTTTTTATCAGTGACAATCAAAGGGATGGGGATCAGAGCGGCTAACTTGCCTAGGGTTCATTTCTGCAGGGTACCAGTCAAAAGTCCCTGGGGAATAGGTGATCTCAGGTTTTATTTTTATGCACAATTACTACTGTTATCATGAGATGAGGCTAACAAAGGTAGTTTGTAAACATGTACGCCTTATAGCCGGAATACACAATAAGAAAATCGGCCGAAAATTTCCATTCAGTAAAGGATCGGCCGATATTCTACTCGTTAATGCCCAGCCATCAGTGACCGAAATCGATATTGTGAACGAAAAATCCAGTTTGAAAAAACCGAAAAATTCTGTCGTCTCGTTTGCAAACGAACTGTATTCTATACGTTGGTGTTAAGGTCGTTCATTTAAAATCTGTAGAACATCATCACGCATGCACTGTTTCGATGGTCGGCGGTCAAACGGTCGGGCGATATTCGGCCTATGTATGTTGGCAACGTTTTCGACCAACGAACACTTTTTCATAAGTCGGTGGTCGAATGATCGGGCGATATTCGGCCCGTGTATTCCAGCCATTAGGAATTCAACTGCACATGGTTATGTTCCAACTTTTCCAAAAATGGTTGCTTGATGGTCAGATAATGCTTGACAGTCCTCCTGCCATCTTAGGTCTAGGTTTCAAAGAATTTTAAGACCACTGGATGCGGTTGAGGCAGGTTGTATGATGTGCTGTACATATGTCTTTGTGACCCCATCTTTAGCTGAAAAGTTCTGTCTCCAGTATAATTATTCTCTGAAAGCTGTTATGTAGTTGGCTGATTGTCAAGAAAACCCACCACCAATGTTAATTTTGACGTCAAATTTCGATTTAGTTTTAGTCATAGTCTTTTGACTAAAATGCCATTTTAGTTTTAGTCGTATTTTAACATAAAATATGTGCTACATAAACTAATGAATGGAAAATGTACCTTCGTCCTATATATTCACATATTGAGTAGAAAGTTGGATTGAGGCACTGAGGACTTTCACGGTACAGTATGACCTCACAACAACATGATTATATATAAATATTCAAAAGTTTATTACATCAATGAATATTAAAAAAGCACCCAAAGAGGGAACAGTGAGTAGGAGAAAGGATTGTCCACTTAAGGCACAGGTGTCAAACACAAGGCCCCAGGGCCGAATCCAGCCCTCCAGGCCATTTCATGTGGCCCTCACACCTCTCCTGCAGCTGCAGCAACCCCTTCATTGTTCTCCCCACCTAGTCTCAGCAGTCGGCAGCAGAAAGGACAAAAATCCCCCACCAGATCCTGGACTTCTCCATGCAGCCACAGAGAGGCTTGTATTAACCCTCCCCCCCTTCATCGTCTTAGCAGTCCGCAACAGAGAGGAAGACAGATCTCCTCCTACAGATCCTGTGTCTCTCTGTGCAGCCCTAGCACCCCCTCCTCTCCCCTTCCCCTGGTCTTAGCATTCAGTGGACTCCAGCCCTCCTCCAGACTCAGGTGCGCACTGTCATGTAAGGGAGGGTGTGGGACTCTTGACTTCTGATGGTGGAGAGGGGGGCTGCTCTTGACACCAGATGGTTGGGGAGGGGGGGTGCTCTGGACATCCAGTCTTACAGATACAACTGGCCCTTTGGGGGTGACCATAATGCTGATTCGGCCCGTGATGAAATTGAGTTTGACACCCCTGACTTAGGGAAAGACACACAATTAAAATAAAACACAGCAAAATTCCTCTAGTACAGATTGGATATTAACCAAGATGTCCACCCAAGTATGGAGGACCTCCAATAGTATATCTCCAATCATACTCAACTATATCATACTGAGATTTACTATTGGAGGTCCTCCATACTTGGGTGGACATCTTGGTTAATATCCAATTTATACTAAAGGAATTTTTCTGTGTTTTATTTTAATTGTGTGTCTTTCCCTAAGTGGACAATCATTTCTCCTGCTCACTTTTCCCTCTTGAATATTGAATATTTTTATATATTCACATCGTTGTGAGTTCATACTGTACCAGGAAAGTCCTCGGTGCCTCAATCCAATTTTCTACTCTATTAGTTGTATTTTAGTCATCTGAATTGTTTTAGTTTCAGTCGTATTTTAGTTGACTAAAATCTCCAGTACATTTTAGTTGACTAAAATCTTCAGTATCATAAACAAACAAAAATATTGCTATTTGACAAACAGAAGTGCAACTTTAAAATATAAAAATACAACAAACTGTAAACTCTATTGGCTGTAATGTTATTGCACATATTACCTGAATATAAAAACTTCACCAATTCTCTATTAATAATGAAAACAAATATCAAGTGACATCTTGAAAAATAAAACCAAGCTTCATAAACAAACAAGAATATTGCTTTTTAATAACTGGTAATTTTGTCGTCAAATTTCGATTCAGTTTTAGTCATAATCTTTTGACTAAAATGCTATTTTAGTTTTAGTTGTATTTTAGTAATCGGAATTGAAACTGAATTTTATTTTCGTTTAGTTTTGTCACTTAAAACATACACTAAAAAACACTAAAAAATTAATGGCTACCCTTTAAAAAAAATAAAATTTAATGGCTGACCGCAGAACAGCATGCCAGGAGGAACGCTGCGATTCAGGCCGAGGCCAGGTCGTATGCAACCTAGCAAGAGGTTTAACTCGCAGGGCCAGCACCCATCCAGTGGCGCTATGTCGTGGCTGACCTAGCACAGGGCTGGGGCCTGCGTGCGCTCGCTGGCCGGACTGGGGTGACCACTGGATCTAGATTATTTAGCCTGTCGCCAAGTCCGGCAGTTGATAATAGAGCTCACAGAAAAAATCCAGGAGGAAAAAATTTACTATCTAAAAAAATGTTGCCAGGACCAAAGATCCCAGCAAGGAACTAGGTCCTTACTCCTGACTGTAGCAGGGAGAGGGAATATATCCCCTGGGACTGCCCATGGGTGTAGCCAGAAGTTTTTTCTGCCTAGTGTCCTACTCCTCTAGGGTGCAACATAACCCAATGCTCAAGAATGACAGGAGCTGTGTCCATCAATGAGCAAAAGGGGAAATGCATTTTAATTACCCACTTTAAAATAACCACTTTACCCTATTTTGCCATAAGAATTTTCTCCAATTTAAAGAAATTTTATTTTACCCAATCCGGAGGCCTGACAATCCTGGGTGCTTAGTTAATGTGCTGAACTTGGCTCCAGAAGTGGTTACGCACAATAATGGTATACACTGAACGCACACTTAAAGCAGTAGTAAACCCTGCTTAGTCCTTTTTATCCACAGGTAAGCCTATAATAAGGTTTACCTGTAGGTAAAATGAATATCTCCTAAATGTGCACCGTTTAAGAGATATTCACCAGTGACATCACCGGCACATGCGCTCTGATGGTCCAGCATACATTGCCAGAACATCAGAGCTTTGTGCCGGAACCGTGACGTCATCGCGGCTCTGGCCAAACACATATCCAGAGGGCACCTACCTGGAAGAAAGAAAGGTGACAATACAGCACTGGAAGGCTTTGGCCAAGGTGAGCATTTCATAATGTGCTAGTATGCAATGCATACTAGCACATTATGCCATTGCCTTGCAGGGTTTTTCTTGCAACATCCGCGGTTTACAACAGCTTTAAAGGAGTTCTAAAGTCAGAAGGTTTTTTTTATCTTAATGCATTCTATGCATTAAGATAAAAAGCCTTCTTTGTGTAGCTTTCCCCCCTCAGCCCCCCAAATAACTTACTTGAACCATCTCTATCCAGTGATGTCCACGAATGCCTCGGCTGTCCTGGGACTCTCCCTCCTGATTGGCTGAGACCCAATTCCAATCCCTCTAATTGGCCATTGGCTCCCGCTGCTGTCAATCAAAGTCAGTGAGCCAATGAGGAGAGAAGGGGGTGGGGCCGGGCTGCAGCTCTGTGTTTGAATGGACACAGAAAGCTATGACTTGGCTCGGGTGCCCCCATAGCAAGCTACTTGCTGTGGGGGGCACTCACCAGGAGGGAGGGGCCAGGAGAGCAGAAGAAGTGGGACCCGAGAAGAGGAGGATCTGGGCTGCTCTGTGCAAAACCAACTGCACACAGCAGGTAAGTATAACATGTTTGTTATTTTGTATATAAAAAAAAAACGGAATTTTTGTAAAATCTTACCTGTAAAATTCCTTTCTCTGAGTCCTCCGACAGTCGCCGCCTCTTCATATTCGTCACATATGGAGGTATTAGACTTTGCTCCGAAGGAGTAGCTAGGCAACAGAATATGTTAACATTAAAGCTTTTAACATATCCCACCCTCAAGGGGTGGTCCCCTCAGTCAATACCCTCCTACTTCCTGCAACCATATCTCAGTTTTAGTGGAATAGCAGTAGAGTATACAACCAAACCCCAAAAGAGGGGCGGGGGCGGCGACTGTCGGAGGACTCAGAGAAAGGAATTTTACAGGTAAGATTTTACAAAAATTCCGTTTTCTCTTACGTCCTCCGACAGTCGCCGCCTCTTCATATTCGTCACATATGGGGACGTCCCAAAGCAGTGCAAACATGAGGGGTGGGAAACGCATCCGCGCCGAAAAGGCAACGCAGTCTCCGCATCAAAGAAAGGAACCTTACCAAAGGAAGGAAACCAGCTGGGCAACAGTAAAAAACAAGTGCTCAACAGGAGCAACAACCCAGGAAAAGACAAAAAACCAGGGGATACAAAACTTATCCCAACAGCCAGGAGTCCCCAACAAGGGACCCTAGGGAACAGCCGCACTAAGAACCTTGCGGCCAAAGGAAGCATCCGCCGATGCCTGAACATCTACTTTGTAGAATTTTGTGAAAGTGTGCACGGTCGACCAAGTCGCCGCCTTACACACCTGGGCTACAGAAGCCCCATGACGACAGGCCCAAGACGTACTCAAAGATCTAGTAGAGTGCGCCTTCACAGGTACAGGAGGAACCTTCCCCTGCAAAGCATAGGCCTGTTCAATGGTCTGCCTGATCCATTTGGCGATGGTAGAGGCCGAAGCCGCCATGCCATTCCGAGGACCCTCTGGAAGAACAAACAAGGAGTCCGTCTTTCGAAAAGACTCAGTCGATTTAAGGTAAACCCTTATCGCCCGAACAACATCCAGAGAATGCAATCTCACCTCCTTTGGATGTTTAGGCTTCGCGCACAGCGAAGGCAAGACAATATCCTCATTAAGATGGAATTCCGAAACTCGTTTCGGAAGAAAAGAAGGATTAGGTCGCAAGACCACCTTATCCAAATGAATAACCAGGTACGGAGACTTGCAGGACAAAGCCGCCAGCTCCGACACTCTGCGAGCCTAAGTGATCGCCACCAAAAAGGCGACCTTTTTGGACAACATAGACAACGAGATCTCCCTGATCTGTTCAAAAGGAGCACGTTGTAACACAGATAGAACGAGATTCAAGTCCCAAGGGGGCAGAGGATCCCTCCTAGGGGGAACCAGATGCCGCACACCCTGAACAAAGGTGCCAACCAAGGAGTTGGAAGCCACGGGACGTTGAAACAGAACGGCCAGCGCAGACACCTGACCCTTAATCGTAGCCAGCGCCAAACGCTGATCAACACCCGTCTGAAGGAAAGACAGCACACGGGAAACCGAGTACGTGCGGGGTGAAAACCCCCTGGACTCACATCCTGACAAGCTAGACATTAAAACTGAGATATGGTTGCAGGAAGTAGGAGGGTATTGACTGAGGGGACCACCCCTTGAGGGTGGGATATGTTAAAAGCTTTAATGTTAACATATTCTGTTGCCTAGCTACTCCTTCGGAGCAAAGTCTAATACCCCCATATGTGACGAATATGAAGAGGCGGCGACTGTCGGAGGACGTAAGAGAAAGCACTGGTCCTCATTGTCACAGGGACAGAAAATTATGGGAAACCCAAAAATCTTCAGCTGTCACCAGAGCAAAAAGTGATCAAAAATCCAAAGGGGACGCTTGTTTCAGTGACAAGCATCCAAGAGGGGATTTCCCCTCATTTCTATTTGTGAAGTGAAATCTCTCCAATGAAAAAAAAGGAAAGGTTTGGCTTTACATATAGTTTAAGGCCTATTTTAAAATTTCTTTTCATTTAAAAATCTGTTTTAGGCCCCTTTCACAATTGTGTGACTTGTCCTGCGATTTGGGACTGCACAGTCGCATGACAAGTAGTACTCCATGATTTCCAATGGGTACCATTTATATCTGTACGACTTCAAGTCGCAATGACTTCAAAGTAGTCCCTGCACTACTTTGGGCCAATTTTAATGCATTTTGAGGTCCATAGGCATTGCTTCAAGTCCATTCATAATCACGCCAAAATTGCTGTAAAATCGCTGCAAAAAATCGCAGTAAAATTGCGTGACTTTTAGGTCGCACCAGTGTGAAAGGGGCCTTATTACAGTGCTTTGCGAAAGTATTTGGCCCCCTTGAACTTTTCGACCTTTTGCCACATTTCAGGCTTCAAACATAAAGATATAAAACTGTAATTTTTTGTGAAGAATCAACAACAAGTGGGACACAATCATGAAGTGGAACGACATTTATTGGATATTTCAAACTTTTTTAACAAATAAAAAACTGAAAAATTGGGAGTGCAAAATTATTCAGCCCCCTTAAGTTAATACTTTGTAGCGCCACCTTTTGCTGCGATTACAGTTATAAGTCGCTTGGGGTATGTCTCTATCAGTTTTGCACATCGAGAGACTGAAATTTTTGCCCATTCCTCCTTGCAAAACAGCTCGAGCTCAGTTAGGTTGGATGGAGAGCGTTTGTGAACAGCAGTTTTCAGTTCTTTCCACAGATTCTCGATTGGATTCAGGTCTGGACTTTGGCCATTCTAACACCTGGATATGTTTATTTGTGAACCATTCCATTGTAGATTTTGCTTTATGTTTTGGATCATTGTCTTGTTGGAAGACAAATCTCCGTCCCAGTCTCAGGTCTTTTGCAGACTCCATCAGGTTTTCTTCCAGAATGGTCCTGTATTTGGCTCCATCCATCTTCCTATCAATTTTAACCATCTTCCATGTCCCTGCTGAAGAAAAGCAGGCCCAAACCATGATGCTGCCACCACCATGTTTGACAGTGGGGATGGTGTGTTCAGGGTGATGAGCTGTGTTGCTTTTACGCCAAACATAAGGTTTTGCATTGTTGCCAAAAAGTTAGATTTTGGTTTCATCTGACCAGAGCACCTTCTTCCACATGTTTGGTGTGTCTCCCAGGTGGCTTGTGGCAAAGTTTAAATTACACTTTTTATGGATATCTTTAAGAAATGGCTTTCTTCTTGCCACTCTTCCATAAAGGCCAGATTTGTGCAGTACACGACTGATTGTTGTTCTATGGACAGAGTCTCCCACCTCAGCTGTAGATCTCTGCAGTTCATCCAGAGTGATCATGGGCCTCTTGGCTGCATCTCTGATCAGTCTTCTCCTTGTATGAGCTGAAAGTTTAGAGGGACGGCCAGGTCTTCGTAGATTTGCAGTGGTCTGATACTCCTTCCATTTCAATATTATCGCTTGCACAGTGCTCCTTGGGATGTTTAAAGCTTGGGAAATCTTTTTGTATCCAAATCCGTCTTTAAACTTCTCCACAACAGTATCTCGGACCTGCCTGGTGTGCTCCTTGTTCTTCATGATGCTCTCTGTGCTTTAAACGGACCTCTGAGACTATCACAGTGCAGGTGCATTTATACGGAGACTTGATTACACACAGGTGGATTCTATTTATCATCATTAGTCATTTAGGTCAACATTGGATCATTCAGAGATCCTCACTGAACTTCTGGAGAGAGTTTGCTGCACTGAAAGTAAAGGGGCTGAATAATTTTGCATGCCCAATTTTTCAGTTCTTTATTTGTTAACAAAGTTTGAAATATCCAATAAATTTCGTTCCACTTCATGATTGTGTCCCACTTGTTGATGATTCTTCACAAAAAATTACAGTTTTATATCTTTATGTTTGAAGCCTGAAATGTGGCAAAAGGTCGCAAAGTTCAAGGGGGCCGAATACTTTATACATGACTGCGGGCTAATTTGTATATTGGTTCATTAATCTCTGCATTTTCTATAATGTTCAAGGTACATGGACTGCGACAATTCATATTGCCTATTTTAGGCCAGCTCAGAACCAAGTGGTGTTCAAGTGTTTTAAATAATTGATAAGATACTTACTAAAACTGAATAGATATGAAGACATCTATACACAGGTGTGAAGTCAACCAAATCCTGGACACTCAGGACCTGCTGAAAATAGAAGAAGTATATTATATATTGAAGAAAAGTAGAGTATTTATTAACTTACAATTACTTCTGCTTTATTTTGTATGCATTGCTCATAGTTATAGTAACCAATGGCTTCTTTCTATTTAACACTTAAGTCTACCCAAGAATGTGACACCATAAACACCATTCAAGCAGCCCTGATGTATTGGCTTTGTCCATAAATAAAGAAAGTGGCCAAAGTTTCATTCCAATAAATAACACAGTTAGATATATGCATAGAACTACTTATCTGGTAGAGCAGGGGTGTCAAACTCAATTTCAATGCAGGCAGCATAAGCATTATGGTCGCCCCCAATGGTCAGTTCTATCTGTAGCCTCCCCCACCCTCCCTTACATCACAGTGCACCCCCTTAACCTTGTGCTGCTACCGAGAAAAAGCTGGAGACAGAGATAGGAAGCAGAAAGTACAGGTTCTGGTGGAGGACCAGAGGAGTGCTGGAGTCAGCTGTTGGAGCTTGCTAAGTGCTGAGACCAGTGGAGGAAGAGATGAGGGGGTTCAGCGGCTGCACAGAGAGCTGCAGGGTCCATAGGGGGAGTTATGATCCCCCTCTCTGCTGCCAGCTGCTGAGACAAGGTGGGGGCAGAGATGAGGGTGGTGCAGCAGCTGTAGAAGAGGTGCGAGGGCCACATAAAATGGCCTGGAGGGCCGGATTTGGACCGCGGGCTTTTCAAAAGTAGGAAACACCTCTAAACTAGAAGCGCCGCCATGCAGCATTTCAGATAGCTGATTTGGTTACAATTAAAATGAGACTGGAAATTGTGGGCATTTAAAATAATCAGCATGCCTGGTAAATTGAATAAAAGGCTGTGCTACTAACCAGCAAAAAGGATAAGTCACTGTAAAGCCTGGTACACACTATGAGTTTTTTCTGCTGGGTTAAACGAAAAAAAAATGTCAGCTTAGTTCGGGGCCACTGTACTAATGATTCGAGATTAGTACAGCAATCTCCCCCGCTGAGCTGTTGTGCTCTGACAGGGGGGTGCCCCCCAGAACACTCCAGTGAGTACTCTCTGCAATTGGCTGAGAGCGCTGTATGGCAGCCGGTCAGCTGTTGGTTTTCAAGCATGCTCGTCCGACAGAAGGTCGGTTTTTACTGATCCGACCAATGTCTCCTGACATTTAGCCCGTGTGTACCGGGCTTGCGTTTTTAGTCACCAACTACCCCTGTTCAAGCTGCTTTTACCAATATCAGGGAAAAAAAAATGATACCTCTTCTTCGGTTTCCTCATCTTCCAGCATTGGGCTTTTTGATTTCAGTTCATTTTCATCTTCAGAACCATGGCCGTTTATGATGTACATTGGCTTTCTATAGGAGACATTGGTTTGCCTGTGTAGGGTGGCATGGAATGTTTTCTGCTGTTGTGCCTGGGTTTAGGAGAAAAAGCAGCAAACTGAATAAATGGAGAAAACAAAAATTCTCACAAATGTTAATACAGAAACATTGAGGAAGATAAAAAACATACACTGCCTGTCCCAGCTTTACCAACAGGCAGTGTAGAATAATATGAAAAACCAGAATAGTCCTAGCGCTGGACCTCCAGACAACCACTTCTTGGGGTACTTCATAAACCACACCCATATGGTAATAGTGGCAATAATGATGAGAATTAAAATCTTAGGATATACACCACTCACGGTGCAGCCAGTCCCTAGCACAGGATGTGGATGCAATAAGTAGAAAACTAGAAGAAGTCCTGGGCATCACATGAAGACGTTGTAGGGGTCCCAAGCGGTCAGGTGGAATAAGGATAGCCCCATGACCAAATCCACTTGGGGAACAAGGGGTGGACCCTGTTGGAAAGGAGGAGCGGAGCTGGGAGGAAACCCGGAGTGTGTGTTGGCCGTAGCACACAACGGCCGGAGACCACGTCACTTCCGGGAGCCGCGTCACACCAGCGTCAATCAGACACACCTGGAGCAGAGCAGGGACCAGCGTGGAACACAACTTTCTCGTTGCCGTGACTACATGTTTCGCACGCATGCGCTTTGTCAAGTCTGACTTAACAAAGTCAGGTTTCCTCCCAACTTTCCTCCCAGTTGAGTTTCCTCCCAGCTCCGCTCCTCCTTTCCAACAGAGTCCACCCCTTGTTCCCCAAGAGGATTTGGTAATGCGGCTATCCTTATTCCATCTGACCGCTTGGGACCCCTACAACGTCTTCATGTGATGCCCAGGACTGAATGACCTTTTGCTGGTTCATTTTTATCTGGTAACATTAATATATTTTTATTGCTTATCCCCCACTGACTGTTTCTTAATCCTGGGGAGTCTATCCATACACGCCATCTCTATGCGCCATCCCTCCTTCTAGTTTTCAGTGTAGAATAATAGCTAGTAGTTGTTAGATACTTCCAGCCAGACTTGTTCTGCAGTGTTAAACATGTTTCCACACTCATTCAAGAAGCTTTCTCAATTCTGAGTGTCATCAAAACTTAAGATATATTACAGCAATCTGAAAATTGTTAGTCTGCGATAATTTAGTGTAAGTTCTTCAACTGTGTGGTGTGAGGTAACTATTGTGACTGCCTGCCTAAAAGACATAGTAAAAGGAGGGAGAGAGAGAAAAAGAAAAAAAGGGGGGGGGGGGGCTTGGGGAAAGTAGATAGGTTTGCTGACTCTATTAAAGGGATAACAGGTCTTGGCCAAAGCCCGCCAGTCGA
This sequence comes from Pelophylax lessonae, assembly GCF_965119305.1. Taxonomy (NCBI): domain Eukaryota; kingdom Metazoa; phylum Chordata; class Amphibia; order Anura; family Ranidae; genus Pelophylax; species Pelophylax lessonae. The sequence continues at coordinate 84,716,051 of NC_138776.1, forward strand.
TGACAAGATGCCCAAGGTCACCAGATGGCTTAGAAGAACCCCTTAACTTTATCAGTGAGCTTCACCTGGATCTTTTCTTATAGGAGAACATTATTAATCCTTGATTCGGATTCACTGAAGGATAGGGTAAGCGATTGCCACGCCTTAGCAATTGTTTGTTTCGCAGCTGTGAAAATATGTAGCAGCATTTTAAAAGTGTTTTTGTTTACTCCCGGGGGCTTACAGGCTAAGTTCACCTTTGTTCGGCTTTTTTTTCTTCGAAATACCAGCTCCCCTATGTACCATTATAGCATTAATGTACTTCTTTTGCAAAAATAAAACAGTTTTCAATTTATTCTACACACTAGGCCTATTTCACTGTCTTCAAAGCGGTTTAAACACACTGCTTGATTACTTCTGCCTTACTTCCTGGACAAACACAGGAAGGAGTTGATCAGCTGATCCCATTCGAACACACCCTGCATCATCCACCCTTAGATGCTTAACTCCTTCCTGTGTCATGACCTAAAGTCTGTCCAGAAAGTAAGGCAGAAGTAATCGAGCAGTGTGTTTAAACAGCTATGAAGACAGTGAAGTAAGGGTGTGCAGAATAAATAGAAAGCTGTTTTAATTTTGCAAAATAAGTACATTAAGGCTATATTGGTACATAGGGGAGCTAGAATTTAGGGGGGGGGGGGGGGGGAGGTGAAATTAACCTTTAAGTGCATACAGGGTTACAAAACGAATGGTAGTTTCTGATAGGTCTGAGACCATTCAGTATATAGCAGTCCAAAAGTGTTTCAAAACAGAACATGACCACCAGATGTGGAGAAAGGAGCCAATCTGTCCACAGTTTAAAAAGCAATGGGGAGAGCACCCTGGATTGTGGCAAGCCATGCTTGAGGGACAAGATACCTGCAATGTATTTTTTTTATTTTCAGATAAAAGGAGTTTCCTTTGATATGCAAAATATGAAAAAAATATATAAAATATGAAAATATATATATTTTTAATTAATTCTGTACCTTTCAAAACTCTAATAAGCCTCTAATTAATTTTATTCAACTTTAACTAACATTTTCCTTCTCTCCTCATTTATTATTTTTCTGCCTTTTTCATTTGAATTTTTAATTCCTTTATTTATATTTAAACTTTTTTTTTCACATTTTGCTTGTTTCTTTTTTGTATTGACGCAGATAAAAAGTTTAAATTGTATTCTTTTATTTGTACTAATTATAATGACCATAACATTTCATATAAAGAGCCTGGTGCATAGCAATGTAAATTTCTTTACTAATGAAATAAAGTTTTTATTTTTTTTGTTTTTTTTTTTTTTGTTTTTATCTACAGTAACACTAATTGTTTTACAACACTGGTAAAATTAGAGAAACCTTGTACTGTTTTGTTACATCTCTCTTTAAAAATAAAAAAAAATATTTTGAAAGATATGTTAAATTACATTGATTGACTGTTCCATAAAAACATATATAGGTAATACTTTGTTTTTTTAAGTAATGACAAGCTAATGAATAGGTTATATCTCAAATTTTAAAATTGCTTTCGTCCATAAGGGGTTTAGTGGTGCATCAGTTTAAGAGATTACGTGTGATTGCTGTCTCTGGACCAATTGTTTTTTTTCTGCACATAGTATATCGGTGATTAGGAAAAAATGTTTTAAGCAGCACAATAGGGAGTGGCTATGGGTGAGGCTTAAGGCCCCAGATTATCTTGGAAATCCAGCCCTTTTATAAATCATTTATAGCAGCATGTGTAACTCAGTCGCCTTAATCCATCCTGGGTGTCATTTAATGTGACAAAGCAGATGCGGATTATCCAAGAAGATGTCGGGAGGTGTGAAAGTCTCATCTATTCTCATAATCTAATCACCATTATGCCACAAAATATGTGGCAGGTAATAAAAGTTTGACTTACACAGCTAAAGTGGTGAATTGTTATGAAATTGTCAAGGTACAGGAATGTAATATATATATATATATATATATATATATATATATATATATATATATACGCAAACTACATTAGCAAAAGTATTGGGACGCCTGTTTTTACACTCACATGAACTTTAATGGCATCCCCCCCTGTAGGGTTCATTGAATATTGAGTTGGCCCACCCTTTGCAGCTATAACAGCTTCAACTCTTCTGGGAAGGCTGTCCACAAGGTTTAGGAGTGTGTCTATGGGAATGTTTGACCATTCTTCCAGAAGCGCCTTTGTGAGGTCAAGCACGCAGTCTCCGCTCTAAGTCCTCCCGAAGGTGTTCTGTCGGGATGAGGTCAGGACTCCGTGCAGGCCAGTCAAGTTCCTCCACCCCAAACACGCTCATCCATGTCTTTATGGACCTTGCATTGTGCACTGGCGCAAATCATTTGGTGGAGGGGGGATTATCATGTGAGGTTGTTTTTCAGGGGTTGGGCTTGGCCCCTTAGTTGAAGGGGCTCTTAAGGAGTCAGCAATTTAAGACATTTTGGACAATTTCATGCTCCCAACTTAGTTTGGCGTTGGCCCTTCCTGTTCCAACATGACTATATACCAGTGCACAAAGCAAGGTCTAAGAGTCCTGACCCTAATCCCTTACAGCAGGGGTCTTCAAACTATGGCCCTCCAGTTGTTCAGGAACTACAATTCCCATCATGCCTAGTCATATCTGTGCATGTCAGAGGTTTACAATGCCTCATGGGATGTGTAGTTCCGCAACAGCTGGAGGGCCATAGTTTGAGGATTCCTGCCATAGAACACCTTTGGGATGAATTGGAGAGCAGACTGCGAGCCAGGCTCTCTCCAACGCCAGTGTCTGACCCCACAAATGCGCTTCTGGAAGAATGGTAAAACATTCCCATAGACACACTCCTAAACCTTGCGGACAGCCTTCCCAGAGTTGAAGCTGTTATAGCTGCAAAGGGTGGGCTAACTTAATATTGAACCCTACAGACTAAGACTGGGATGCCATTAATTTTCATCCGGCGGGGGACAGACGCAGCATTGGACCGACGCTACATCCGCCTAGGTATGTATGACTTTAAAAAAAAAAAAACATACATCTCTTTTAACGCTATTTAAACAGTAGGCTTTCTTTGAACATAAGCCCCTTGATAGAGCAGCTGACACAAGACTCGTAGACTCTTACTTGCTTCATGGCGGTCTCTCCTATTTTGTCAGAGTGTTTCCTGATACTCTCTAGGAAGTCTTTCAGACCAGACATAGAAATGTCCTTGATCTCTTCTCGTAACTTGGGGAGGTTCTCAACCATGATCTGGCAGAAACGATACTGGGAGACTTTGGGGAGGTAAACGAGTTCTAGTTGGTTCATTGTCTTTAGAGCAGAGTAATACCTGTGAGTAGAAAATGACATTATGGATCAGTAAGTCTGTAAACACACATTATATAGCCTTTTTACTGCAACAAACAGTCAACAGAGATTATACCTGGCCGCCAGACCACACTATAAATTTCATAAGACTCTGGTTACATTTACATGTGTGTAGAGATGTAAAGAGCATCTTTACTTTGCAAAGTGAATTGTTACTTAGCTTACTGAATAAGATAAAGCTAAGTAAAAATTTATTTTAAAAGATAATAATTGAAACCCGCGCTCTTTACCAAAATATATAAGAACTTGAACGAAATAAAATGAAATCAAAAGTAGTGATGCAGCTGCTGTTGCACCAAGTAAAAACTTAGAAAAGTATGGTATAATCAAAATTAAAACAGCCCTAGCATAAAATGTAGTTAAAAAATTAAACTATTAAAATAAATATATAATGTGCATATAGCGAAAAGAATCATACAGATACAAAAAAGGCAATATAAATGAAATAAAGTCCTTTCATTAAATGTGATCAATAAATCTAAAAGTGCTCCAGTGCAAAACTGAATATAAAGTGCTCCAGGTGGCGGTGACCCCTCCAGGTTCCCCACTCACCAGAACAGCAAATGTAAAAAGCCTGTAATCACTGGGATATTACACACAGACTTCTCTTATGGAATGCCACGTTATACCAGGTGTTTCTTAGATAAAGATGGCCCGAGTTGCCTCCAAGAACCCCAAATCAAAAACAAAGGACCGCATATGGTGAAGTACGTTTCAAACAATTTATTAGACTCCAAATGGAGGAAAAAACATACTCACAAATGGGATGGGTAAACGAGCAATGTATTATCTACAAGGAACTGTGGACGCCGCTGTTGGCGTGCGTTCCACAGCCGATCCAGGAAGTGTAACCGGAGGTCTTTGAAAACGCCCAATAGGCGGGCGAAAGGCGTTGATGCACTTCCGGTACGGCTTGCATGTAATCGTCACTTCCGGTTACACTTTCTGGATCGGCTGTGGAACGCACGCCAACAGCGGCGTCCACAGTTCCTTGTAGATAATACACTGCTCGTTTACCCATCCCGTTTGTGAGTATGTTTTTTCCTCCATTTGGAGTCTAATAAATTGTTTGAAACGTACTTCACCATATGCAGTCCTTTGTTTCTGATTTGGGGTTCTTGGAGGCAACTCTGGCCATCTTCATCTAAGAAACACCTGGTATAACGTGGCATTCCATAAGAGAAGTCTGAGTGTAATATCCCAGTGATTACAGGCTTTTTACATTTGCTGTTCTGGTGAGTGGAGAACCTGGAGGGGTCACCGGCACCTGGAGCACTTTATATTCAGTTTTGCACTGGAGCACTTTGGATTTATTGATCACTTTTAATGAAAGGACTTTATTTCATTTATATTGCCTTTTTTGGATCTGTATGATTCTTTTCACTATATGCACATTATATATTTATTTTAATATTTTAATTTTTTAACTAAATTTTATGCTAGCGCTGCTTTAAATTTGATTATACCATAAAAATGTATTTTGCAAAGTAAACCCAATCACGTGCAAGAAAAAAAAAAAAACATGATTTTTGCAAAAAAGATGGTGAAGTTAGCATAGCTTCATCTCATTCATTAAGCTAAGTAAAAATTCACTTTGTGATCGAGTGAATTTTCAATTTGCACGCATGAGACTCTTCAGTAAATACAAACAATTGATGGATGCACATAAACGTACAAAACAACTATCGCATGCATTTTAGGTGTTATACTACATCTCTATCAGTACCTTCAGGCCACATTCACACTTGAGCTGAGCGTTTTTTAGCATTTTTTTTTTTAGCAGATATGAAATATTATAGGCATTTTTTTGTTTTTTCTGTGGCCAAAAGAAACTTGTGTAAGGTGTGGAATGATGCTAGAAAAGAGGAGGGAAGCTGCTGTTTGAGCTGAAAATTCCTGAAAAAACACTTGTATATTAAAATTTTCGCTGTTAAGAGGTTTTCATTGAAGTCGATGGGGACAAAGATGCTCAAATGTGAACAAGGGCCATTGAAATAGGATTTTGTTTGTTGAGCGTTTCTGAGCATCAACCTGAAAAATGCTCAAATGTGAACTTAAAGCTGAACTGCGGGGAAAGTAAGATTGCAATTGGACTACCCCTACCACTTAAGGGTTAAAAGCTTGTCTATCTAGGGGCCTTGGACACCCCCCCCCCTCCACATAGGCAGAGGAACGAAGGAACATGCAGAGCTGTGCTGTTCCCTCCCCGACACAAATTTCCAGCAGCTTTTATCTCCTGTGTCGGAGAGCTTGTCAGAAGTTACCATGCTGATAACAGAGGAACAAAGCAGCAGAAAGACACTGGACTTAGGGCTTTGGAGAGAGATAGGTAAACACCACAAATATATGTGCTCAGGTCAGATTTCATGAATGGGGTTTACATCCACTTTAAACCCTTAAAGTGCAGGGACAGACCCAATGCAAGGGAGGATTTTAACCTCCCTGGCGGTATGATTATGTCTGGAAGTTCATACCAAAAGCGGTACAATTATTTTCATGGAAATTTGGTGTTATTTATTATAGGCCTACAATTCTTAGTAATTACTGACTTAAACCTGAGCAAAACAAGACTCTAGTAGACATCCCAGATGTGATAAATTTTGAAATTCAAACGCATGAATTATAATCTCATAAATAATGTAATTTTATTCAATAATGCAGTAAATAAGGAAATTTGTCAAAGAAAGAAAATTCAATACAAATGCTGCGTGTGATAAATCTTGAAACAAGGAACTACACAAAGTCCAACGTCACAGTCAGGACATAGGAACCTAGTTTCCTTTCGGACTTTCTTTCCATTTCTATCGCGTTTCGAGCAGCAGACAACACACATCCTGGTTGGTGCTGCCTTTTTTGCAGTTGGCGGAATATAGTCTGCAAAGTGACGGCCGGTCAGACGCTCTGGGTTGACCACGTCAACAGCGCGACGTCCAGGTCTATTTTCAACTCCTGATGGTGTCTGGTACTTTGCAAAAATCTGCTCAGCCACCTTCCAGACAAACTCGGAATGAGCAAGAGGGTTTTCACTGTTGGCTTTGTGCAGGATGTAAGCGTTCCATAGACATTGTTCCAGAAGATGTCTAAATATTTTTTTATAATATTTTTTTTGCTGTTTTCGTACAGCGGGATAGAAGGTCATGGCCTGATCGGCTCTGTCCACACCTCCCATTGTTTTGTTATAGTCAATTACGACCTGTGGTTTCAGCACATCAGTCCCACGTTTTGTATGGACCGTGGCAGTGGAGGTAGTATGAACAGTGCTCATAAGACACACATCCTTCTTGTCTCTCCATCTCATTGCCATCACCTTTCCCTTCTGCCAGGCAACCATTTCTCCGGTTTTTAGTTTTTTTTTGGCAAAAAAAGATGGCATGTCTCGACGGTTAGGCCGAACGGTACCATATGCGTCGGTTCTATTTTGTATCAAAACATCATATAGTTCCGGGGAGGTATAGAAGTTGTCCGTCGTCAAACAATATCCCTGGTTCAGCAAGGGGTCAAGAAGTGTCAGGACGGATGATGTGGCAATCCCATAGTCGCTGTACCTCGGGTTGAATTTAGTGCCTTTGCCGGTGTAAATTACGGAATTCCATATGTACCCCGTGGATGACTCGCAGAGCATATATGATTTGATGCCAAACCGTGCTCTTTTTGATGCGATGTACTGAATCCAACTTAGGCGACCTTTGTAGGCCATCAAACTCTCATCCACGCTGATGTCCCTTTCTGGCACGTAGGTCCGCTGGAAATTTCCCACAATAAGTTGCCATACCTCCCAGATCTTTTTCAGTTTGGGCGCAGGATGCGTGGCCTCAACAAATTCCTCATTGTTTGTGAAGTGCAAATACTTCATAATCAGGGAGAAGCGATACTCAGACATCACGGTCCCAAAGAACGGTGTGGCCAGTAACCTGTTGGTGGTCCAGTACCATTTTTGGAACGGTTTCCCCACCAACCCCTGAAGAAAGAGGAGTCCCATAAACAGCCACATGTCCTCTTTCGTTACCGGTTCCCACCTTCTGCTTCGGGAAAGCCTGGCATGCAGCGTTGCGGATTGCTGCTGTTGGTAGCGATTCGTCTCGGCGACAATTAATTCAATTACCTCCTCAGTGAGAAATAATTGAAGGTAGGCCAGAGGATTGTCACGCTCGACATCTACCTTCATCCCAGGTGATCCGGTGAAGGGGAATCTTGGGGGCGCTACCTGGTCCGCATCGCAATCAATAGCGCACCAAGTGCGCACATCGCTGAGGTCAGGGTCATCGCCGTTCTCACTTGCCAGATCCGTGTCAGTGTCAGTGTCGGACGACAAATCACCGCATGACTCGCTATCGCTCACTTCCGCGAGCACCTCTGGGTCGCTGTCGCTGCCGCTGTCACTCAGCTGGTCCAAAAGCGGTTTAGACTGGCGCTTTTTTGATGCCATAATATATTTTTTTTTTTTGGGCACAAATCACGTTTACTGAAGAGAGGGGCACTGTAATATCAGATCTGAGGTGATCTGTGGTGATACAGTGTAATCCTATCAGATTACAGTGTATCACCTCTTTTATTTACTTTCACTTTTCAAAATTCCCGCCCAGTTCCGCTCCCGTGCGCCGCCTCTGCTCGCAGGGAACGGAACCAGGAAGTCAGATGCCGGTCACCCGGCGATCGGAGCGAAGGACATCGCTGGATCGCCGGGACAAGGTAAGTGGAATGCTTCTGGGAGCCAAGGGAGGCTCCGCTGGCACTCTGCAACTCTACCCCGAGCGTGACTCGGGGTTACCGCTCTTGATATGAAAATTCAACCCCGAGTCACGCTCGGGATTACCGCCTAGGAGGTTAACTTTTTCCAGAATTGGACTACAGTAGAAAATAAAGTGCAGGAACTATATAGGAGATCACAGCAAGTTACCTGCCTTAACCACTTTAAGAACGGAAGATTTTACCCCTTTCCTGACCAGGCCCTATTTTGCGATTCGGCACTGCATTACTTTAACGGACAATTGCGCGGTCGTGCGATGATGTACCCAAATGAAATTTACGTCCTTTTTTTTCCCACAAATAGAGCTTTCTTTTGGTGGTATTTGATCACCTGTGCGATTTTTATTTTTTGCGCTATTAACGAAAATATTTTTCACATTCTGCTATATAACGTTCCCAAAAAAAAATTAAAAAATCTAAATTGTTTAACACTTTAGGCCAATTTGTTTTCTGCTACATAATTTTGGTAAATAAAATTGCAATAAGTGTATTTTGCGCAAAAGTTATCGCGTTTACTAACTACGGGAAAGATTTATGTCATTTTTATTGTTTTTTTTTTTTTTTTACTAGTAATAGCGGCGATCTGAAATTTTTTATGCGGGACTGCGACATTGTGGCGGACAGATCGGACCCCCAACTGACATTTTTGACACTTTTGGGGGGACCAGTGACATTACTACAGTAATCAATGCTAAGAATATGCACTGTTACTGTAATAATGACACTGACAGGGAAGGGGTTAACACTGTTGGAGATCAAGGGGTTAAATGTATGCCTCATGCTTACTGAAGTGTGGGGGAGAAGGGGGGGGTTCTGTGACAGAGATCGCAGGTTCATGCTGAATCCTGTGATCTTCTCCTGTCTGTCACTGAGAAGATCTGTCTGCTTTGTTTAAATAAGCAGGTGGGTCTTCTCACCGTTTCCACGATGATCGGGGAAGGGAGGCGGCAATCCCCGCCTCTCCTCCCCCGGCCCGACTCCCGCTGTGTTTAGACACAGCGGGAGCGAGCACCGCTGGAATCACATGAACTCCAGCGACGTAGGTCTACCCAGGAGAGCCGCACTGCCGCAATAGGATTACTGTGAGCAGTCGGCAAGTGGTTAACATGTGCAATTCTCTGCACTAGTTCTATCATAGGATGAGACAATGCAAGAGAAGTTGCTACAGAGCTTAGTAAGTGAGAAGCTCTGCCGATTTCTATCCAATCATGTGCAAACAAAAATTCAGTTTTTTTTTTTTTTTCTTGCATGCGATTGGGTATTCTTTGTAAAGTGAAGCTTTACCTCATTTACTAAGCTTGGGATCTCTATAGTAAATCTATAGTAAATCTATCCTAATGTCTTCAGCAAGGTGCACACAAGTGAGGTTACAGCAGGATCAGGGAAACTAATGCTGGCAGCAAAAGTAGCAAGCAAAGGTGACTCAAGGTAATTTAGTTAAAGTATTCAAACATTTAAAGGATCTCCCATAATTTTCAGAAAATTGAGCACTTTGAATAAACGAGCACAGCAGTATTTAAAATAAGCGGTAAGGACTTTACAACCCAAATTGTAGATATGTTTTTCCCTTTAACAGTTGTCCTCATATTACTTTTTAGCACCGTACTATAAACTCCCGACATGCAAATCGCAATGTTTGTTGTTTTGCTCAGCGCAGAGCTGTGGCTGCGGTTAATAGGATCACACTGGCAAGACATTAAAATAAATAACGTGGTCAGCGAAGGAGTGAATTGTGTAGGATGGCGTAAGCTGTAAATTAGAATGCTACAGATGAGTTTCAGGACTTCTTTCATCCAATTTCTAAAAGAGCAGCTTCACATGGCGTGACCTCTCGGGAGATAATTCCATAACGGCATTAAAATCATATAAACGGTTTTATTCAAATTATATAAATCAGCTTATCGCAACACTGTTGGTTCATCTGGAAGGTTTTTCCAATGCAGTTACTGAAATCAGAATTAGCATAATCCAACTTAAACCCATTCTTGAGCCCCTTGCTAATTATATATATCTCCAGCTCAAGGCCTTGCCCTTTCAACATCTGCTCCGATGGGAGCTTTGAGACTTTTTTAATTTGTAGGTCATTTGCAGGTCAGGATTTATGTTGTATTGCTTGCATTTGGAATTTTTTACACACAGAAAATTGTCATGTAGTACTCAGCCTTAGGATAATGCGTCTACAATGGATATGAAAAAGCGGCTGATCTCATGGAAGGGAACAGGAAAAAGGTGTGGCAGTATTAAGTAGACATTATAATAACACCAAAAAGCATTTGGTGAATAGTTAAGGAATATATTGAAGAATATAGTTATAGTCTAGAACAGTGTTTCTCAATCTTTTTTCAGTCAAGGCACCCTTTAAAAATGATGAAAATCTCGAGGCACTCTTTAAAAATGATGGTCAATCTCGAGGCACCCTTTAAAAATTATAGACAATCTCGAGGCACCCTTTAAAAATGATGGTCAATCTCGAGGCACCCTTTAAAAATTATGGACAATCTCGAGGCACCTTTTAAAATGATAGTCAATCTCGAGGCACCCTTTAAAAATGATGGTCAATCTCGAGGCACCCTTTAAAAATGATGGTCAATCTCGAGGCACCCTTTAAAAATTATGGACAATCTCGAGGCACCCTTTAAAAATGATGGTCAATCTCGAGGCACCCTTTAAAAATTATGGACAATCTCGAGGCACCCTTTAAAAATTATGGACAATCTCGAGGTACCCTTTAAAAAAAGTGGGGTTGTGAACCTCGCGCTTATGGAGAGTGTATCATATGTATTGTGTTTATCTTAAAGTTAGCTGCCTGCTGCAAGAAAAAAGTGCTAGTGCTTTTTGATAGTTGAGGTCAGTGTTTGCAGCGCTGCTATAAAATAACTAGATTCACTGTGTCCTTATAGGCTCACCTGTGCTAATAGGTTCTTAGTAACTAATCAATAAAGTGCCAATAATGTGCAATAGCTGTGCAAAAACCATAAGAATGTGCAAATAATGCAATATGAAAATCATATAATAAAGTGCAATCTTAGTGCATATTCATAAAGTCCATGTAACAGTCCTTCAGTGGAAAACAGAAGCTTGGTGCTTGTTCCGTGCTGCTTTGGGGTATCCCCCTTTGGGTATCTACTTACCACAATGTGGTTTGATTGAAGCAGAATGTGCTGACACTGAATTCCTTAGGCTCCTGAAGGGCTGTTGTGCTGTTGTTGGAAGCGATCCTGTCTCAAGGTAGAGTAATCCCAGGTATGCTCATAAAGATAAAAAGGCTCATCATAGTGAGGACCGTTTTAAAATTAATTTATTGCAGTAAAAACAAAAGGGATACTCACAAACATAGTTAAAATAAAAGCCTGTGTCACAAATCCTATACACGGTACGGTGGTATGCTGCTCCCGCAGCGTGCGCTTCACTGACCGGAAGTCACGTTAGCCATTGGCCGAGAGGCAGCCACGTGACTTCCGGTCAGTGAAGCGCACGCTGCGGGAGCAGCATACCACCGTACCGTGTATAGGATTTGTGACACAGGCTTTTATTTTAACTATGTTTGTGAGTATCCCTTTTGTTTTTACTGCAATAAATTAATTTTAAAACGGTCCTCACTATGATGAGCCTTTTTATCTTTATGAGCATACCTGGGATTACTCTACCTTGAGACAGGATCGCTTCCAACAACAGCACAACAGCCCTTCAGGAGCCTAAGGAATTCAGTGTCAGCACATTCTGCTTCAATCAAACCACATTGTGGTAAGTAGATACCCAAAGGGGGATACCCCAAAGCAGCACGGAACAAGCACCAAGCTTCTGTTTTCCACTGAAGGACTGTTACATGGACTTTATGAATATGCACTAAGATTGCACTTTATTATATGATTTTCATATTGCATTATTTGCACATTCTTATGGTTTTTGCACAGCTATTGCACATTATTGGCACTTTATTGATTAGTTACTAAGAACCTATTAGCACAGGTGAGCCTATAAGGACACAGTGAATCTAGTTATTTTATAGCAGCGCTGCAAACACTGACCTCAACCCTTTAAAAATGATGGTCAATCTCGAGGCACCCTTTAAAAATGATGGTCAATCTCGAGGCACCCTTTAAAAATTATAGACAATCTCGAGGCACCCTTTAAAAATGATGGTCAATCTCGAGGCACCCTTTAAAAATGATGGTCAATCTCGAGGCACCCTTTAAAAATTATGGACAGTCTCAAGGCCCCCCATTCTAAAATGTAAAAACATTTCTAATAGTTTTACATAATGTAGCAACATCCACACAAGTAGGAAGCCCAACGTTAGAGGTGATTTATTCTTCCAAAGCAAATACACTTTTGCAAACTGGTACTGACTAGTATTCCAATGTTTCTCTTCTCCCTCAGTTTTTTTCCATCACTCAGCTAATGTGACCCCAAAGCTGATGGAGAGGAACAGAGGAGGACAAACAAGGATGATATGTAGGCGACTGACATCCTCCTTGTCAACTGATGATGCCATCAGCTAGAAGGTTGTAATGATGCACAATGAAGACCTGTGGCTTTGTGTAACTAAAAGGCCGGCTTCCTCCACATGCAGGTTTGTATACAATTTTTTGGGTAATTTTTAGGCATTTTGCCAAGGCTCCCCTGAAGAAACCCCAAGGCACCCTGGTTGAAAAAGGCTGATCTAGAAGGGAGAACGTGACATGGATTTCTGAAATTCGGTGTACAAGGTTTGTAATGAGCCAAATAATTTTCTACAGATAAGAGTTCCAAAAATGTTTGATTACTAATCAAAAATTTATGAACAGATTTCTAATTAAAACATTGACTAGCTAGATTACTGGAAAAGAAGGAGGACTTTATTTGGGACATTGGTAAAAAAAAAAGTACATATACTTGGCGGTCAGCCCCGGCCAGGCAAAGTGACTTATGGGTACTTCACTAGCCTGTCACTAGCTTGTGAGCCAATAGTGGGCGGGCGCGCGCCCGCCCCAGCTCGTTCCCTAAAAAGTCAGTGCGTGTGACCGGCGGACCCGATGCCGCAGGTCACTCGCGATCGTTCGCCGTGAAGGGAGAAAGGCAGGCGGCTAATGTAAACAAAGCCGCCTGTCATTCTCCCCTGTGTAAAAATGGAGGACCGTTGATCTCTGTTCTTACACCAGTAGCCATTTCCAATCACAGTTAGAAACACGCCCCTAGGGACATACTTAACCCCTCCTTCCCCAAGAAAGTAAACCCCTTCCCTGCCAGTGCCATTTTTACAGTAACAGTGCATATTTATAGCACTGATTACTGTAGTAATGTCACTGGTACCCCCAAAAGTGTCAAAAATGTCAGTCAAGGGTACGATCTGTCCGCCGCAATGTCGCAGTCCCGCAAAGAAAATCGCAGATCGCAGAACCCGGAAGGAACACCGGGGAAGAGGTTAGCTGTCTCAGCGGTGAGCGGGCGCCGCTGGAGGGCTTCGTTCTGCAATGCATACTAGCTCATTATGCCTTTGTCTTACAGGTTTTTTTTTCTCAAGGTTTACAACCTCTTTTAAGTTGAATTTATATTTTACACAAAAAAAAAATCTTTTTATCAGTCTCCTGTAACTTTCTTCACAACAGCCAAATGAATGCCTATCAGATGATATTTCAATAGTATGGTTCAATATAGCTTGTGTGTGCGCCACATGCTCCTGTGTGCTCCTGCATTAGAGCTGTGTCATCAAACAGTCTGGGAGAAGAAGGGACAGGAAAGTAGAAACATTTCCCTTGGGAATCTCCTAAACAAAAATAAAGAGGAGGGCTCCCCCATGTGGTCAACTTGCAAAGTACATAAGCAAGTCAAGTATATAGGAGAAATAACAAAATGGACAACTAATGTGTTTGTTACCCCAGCATTTCCAATTCCCTGATATGTGCCTGCTGTACCATGTACTTGTATGAAAACTATCGTCTTCTCCTTTCTTGATTCCTTTGTGTGAAATCCCTGGTGTTCCTGGCAGCCCCTAAGCTTTCCTGTAAAAAAAAAAAAAAAAAAAAAAAAAAAAAAAAAAAAAAAAAAACTGACCACACTAGGCCAGAGAGCTCATCATGGTCAGTTCCCTAGCTGTGCTGGGAATTCAGTCTGCTTTCCTCCAATGATCAGACTTGTCCAGGTACACCCCCCCCCCCCCTGGATAGCTTTTAACTGGGAAGATCAGTGTACTGTTACTTCTCCTCCCCCTAGCACTCCTGCAGCTGAAAACAGAGGGAAAAAGGGTATATATATATATATATATATATATATATATATATATATATATATATAGTATAATATATATATATATATATATATTTGGTATCTATACATACATTTTTGCCTTTCATTTAAATTTTAAACTGAATGGGTTGTTTTACAAGGTGATCGTTTACAATCACTTTAAGTACAGATGCTACTGTAGAAAATAGCATATAGGTAGTCTCAGTACTTAAAAAGAGGAACCTTAACCCTTCTGGGAATGAAAAATAGTGAATTTCAGAGGCAGGCATGGAACAACTGTTTTAGCAATCTGCAATAATCCTGGGCTGTCAGGAGCTACAGTCAGGACTGTGTGTGTGATGGTATTCAATCACTTCTATAGAAGTTATTGGGTGCCATTAGTACTAAATTTCAACCAGCTCACAGTTTCTTTTAGCCTGTTCACTGCCAAGAGCTGTGAGGCATGTCATTGGCAGCAAAAAGGTTAAAGTATTTTTACTACTACCCCCACATTATCTGCCAGCAGCTGAGGGATCCTGAGTGGGACTACATCCATGATTCTGGAATGATTGTTGCCCTGCATCTGTGGTGTCTTTGTTTGCCTGGTAAATAGGCCCTTAACCTTGTTAATTTTTCAAGTTTCTCTTAATATCAATACCTCTCTCCCGTGATGTTTCCATCAATCTATTGAACATTAGTATACCTTGGGATTATTTTAGGTTTATGGAAGGAGCCTCCTTGTCCCCTTTGGCTTATTAGTACTGATGGGGCTGGCTCTCTCTATGCCTGAACTTTAGTAAATCCTTGCAAAGGCTGTTTAGTCAATCTTTTGAATATTGATGTTGTGACAGTATTTATAATGCTTTATGGCTCCTGAAGATGCCGACTGTCGAAACACGTCGAGTAAAGATCATTTGTCAACAACATGAGAATTTGTATAGGATATACCATGCTTGATTGTAATATTTGTTTGTATTTACATATTTTAATGTTGGAGTAAAATAATAAAAAATTGGCATTTTAGGATACAGGTGTTATGGCATCTTTAACCACTTCTGGCAAAATCACGTACCTGTATGTCATTTTGCTCAAGTGGTTGTACCAGGGTGATGCCTTTCAGCTTCAGGCATCTCCCCGGTACCGCTTTTTAGAACGAACGGTCGGCTTTCTTGTAATAACAACCGATGCTCGGGTGGTATTACAAGCAGCAGGAGGGGACGCCCCCCTCCCGCAGCCTTCTGCCGCTCCGTCCAGGACTCCTGGGATGTTTACATTCTTTGTGACAGAAATAAACTGATCAGAATTTTTTTTTTAAAGGGACAGTGGAAAAAAAAAACATATTTAAGCACCTTATGCCTCCGTGCTCGCGCGCCAAAGAAAATCCATATGTAAGTCGCGCCCGCAAATGTAAACAGTGTTCAAATCACACGTCAGGTATCGCCATGATTGTTAGAGCAAGAGCAATAATTCTAGCACAGGACATCCTCTGTAACTCTTATCAGGTAACCATTATAAAATTTTCAAAGCGTCGCCTATAGAGATTTTTAAGTACTGTATTTTGTCACCATTCCATGAGTGTCACCATTCCATGAATTTTAAAGCGTAACATGTTAGGTATCTATGCACTCTGCGTAACATCATCTTTAACAATATACAAATAAATTGGGCTAACTTTACTGTTTAGTTTTTTTAATTCACTGAAGTGTATTTTTTTTTAAAATTGCGTTTGAATGACCACTGCGCAAATACAGTGTAACACAAAATTTTGCAACAACTGCCATTTTATTCTCTAGTGTCTCTGCTAAATAATATATATATATATATATATATATATATATATATACATATATATACATATATATATATATATATATATATATATATATATATATATATATATATATAATGTTTGGGGGTTCTAATTAATTTTCTAGCAAAAAAATTGGATTTTTGTAAGAACTTACCGTAAAATCCTTTTCTCTGAAGTCCATTGACAGACACAGCAGCAATGCTTCTTTACCCTTGGGTTATGCGCCATCTACAGGAGTAGACTAGGCAGTGAAAAAAATTCACTGACACGCCTATAGGGGCTGTCTTTCTCGGCATAACCCGCCACACATTGTGCTCTCAAATCAGTTTTGTAGCAAGCAGTGAAAAGAAGACACAAACCATCCCCATAATAGAGGGGCGGGTGCTGCATCTGTCAATGGACTTCAGAAAAAAGGATGTTACGGTAAGTTCTTACAAAAATCCAGTTTTCTCTATCGTCCATTGACAGAAGCAGCAGCACTGTCAGATTGAAACCGAACCGGGGAACCTTGTAGCCGATTCGTCCAGTGGAGCAGGCTGGATTGCTCTGAGTTCCAGGACATTTATCGGTAAAGAGAACTCCTCTGTCGACCAGACCTGGGCACAGAGATTGTCCAGCACTCCACCCCAGCCTGACAGGCTTGCATCCGTGGTGACCACCATCCACAACAGCGGTAAAGGACTTGCCCTGGCTCAGGTGACAGAAGCCACCACAAGAGCATTGACCTCGTGAGTCTGAACAAACATATCATTCTGTCCAAGGACTGGGGATCCTTGTTACACTTGACAAGAAAATGGATTTTTGTAAGATCTTACCGTAAAATCCTTTTCTCTTAAGCTCATTGACAGACGTAGTCTTCTTGATTCTCAAGAGCTGGGTTATGTTGTCTCCGCAGGAGTAGGACTAGGCAGAATGACAAAACGTTCTGGCTCCACCCCAGGGGCAGTCCCTGAGGGTATACCCTCCCTCTCTCTGCTACAGGGAATCAGTTCTGTTTAAAGCAGTACAGAGAATTTAACCCAACCCAACTCAATGATAGAGGGGCGGGTACTACGTCTGTCAATGAGCTTAAGAGAAAAGGATTTTACGGTAAGATCTTACAAAAATCCATTTTTCTCTATCGCTCATTGACAGACGTAGTCTTCTTGATTCTCAAGAGCTGGGACATCCAGAAGCAGTGCCACAAATGAGGGGTGGGATTGACAAAATCAAATCCAATCTAGAAGGCCCAACCGGTGCCAAACTAGAAGTTTTAAAGGCTCATTATAAACAAAGAATGAGGCTAAAAAAAAATTTTTCCAACGGAAAAAACCCTCGAGGTAGACCACTGGTCTCCTCAAATTGCGGCCTGCAAAACCTTGCGGCCAAATGAGGCATCAGACGATGCCATTACATCAACTTTATAATGTTTAGAGAAGGTATGCACCGACGACCAGGTAGCCGCCTTGCACACCTGGACCACTGACGCCTGATGGCGAAAGGCCCATGACGCACTAAGTGCCCGAGTGGAGTGCGCCTTAACAGGGAACGGGGGCTCCCGACCCTTAATAGAATAAGCCTGCACTACCGTCTGTCTGATCCATCTGGAAATGGTCGCGGCAGATGCAGGCAACCCCTTTTTGGGTCCATCTGGGATCACAAAAAGTGAATCCGTCTTGCGAAACGAGTCTGTCGTTTTCAAGTATACCCTGATCGCCCGGACCACATCCAAGGAGTGCAAAGCAAATTCCCGAGGATGACTGGGCTTAGGACACAGGGAAGGTAATACAATTTCTTCATTCAGATGAAATTCTGAAACCACTTTTGGTAGGAAGGATGAATTCGGACGAAGAACCACCTTATCTCTATGAACCACCAGATATGGTGAACGACAAGATAATGCGGCCAGTTCTGACACCCTGCGTGCAGAAGTAATAGCCACCAAGAAGGCCACCTTCTGGGACAACGTGGGTAGAGGAATCTCCCTAATATCTTCAAAGGGAGGTTTCTGAAGAACCGACAACACTAGATTAAGATCCCAGGGGGGTAACGGCGCGTGCACTGGCGGAGCCAGATGTCGCACCCCCTGGATGAAATTCCGCACCAAGGAATGAGTAGCCAAAGGCTTCTGAAAGAAGATGGCTAATGCTGAGACCTGACCCTTGATAGTACTCAAGGCCAGTTTCTGCTCAACCCCTTGTTGCAGAAAAGCCAATATTCGACTAATCGAATAAGACCGAGGACGGAACCCCAAAGGTTCACACCATGCAATGTAGGACTTCCATGTGCGATGATAAATCTTTCTGGAAGTCGCTTTCCTTGCTTCAACTAGAGTAGGAATAACTGAAGCTGACAAACCTTTGTCCTTCAGCACCTGGGTCTCAATAGCCAGGCCGTTAAAGCCAGCGATCGTAAAGCAGGATGGAAGATCGGTCCCTGAGACAGTAGATCCTCCCTGAGAGGAAGTCTCCATGGGACGTCCGCCACCAGTCTGACCATGTCGGCGTACCAAGCTCGACGAGGCCAGTCCGGAGCTACCAGGATTACTGGGATTCCTTCCTCCTCTACCCTGCGAAGAAGTCTTGGCAGTAACGCGAGAGGAGGGAAGGCATATATTAGCTGGTATTGCCCCCACGGGGCGATCAGTGCGTCTGCGGTTTCTGCTAGAGGATCGCGGGAGCGAGCCACGAATCTCTGAACTTTCCTGTTGAATCGTGATGCCAACAGATCCACATCCGGGGTGCCCCACCGTAGGCACAACTGGTGGAAAACGTCTGGATGGAGGGACCATTCCCCCTGATCCAGGGTCTGACGGCTGAGATAATCTGCCTGCCAATTCTCCACCCCCGGAATGAACACCGCAGAGATTGTTGGAACAAATCGTTCCGCCCAGCGAAGAATGCAAGCCACTTCTTTGGCCGCTCGGACACTCTTGGTGCCCCCCTGATGATTGACATAAGCCACGGCCGTGGCATTGTCCGACTGGATCCGAACCGGGCTGCCCTGGAGCTGCTCGGTCCAGTGAATCAGACAAAGTCTGATCGCTCTCAGTTCCAATACATTTATCGGTAACCTGGATTCTTCCGGGGACCAAAGTCCCTGGACAGATAACTGACCAAGAATTCCTCCCCATCCGGATAGACTGGCATCCGTGGTCACTATCGTCCAATATATTGGCAGAAATGACTTTCCCTGGCTGAGCATTGGAGACCGAAGCCACCAAACCAGAGACTCTCTGGTCTGTTTGCTCAATCGTATCTGATTGTCCAGGGATTCCGGATTCCGATTCCATCTGAGAAGAATCTCTTGCTGAAGAATTCGGGTATGGGACTGGGCAAATGGGACTGCTTTGAATGAAGCCACCATCAACCCCAGAACCCTCATGCACGTCCGAAGGGAAGACCAGCTGTTGGACAGTAACAACTGGACTGCTGATTGAATCTTTCGAAGTTTCCCTACCGGAAGGAAAACTCTCGTCCTGACTGTGTCTAGAATTAGACCCAGATATTCGAGCCTCTGGGTGGGAACCAGAAATGACTTTTGCTGGTTCACCAGCCACCCGAATTTCTGTAAAGAAATCATAGTAATTTCTATGTTTTGTAGCAAGGTCTGAGGAGACTCTGCATGAAGCAGAAGATCGTCTAGGTAACCTAGAATCGATATACCTCTTTGGCGCAGAAGTGCCAACATTGGGGCCAACACCTTTGTGAAGACCCGCGGAGCCGTGGCGAGACCGAAAGGTAACGCCACAAACTGATAGTGGTTCTCCTCTACGGAAAAGCGTAGAAAACGCTGATGTCCTGCGAAAATGGGAATGTGAAGATAGGCGTCCTTGATGTCTATGGACGCTAGGACATCCCCTGGATGCAGGAAGGCTGCTACCGTGCGAATGGACTCCATTCTGAATCTTCTTATGTTGACGAAAGAATTGAGTGCTCTTAAGTCCAGAATTGGACGCACTTTGCCCTCTTTCCTGGGTATTGTGAACAGGTTTGAATAAAACCCTTGAAACCGTTCTGTCCAAGGAACGTGGACTACCACTCCTTGTTGTAGTAAATCTGTGACTGCTCTCCTCAGATCTTCTAAACGATCTGCGGATAGACGGATATTGGAAGGGAAGAATCGCGCCGGTGGGAGAGATCGAAACTCGATCTTGTACCCTGACCTTATGACTTCGCAAACCCAATTGTCCGGGATTCTGGAAAGCCATGGATCCGGGAACCGGCGAAGACGTCCCCCCACCCCAGTTATGGGTGGGGGCGCACCTTCAGGCTTTGGATGGTTTATCTTCAGGTCTGGAGGGGGCGGGCTTTTGCTTGCCCGACCAACGACCCCTGACGCCTCCTGTAGGAGCTTTGGAGGACTTAGTTTTTTCACCCGCTGGACGAAAAAACCTCTTGTGAGCAGAAAAAGAAGGCCCTCGTCTTTGACGAGTTCCTCTACCTTTAAAATTTTGCGGTAAAAAGGTGCTTTTTCCACCGGTGAGATCCTTAATGATCTCATCTAAGTTGGCTCCAAATAGACGCTCTCCTGAAAAGGGGATATTAGCCAATGCTTTTTTGGAACCTTGGTCGGCTAACCAACCTTTTAGCCACAGTGTACGCCTGAGAACCACTGCTGAGACTGATGCTCGCGCCATTAATGGAGTGGCGTCTAACGCTGCATCACATACAAACTGTAACCCCTGTATCATTTGTTCCAACAAATCTGATACCGCCTGAGGGTCCCGGCGTAACCACTTGGTCCATTCAGTTACAGCCTGCGAAACCAGACCAATAGCAATTATTGGTCTGAGAGCTGATCCAATCAAGGAAAACATGGTGCGAGACATAGCTTCTATCTTGCGATCCACTGGATCTTTAAAAGACGGAGCGTCTTCTAAAGGAATAACCGTGGCTTTATTCAATCTAGCAATAGGTGAATCCACCACAGGTGGTTCTGTCCATTTCTTAATAAGGGTTTCCTCAAACGGATAACGCCTGTCAATGCGTTTAGAAATATTAAAAGTGCGTTTTGGCAGACGCCATTCTTCTTCGATTGGATTGCCAAAACATTTGGGCAATGGAAAAACCTTCGCCACTTTGATGCGCTTTTTAGTCCCAAAAGGGATCTCAGTTTCAGCTATTTCCGATGGAGTACCCTGTAACCTTAAAGTCTCTTGAACAGATACAATGAGTGCGTTTACCAACGCTTCCTCTCGGGCTATGGCGGATGCCGAAACATCCTCCTCACTGTCTGAAGAGACAGGACCCGAGACACCAATACCAGATGAAGTACCTGCAACTGCAGAAAAAGGCTCAGAGTCTGAATCCGAAGTTTCAGATAATAAGGGGTTAGGCGGGGGTCGCTTTCTTGCGCCCTGTCCCTGACAAGCCACTTCCACCCGGGACACAAAAGTTTCCATAATAGCTGACAAAGATTCAATTGTCAATGGGGTGCTGGAGGATCCCGCAGACCCCTCGAGGGGATCCGGAGGAGATACATGAGTGGCAGGGTCCATGTTAATACAGGACACCTTTGCCAGCAAAAACAAAAAAACTTTTTCTTTTTTTTTTTTTTTTTTGTGTGTCTCCCCCTAGCGCAATAGCGCCCCTCAGAGTACCTGCTTCTCGATCCCAGAGAGAGAGAGAGAGGGACCCCCAAGGCTCACCAACCGATGCAGTGCAGTTTCCAACAAACTGCAGTCAGCGTCTGTCTTACACAGACTGGAAGGAGCTGTTTGCTTTTTTCCCGGGCAGAAGGCGTGGCTCCGCCCCCTGTGTACGCCTTCCGGCGTTCCCAGCCCTCCACGAGGTAGCTGGGCTCACAAAACATGGCCGCCCCCATAGAAGAGACATAAGACTCCAAAAACATGGCGGCCGGCGTGACCTGAGGACATACATGCATTCGGTCTACGGCAAAATGGCGGCGGACCGCCGATATCGTCTTCCCAGCACATCCACCTGCACTCTGCTAAGAGGTGACATATGGATCTACAGAGATACACTGCACATAAGGTAGGATTATACCTCCTATGTCTGCTGTAATTTACAGTCTGCTGGGTAGAGTGTTAGCTCTTGAACCAAGTCCACTTCCCACAAACACATGCTGTATTACAAGGGGGACTTGTAAGTATCAGATATATACTGACCATATATGGAGGGGCCCATAATATATACTGCCTCATAATGAGGAAAAAAGGGAACGTTTACTCACCATACCGAACCGACAGGCACCCTCTCTTCACAATACCCTCTCCACCGGGGTGGGGGTTTGTGGACGCCTCGACTCTCTGGTACCTGGCGTCCAAGCGAGCTTTTAACTCGCAAAGTCAGTCCCTTTGCTGGGACTCCGTCGCGGCCGACTCAGCGCACTGGTCTGCACGCGCTCTTAGGCAGAAACCGGGGTGACCACTGGATCTCAACATCCAGCCCGTCGCCCGGCCCCGCATACTTACTTGAATATGTCGCGGCCGACCAAGCGCAATGCCATGGTCTGCGCGCGCTCGTAGGCCGGCTGGGGTGATCACAAGTGTCGCCCAGTCCGGCATTTTTGCTTGAAGATCTCACAGGAAAAAAACACTGGAGAAAACTACCTAAAAAATGTCTTTTTCTTAAAGAAAAAAAGTCTTGCCAGGACCAAAAGATCCCAGCAAGGAACTTAGGTCCTTACTCCTGACTAGACAGAAAAAAACTGTATCCCTGTAGCAGAGAGAGGGAGGGTATACCCTCAGGGACTGCCCCTGGGGTGGAGCCAGAACGTTTTGTCATTCTGCCTAGTCCTACTCCTGCGGAGACAACATAACCCAGCTCTTGAGAATCAAGAAGACTACGTCTGTCAATGAGCGATAGAGAAATCTCCTTTTGCAGAGGCCTGGAATGAAATTGAGCAAATGGGACCGCCTCGAAGGTTGACACCATTAGCCCCAAGGCTCTCATGCAAGTCCGCAGAGATGAGAGATCGTTCTCCATCAGCAACCTGATCTCTCCCTGCAACGTCTGAAGTTTGTCCCCGGGAAGAAAGACCCTTGCCAGAGAGGAGTCTAAAGTCAGACCCAGGTAATTCAGTTGCACCAACAGGGTCAGCACAGATTTTTTGAAGTTGATGGTCCACCCCAACTCCTGAAGGGTCTGGACCGTGATTGACAGGTCACCCAACAAGGTTGGGTGAGAGTTTGCTCTCAACAGGAGATGGTCCAGATATCCGAGGATCGCAATCCCTCTTTTGCGGAGCAAAGCCAACCCCCGGAGCCAAAACCTTGGTGAAGACTCTGGGAGGAGAGGCTAGACCAAAGGGTAATGCCACAAATTGAAAGTGCTCTTCCGCCACTGCAAAACGGAGATACCTATGATGTCCCCCGTGTATAGGAATGTGCAGATAAGTATCTTTGATATCGATGGAGGCTAAAAAGTCCCCTTGATTTAAAGATGCTACCACCGACCAAATGGATTCCATCCGAAACTTCTGCACCCGCACAAAGTGGTTCAGTGACTTGAGGTCCAAAATTGGACGCACCTAACCCTCTTTTCTGGGCACCGTGAACAGGTCTGAATAAAAACCGCAAAACCATTCCCGCTGAGTAACTGGCACAATCTCTCCTTGTGCAAGGAGATCCTGCACCGCCTCCCTGAGATCCTTCAAGCGATCCGGAGACAGACGAAGATTTGAGGGAAAAAATCTGTCTGCTGGGCGAGACCGAAATTCGATCTTGTACCCTGAACGAATTTGTTTGTGAACCCATTTGTCCTGAATCAAAGATGTCCAGGGTTCCTGAAAGTAGCGCAGATGCCCCCCCACCCCCGGAAGGGGTGAGGGCGCCCCTTCATGCTGAAGAGAATTTGTCCGCCAAACCGGACTGGCTAGTCTTGGGATTATTCGACCAAGCCTTCTTGTTCCCTCCAGAGGCTCTGAGCAGTTTACCTTTTTCTTGCGCCCTAGGCACGAAAAAACTGCCTATGAGCCGTGAAAGAAGGCCCCCACTTACTGCGGGGTGCCTTACCTTTTGAGGATTGGGGGAGAATAGTACTCTTACCGCCCCGTTAAACCTTTGATCAACTCATTTAAGGAGTCTCCAAACAGACGTTTACCCAAAAAGGGGAGATCTGTTAAGGCCATCTCAGAAGCATGGTCCGCCAACCAGATGTTCAGCCACACCATGTGGAGTATGGCAATCCCTACCACTGACACTGGCAACCAGAGGGGCCGCATCACACAGGGACACCAGGGCCTGGGCCATCTGGTCCGTGAGCTCAATCAGAGTCAGAGACAATATCTCAGTGGTCAAGTTACCCCTAAGCAATTTAACCCATTCCGTTATCGTCTGAGAAACCAGAACGGACACAAACACAGGTTTTAGTATTGAGCTTGCCAAAAAAAGGTGGCGGGAAAGGGATTCCACCTGTCTGTCCACTGGGTCCGTAAACGCTGGGGAGTCTTCCACAGGCACCACAGTAAATTTGTTTAACCTGGAAACAGGGACAGGCACCACAGTAGATTTGTTTAAACTGGAAACAGGGTGATCCACCCTAGGTGAAACCATCTAGTGGTTCGAGACTGAGTCAGCAAAGGGATAACGGCATTTAAAGCGCTTTGGCACCACTAGCACGTGCTTAATGCACTACCATTGCTCATTTACAATATTGTGAAAGACCTTGGGACAAGGGAACACCTGACCCGACTTCTGGGCTTTGCGGGAGCCAAAAACTACCAGCTTTTTCTGACTGTGAGGGCTCATCATCCAATTTCAATATTTCCCTTAGTGAACAAATCAGTGCTTCCACCATAGCGCGTTCCCACGCTGCAGCCGAGGAGGACATATCCTCCTCACCATCCGACTTTGAGGACAGGGATCCCTCAGGGAGGGGGGTTGTCCGAGGCGATATCAAGCTCTGAATCAGAAGACAGAGACGGCTAGTGATATGTTTCATTACAAAATCCACCTTTGAAGCCAGATTTTCCAATGCTGCAGAAAGAGACATGAGAGACTGCGATCTGGATTTACCGGCAGTCGCACTGAGGGGGTCTGGAGGAGAAATAACTGCTTGAGACTCAATTTTGCAAGTTGTATAAAAAAAAGAAGAAAAAAAGGTGTATCGTCTCTTTAAATCGAGATTGCGGTCCGCATCGCTATATCGCGCTGTAAACAGAGTCACCTTTAACTAGTGGCAGGAGCAGAATGTGCCCGATTAATGCCAAAAAGAAGACCCCCTACACTGTACCATCTCACAGTGTAATCAGCAACTCTGCAGCATGGAGATTTACATGAAACGTCTCACAAGAAGTGACATAGAATCACAAGAGGCCGAAAACTGCCTATGTAGCTCCGGGCTACAACAATATGGTGCCAATGCAAAAGCATAGGAAGCTCAGGGAAAATAGCCACTGTTAAAATCAAGGGGGGAATCCTGCGCTTAATGGTAAATGAGTTCAATATAGTAAATGACATAAGCAAATGACATAAGCAAATAGCAGCTAGAACACTGGATTCATAGCAATCCCATTCATAATGTACATCAAGTAGTGCAGCACTATGAACATCAAAATTAATTGTGCTTAAAGAAAAATTAACAAATGCAATATGGTAACATAATATGCATCAAAACGTGAGTCCATTCAGTATATGGAGATGTAAAAAGTCCACTTAAAGAATGAAGATCCCAAGATGTGGAAAGCAGAATGGAAAACAGGCACCCGTGCAGATAGACAAGGTGGCAGCTTACCGCAATGCGTGGGCCTCCAAATTAATGGAAGGGCCACTTAAAGCATGAGATGTTAACTCTTATGGACTGGACTCTCTCCTCTGCACGAACAGACCAGGCTTACACTTCAGCTATCTTCCGCTTACTCATAGATCCAGGAATGACTCCAGAGTATATGGCAATATGTGGAGGATAAAGGATAACATAGTGTACTCCCGTATGGTAAAAATGCAGCTTTATTACAGGTTCTACTTGTGTATATCAACTACTGTGTAAGTAGAACCTGTAATAAAGCTGCATTTTTACCATATGGGAGTACACTATGTTATCCTTTATCCTCCACATATTGCCATATACTCTGGAGTCATTCCTGGATCTATGAGTAAGCGGAAGATAGCTGAAGTGTAAGCCTGGTCTGTTCGTGCAGAGGAGAGAGTCCAGTCCATAAGAGTTAACATCTCATGCTTTAAGTGGCCCTTCCATTAATTTGGAGGCCCACGCATTGCGGTAAGCTGCCACCTTGTCTATCTGCACGGGTGCCTGTTTTCCATTCTGCTTTAAGTGGACTTTTTACATCTCCATATACTGAATGGACTCACGTTTTGATGCATATTATGTTACCATATTGCATTTGTTAATTTTTCTTTAAGCACAATTAATTTTGATGTTCATAGCGCTGCACTACTTGATGTACAAAATGGCCACTGTACCTTACATACAGAGAACCAACGCCCACACTTAAGATGGCGACTGAAAACGCTGCCATGCGTTCAGGACCCAGACATGAGGCCACAGGACAAGGTAACAGTGTACACCCCCCCCCCCCCCCCCGGGCGCCAGGTGCCAAATATAGCTTCCCCATGTGGGAGCAGGGAGGGTAGGGCCTGGTCCTGATATGCCGGGGGATCTTTCAGGAAAAACAGAGTCCTGTTATCCCCAGGAGTGGGCCCACATCAGAGGCCGCTGAGGGGTTTAGTATTAGTTACCATACCATGGACCGGGTGGGCTCCGCTCCGGGCAGGCCGCCTCCCACCCTTAGTGAGGGTGCTGCCAGTCAAGGGGTACGCTGCGACTAAGGGAATTCCAGGTCGCAGGCTCGTCCCCATCCACAGGGGCTCCATCGTGGCGAGGTCTAGTCGGACCATAACCTGCTCACGCTCGTTGGCCAGGCTGGGAGACCGTAAGAATCTAGATTATTCAGTGCGAAACCGCAGCCGGCAGTTCCTTGTAGTTCACCAGGAGGATCCCCCTGACACTAGTTAGTGATAGTGAGTAAAGATAAATAAATATAAACATTCTTAAAAGAATTAAAAAACTGAGACCGAAGTCCCAGCAGGTAACCTAGGTCCTACTCCTTCACTAAGCAGCAAGAAACTGATTTGAGAGCACAGTATGTGGGGGGTTATGCCAAGAAGGACAGCCCCTATAGGCGTGTCAGTGAATTTAGATGACGCATAACCCAAGGGTAAAGAAGCACTGCTGCTGCGTCTGTCAATGGATGATAGAGAAATACTAATTTTAACTTGTAAGCAACAAATGTCAGAAATAGGAATGGTCTTGAAGTCCCCTCTTTTGCAGTTTCAAGAAAAATTGACTTTTACTACTTATTGAGAATATGTAAATACTTTAGTGTGCATAGTCTGGGTATAGGCAATCTTTAAACATTAAAGCAGAGTCTGCTTAACATATCTGCACCCCTCCCCCCAAACACAGCACAATGCACACACCATAAATAAGAGGTTAAAAAGGTAAAGAAAAAAAAAAATAAATATATTTTTCCAACCCCTGATCCTGCAAGAACTCAAAAAATGATGAATATCTTATAGGGAACAAGTGTCTTTCTTCTTGCAAGACTTGGGACACTCAGCATACCTTCGGAATCTAACCAGAAGGATCGGCGCATAACCCTCACCTATGTACTGTGGTTAAAGGTAAGTATATGTAATATCTTTTTTTTCTATGGGTTTTTTATTTTTACTTTATTTTAAATATGCTATTTATGATTGGAAAGGACCCTTATGTGTTAAATTAAGTTTGCAATTGTACTGCAAGGTCTACTTTAACAGACAATGGGGAACATTTATCAATTCTGTCACATAGTAAGCCAGTGATAAATAGGAGCAGTTTGTTAATGAGACAGATTTACTTTACAAAGAACTTTAGATTTCCTTTAAGCCATATAATTGTGCAGATGTACTGGGTACTCAAACTTTTAAATGTTTATGTCACATCTTCTTAAAAAAAAAAAAACTATAAAAGCCCAACTAGCTCAGTTTGAGATGAATGCCTTATATAATAAAATAAATTATACTAAGAACTAGAAAAAATAGGTACTACTCTAGTGAAAACGGCTAGCCCAGAGCTGTATGAAGGACACAGTCAAGGTCAATTGTCGTGCTGTTTAAACTGTAAATTCATTTATGATGTGTTATGATAGATTAAGTAGATATTAATGAACTAGGAAGAGATCATTATTCCTCTGTTCCAACTGTGCTCTCCAAGGATCTCATTTATTGCTGCTTCCTAAATTGTTTTAGATGGTGTAAAATATTAAGGGATAATATTCAGTCTCCTATGATTCTATTTTCATTACATTTCATGCTGTTTAACAAAAAATTGTTTTTTTTTTTGAACCCTTCATTACACTTTTGACAAATTGCCCCATTTATACTCAACATCTGGCTGTTGTCAAAACTAGATACATGAGTGAAGAGTTTAAATTTACTTTTTGCTGAGAGTTTGTCATGCAGGCCCTTATTTAAAATTACTAACTCCAGGTTACAATCTCTTCTACCTGTCAGAGCCAGGCACAATATTAATACCGAATAGGCGGGTGCATTTCTTAAAAATCGTTACTCAGTAGGTTGCCAACCTATATACAGTTGTGTTCATAAGTTTAGATACCCTGGCATAATTTATGATTTCTTGGCCATTTTTCAGAGAATATGAATGATAACACAAAAACTTTTCTTTCACTCATGGTTAGTGTTTGGCTGAAGCCATTTACTATTAATCAACTGTGTTTACTTTTTTTAAATCATAATGACAACAGAAACTACCCAAATGACCCTGAACATAAGTTTACATACCCCGGTTATTTTGGCCTGATAACATGCACACAAGTTGAAACAAAGGGGTTTGGCTATTAAAGGTAACCATCCTCACCTGTGATCTGTTTGCTTGTAATTAGTGTGTGTGTATAAAAGGTCAATGAGTTTCTGGACTCCTGACAGACCCTTGCATCTTTCATCCAGTGCTGCACTGATGTTTCTGGATTCTGAGTCATGGGGAAAGCAAAAGAATTGTCAAAGGATCTTCGGGAAAAGGTAGCTGAACTGTATAAAACAGGAAAGGGATATAAAAAGATATCCAAGGAATTGAGAATGCCAATCAGCAGTAGGGATCGACCGATTATCGGCAAAGCCGATATATCGGGGGCCGATATGCACTTCCCCCGATATAGCGGAATCGGCCACCAAGGTTGCTGATATTGCTGATATTTCGGGAAACTGTTTGTATCAGAGTGATGCCTGCAGCTAGAGGCATCGCCCCAGTACCCGTGTCCATAGCCGACGGTCAGCTGTCTTGTAATGACAACTGATGCGGCCGAGAAGCTGCTCGGCTGTCATTACAGGGAGCGGCAGGGGACGCCCCCCCCCCCCACCGCCGCCTTCCGTGGCTCGCCCGGGTCTCCTGTCCCACCGGGAGACCGGGGCAACCAGCCTGCACGGCTGCCGAAGACCCGATCAAAGCCGCATTCGGCTCTGATTGGGTCTCCATGTAAAAACCCAGAAGTAATGTCATGACATCCCTTCTGGGTACTCGGCGCCAGATTTAAAAAAATGACAGCACTCAAAACAGCCAAACTTGGTGTTTTGAATCCTTTTACGTGCACAGGAAGGGTTTAGGGTCATTTAGACCCCCAGATCCCTCCACAACAGTACCTGTCAAGTGCTAAAAATAGAAAAATGTTTTAAATGTACGAAAATATAGGCCAATATCAGCGATACAGATATTCAATGGCCAAAATATCGGTATCGGCAACAAAAAACCGATATCGGTCGATCACTAATCAGCAGTGTTCAAACTCTAATCAAGAAGTGGAAAATGAGGGGTTCTGTTGAAACCAAAGCACGGCCAGGTAAACCAACTAAAGTTTCAGCCACAACTGCAAGAAAATTGTTCGGGATGAAAAGAAAAACCCACAAATAACTTCAGGTGAAATATAAGACTCTCTGAACATGTGGTTCGGCTGTTTCAAGATGCACAATAAGGAGGCACTTGAAGAAAGATGGGCTGCATGGTCGGGTCGAAAGCCATTACTACGCAAATACAACAAAGTATCCCGCTTACAATACGCCAAACAGCACAGAGACAAGCCTCAAACCTTCTGGCACAAAGTCATTTGGAGTGATGAGACTAAAATTTAGCTTTTTGGCCACAATCATAAACGCTACATTTGGAGAGGAGTCAACATGATGAAAGGTAAACCATTCATACTGTGAAACACGGAGGTGGATCGCTGATGTTTTGGGGATGTGTGAGCTACAAAGGCCGAAATTGATGGCAATATGAATGCAGTATATAATCTAACAATGGTGGAGGAAAATTTGCATTCATCAGCCCGGAAGCTGCGCATGGGACGTACTTGGACATTCCAACATGACAATGATCCTAAACACAATACCAAGTCGACCTGTCATTGGCTACAGCAGAATAAAGTAAAGGTTCTGGAGTGGCCATCTCAGTCTCCTGACCTCAATATCATTGAGCCACTCTGGGGAGATCTCAAAATGTGCAGTTCATACAAGACAGCCCAACAATTTACAGGAACTGGAGGCTTTTTTCCAGGAAGAATGGGCATCTTCACCATCTGAGAAGATAAAGAGCCTCATCCACATATATCACAAAAGACTTCAAGCTGTCATTGATGTTGAAGGGGGCAATACACGGTATTAAGAACTGGGGTATATAAATGTTTGATCAGGGTCATTTGGGTAGTTTCTGTTGTCATTATGATTTAAAAAGAGTAAACACAGTTGATTGATAATAAATGGCTTCGGCCAAACACTTACCATGAATGAAAGAAAAGTTTTTGTGTTATCATTCATATTCTCTGAAAAATTGCCAAGAAATCATAAAATCTGCCAGGATATGTAAACTTATGAGCACAACAGTATGCTGTTTTTGACTTAAGCCAGAAGTAAGCTTTCAACATGAAAAATGGGTGAACCCACTTGTGCTTCCCCCCCTCAGGTCCACGCTCACCGGAAGACTGAACCCCTACAGGGGTCAGAGGCACCACAAATATGTTGTTTTCCAATCCTATATCTCATTCTCCTACTCGCCAGGTCTGGTCACTGGGAACACTCACATAGAGGTAGATGGACAAAGAGGCATCTCATAGCGTAGGTTTGTAAATTACAATTTATTAAAAACAAAAGCTAAAAACTGCACTTACAAAGGTACGGGAGAGTCAGAGCAATACAGTCCAACAATATGTCCAGGACGCTCTGTGTTCCAGGGACAGGAGAATTCCTGATGACGTCACTCTGACTAAACGCGTGGGGTGGAACTTGGAGCATTATTGTGTCACTTCTGGTTTTGAATACTCTGGTCTGTGAAACACACGATGTCCCGGACATATTGTTTGACTGTATTGCTCTGACTCTCTAGTACCTTTGTAAGTGCAGTTTTTAGCTTTTTGTTTTTAATAAACTTTAATTTACGAACTTACGCTATGAAATGCCTAGAAAGATTGTATGGGCAGCCTAAGAAGTCCAATAATCCTAGATGTAAAAAGAAGTAGGTGTCCCTAAGCACAGCCTACCTATCTAAATATGCCAGTGTTACACCAATTTTTATTATGCCAGGTTACTAAACCCAACAGTTAGAAGGTGAAGGCTATGAGAAAACTAATATAAATATGATCAATATGTCTGCAGTGCTATTTATGAGATCAGGCACAGAAGTCATCCATACACTGTATTTTTAAATGAATAAAGATTATTTTAAGCAGGGCAGGCAGGCTAAGCTTTGTTTAATGCGAAACCTATAAACCAACAGAAACCACAAATTTTGCAAAGTTAGGCACACTTTTTAAAGTATACGTTCACCTTTCTGAACTGTACATGTTACATCCATATTTAACATCAAACCCCTTTCCCCCCTTCCTCCTTGTGACAACGAGCCAGGGATCTTCTCCCTGTACTCGCTGCCACAATTCAAAGAGAGCGTGGCAGTGTGGGGCTCTGCCCACCCAGCCGTGTCAGGCTCTGCTCACACAGCTACCTCATTAATTCACAGATCCCTGTGAATCAATCAACTACAAGTACCGGCAGCCTTTGTGGCTGTCGAATTGTAGTTCTCAATGAACTACCACGACACTGTTGAGCGCTGTGGTAGTTAATTGATTCTTATGGTCAGTGTACAGGCAGACAGTTTACACTGACAATCTGCAAGAGACTTGCATGACATCAGTGATTTGCTGTTCGCTGGTGCAATGCTTTCCAGGCTCCTAAAAAAAAAAAAAAACATTAAATGCATGCAAAAAAAATCTGCATTCATTATTTTTTGTTAAAAGGTGAACGTATCCTTAAAATTATCTTATAAACCCCTTTTCAAAAAGACTAAGGAGAGTTCTCCTTTAATACAATTAATTTAGCAAGAAGAAAGATATGTAAAGTCCACGGTATAGAAGACAACACAAGTCATCTGATTCTACAAAAAGTACCCGTCAATATTGCAGTTACACTCACCTTTTCCCACTCATCTGTTCCTTTAGCTTACTGTACATTTCTAAGGCTAAAACAGACATGAAAAAGTAACAAATTAAACAATGACACATTCAATATCATTTTCTTCTTGAATTTTTATAAAGAAAGAACATTTTCCTAAAAAGCTAAACAATATTCCATTAACCACTTTGCCCTCCTTAGAGTTTTGAATAATGTAGGTATGACGACCCTTGTATGTGCTTATACCGATAGCGGTAAGGAATGGTAACAAAACTAACATTGGGTTCCTCTAGTTATAAAGTTTTCCCTAAGCAATTCAACACTATGACTGCTAGCCCAGGAAATGTTTTACAAAGTCATGAAGCTCTAGCCAGGGTAATTCCAAGCTCTAATATTTTCACCTCAGATAATTGAAGACAGTAGGACCCTAGCCACACAAACTGAGAGGCGCCTGACGCTACTTCTAACAAAGCGTAGACTGTTACTTTTTCTTCCCTAATTAACACATGCCTTTTCTGGGCCTCTGAAGCACAATGCATGCTTTCCTCCCGGGGGTACCAAGCTAGTGCAAGAGCTGGTCATCAGTGGTAAAAGTTCATCAGTAATTTTTATCAGTGAATATCAACAAATTAACTATTTATAATATTAAACCATGTAAACATCTACTGTTCACAGCAACAACTCTTGGCAATAACATTCTTTTTGTTTGTGCAAGCATAAAGAACGGACCTCTAATACAATTCCACTGAACACCATCTGCTCCTAAAATGATTTCATATCCCAATGTGATTACAGAAAATCGACATCCCTTTATTAGAAAAAAAATTGATTTTTGTACTTCTTGTAAAACCCATTTCTTGGAATTCATTGAGGGACCCGGGATTCAGAGACAATTGGGTTATGCTGCCAACTACCCTCAACCTCCCCACTCCTGACATGCCTTGTATTGTAGAAAAGCAAGATCAGAGACCTAGAGGGATGGGACCTACAGGGGTTGGACAAAAATATGGAAACACTACATGATTTGCAAGTGTGAAAGTGACAACATGTTTCGCTTTGAAAGCAGAAGTCATGTAACATGGGACGGTAAGTGGCAAAAAAACTAAACATACAAAGAACACTAGGCACACCAAACTGGATTAATAACGGCCACTGCCTTGTTTATTGATTTTTACAAATATAAACAATTAGAGCCGGTTCACACTGAGGTGACACGACTTCGGGGGGCGACCTGTGAAGTCGCGTGCACCGCGACTTGCAGGGACTTCACATAATGGAAGTCTATGCAAGTCGCTCCGACTTCGCCCCAAAGTAGTACAGGACCCTTTTTCTAAGTCGGAACAACTTGTGTCGCTCCTATTAGAACGGGTCCTGTACTACTCAATGGACCGCGACCGACCGCGACTTGTCAGGCTGACAAGTCGCCTGACAAGTCGCAGCAGTGTGAATGGGCTCTTAACAATTCACTAAAACTCTTTTAATCAATAAATACTTTCAAACTGTAAACAAAATCAGTCAAAAAACAGTGGGGCGCTCTTCAAATATCCCTCTGGCAATTGGCAAAGGCCACCCTCAGCCTCCTGCTTAAACAGGGGTCAGCCATGTGCACACCATGGTGCATACACTGTTTCCCCCGAAGACAGCACCATTTACTAAGACTATAATGCTACAATTCACACAGCCAGTGTTGTCAAATCGTGGTTTGATGAGCATGCAGACGAAGTCTCGCACCTTTCCCGGCACCACAGTCGCCGGAGCTCAACATCATACAGTCACTATGGTCAATTTTGGAGAACAAGGTTCGGGCTCATTTTTTCTGCCTCCAGCATCTCTGCAAGAACTGGAATGATTTTTGCATGAACAGTAGTATCAGATTCCATTATCCACCATCCAAGACTTATATTTGTCAATTCCCAGAAGAATTTAGGCAGTCTTGGATGCCAAAGGCGGTCCAAAACCATATTAGGCAACGATTTCATTATTTTACCTGGTGTTTCCATATTTTTGTCCAACCCCTGTATGTTCCTCAGTGAACTCCAAGAAATGAATTTTATAAGTACAAAAATCCCAATTCAGACACTGGGACATCCAAAGGCAGTCAAACTAAGGGGTTGGCAAAGTTAACAAAACACTAACAAGCCAACATAAAGAACGTGTGAACAGAGGACTAGGTGGCAGCCTTGGAAACTGGGGAAAGTGACCTGATGCTAACAAGCCAAAGAGGCACTGACAGATCTAGTAGACGTGCCTTGACAGAGAAGGGTAGAACATGATCCTTACTTCCATGAGTTTGAATGAGGATCTGCCACCAAGAAATGGTGGAACAAAAAACTGGTCCCTGTTGGGGAAACCATCAGTAATGACAAAAGAGAATCAATTTTTTCTAATGCAATCAGTGACTTTGAGCTAAACTTGCACAACATGAACTATAATGAAGGGAAATCTCCTTTTGATGCACTGGAGCTGAAGAGAAGGATGGAAAAAAGATTTCCTTGTTGAGGAGAAAGGCTAGAAAATTTACAATGGGTAAGATCTGACTGCTTGTAATATTTCTGTTCATGTTGTGATCAGTAACATTCATAATATGTTGACAAAGACCCTAATATTTACAGAATTTCACTTGATGGCACTTACCTTTTTATGATACTTGGTTATGCAATTACCCTTACGATTCAACTAAACAGACGAATTACCCTTGTTAGGTTACATCTTCTTCGTAGAGTTGAGCTTTGTTATTTCAAAGCCATTTGGCTCAATTCACATAGAGTTACTAAAATAGCGCATAGCGTTTTTCAATTTTTTTTTCTCGCAATTTACAAAAAAACGCTACTAACAAGCATGAGTTATTCCATCAAAACGTGGGGTATTTATTTCATTAAACCATGCAGTATTTTATCTCTTAAAAAACATAAATAAAACCTATGTACTATGTGCTAAAACAGCACCTACAACAATAATCACCATAAATATTACTGAAAAGAATGATACGTGATAAGTGTCAATAAATATGAAGTGCTTAGTCCCAATATTATTGCTAATGAAATCCACAGTGAGAGCCCATACAATGTGACAAAAAGTCCATTCAATATGCTATACAAAATGTATCCCCTGGTGCTGCTGGGTCACCATGTGCTCAAGTGAAGGGCTGCACCCACCAGACTTTGTTGACCAGCTTGTTGGTCACCCAGGGACCTGAGGATATCTGTCGACTGCAGTCTGGTATCCTCTCCTCATGGTGGTGTGACTCAGTGGTTCCAGTGGCAAATCAATCAATTGGTTATAAAGAGAGAGAAAAAGGGCCTCTCATAGCGTAAAAAAGTTTCTTATTTATTATTAAAAACATTTGTTTTACATGCAAACGCTGTAAAAAAAAAACTCCATATATCCAAACCTATGCTCCCTGGACATACAGGAAGCCGCTGGGCATCCACGTGCGTTCCAACTTAGCCGGATGTTGTGCATGTGAGTTACACTTGCCGCGTTTCTTCATCATGTGACATCCTTATGAAGTCATGTGACGCCCACCTATAGCATATTGGATGTACTATGTATGGACAAATTGTTTGGACATTGTATGTACAAAAGGTATTTGAGGTATATACATACTGTCCCTTGGTTCTACCCTCTACCCATCCAGCAGTACCTACCCTTTTAGAAATACAGAGCCAAGTATAATTTGTATAGAATTTGTTAAAGATAACAAGAAAATCATTAAAATAGATCTCCCCCAGTCAGCAGCAAAAGACACCTCACAGGGGAGTCAGTGAGAGCAGAGGGAGCCATTCGCTCCTGCTGATGTCAATCAAATCCAGTGACAAGGGAGTAGTCCCGGGCTGTGGGTCAATAGACACACGCAGTGTGGCTTGGTATCGAACCTTTATGAATCCTCCCATAGTAAGCGGCTTATGGGGTCACTCTGAATGCAGGAGGAGACAGGAGCTCTGGCGGGGGACTTCAGAAGACAAATATCAAGGCTGCTCTATGCAAACAATTGCACAGAGCAGGTGAGTATAATATGTTTAAAAGAAAAAATGAAAAATCTTTACAATCACCTTAATTTCTAAAGTTAGGAAGATACTTGAAAGTTTAATAAAAGACCACATAAAATAAAAGACCACTACACTGTATAATTATAATGAGGTTTAATGTTGATAAATGTAGAGCTTTTGCACTTGAGGGCTAAAAATGTGCATGCATCGTACATTCTAGGAGAACAGCTGCGGGAGTCAATGGCTGTGAAGGACCTGGGTGATCTGGTAGATGATGGACTTAATAATAGCATGCAATGCCACCTGCAGTTTCTAAATCTAGCAAAAACCTTTCTTGTATTAAAAGAGGTATAGACTCCACAGAGAGACATCATTTTGCCAAAAGTAACTCTCCTGAGCTCAGGTGTTATGCTTTAAGAGAAGGAAGGGTATCTTATACTTTGTTAGTAGCGCCTAGAGTCTTGCTGCCCTCTCAGGACCATGGGTATCCACAAGAACTAGAAAGATAACAAAAGCAAGAGAAGGGCGCACTGACCTAGTGCAATTTCATTAAACATTTATTGAAAGATAAAACAAATGGTGTCATACATCATACTCACAAACGCATGTAATCAATACGCATGGCAAAGCACTGTATGGACAGATATCCTCCAGGACATGGACTGTTCCAATGCTGCAAGAAGGTCAGATGGCTTCTATACAAGGTAGACTGACGCGTTTCAAAGGAGAACCCTTTTCCTCAGAGCCTTCAATTTTATTTTTTTAATAAATGTTTAACGGAATTGCACTAGGTCGGTGCGCCCTTCTCTTGTTTTCGTTAGACATCATTTTGCCCCTGTACAATTCATTCTGCAGACCTCAGCTAAAATATGCAGTTCAGTTCAGTGTTCGCAACCAGTTCACATATCGGAGAACTGGAGAAAGTACAGAGAAGGACAACCAAACTGATAAAAGGCTTGGAGGAGCTCAGCTATGAGAAAAGATTAGAGGAACTGAATTTATTTTCTCTTGACAAGAGGGGATCAGGGGGGGGGGGGGGATATGATCACCATATATAAATACATAAGTGGTCCACATAGTAAACTTGGTGTTGAGTTATTCATTTTTAGGTCAATACAGATTACAAGGGGCACTCTTTATGTCTGGAAAAAAAGAGATTTCACCTCCACATACAGAAAGGCTTCTTCACAGTAACAGCTGTGAAAATGTGGACTAGACATTCTCGAGACCTTGTCCTGGCCAGATCAGTAGATTGGTTTACTAAAGAGACAGCTCTTAAATGCACAAAATATAACTGGATACCAACATTTATAGATAATACCACCAAGAGTAGTTGATGCCAAGAAAATTCAATTGCCTCTTGGGGGATCAGGAAGGATTTTTCCACTGCTGGAGCAAACTTATTAATGCTTTATTTGGGGGTTTCTTTTTTGCCTTTCTCTGGATGAACTGTGGGTATATAATTGTGTATATGGAGGTTTTATTTGTTATTTTTTTTCTACTGGTTGGACTAGATGGACTTATTGTATACCTTAGTTCAACCTAACTATGTAACTCTAAATGCTGCCTCAACAGTCTGGATCTGGGATCCTCCTTTATCCCAGGCAGCCCAGACATTGTCCCCTTTATCCCAGTTCACAATATGGCCACTACCTGTACCACAATTATGAAGATTTTGTGCCTTGAGATTTTAAAAATAGCTCAGACTGTGCAAGCAACTGAGTAACACCCCAATGCTTAAGGGAACAACCCCCCCCCCCCACACACACACACTCACACACACACACACACACACACACTATGATCAGTTTGCTGAGGACACACATGCCATGAACCATTGTCTTTTGACAGAAACCATAGACACTTTGATAACTGCACACAGCTCCCCCTCAAATGAAGGTTATAACACAGGAGCTCACGAAAATTACATTTGTACTGTCTATGTTGCTAATGAGGTCCTAGGGGGGAATAATGGCGCACTTCGGAGCTGATAACTGTGGAGCCCCCCCCCCCCCCTTAATTGAACAACAGCCTGGACTTCTGCTGGTATCCTCTCTTTAGCTAACCTTGAAGGATGGACTCCATGACCTCAAGGGACCAGATCACTCCCCACTAGGATAACGGTTTGATGCACTTCCATAAAGCAGGCTTCACTTGTATGTTTACTGTGTGGTGATGCGTTTACTAAGCCACTTGTGTACTAAAAATTGGGTGTTAACTATTGCTTGTTTTTATCGATGCGTGCTCTCCATGTGCATATTTGGACTGACCTCACAACCCTTTTTATACCCACTAACCTGGTATTGGTCTTGCACGGGGAGATATAGACATCCCATCTAGGTTGTAGTTCAAATCACCTCTAAATTGCACTTTTTGCTATTAAAGGACCTTTTCATTTGCCACTGCCTATAGCCCATACATTAGTCAGTTTTTTTAATTCAACAAGTGAGTTGAAAGAAAAAAAACGTACCCGATTCTACCATCCACACATTTGAGGAGAATGGGGGAATCGCGTTAAGCAAGCGTATTCTAACTAATGGCAGGGAGACTACAGATTACACTAGCCAGAGCTGCAGTCTACTCTATAGCCTGCAGTGCTGATTAAGCAGGCAACATCTGACAGGACGGTTGAACAGAAGTTGAGCAGTGGATCGACTTCTGTACAACCACAGTGCCCATACATGGATTGAAATTTGTCTGGTCCCTGCTGAACCGGACAAATTTCCATCCATGTATGGCCAAAGTTACTCAGGTCTATTTACATCAGGCATTCTGTAGGGGCAATAACCCTTTGAAGATCTGCAAAGGCTGAATGGAGATCCGTCACTGTGCTGAGACACAGGCAGGTAGGAAGACATAAAGAGACAGAGAGCGGAATGTTAGCTTGTTGCCCCTGGCAACCACCTCCTGTACTCAGGCACCTGACATGCTGTCAGTCCAGGTGTCTGCAAAGGCTAATAGATCCCCCCCCCCACTTTGGAAATTGGGGGAGTTCCTTCACATTGAAGTGGATTTTTCAGCAGGTTTAGTAGATTTGTGGTGATACTGGCAGCTGGCTTGGGTCAGTTTTTTAGTAATGAAAGGAACTCTTCTTGGTCTCAGAAGGGGGGAAATAAGACCTACCCGAGGCCTAGGCTTCTTCTGCTGTGGCAGAAGAGTGCAACTCCTGCCACTGACATCCGTAATGAGGGAGTCAGGGCAGCACCAAAGAGTTGCTTTGTAAATGCATTTTGCGTGCCTGTTGCAAAGCCCTGCATTTTAGCCAAACAGTTCTCTGCATGTTCACTAATAGGAGACCGTAGATTCACTGATAGGTGATGTCTACCTGCACATCAACACAATAGCCCAAAGCAGAAGGCATCAGATCTAAAAGTTTCTAAAACAGGGAATAGAAAACAGGGTTTTGGAAAGGATTTCCAAACGCTTTTCAATGGGATCCATTAAAAACAGGTGCATGCTGTAAAGGGATCGTTAGCGCTTTAATAATATGGGATATTGCCAAGTATGCAGCAAGAATGTCCCATTGCTTTATAAAAGCATCCTAGTCCATAAATGATGTCTGGGACTAGCATGTGCACTGGGAAGTTCTTGGTAGTCCTAGGATCGCTTAGAGAACCTAGACAGGTAGCAGCACTAGTAGAGGTTACAGACTGCTTTTAACCATTTTAAAGTGGAGTACACATTATTAATGAGAACTAAAACAGTCTCTTAAAGCCTGCAAGAAATGGCAGCTGCCTGAAACTCCTCAGTGACAATGTCATCCATTAATCATTTCTGAAATTTTTCATTGGAGAAAGTCAGTGGTAGAAGGCTCAGAGGCTGTTAAGGTAGCAGGTAGGTCAGATTTAGATTCAACAGGGGAAAGCCTTTTAGGTCTGCAATTAGTTCCATAAATCCCTGCACAACTGCAGTGAATACCTACTGGACTGATGAAGGGGCAAGGCTGGATGAACCTAAGGAAGACTCTGGGGACTCCAGCAGAGGATACCATTCAATGCTGTCAGTGCCAGGTGTTCATGTATGTGTACTGCAGGCAGCACCAGAACCATTAGTGGAACATGAGCTAGACAGACCCATTACAATGGGCTAAACCTTGGGTGCTTATAACCGAATGTTGGTGGCAGAAGAGGTTCATGGGTCCAAAGGTGACCAGGTCACTGTAATGGACAGCAAAGACCAACCAGGAAATTTCCTTGTGCTTAAGAGCAGTAGCAGGAAGCTGATTCCTCACACTGAGTGGCAGAAAACAGGAGTGCAGAAAACACTCCCCTACGCGGCATTATCACTTAGTAATCAACAATGACTCTTTCTACAGTAAACTGACAGAAAATAGGGATAATAAGGGCACCCAAAGGTCCTGATAGTTGGGAATTCCCAATGCTTAGCCCTTGCTGCCTACTTACAAAGCAAGTCTTCAGACACTGGGTTGCACCAGAGGTTGTGCCATGGCTCTGGACCTGGAAAGCACTTTGTGGGTAACACAGCCCACCAAGGTATAGAAAGAGCCACAATATGGAGCCCAGTGTGCTAATGATACAGTCCAGGTTATCCCAGAAAAAGTCCAGTCCAGGGTTCTTTTAAATTTCCTGTGTCCAAATCCTCCTATAGGCAGCAGTATACCCCCCAACTGCCTCTGACTCGTGTCTCTCCAAAATAAGGTCCCCATGACTCTAACAGTCAAACCCATGGGGAAGCATGTCATAGCTGAACAAGTCTGATCCAGGAATGCAACACTGTAATGATACATTTTCTACAACACTATCCTGGCTATATATTGGAATAGATTTACAATCCTGGTTTCAACATTGCTTTGTTAAAATGACAGTATTTGGGTCTATAGCTGTACTGTTGTGGGTCTCTTATTAGGCTCTGCTGTAACTGTCATTAAAATTTTGTATTGCTAAATTACATGAGGAAGCATGGTTTGTTATCAGTGGTTGCATCTGGAGCTACAAAAAATGTTACCAGAGCAAAAGTTAACTAGGTTGATAAATGCGGTAATAGGACAACTAATGGCTTTATTTTTCTGTATAATGACCAAACATAATGTAATATGTGTTCAAACTCCCAACAAAATTAACTGCTCACAATTGTCTTAAACATAACATTCAAGCTGGATTTTGTATTATTCATGTGGGACCAAAACAGCCTAAACATCTATCACATCTGCATTTGGTAAAACTCCATATAACTGGATATAGAATGAGCCTACGCTATATTAACAAAAGTATTGGGATGCCTGCCTTTACACACACATGAACTTTACTGACATCCCAGTCTTAGTCTGTAGGTTTCAATATGGTGTTGGCCCACTCTTTGCAGCTATAACAGCATCAATTCTTCTCGGAAGGCTGTCCACAAGGTTTAGGAGTGTGTCCCAGTCTTAGTCTGTAGGTTTCAATATGGTGTTGGCCCAACCTTTGCAGCTATAACAGCTTCAACTCTTCTGGCTAGGCTGTCCACAAGGTTTAGGAGTGTGTCTATGGAAATCCTTGATCATTC
Organism: Pelophylax lessonae; assembly: GCF_965119305.1. Classification (NCBI taxonomy): domain Eukaryota; kingdom Metazoa; phylum Chordata; class Amphibia; order Anura; family Ranidae; genus Pelophylax; species Pelophylax lessonae. Next base: position 84,758,062 of record NC_138776.1, read on the forward strand.
TTCCAGAAGCACATTTGTGAGGTCAGGCACTGATGTTGGAGACAAGGCCTGGCTCGCAGTCTGCACTCTATTTATCCCAAAGGTGTTCTATCGGGTTGAGGTCAGGACTCTGCGCAGACCAGTCAAATTCCTCCACCCCAAACTCACTCATCCATGTCTTTATGGACCTTGCTTTGTGCACTGGTCCAAATCATATGGTGGAGGGGGGATTATGATGTGGGCTTTTTTTTTTTTTTTTAGTGTTTGGGCTTGGCCCCATAGTTCCAGTGAAGGGAACTCTTAAGGCGTCAGCATACCCAGACATTTTGGGTCAATTTCATGCTCCCAACTTTGTGGGAACAGTTTGGGGATGGCCTCTTCCTGTTCCAACATGACTGTGCACCAGTGCACAAAGCCAAGTCCTTATGATAATATAGTGTATGTATCCAAGGATATGCTTCATCACATTAAACAGTATAAACTCAGTACAAATACATTTGTTAAATGTTCTTCTAAGTAAGCTGTTTTTTTTAAGGAGAAACTTTATATTTACCAAATTTTTACAAAAAGATTTTTCCAATCCTAATAAATTTAGATTTACACAGATCACATATGCACAATTATTTAACTAAATGATAAGTTCACCCTCAAGCTAAAATCCCTGCATCTATAGATCTCAAAATTCTAACACTAAACTATCTAGCCCTGTAAAGAAGAAATCAGCATACTTACCTTTTTGAAGCCGATCCGACCTGATCTCCAGCGGCGGAAGCTCTGCAGAGGACACGGCCGACAACGGCTGTGAAATGAATGGGAAGTGACGTCACTCATAGACTTACTATGGGTCTTCTGTTGTTGGCTGTGTCCTCCAGCTCAGCATGGGATCAGGACGGATCGGCTTCAAAAAAGGTAAGTATACTGATTTTTTTCTTTACAGGGCTAGCTAGATTGGTGTTAGAATGTGGAGATCTATACATGCACGGATTTTAGTTTTAGTATGGACTTAAAATATCCACTACTGAGTCATTCATGTTTGTACAAGCGAATTGCTAACTTCTTAGCGAATTGATAATACTCAGGTAAAAAATTATGAGACCTGTCTAATAATGTCACATACATATAACAATATAGAAGTACAGAATATTACTCACCTGGAAGGCACAACTGCAGCCTATCGACCACAGTTGCAATATTTCTCTGCTGTATTCTGCATCTTATGATATCTTCTGTCTTAGCAATGACCTGGTATATATAAAAAAAAATTGTTATATTAAAAGAGGAGAGCATTTTCTTCTAAATAAAACACATAGCAAGTGGCAGCTATCACCGCTGCCATGCAGAACTTGGATCCAGAGATGAATCAGCACACATTTGATTCACCTGTTTGACTTCTGAAAGTACATTCGATAAGTAATCAATTAAACAAATTCCCAGGAAGCAGATGAGAGGAAAGTGGCAAGTGAAAATTTTTCTTTATCAATATAACAATATAAAATGTTTTTCATGGAGTCCATTGAGGGACAGGATTGTAGAGTGGTCTACAGAATGTTAAGCCCCCTCATAAACCTTTTACGATCTTTAACGGTCATGCCTCAGTTTTGCAAGCAAGCAGTACATAAGACTAAAAAAAGAGATGGGCAGGACTTGTGTCCCTCAATAGATTCAAATTAAATATATTTTATTGTACAAAATTCCTACTTTCTTTATCGCCCATTGAGAGACACAGGATTGTAGAATAGTCTTTGAAATCCATAGCGCCCAAAAGTAATTCAACTGAGAGGTGAGCAAAGCCACCGGAAAAATGAACAGATGTGGAATTTAACTAGCATCAATGGCTGAATGGAGGCTTAGTGAATAACAATGTACTTATAGCAAGTCCTAACCCACGTGCCCCTTCCCCTGAATTTCTCATTGAGATCAGTAGCACAGCCATCAGTCCACCCTCTTGTGCCTGTAATCCTAGACTTTGACCTTTCCCTTGGCCCACACTTCTAATCATTGTCTAAATCTTGCTGCTGTAACTTCTGGAACATTTCCAAAATTGACCCCTTTAAAACCAATACCACAAACCGTCTAAAATTCACTCCCAGGTTATCTCCTGCCTCAAGTACAGAAACTGTCTCCTTGTTGGCCTACCTTTAGAGTCGGTTCACACTGGGACGGCACGGTACTACTTCGGGGGCGACTTGTGCATTCCCATGCACCACGACTTCGGAGCGACTTGCAAGGACTTCACATAATGAAAGTCTATGCAAGTCGCTCCGAGGTCACCCCGAAGTAGTACAGGACCCTTTTTCTAAGTCGGAGCGACTTGTGTCGCTCCTATTAGAATGGGTCCTGTAGCGGTCAATGGACCGCGAGGGAGCGCGACTTGTCAGGCTGACAAGTCGCGCTGTTATGAATGGAGTCTAACACAGGCTATCCCCTCTTTTGTCCATCATTCACCTTACCAACCATTCAGTGGCTCCCCCTTTCTGCCATTCCACCACTTCCTTGCACTGGGTCAATCTATAAATTCAAAATGCTAACAACAAGCAAAGCAATCCACAACTCTGACCCCAACTACATCACTAGGCTCAACCAACAAAAACACCCAAACTATCCACTCTGTTCCTCCCAAAACCTTCTGCTCTCTAGCTTCCTCGTCATTTCCTCCAATGCTCACCACCAGGACTTCTCCAGAGCACCTCCTATCCTCTGAAACCCCCTACCTCAATCTGTCTGGCTTTAAGTGAGCCCTGAAAACTCATCTCTCTCATCTATTTTTTAAAGTGCTGCATAAACTGTATAATAAATCATTTATATTAAAGTGATTCTGAAGGTGTTCATTAAAAAAAAAAATACCAAACATGTTATACCTATCTGCCTGTGCAATGGTTTTGCAAAGAGCAGCCCCAATCAGGATAATTTACTGTTTCTTACCTTTCCGTGCCATATTATTCATTTTTTGGTATTATTTACAACTGAGCCTTTTCATGGTGGAAATAAGGTAATAATTCATGAGAAAAAACACAGATCCATGAGAAATAAATGCTTGTAATAGCTGATTAACAATTAAATACCTATTAATGAGAAGAATACTGATTGTTCAAGCCTAGGAAAATGACACCAAACTCTTATTATGCAAAGGTGGTAGGATTTAAAGCGGTATTAAATCTAAAACCAAAAATGTAATATATTGCAGTTTACCAATCATTAGATGTGGTGGCTTAATTTCTTTTCTTTGGCATTTTTCCCTCTTTTTTTACCTGGTGATCTGGCCAGTCACATATTTTCAAGTATCTCTGGATGAAGGAGCAGAGGGGGCATATTTGGACAGCAGAATTGTCAGTCTGGGGGAAGGGGTGTGTTAGATAGACTGTAAGATTTAGAAAAACTTACAAATTAAAGCTGAACTCCAGCTAACATTTTATAAGCAGTTACAGCAAACAGTTTTTTCCTTTTGGGATAAAAGGTTTTACTTTTAAAGTGATACTAAAGGTCCAACTTAAAAAACAAAAAAAAACACGTTATATTTACCTGCTCTGTGCAGTTGGTTTTGTGCAGAGCAGCCCCGATCCTTCCCCCTGCTGAATGCCCCCATAGCAAGCTGCTTGCTTTGGGGGCACTCGTGTGTACTTGCTCCTGAGCTGCCTTCATGTGTCCATAAGACACATGGGCCATGGCTCTGCCCTGTCCCCTGCTCCCTCCTCGCTGGCTGTGATTAACAGCAGCAGGTGCCAATGGCTCCTGCTGCTGTGTCTAAGCCAATGAGGAGGGAGAGACCCAGGAGAGCCGCTGCTCTCGTGCACATGGCTGGATTGAGCTCGGGTAAGTATTAGCGGGGGCTGAGGAGGGAGCTGCACATTAGAGGTTTTTTACCCTTTACCTGCAAAGAATGCATGAAGGTAAAAAACCTTCAGCCTTTTCAACCACTTTAAATAAATAAAAGCTGATCACTGTAAACACCCCCTGCCAGTGACAAATGGTTTGTCTCATCTCTGTTAGGCCCCTTTTACACCAGCGGACCGATTGGGTCCGCCTGTCCAATTTTCAGGCGGACCCGATCGGACCACCAATTGGAAAGCTCTTAGTCATTAACCGGAGACTAAACTCCTGTAACCTACAATCAGGCACTATAACAGCAACATGGTGGAGACAAGATTAAGTAAAAAAAAAAACATAATCTTTATTATACAAAGTAAAGAATACATTAAAATAGAAGTACAAACCCCAGACCTCTGGAGAGTGTTGTGATACTATCTATGAATTATATGTAGTTCACAAGTGAACAATACAAACATATATGTACATCCAAATGAATGCAATCACAACAGATGATGTGCATGATGAACTTCTATCTGTAAGGACCACCCGTTGTTCTCTATAGAGCAGCGGATGTCAGCTCACATATGTCTGCTGACACCTGCCAGCATCCAATCCGTTCCACTAAAAACAGATGGATGTGTATCTGTTCCCAATCCTTCCGGCAGACAGGATCTGATGACAGTCCAATGGAAGCAGCCAGGCGGTACGTTTCCATCCAACCGCACCATAGAAAACAGCGGCTGTGTCCGCTCTGCATAGAGGAGCAGGCATGGACCTGTCATCCACCTGCTCAGCGGGGATCAGTGGAGAGATTCCCCGCTGAGCAGGCAGATCCGCTTGATAGTGTTCCTCGTCTGAAAGGGGCCTTACTGATACATCTTGCAAGAGAGCTTGTTCTTTTGAAAAACAACAGACTTACTGGCTAGGTCCCCAGGGAGACGTCATCTGTGACGAAACGCGTTGGGAGGGCGTGCTGACGTCACCACGTGATACCCAGAAGTCGGGCGGCGGCGTTCTATCGAACGAGCTGTGAACTAGCGCTATTGATTCTACACAAATGCTCTGGAGGAGTTTTGGCTTTGCATGGTGTTTGGTGGATATCGCGGCTCCCTGCAGACTGTGTGGACCACCTAGAGAGAGGCATTACGCCAGGATTCCATTGATGTCCTTACCCTGTGTTGGATGCTGACATACATGTGCGATCTGGTAAGAGTTTGGTGTATCTAGAGCATGCAGCACTAATTGCGGGTGAAGTCACACTAATTGGTAGTGGATTCTTTTCCTGCACCCTACACTGGATTCTTGCAGTTTTTGGACATTTACTTTACTATATTATTATACTATTTTTTTAACGCTTAATTGCGTTATCTTATTGGGACATTTATCACTGAATACTTTATATAATTTGTATATAAGTTTACACTTTATTGGTTGATATAATCACATGATCGCTGGTATTGCTTTATGCAGGTTGATTTATTATCAATACCTCAATTTAGCGCGGCTTTTTCTTTAGAATTCTTTATAATTTTACTGGCTAGGTTGCCAGATGAAAATAGAAGAAAGAAAGCCTAAAAAAAGAAAATGAATGCAGACATCACATCTAAGAATTGGTAGGATATAGAGGGATGCACATAGTATGATGAGGAAATAAATCTATGAATGCAATGGAGCAAGGGGTTGGGGCACACCGGGACAACGGCGATCAATTAAGCTAAATGGATATACCTTGGCATAAAGAGATTATGAATACTAAGTAAACAGATAATTATTTGGATATTGTATAATTTTTTTATTTTATATTGTTTTGTCCCTTTGTTGAAAGGACGTTTGGAATGTTCGTTTTTATGCACATATTGAAATAAAAAGAATTAAAAAAAAAGAATTGGTAAGCTGCAATATAATAAATGCTTGCTTTTGGGTTTAATACTGCTTTAATTAAACAAGTGAAGCTAAAAAATCACACTTCAACATACAATAAAGCCTTCATAAAGAAATAAAAAAGGTCACTTCCTACCTTGCCTTTTTGCAATAAACCTTTGCTGTAAAAATGGCCGATGCATTTTAATCCAAACACATGCAACTATGGTTGTATTTCAAATGGCCACACAAGTTTGGGGTCATAGGTGGCATAAAAGATGCTTGGGTGGGAGAACATAAGTGCAATCAGGCCTAGTTTTGGGTCCAGATCTATGAAATTTATCAATCCGTTATGAATAAGTAATAAATAATAAGTGCGTTTCTTACCTCCTTCCCAGCTTCCTGAAATCCTCGGTTGGTATCAGTAACCTGGACCTTTAAAAAAATGATTTTGTCTTGGTTAGAGAAATAAGCACACAGGGCTCTAATGTAACTGCTCACCCTTGTAATCAGATCATGATTCATGAGGAACTTAGAACAAAGCGGGGCAAATTCAAATTAACTCTACAGTTTGAACTTGAACTTTTAACCACAAAGGCCTTTTGTTGCCTTTAATTACTTATGACAGCTCGGACTAACAGATTCCGTGGCAAACTTCTCAAATTTACTTGGGATTTTTGAACTCTTCTTGTTCCTGTGGGTCTGTCAAACAATTCAAATCATTGACCCAATTGGCCACTGGTCCCTTTTTGATAACCTCAATGAGGTCTATGCTCCATTCATTGTCCGCGAAAGATGGCGATGGCATTTTTCTTGTAATTAAACATTCATACTTTGCTGAATGCAAACATTGGGTGGCTGATTCACATCAAAAGTGAAAATCTACAAACCCCAGCAAGATTTTTTCATGCCGCAGGTGCAGCCAGAGCGCGACCTCATATTTTCCCACATATTGAGTGACCCATTAGGTCATCGTAATAAGGAAGCGCATTCGGATGGATTCAAAATCTCATTAATTTCAGAACAATGTTGTTCAATGACCTCATTGACGCTGCGTTTTGTCCCCTGTTATCTGAATATCATTTAGATAATGGTTTGCCAATCACAGGCTCTGCTGAACTGCGCTCGACTTGTCTGCTGCCCACATTTGTGTTCTGCAGAAGTGTAAAAAGAGCTAAAAGGGTTGGTACAGTGTGACCTCTGCTCAAGCTCCTAACACTTCTCTGGAAGACGAAGCGTAATCTTTCCCAAAGCTAAAACACTAAAGCACAATTACCAGCGGTATCCCACACGTAATTGAAAATCCTAGCTGGCTCCCAATGGGTACAAATGTAATTTGGCAGGGCCTGCTGGAAGGAAATGAAAAGAGGAAAAAAGAATGTTTTGTGTGTTTTGCTAAAACTTGACGGCGACATTGACGCACCTGCAGAACAAATGTTCTTCTTGATAAAAAATGGGGGCTCAAGACTATTGATGTGCAGGTGTTGACCCACACAAGGGACCGTCGTACGTGCAAAAACCATTGCTTTGATTGGAACAATGGAAAAGATAGTGAGCTAATGAGGATTTTTTATCATTACTGAGAAAGGACAGGAAAAAGAAGGTTGTTACGGTATACATCAGTGCCATGCAGTCAGCAGGCAATTGGCCACACAGAGCTTTCTAAGGCCATCAACTTTTCTGAAACCATCAAAGATTCTATTCATGATCCAAAATTTGTTTATTACAGGGTGTACTCAAACTAGGGTGAACATACCGTACCCAAGCACATTATGAACCTCAAAGTCCAGGTTCCCAGGGCAGTCCGTCAATAATAAGGGGGGGAGGAGCTATTTGGTGGTTTATTGGGCTTAGGCTGTCACGCCAAGGCTAAAGTCTTGTACACACAGGCCGAAAATAAGCCGAAATCGACCGCTTCAGCAGGAACCGGAACAAATAAGATGTAGATGGCCACACACTCCATAGGAATGTCAATACAGTAATAGGTAAGCACTTCATCTCCTTCTGTTAGTAGTGCTGTCATGATTTTATCTTTCTATTTTTGAAATGTATCAATTAAGTATTGACATTCTTCTGGAGTGTGAGACCATTTACCTCTCATTTGTTCCTGCTGATCTCAGAAGTGAGCCAGTTGGGCATCTGTTTTTGGATGTTAGACAAGGCATTACACACCTTAAGGCTACGTTCACATGTGGGCATAGCGGATAAAGGGCAGAATGGCCGCGATTCTGCCCGCGATCCAGAATCATTGCAAATCGCAGGAGGCCTGTGCGATGCCCGTGATTTGCAATGGCACCCCAAATGCTGTGCAATGTTGCCGCGATTTCCGCCTGCCGAATCGCGGTAACATCGCGCAAACAGAATCGCAGGACGCATGATGCTCAAAAAAGGTATAAGAGCTTCTTTTGTGCGGCATGTGTCCCGCGATTCTGTTTGTGCGATGTTAGACAAGGCATTACACACCTTAAGGCTACGTTCACATGTGGGAGTAGCGGATCACGGGCAGAATCGCTGCGATTCTGCCCGCGATCCGGAATCATTGCAAATCGCGGGACGCCTGTGCGATGCCCGTGATTTGCAATGGCACCCCAAACACTGTGCAATGTTGCCGCGATTTCCACCTGCCGAATCGTGGTAACATTGCGCAAACATAATCGCGGGAAGCATGATGCCCTTCTTTTGTGCGTCATGCGTCCCGCGATTCTGTTTGCATGATGTTACCGCGATTCGGCAGGCGGAAATCGCGGCAACATTGCACAGCGTTTGGGGTGCCATTGCAAATCAGGGGCTTTGCACAGGCGTCCAGCAATTTTCAATGATTCCGGATCGCGGCGATTCTGCCTGTGACCCGCTACGCCCACATGTGAACGTAGCCTAAGCGGTATTTACCTATCATTCAACATCAGCAGGTACCGGACGGCTTTTGGCCTATGTGTACAGCTGTCTGTTCTACAGAATCCCATCTCATATCTGGCTTCTGTCGAATGGACATGCTGGAAAAGCATAATCTAACCTGTACCTGATTAGTGTGCTCTCTGGGATGGGGGGGGGGGGGCTGTCACTGGTACAGCAGGGAGATCACTGCACTAACATTGCTTACGTTCTCACTTTGGGACAGAGAAAGGGACTGAGGACAGAGATTACCCAGTCCCTTTCTCTGCAGCCTCAGCTGCACTGGACCGTGATTGAATGGGAAGCGCTCTGTGCTGAGCGGCTTTCTGTTCATTCACAAACCGAAGCATAGTAAACACTGTCTACTATGCATCTGTTAGGAATGAACACATTGAGTGATTGGTACTGATCACTCACTGTGTTCACTCAGAAAAGGAAGGGGCCGATAAATGACACAACCTGTGCACACGTGTTTTGGTTATTTAGGGAAACACAGTCCAGACTGAAAAATGTGTCCGAGTTTCAGGCAGTCTGAAACCCGGGCACACAATTTAAAACCCGGACTGTCCACGTGAATCCCAGACGGGTGGCAACCCTAACACACAAGTGCCAATTTCCAAGGCTATGAACAAGGGGAGAGAAGGAAGAAATTCCAGGTGCCAGCCTTTCCATATGTGGTCACTGAACAACGGTCAAACCTTACTGGTAGAAATGTTGCCTGTATACTTTTTAGCTATAGATGGTGGAGGAGCGTTCCCATAAATTAAATAAGTGTTTTCCAAACCTGTTCTTAAAGTGTTACTAAACCCACAACAGTAAAATCAGCCTGTATATGCAGTAAAGCATGCTTGTTATACTCACTGTGGAACCTAAGGGGTTAATCCTCTGCATTGTGTAAAAAGGCTTTTTGATCCTGTCTTCTCTGATCCTCTCCTTCTTCCACTATCCCCTATTCATCTCCTGATAAGACAAAGCCTTTGGAATCACTCTGCACATGCTCAGTTTGGAGTGTATTGCTAGAGAGTTTTTTTCTCTTGGAAGACTGCATGTGATCAGAACAGGGCCAATCAGCACTGTCCAGACAGAGGGTCAGGAGTCCGGCAACCTCATAGGGCAGTCTGAGTAGAATGAAAACTCCTCCTACAAGCTTGAACCAGACACTGAAAGCAGTCACAGGACTGCTATATACTGCTGATGAGAAAAGGTATTTAGCAGTTTATATTTACTAAAATAATTGCATTTCCATGTTCTGTGTACTGTGGGAGACCAGATATAGTGAATGCAGGGTCCTGGGTTTAGTAACACATTAAGTTCCACCAACTGTGCAAACTCTGCAGCCAACTTAACATGTGCAAAGACTGAGTAATTCATGCTTCAGTGATATGGTTACATCCACATACATCCATGGTAGCAGTTGAGGATAAGTTTGAGATACACAACAGCTCTGCAGCAGTTAGCAAGGGTGTTTGGATGCTTTTAATCTTTTGTATATCAGACATCAATAAGGCCTACATGCCACATTTTGGTGCATCAGTTTTTGTCAATTAACTTGCTTATAACTATGAAAAATTTGCCTACCTTAATAATTATTACATCATTTTAAGGACATATTTAGTTATTATTTTGTATGCTTTTTTTTAACAAAAAAAACTGTTTTTTATACTATAGACTGACAAAATACATTTTATTAAATAAATGTATCATTATTTTATTTGATTTACTTTATATTGTTATTTAAATTCATTTATTATTGTTTTTTTTATGCTGCAATTGTATGTGATAAATACACAGTGGCTTAGCAGTTAGCACTTCTGCCTTCCCCCATTAGGGTCCTTGCTTTGAATCCCAACCAAGATGCCACCTGCACAGAGTTTGAATATTCACCCTTTTCTTGTGTGGGTTTACTCTAGGTACTCCGGTTTCCTCCCACACTCGGAAGCCATGCTGGTAGGTTAATTGGCTTCGGTGTAAATTAGACCTAGTATGAGTATGTGTTTATGTGAGTTAGGGACCTTAGATTGTAAGCTCCGTGAGGGCAGGGACTGATGTGAATGTACAATATTTAAAGCCCTGCATAAATTTTCAGCACTATATAAATACCGTAAATAAATAAAATACAGTATTTCACAGGGTCACACTGCCATCTTCAGGACACAGTGGCAACTGAACATCTAGCCAGCATGTGATCAGTATTATTATTTTACAGGATTTATATAGTGCCAACATCTTGCACAGTGCTTTACAATATAATGGGAGACAGTACAATTATAATACGGTTCAATACAAGAAATCTAACAAGAAATGTAAAAACGGAATCAGGACGGCTAAAAATGACTTCGAAAGACACACAGCAGAGGAGAGTAACAAAAACCCTAAGAAACTCTTTAAAAACATTAATAGCAAAAAAGCGAGGTCAGAGCACGTTGCACACATAATTAACATTGATGGGAGGGTGGTTACAGAAGACACTGAGAAGGCAACTGTGCTAAATACTTTCTTCTCCTCGGTTTTTACACACGAAAAGGAGGGGTATGCCGACCAGGACTGTCTGGTTAGCACAACACCGCAAGACTTGCTGCAGTGGCTATCAGAGGGCGAAATCAAGGAAAGACTTGATAGCATTAATACTAATAAATCGCCTGGACCGGATGGCTTGCACCCGAGAGTACTCAAGGAACTCAGTAGGGTTATATCTAGACTGTTGTTCCTAATCTTCACAGACAGTATATTGACAGGAACTGTACCGGGTGACTGGAGGAAAGCTAATGTGATACCAATATTCAAGAAAGGGAGGAAGGATATTTTGGGAAACTATAGACTGGTCAGCCTGACATCAATTGTATGTAAATTATTGGAAGGGTTGATAAGGGAGAATTTGCTAAGGACAACAATATCATCAGCAGTAATCAGCACGTGTTCACAAAAGGAGGTTCTTGCCAAACCAATCTGCTAACATTTTACGAGGAGGTGAGCCTTGAGCTAGATAGGGGGAGACCTGTGGATGTGGTGTATCTGGATTTCTCTAAGGCCTTCGACACACTTCCCCACAAACGCTTAATCTACAAGCTAAGGTCTGCAGGTATCAACCTCAAGGTTTGTTCTTGGATAGAAAACTGGTTACATGAGCGGATCCAAAGGGTGGTGATAAATAACGCGTACTCAGAATGGTCTAGAGTGGTAAGTGGGGTCCCCCAGGGCTCAGTCCTGGGACCAATTTTGTTTAATTTTATTAATCTATAACATAGAGGACGGAATCAGTAGCTCAATCTCAGTTTTCGCAGATGACACAAAGATATGTCGGGCAATAACTTCTCATCAAGATATAGAAATCTTACAGAATGACCTGAACAAAATAACAGAGTGGGCAACTACGTGGCAAAAGAGATTTAATGTAGAGAAGTGCAAGATATTGCAAATTATGCTCTAGGGGGGGAACCTCTGGGGGAATCCAGAATGGGGAAGGATTTAGGGGTTCTAGTGGAAGTGAGCAAAGGAGAAGGAACAAGGTGGAACCTCACTCTCTAGAATAGATCAACATTGGCTATTTTGAATTCTTACTGTATTCTGCTAACATTAGTAAATAGATTGGAAAGTATATCATATTTAAACAGTTTTTTACATTTCTTCAGTTACTTCCTTGTTTCCAGGCCAGGGCAAATAATGTCATACATCCCAAGAGTCTTCAGGAGGGGGGGGGGGGACGGGTTCTCTCAGCTAAGCACACCCGCCTGCCTGAGCTAAGGGAATATGGACTCCAGGAATTAAATGCTACATGAATCATCTGCCCTTACTCAAGATGGCCATGGCCAGAAATGCTAGGGGGGTGTTCTTAAACTGATTTCTCAGAATAATAAAGCATAGAGAGGTGGATGGATGAGTTTGTTTTAAACATTAAAAATAAAAAAATTGAACTTTTGGTGTGCACAGTGTAGTTCTGCTTTAACAGAGAGGGGAAATAGAAGAATCCTTACCTTAAGCTTTTCAGCATCAGCCCTCACTTTTAAGAGTTCATTAATTGCATCCACAAATCCCTGATGGTGAAAATTGCACATTTTTTCAATTTCCCGGTCATGGTTACGGATCCGGGTGTCCAGTTTTTCCATAAATCTTTGGTGGGCATTTGGCTGGTCATCATAGACAGAGCTGTGGAGACATAGGATGTGTATGGTTACTGACATGGTAAAAATCAGTCTGATGTCTGGATCCCCCCCTAGGCAGCTCTGCACAATAAACATTAGTAACGGAGCAGATGACATCACAAGGATAGAAAACCCTAATTAATAAAAAGGCATTCATTGTTAAAAAAAATTAAGCCTTTATTTATTGTAGATTGGGAAAGAGAGATAAGGGTTCAAAGTGGGCAGGATCTTGGAGTTAGGTTCAGCAGCCAATCATAAATTAACAGAGGAGAAGTGGATTTTTTGAAAAATGGGAAATGTGTCTTTTTATAATTAATGATCATAGGTGTGCCCTTGCTGCCTTGACCCCCCCCCCCCCCCCCACACTCCTCATGTCCCCCCTGCACCACTGCTGGCTTCTCTCCTGCAGCATGCTGCAGCGGATCATTTCAGGATGTAGAACGGGCAAAGAGGTAAGTAACTTTGTCATTTATCAGCCCCTTCCTTTTCTAAATGAACACAATGAGTGATTGATACTGAATGCTGCCTGTGTTCATTTATAAGTGAAGCATAGGAAAGTGATTATTATGCTTCAGTTTGTAAACAGGAAGCCACTCAGGAAAGAGCTGTTCACATTCATTGGCTGCAGAGAAAGGGACTGGGGAATCTCTGTCCTCAGTCCCTTTCTTTGTCTCAAAAGTGAGAGGGTTTGATATTTGGGGTGCGCACCCCAATGCAATAGGCTGCACACACCTATGTCAATGGGGCTGATTTAAAAAAAACTGGAGAGTGCAAAATCTGTATCAGCTCTACAAAGAAACCAATCAGCTTCCAGGATTTATTGTCAACGTTTAAATGAACAAGCTGAAGTTAGAAGCTGATTGGCTACCATGCACAGCTGCACCAGATTTAGCACTCTGCAGTTTTAGTAAACCAACCCCATGAATACATCTACTGTAAATAAACACTTCCTAAAAATGATCTTTCATTAATCCCACATTTTGTCATCATAATGCATTGTTCATACAGTCTGAGGATTGCCCGGTGGGTGGATTTGGTCACGGTGTGCTTGGCCAACCATCTGAGATGGGCAGAGCTTGATGTAACTGGTCACTCAGGTATGTCTATCATGCTTGTCACATTGTGTCTGCCTGGTAAAGGTACATAAATCTCCTCCCATCTGTCACCATAGTCCGTCAGTGTCTGTCACCTTCTCTGTCCCTCATTACTCATCCATCTTAATCTGTATCTGCCAATATCCATCACCCTGTGTCCAACAATCATGATTTGTGTATGGCTGGCCATAGATGGTTTGCATTGTGTGCGATTAGGCAATAAATTCAAGCCGTAGGGCCCTGCAAGCACCACCCAGTGCGACAAAAGTGGAAAATTATCGGCCCAACAGGAACTGCATTCTATGGGATGCAGCCACTGCCTGGCAGCGCCATTGTATTAGAGCAGTGAGGGGTGCCATGGCTGCTGAACACAATAGTTAGCAGTGGAGAGACCTTCAGCCATGCTTTCAGCATAGATGGGGGAATCAACTGATATTCACACCGTGTATGGCTGGCTTTATGCCTCTGTGATTGTGTATTGGTGTGTTAGAAGGAATACCGCCCCCTGCAGGAGATCAGCTTTACTTTATATTCCCATGATCATTAGAAATACTTGACTGCCGGTATTTGAAAAGGACCCCGCTTTTCTTGCTGATTAATATATATCTAATTGTTATTATCCCTGCATCCCAGAGAACATTTATTACCATGCCAAGGGCATTGGGGAGCATGAGTGTATTGGGTGTCCTCTCTGTACACTGTGCTATACATGGCATACTCCACACTGCCCCATGCTGTACACTGTGCTATACATGGCATACTCCACACTGCCCCATGCTGTACACTGTGCTATACATGGCATACTCCACACTGCCCCATGCTGTACACTGTGCTATACATTGCATACTCCACACTGCCCCATGCTGTACACTGCGCTAGAGATGGCATACCTCCCACTACCCCATGCTGTACACTGTGCTATACATGGCATTCACCACACTGCCTCATGCTATACACTGTGCTATACAAGGCATACTCCACGCTACCCCATTCTGTACACTGTGCTATAGATGGCATATTCTACACTAACCAATCTGTACACTGTGCTATACAGGGCATACGCTACACTACCCCATTGTGTACACTGTGCTATACAGGGCATATGCTACACTACCCCATTGTGTACACTGTGCTATACAGGGCATATGCTACACTACCCCATTGTGTAGACTGTGCTATACATGGCATACTTCACACTACCCCATTCTGTACACTGTGTTATATGTGGCATACTCCATACTATCCCATTATGTACACTGCACTATAGATGGCACTCTCTACACTACCCAATTCTATATACTGTGCTATATCTGGCATGCTCCACACAATATTATTATTATATTCTTAATGCCACTAATCTACACAGTTTTGTCTTTTTTATAGACAATGGGAACTTCCAAATTCCAACCCGGTACAGGGAGAGCTCATAAATGGTCCCATCTATTCTCTCAGCCTCCTCCACATCTCTACTTTTCTTTTTTTGCTGCTCTGACTTCCTATTAGAGGGTGGCTACATTCATTCTCCCTGGTCCCTCTGTATGTAGGAAGGTAGTCACCCTCTCCCTGGTCCCTCTGTATGTAGGAAGGTAGTCATCCTCTCCCTGGTCCCACTGTATGTAGGAAGGTAGTCATCCTCTCCCTGGTCCCACTGTATGTAGGAAGGTAGTAATCCTCTCCCTGGTCCCTCTGTATGTAGGAAGGTAGTCATCCTCTCCCTGGTCCCTCTGTATGTAGAAAGGTAGCCATCCTCTCCCTGGTTTCTCTGTATGTAGGAAGGTAGTCACCCTCTCAATGGTCCCTCTGTATGTAGGAAGTTAGTAATCCTCTCCCTGGTCCCTCTGTATGTAGGAAGGTAGCCATCCTCTCCCTGGTCCCTCTGTATGTAGGAAGGTAGTCACCCTCTCAATGGTCCCTCTGTATGTAGGAAGGTAGACACCCTCTCCCTTGTCCCTCTGTATGTAGTAAGGTAGTCACCCTCTCCCTGGTCCCTCTGTATGTAGGAAGGTAGTCACCCTCTCCATGGTCCCCCTGTATGTAGGAAGGTAGTCACCCTCTCCCTGGTCCCCCTGCAGGTAAGAAGGTAGTCACCCTCTCCTTGGTCCCCCTGTATGTAGGAAGGTAGTCATCCTCTCCCTGGTCCCCCTATATGTAGGAAGGTAGTCACCCTCTCCCTGGTCCCACTGTATGTAGGAAGGTAGCCATCCTCTCCATGGTCCCCCTGTATGTAGGAAGGTAGTCACCCTACCCTTGGTCCCTCTGTATGCAGGAAGGTAGTCACCCTCTCCCTGGTCCCTCCGTGTGTAGGAAGGTAGTCACCCTCTCCCTGGTCCCTCTGTATGTAGGAAGGTAGTCACCCTCTCCCTGGTCCCCCTGCAGGTAAGAAGGTAGTCACCCTCTCCTTGATCCCCCTGTATGTAGGAAGGTAGTCATCCTCTCCCTGGTCCCCCTGTATGTAGGAAGGTAGTCATCCTCTCCATGGTCCCCCTGTATGTAGGAAGGTAGTCACCCTCTCCCTGGTCCCTCTGTATGTAGGAAGGTAGTCACCCTCTCCCTGGTCCCTCTGTGTGTAGGAAGGTAGTCACCCTCTCCCTGGTCTCTCTGTATGTAGGAAGGTAGTCATCCTCTCCCTGGTCCCCCTGTATGTAGGAAGGTAGTCACCCTCTTCCTGGTCCCTCTGTATGTAGGAAGGTAGTCATCCTCTCCCTGGTCCCTCTGTATGTAGGAAAGTAGTCACCTTCTCCATGGTCCCTCTGTATGTAGGAAGGTAGTCATCCTCTCCCTGGTCCCTCTGTATGTAGGAAGGTAGTCACCCTCTCCCTGGTCCCTTTGTATGTAGGAAGGTAGTCATCCTCTCCCTGGTCCCTCTGTATGTAGGAAGGTAGCCACCCTCTCCCTGGTCCCTCTGTATATAGGAAAGTAGTCACCCTTTCCATGGTCCCTCTGTATGTAAGAAGGTAGTCATCCTCTCCCTGGTCCCTCTGTATGTAGGAAGGTAGTCACCCTCTCCCTGGTCCCTCTGTATGTAGGAAGGTAGTCACCCTCTCCCTGGTCCCTCTGTATGTAGGAAGGTAGTCACCCTCTCCATGGTCCCTCTGTATGTAAGAAGGTAGCCATCCTCACCATGGTCCCTCTGTATGTAAGAAGGTAGCCATCCTCACCATGGTCTCTCTGTATGTAGGAAAGTAGTCACCCTCTCCATGGTCCACCTGTATGTAGGAAGGTAGTCACCCTCTCAATGGTCCCTCTGTATGTAGGAAGGTAGACACCCTCTCCCTGGTCCCCCTGCAGGTAGGAAGGTAGTCACCCTCTCCATGGTCCCTCTGTATGTAGAAAGGTAGTCACCCTCTCCATGGTCCCCCTGTATGTAGGAAGGTAGTCACCCTCTCCCTGGTCCCTCTGTATGTAGAAAGGTAGTCACCCTCTCCATGGTCCCTCTGTATGTAGGAAGGTAGTCATCCTCTCCCTGGTCCCTCTGTATGTAGGAAGGTAGTAATCCTCTCCCTGGTTCCTCTGTATGTAGGAAGGTAGTCATCCTCTCCCTGGTCCCTCTGTATATAGGAAGGTAGTCACCCTCTCCCTGGTCCCTCTGTATGTAGGAAGGTAGTCACCCTCTCCCTGGTCCCTCTGTATGTAGAAAGGTAGTCACCCTCTCAATGGTCCCTTTGTATGTAGGAAGGTAGTCACCCTCTCCCTGGTCCCTCTGTATGTATGAAGGTAGCCACCCTCTCCCTGGTCCCTCTGTGTATAGGAAGGTAGTCACCCTCTCCATGGTCCCTCTGTATGTAAGAAGGTAGTCGCCCTTTCCATGGTCACCATGAATGTAAGAAGGTATTCACCCTCTCCCTCTGTATGTAGGAAGGTATTCATCCTCTCCCTACTCCCTCTGTATGTAGGAAGGTAGCCATCCTCACCATGGTCTCTCTGTATGTAGGAAAGTAGTCACCCTCTCCATGGTCCCCCTGCAGGTAGGAAGGTAGTCACCCTCTCCATGGTCCCTTTGTATGTAGGAAGGTAGTCACCCTCTCCCTGGTCCCCCTGTATGTAGGAAGGTATTCTACCTCTCCATGGTCTCTCTGTATGTAGGAAAGTAGTCACCCTCTCCATGGTCCCCCTGTATGTAGGAAGGCAGTCACCCTCTCCATGGTCCCTCTGTATGTAGGAAGGTAGTCACCCTCTCCCTGGTCCCTCTGCAGGTAGGAAGGTAGTCACCCTCTCCACGGTCCCTCTGTATGTAGGAAGGTAGTCACCCTCTCCATGGTCCCTCTGTATGTAGGAAGGTAGTCACCCTCTCCCTGGTCCCTCTGTATGTAGGAAGGTAGCCACCCTCTCCCTGGTCCCTCTGTATGTAGGAAGGTAGTCACCCTCTCCATGGTCCCCCTGTATGTAGGAAAGTAGTTTCCCTCTCCATGGTCCCTCTGTATGTAGGAAGGTAGTCACCCTCTCCCTGGTCCCTCTGTAGGAAGGTAGTCGCCCTCTCGCTGGTCCCTCTGTATGTAGGAAGGTAGCCATCCTCTCCCTGGTCCCCCTATATGTAGGAATGTAGTCACCCTCTCCCTGGTCCCTCTGTATGTAGGAAGGTAGTCACCCTCTCCCTGGTCCCTCTGTATGTATGAAGGTAGTCACCCTCTCCCTGGTCCCTCTGTATGTAGGAAGGTAGCCACCCTCTCCCTGGTCCCTCTGTATGTAGGAAGGTAGTCACCCTCTCCATGGTCCCCCTGCATGTAGGAAAGTAGTTTCCGTCTCAATGGTCCCTCTGTATGTAGGAAGGTAGTCACCCTCTCCCTGGTCCCTCTGCAGGTAGGAAGGTAGTCACCCTCTCCATGGTCCCTCTGTATGTAGGAAGGTAGTCACCCTCTCCATGGTCCCTCTGTATGTAGGAAGGTAGTCACCCTCTCCCTGGTCCCTCTGTATGTAGGAAGGTAGCCACCCTCTCCCTGGTCCCTCTGTATGTAGGAAGGTAGTCACCCTCTCCATGGTCCCCCTGTATGTAGGAAAGTAGTTTCCCTCTCCATGGTCCCTCTGTATGTAGGAAGGTAGTCACCCTCTCCCTGGTCCCTCTGTAGGAAGGTGGTCACCCTCTCGCTGGTCCCTCTGTATGTAGGAAGGTAGCCATCCTCTCCCTGGTCCCCCTATATGTAGGAAGGTAGTCACCCTCTCCCTGGTCCCTCTGTATGTAGGAAGGTAGTCACCCTCTCCCTGGTCCCTCTGTATGTAGGAAGGTAGTCACCCTCTCCCTGGTCCCTCTGTATGTAGGAAGGTAGTCACCCTCTCCATGGTCCCCCTGTATGTAGGAAAGTAGTTTCCCTCTCCATGGTCCCTCTGTATGTAGGAAGGTAGTCACCCTCTCCCTGGTCCCTCTGTAGGAAGGTTGTCACCCTCTCGCTGGTCCCTCTGTATGTAGGAAGGTAGCCATCCTCTCCCTGGTCCCCCTATATGTAGGAAGGTAGTCACCCTCTCCCTGGTCCCTCTGTATGTAGGAAGGTAGTCACCCTCTCCCTGGTCCCCCTATATGTAGGAAGGTAGTCACCCTCTCCCTGGTCCCTCTGTATGTAGGAAGGTAGTCACCCTCTCCCTGGTCCCTCTGTATGTAGGAAGGTAGTCACCCTCTCCCTGGTCCCTCTGTATGTAGGAAGGTAGCCACCCTCTCCCTGGTCCCTCTGTATGTAGGAAGGTAGTCACCCTCTCCATGGTCCCCCTGTATGTATGAAAGTAGTTTCCCTCTCCATGGTCCCTCTGTATGTAGGAAGGTAGTCACCCTCTCCCTGGTCCCTCTGTAGGAAAGTTGTCACCCTCTCGCTGGTCCCTCTGTATGTAGGAAGGTAGCCATCCTCTCCCTGGTCCCCCTGTATGTAGGAAGGTAGCCATCCTCTCCCTGGTCCCTCTGTAGGAAGGTAGTCACCCTCTCGCTGGACCCTCTGTAGGTAGGAAGGTAGCCATCCTCTCCCTGGTCCCCCTATATGTAGGAATGTAGTCACCCTCTCCCTGGTCCCTCTGTATGTAGGAAGGTAGTCACCCTCTCCCTGGTCCCTCTGTATGTAGGAAGGTAGTCACCCTCTCCCTGGTCCCTCTGTATGTAGGAAGGTAGTCATCCTCTCCCTGGTCCCACTGTATGTAGGAAGGTAGTCATCCTCTCCCTGGTCCCACTGTATGTAGGAAGGTAGTAATCCTCTCCCTGGTCCCTCTGTATGTAGGAAGGTAGTCATCCTCTCCCTGGTCCCTCTGTATGTAGAAAGGTAGCCATCCTCTCCCTGGTTTCTCTGTATGTAGGAAGGTAGTCCCCCTCTCAATGGTCCCTCTGTATGTAGGAAGTTAGTAATCCTCTCCCTGGTCCCTCTGTATGTAGGAAGGTAGTCATCCTCTCCCTGGTCCCTCTGTATGTAGGAAGGTAGTCACCCTCTCCCTGGTCCCTCTGTATGTAGGAAGGTAGTCATCCTCTCCCTGGTCCCTCTGTATGTAGGAAGGTAGTCACCCTCTCAATGGTCCCTCTGTATGTAGGAAGGTAGACACCCTCTCCCTGGTCCCTCTGTATGTAGTAAGGTAGTCACCCTCTCCCTGGTCCCTCTGTATGTAGGAAGGTAGTCACCCTCTCCATGGTCCCCCTGTATGTAGGAAGGTAGTCACCCTCTCCCTGGTCCCTCTGTATGTAGGAAGGTAGTAATCCTCTCCCTGGTCCCTCTGTATGTAGGAAGGTAGTCATCCTCTCCCTGGTCCCACTGTATGTAGGAAGGTAGTCATCCTCTCCCTGGTCCCTCTGTATGTAGGAAGGTAGTCATCCTCTCCCTGGTCCCTCTGTATGTAGGAAGGTAGTCACCCTCTCCATGGTCCCCCTGTATGTAGGAAGGTAGTCATCCTCTCCCTGGTCCGTCTGTATTTTTGGAAGGTAATCACCCTCTCCCTGGTCCCCCTGCAGGTAAGAAGGTAGTCACCCTCTCCTTGGTCCCCCTGTATGTAGGAAGGTAGTCATCCTCTCCCTGGTCCCCCTATATGTAGGAAGGTAGTCACCCTCTCCCTGGTCCCACTGTATGTAGGAAGGTAGCCATCCTCTCCATGGTCCCCCTGTATGTAGGAAGGTAGTCACCCTAACCTTGGTCCCTCTGTATGTAGGAAGGTAGTCACCCTCTCCCTGGTCCCTCTGTGTGTAGGAAGGTAGTCACCCTCTCCCTGGTCCCTCTGTATGTAGGAAGGTAGTCACCCTCTCCCTGCAGGTAAGAAGGTAGTCACCCTCTCCTTGATCCCCCTGTATGTAGGAAGGTAGTCATCCTCTCCCTGGTCCCCCTGTATGTAGGAAGGTAGTCATCCTCTCCATGGTCCCCCTGTATGTAGGAAGGTAGTCACCCTCTCCCTGGTCCCTCTGTATGTAGGAAGGTAGTCACCCTCTCCCTGGTCCCTCTGTGTGTAGGAAGGTAGTCACCCTCTCCCTGGTCTCTCTGTATGTAGGAAGGTAGTCACCCTCTCCCTGGTCCCTCTGTATGTAGGAAGGTAGTCATCCTCTCCCTGGTCCCCCTGTATGTAGGAAGGTAGCCATCCTCTCCATGGTCCCCCTGTATGTAGGAAGGTAGTCACCCTAACCTTGGTCCCTCTGTATGTAGGAAGGTAGTCACCCTCTCCCTGGTCCCTCTGTGTGTAGGAAGGTAGTCACCCTCTCCCTGGTCCCTCTGTATGTAGGAAGGTAGTCACCCTCTCCCTGCAGGTAAGAAGGTAGTCACCCTCTCCTTGATCCCCCTGTATGTAGGAAGGTAGTCATCCTCTCCCTGGTCCCCCTGTATGTAGGAAGGTAGTCATCCTCTCCATGGTCCCCCTGTATGTAGGAAGGTAGTCACCCTCTCCCTGGTCCCTCTGTATGTAGGAAGGTAGTCACCCTCTCCCTGGTCCCTCTGTGTGTAGGAAGGTAGTCACCCTCTCCCTGGTCTCTCTGTATGTAGGAAGGTAGTCACCCTCTCCCTGGTCCCTCTGTATGTAGGAAGGTAGTCATCCTCTCCCTGGTCCCCCTGTATGTAGGAAGGTAGTCACCCTCTTCCTGGTCCCTCTGTATGTAGGAAGGTAGTCATCCTCTCCCTGGTCCCTCTGTATGTAGGAAAGTAGTCACCTTCTCCATGGTCCCTCTGTATGTAGGAAGGTAGTCATCCTCTCCCTGGTCCCTCTGTATGTAGGAAGGTAGTCACCCTCTCCCTGGTCCCTTTGTATGTAGGAAGGTAGTCATCCTCTCCCTGGTCCCTCTGTATGTAGGAAGGTAGCCACCATCTCCCTGGTACCTCTGTATATAGGAAAGTAGTCACCCTTTCCATGGTCCCTCTGTATGTAGGAAGGTAGTCACAATCTCCCTGGTCCCTCTGTATGTAGGAAGGTAGTCACCCTCTCCCTGGTCCCTCTGTATGTAGGAAGGTAGTCACCCTCTCCATGGTCCCTCTGTATGTAGGAAGGTAGTCACCCTCTCCCTGGTCCCTCTGTATGTAGGAAGGTAGTCACCCTCTCCCTGGTCCCTCTGTATGTAGGAAGGTAGTCACCCTCTCCATGGTCCCTCTGTATGTAAGAAGGTAGCCATCCTTACCATGGTCCCTCTGTATGTAAGAAGGTAGCCATCCTCACCATGGTCTCTCTGTATGTAGGAAAGTAGTCACCCTCTCCATGGTCCCCCTGTATGTAGGAAGGTAGTCACCCTCTCAATGGTCCCTCTGTATGTAGGAAGGTAGACACCCTCTCCCTGGTCCCCCTGCAGGTAGGAAGGTAGTCACCCTCTCCATGGTCCCTCTGTATGTAGAAAGGTAGTCACCCTCTCCATGGTCCCCCTGTATGTAGGAAGGTAGTCACCCTCTCCCTGGTCCCTCTGTATGTAGAAAGGTAGTCACCCTCTCCATGGTCCCTCTGTATGTAGGAAGGTAGTCATCCTCTCCCTGGTCCCTCTGTATGTAGGAAGGTAGTAATCCTCTCCCTGGTTCCTCTGTATGTAGGAAGGTAGTCATCCTCTCCCTGGTCCCTCTGTATATAGGAAGGTAGTCACCCTCTCCCTGGTCCCTCTGTATGTAGGAAGGTAGTCACCCTCTCCCTGGTCCCTCTGTATGTAGGAAGGTAGTCACCCTCTCCATGGTCCCTTTGTATGTAGGAAGGTAGTCACCCTCTCCCTGGTCCCTCTGTATGTATGAAGGTAGCCACCCTCTCCCTGGTCCCTCTGTGTATAGGAAGGTAGTCACCCTCTCCATGGTCCCTCTGTATGTAAGAAGGTAGTCGCCCTTTCCATGGTCACCATGAATGTAAGAAGGTATTCACCCTCTCCCTCTGTATGTAGGAAGGTATTCATCCTCTCCCTGCTCCCTCTGTATGTAGGAAGGTAGCCATCCTCACCATGGTCTCTCTGTATGTAGGAAAGTAGTCACCCTCTCCATGGTCCCCCTGCAGGTAGGAAGGTAGTCACCCTCTCCATGGTCCCTTTGTATGTAGGAAGGTAGTCACCCTCTCCCTGGTCCCCCAGTATGTAGGAAGGTATTCTACCTCTCCATGGTCTCTCTGTATGTAGGAAAGTAGTCACCCTCTCCATGGTCCCCCTGTATGTAGGAAGGCAGTCACCCTCTCCATGGTCCCTCTGTATGTAGGAAGGTAGTCACCCTCTCCATGGTCCCTCTGTATGTAGGAAGGTAGTCACCCTCTCCCTGGTCCCTCTGCAGGTAGGAAGGTAGTCACCCTCTCCATGGTCCCTCTGTATGTAGGAAGGTAGTCACCCTCTCCATGGTCCCTCTGTATGTAGGAAGGTAGTCACCCTCTCCCTGGTCCCTCTGTATGTAGGAAGGTAGTCACCCTCTCCATGGTCCCCCTGTATATAGGAAAGTAGTTTCCCTCTCCATGGTCCCTCCGTATGTAGGAAGGTAGTCACCCTCTCCCTGGTCCCTCTGTAGGAAGGTGGTCACCCTCTCGCTGGTCCCTCTGTATGTAGGAAGGTAGCCATCCTCTCCCTGGTCCCCCTATATGTAGGAAGGTAGTCACCCTCTCCCTGGTCCCTCTGTATGTAGGAAGGTAGTCACCCTCTCCCTGGTCCCTCTGTATGTAGGAAGGTAGTCACCCTCTCCCTGGTTCCTCTGTATGTAGGAAGGTAGTCACCCTCTCCATGGTCCCCCTGTATGTAGGAAAGTAGTTTCCCTCTCCATGGTCCCTCTGTATGTAGGAAGGTAGTCACCCTCTCCCTGGTCCCTCTGTAGGAAGGTTGTCACCCTCTCGCTGGTCCCTCTGTATGTAGGAAGGTAGCCATCCTCTCCCTGGTCCCCCTATATGTAGGAAGGTAGTCACCCTCTCCCTGGTCCCCCTATATGTAGGAAGGTAGTCACCCTCTCCCTGGTCCCCCTATATGTAGGAAGGTAGTCACCCTCTCCCTGGTCCCTCTGTATGTAGGAAGGTAGTCACCCTCTCCATGGTCCCTCTGTATGTAGGAAGGTAGTCACCCTCTCCATGGTCCCTCTGTATGTAGGAAGGTAGTCACCCTCTCCCTGGTCCCTCTGTATGTAGGAAGGTAGTCACCCTCTCCATGGTCCCCCTGTATATAGGAAAGTAGTTTCCCTCTCCATGGTCCCTCTGTATGTAGGAAGGTAGTCACCCTCTCCCTGGTCCCTCTGTAGGAAGGTGGTCACCCTCTCGCTGGTCCCTCTGTATGTAGGAAGGTAGCCATCCTCTCCCTGGTCCCCCTATATGTAGGAAGGTAGTCACCCTCTCCCTGGTCCCTCTGTATGTAGGAAGGTAGTCACCCTCTCCCTGGTCCCTCTGTATGTAGGAAGGTAGTCACCCTCTCCTTGGTCCCTCTGTATGTAGGAAGGTAGTCACCCTCTCCATGGTCCCCCTGTATGTAGGAAAGTAGTTTCCCTCTCCATGGTCCCTCTGTATGTAGGAAGGTAGTCACCCTCTCCCTGGTCCCTCTGTAGGAAGGTTGTCACCCTCTCGCTGGTCCCTCTGTATGTAGGAAGGTAGCCATCCTCTCCCTGGTCCCCCTATATGTAGGAAGGTAGTCACCCTCTCCCTGGTCCCTCTGTATGTAGGAAGGTAGTCACCCTCTCCCTGGTCCCCCTATATGTAGGAAGGTAGTCACCCTCTCCCTGGTCCCTCTGTAGGAAGGTGGTCACCCTCTCCCTGGTCCCTCTGTATGTAGGAAGGTAGTCACCCTCTCCCTGGTCCCTCTGTATGTAGGAAGGTAGTCACCCTCTCCCTGGTCCCTCTGTATGTAGGAAGGTAGTCACCCTCTCCATGGTCCCCC
Organism: Pelophylax lessonae; assembly: GCF_965119305.1. Lineage (NCBI taxonomy): Eukaryota > Metazoa > Chordata > Amphibia > Anura > Ranidae > Pelophylax > Pelophylax lessonae. The sequence goes on from NC_138776.1 coordinate 84,783,063, forward strand.
TGTATGTAGGAAAGTAGTTTCCCTCTCCATGGTCCCTCTGTATGTAGGAAGGTAGTCACCCTCTCCCTGGTCCCTCTGTAGGAAGGTTGTCACCCTCTCGCTGGTCCCTCTGTATGTAGGAAGGTAGCCATCCTCTCCCTGGTCCCCCTATATGTAGGAAGGTAGTCACCCTCTCCCTGGTCCCCCTATATGTAGGAAGGTAGTCACCCTCTCCCTGGTCCCCCTATATGTAGGAAGGTAGTCACCCTCTCCCTGGTCCCTCTGTATGTAGGAAGGTAGTCACCCTCTCCATGGTCCCTCTGTATGTAGGAAGGTAGTCACCCTCTCCATGGTCCCTCTGTATGTAGGAAGGTAGTCACCCTCTCCCTGGTCCCTCTGTATGTAGGAAGGTAGTCACCCTCTCCATGGTCCCCCTGTATATAGGAAAGTAGTTTCCCTCTCCATGGTCCCTCTGTATGTAGGAAGGTAGTCACCCTCTCCCTGGTCCCTCTGTAGGAAGGTGGTCACCCTCTCGCTGGTCCCTCTGTATGTAGGAAGGTAGCCATCCTCTCCCTGGTCCCCCTATATGTAGGAAGGTAGTCACCCTCTCCCTGGTCCCTCTGTATGTAGGAAGGTAGTCACCCTCTCCCTGGTCCCTCTGTATGTAGAAAGGTAGTCACCCTCTCCCTGGTCCCTCTGTATGTAGGAAGGTAGTCACCCTCTCCATGGTCCCCCTGTATGTAGGAAAGTAGTTTCCCTCTCCATGGTCCCTCTGTATGTAGGAAGGTAGTCACCCTCTCCCTGGTCCCTCTGTAGGAAGGTTGTCACCCTCTCGCTGGTCCCTCTGTATGTAGGAAGGTAGCCATCCTCTCCCTGGTCCCCCTATATGTAGGAAGGTAGTCACCCTCTCCCTGGTCCCTCTGTATGTAGGAAGGTAGTCACCCTCTCCCTGGTCCCCCTATATGTAGGAAGGTAGTCACCCTCTCCCTGGTCCCTCTGTATGTAGGAAGGTAGTCACCCTCTCCCTGGTCCCTCTGTATGTAGGAAGGTAGTCACCCTCTCCCTGGTCCCTCTGTATGTAGGAAGGTAGCCACCCTCTCCCTGGTCCCTCTGTATGTAGGAAGGTAGTCACCCTCTCCATGGTCCCCCTGTATGTATGAAAGTAGTTTCCCTCTCCATGGTCCCTCTGTATGTAGGAAGGTAGTCACCCTCTCCCTGGTCCCTCTGTAGGAAGGTTGTCACCCTCTCGCTGGTCCCTCTGTATGTAGGAAGGTAGCCATCCTCTCCCTGGTCCCCCTGTATGTAGGAAGGTAGCCATCCTCTCCCTGGTCCCTCTGTAGGAAGGTAGTCACCCTCTCGCTGGACCCTCTGTAGGTAGGAAGGTAGCCATCCTCTCCCTGGTCCCCCCTATATGTAGGAATGTAGTCACCCTCTCCCTGGTCCCTCTGTATGTAGGAAGGTAGTCACCCTCTCCCTGGTCCCTCTGTATGTAGGAAGGTAGTCACCCTCTCCCTGGTCCCTCTGTATGTAGGAAGGTAGTCATCCTCTCCATGGTCCCCCTGTATGTAGGAAAGTAGTTTCCCTCTCCATGGTCCCTCTGTATGTAGGAAGGTAGTCACCCTCTCCCTGGTCCCTCTGTAGGAAGGTGGTCACCCTCTCGCTGTTCCCTCTGTATGTAGGAAGGTAGCCATCCTCTCCCTGGTCCCTCTGTATGTAGGAAGGTAGCCACCCTCTCCCTGGTCCCTCTGTATGTAGGAAGGTAGTCACCCTCTCCATGGTCCCCCTGTATGTATGAAAGTAGTTTCCCTCTCCATGGTCCCTCTGTATGTAGGAAGGTAGTCACCCTCTCCCTGGTCCCTCTGTAGGAAGGTTGTCACCCTCTCGCTGGTCCCTCTGTATGTAGGAAGGTAGCCATCCTCTCCCTGGTCCCCCTATATGTAGGAAGGTAGTCACCCTCTCCCTGGTCCCTCTGTATGTAGGAAGGTAGTCACCCTCTCCCTGGTCCCCCTATATGTAGGAAGGTAGTCACCCTCTCCCTGGTCCCTCTGTATGTAGGAAGGTAGTCACCCTCTCCCTGGTCCCTCTGTATGTAGGAAGGTAGCCACCCTCTCCCTGGTCCCTCTGTATGTAGGAAGGTAGTCACCCTCTCCATGGTCCCCCTGTATGTATGAAAGTAGTTTCCCTCTCCATGGTCCCTCTGTATGTAGGAAGGTAGTCACCCTCTCCCTGGTCCCTCTGTAGGAAGGTTGTCACCCTCTCGCTGGTCCCTCTGTATGTAGGAAAGTAGTCACCCTCTCCCTGGTCCCTCTGTATGTAGGAAGGTAGTCACCCTCTCCCTGGTCCCTCTGTATGTAGGAAGGTAGCCACCCTCTCCCTGGTCCCTCTGTATGTAGGAAAGTAGTTTCCCTCTCCATGGTCCCTCTGTATGTAGGAAGGTAGTCACCCTCTCCCTGGTCCCTCTGTAGGAAGGTGGTCACCCTCTCGCTGGTCCCTCTGTATGTAGGAAGGTAGCCATCCTCTCCCTGGTCCCCCTATATGTAGGAAGGTAGTCACCCTCTCCCTGGTCCCTCTGTATGTAGGAAGGTAGTCACCCTCTCCCTGGTCCCTTGTATGTAGGAAGGTAGTCACCCTCTCCCTGGTCCCTCTGTATGTAGGAAGGTAGTCACCCTCTCCATGGTCCCCTTGTATGTAGGAAAGTAGTTTCCCTCTCCATGGTCCCTCTGTATGTAGGAAGGTAGTCACCCTCTCCCTGGTCCCTCTGTAGGAAGGTTGTCACCCTCTCGCTGGTCCCTCTGTATGTAGGAAGGTAGCCATCCTCTCCCTGGTCCCCCTATATGTAGGAAGGTAGTCACCCTCTCCCTGGTCCCTCTGTATGTAGGAAGGTAGTCACCCTCTCCCTGGTCCCCCTATATGTAGGAAGGTAGTCACCCTCTCACTGGTCCCTCTGTATGTAGGAAGGTAGTCACCCTCTCCCTGGTCCCTCTGTATGTAGGAAGGTAGTCACCCTCTCCCTGGTCCCTCTGTATGTAGGAAGGTAGTCACCCTCTCCCTGGTCCCTCTGTATGTAGGAAGGTAGCCACCCTCTCCCTGGTCCCTCTGTATGTAGGAAGGTAGTCACCCTCTCCATGGTCCCCCTGTATGTATGAAAGTAGTTTCCCTCTCCATGGTCCCTCTGTATGTAGGAATGTAGTCACCCTCTCCCTGGTCCCTCTGTAGGAAGGTTGTCACCCTCTCGCTGGTCCCTCTGTATGTAGGAAGGTAGCCATCCTCTCCCTGGTCCCCCTGTATGTAGGAAGGTAGCCATCCTCTCCCTGGTCCCTCTGTAGGAAGGTAGTCACCCTCTCGCTGGTCCCTCTGTAGGTAGGAAGGTAGCCATCCTCTCCCTGGTCCCCCTATATGTAGGAATGTAGTCACCCTCTCCCTGGTCCCTCTGTATATAGGAAGGTAGTCACCCTCTCCCTGGTCCCTCTGTATGTAGGAAGGTAGTCACCCTCTCCCTGGTCCCTCTGTATGTAGGAAGGTAGCCACCCTCTCCCTGGTCCCTCTGTATGTAGGAAGGTAGTCACCCTCTCCATGGTCCCCCTGTATGTAGGAAAGTAGTTTCCCTCTCCATGGTCCCTCTGTATGTAGGAAGGTAGTCACCCTCTCCCTGGTCCCTCTGTAGGAAGGTGGTCACCCTCTCGCTGGTCCCTCTGTATGTAGGAAGGTAGCCATCCTCTCCCTGGTCCCCCTATATGTAGGAAGGTAGTCACCCTCTCCCTGGTCCCTCTGTATGTAGGAAGGTAGTCACCCTCTCCCTGGTCCCTCTGTATGTAGGAAGGTAGTCACCCTCTCCCTGGTCCCTCTGTATGTAGGAAGGTAGTCACCCTCTCCATGGTCCCCCTGTATGTAGGAAAGTAGTTTCCCTCTCCATGGTCCCTCTGTATGTAGGAAGGTAGTCACCCTCTCCCTGGTCCCTCTGTAGGAAGGTTGTCACCCTCTCGCTGGTCCCTCTGTATGTAGGAAGGTAGCCATCCTCTCCCTGGTCCCCCTATATGTAGGAAGGTAGTCACCCTCTCCCTGGTCCCTCTGTATGTAGGAAGGTAGTCACCCTCTCCCTGGTCCCCCTATATGTAGGAAGGTAGTCACCCTCTCCCTGGTCCCTCTGTATGTAGGAAGGTAGTCACCCTCTCCCTGGTCCCTCTGTATGTAGGAAGGTAGTCACCCTCTCCCTGGTCCCTCTGTATGTAGGAAGGTAGCCACCCTCTCCCTGGTCCCTCTGTATGTAGGAAGGTAGTCACCCTCTCCATGGTTCCCCTGTATGTATGAAAGTAGTTTCCCTCTCCATGGTCCCTCTGTATGTAGGAAGGTAGTCACCCTCTCCCTGGTCCCTCTGTAGGAAGGTTGTCACCCTCTCGCTGGTCCCTCTGTATGTAGGAAGGTAGCCATCCTCTCCCTGGTCCCCCTGTATGTAGGAAGGTAGTCACCCTCTCCCTGGTCCCTCTGTATGTAGGAAGGTAGTCACCCTCTCCCTGGTCCCTCTGTATGTAGGAAGGTAGTCACCCTCTCCATGGTCCCCCTGTATGTAGGAAAGTAGTTTCCCTCTCCATGGTCCCTCTGTATGTAGGAAGGTAGTCACCCTCTCCCTGGTCCCTCTGTAGGAAGGTTGTCACCCTCTCGCTGGTCCCTCTGTATGTAGGAAGGTAGTCACCCTCTCCCTGGTCCCTCTGTATGTAGGAAGGTAGTCACCCTCTCCCTGGTCCCTCTGTATGTAGGAAGGTAGTCACCCTCTTCATGGTCCCCCTGTATGTAGGAAAGTAGTTTCCCTCTCCATGGTCCCTCTGTAGGTAGGAAGGTAGTCACCCTCTCCCTGGTCCCTCTGTAGGAAGGTTGTCACCCTCTCCCTGGTCCCTCTGTATGTAGGAAGGTAGCCATCCTCTCCCTGGTCCCCCTGTATGTAGGAAGGTAGTCACCCTCTCCCTGGTCCCTCTGTATGTAGGAAGGTAGTCACCCTCTCCCTGGTCCCTCTGTATGTAGGAAGGTAGTCACCCTCTTCATGGTCCCCTGTATGTAGGAAAGTAGTTTCCCTCTCCATGGTCCCTCTGTATGTAGGAAGGTAGTCACCCTCTCCCTGGTCCCTCTGTAGGAAGGTTGTCACCCTCTCGCTGGTCCCTCTGTATGTAGGAAGGTAGTCACCCTCTCGCTGGTCCCTCTGTATGTAGGAAGGTAGTCACCCTCTCCGTGGTCCCTCTGTATGTAGGAAGGTAGTCACCCTCTCCGTGGTCCCTCTGTATGTAGGAAGGTAGTCACCCTCTCCCTGGTTCCCCTATATGTAGGAAGGTAGTCACCCTCTCTTCCTCGCTCCCAGTATGGAATATAGACTCTAGGATGTGTAGTGTGCATAGACCACAGAATATGCCTAAACACAGGGAATCAAACCTTCCCCGCTCTTCACTAATCTCCAACAGCCAATGAAAGGAGCAGGCTCACTGAGGACATCAATAGACTTCCCAGTGCAACATAGAACACAATGCAAATAGAAAAATAGCAAGCAGCTCATCAATTTATAACCGGCAATAGCTGTACATAGGAGGACAGTTCACACGGCTGGCAAAATACCCAGCCCTCTCTGTAAGGTGGTAAAAAGGACACCACTAAAAACTTGATTCTAAAATCCAGAACAACAGTAAAGTTTAGTCGGACTCAATAAATATTAGTAATAAACATTGCATAAAAAAATCCATCAACTGAAACTGAACTGAAAAAAGTCATATAGACTTTGTGCCAGAAACTAACTTATCAATGGATAGCCAGAGAGCGCCATCTTCTGGTAAAACGGATGAAGTACCAATAATTTACAACAACTGAGAAAGTTATAGAAATCACAAAGTGAAATAAACACACAGAATATTTAAAAGACATATTTTTCTTTTACTATCGTTTTTATGGAAGTTAATAACTAAAAAAAAAACAAAAAAAAAACAAAAAAAGAAAGAATAAACAACAAAAAATCCAGAGACGGCTTTAGAGAGTGACCATGTGACACAAAATAAAGAGTGTTGTCTTGAATAGTATAATGTTAAAGATTAATGAAATTATTTTTTATAAGCTTGTAATGGTATTGTAATTGTAAAGTGGTTGTAAACCCTTACATATCCCTTGTGAAGTGACTGGCCTCAGCTGATACACAGAGATTAAACAAATTCTCCTACATAAGTTGTACCGGTTTATCTGCTATCTTCTCGTCTCTACAGACATTCAAAGTCCAGAATTTATAAAGCTTGTCTATTATGTCAGAAAAAGGGGGCAGAGAACTGAAGTTAGACTGCAGAGCTCAGTAGGGGAAGTTCTAAAAGCAAATTGGAGGGAAAGGACACACCCCCTTCACACAGCGTACAGGAACAGAGCTGAGGCTGTCAATCACAGGCTGTGTGGTGGAGCTCTTTCCCCCGGTCACCTTTTTCTTTTAGTGTCAGGAAAACTTGTCAGCAGTGATTCATACTGATGGCAGCACAGTGGCATTTGTGGTTCATGCTCCTTCCCTTTCCAGCACTGGGGTCCTCAGTTCTACCTACATGGAGTTTGTCCTGTGATTGCATGAGTTTCCTCCAGGTACTCCGGTTTCCTCCCACACTCCAAAGACATGATAGTGGGTTAATTGGCTCAACTGAGTGCGCTCAAGATGGCTGCCTCACCCCCTAAGCATTATGTGGCTATAGAAATGAAAAAAAATAAAAAATAAAAAAAATCATCCTGAGTGTGAACACGGCCCGCTGTGTACCATCGGAAAACAAGTCCACCCTAAGCAATAAAATATCCCATTCAACGTTCTATTCATTAGCGCAGGAAGTTTTCATCCTGTGACAATAAACAATAGATGATCCAGTTCATATGTACTCAATGACAGAACACCAGTAAATGGGTCATTTGGGTAAACAGTGGGGCATGTTCTGGGTGTTGTATGTGATAAACACACACACCTGGCACTGCCTAATAACCATAGACAGCCATAGAGGACTATCTGTCCATAATATAAAAGCAATAAACCTTTCATACAATTTAATTAAATACATAAACCAAAGATAAGGGTTCAATCATCTGCACAATACCAAGCTGTCATAAAAGTCACAAAACAATGCAGCAATAATAAAATGGTCATGTTACCAGCCTGGAGTATAAAACACACACAATAGATGTTCCCAAAGGGGACCTGTCACCTACACCCAATAGAGTCACAATGGTGAACACCAGGCTAAGCACAAAATGCAACACTAAATATATAAACGGGTTTGATCTGCTAAAGGAGTACAGCAGCCCTCAAAATTTCCACTCGTCTGATCGCATTAGGCGAGTGGAAATAGGCTGAGGGTGAGTGTGGAGCCGCATTTAAGGGAAGGCAGTCAGACAGGGTTGCACAGGAGCCAATTCTCCTCCCAGCCTCCGCCCTCTGTCATTCTTTTAGCAGGGCCTGGCATACAGCAGGAATCGACAAAGAACTAGATGAGGTGGGGGCGGGGCAGTAAACGGGGTTGGGCGGGAGCTGCCAAAGTTTACTTTTCCTATTAAGAAGCTGGTGATTGGTTGCTCGGACCGCCTAACAACCAATCACCAGCTTTTTATTAGGAAAAGGTCATTTTGGAAGCTCCCGCTCCCCTGTCTAGTGCTGTGCTCTGCTGTAAGTTTCTCTGCATCCTAAATCAGTGAAAGTGTTATTCATTGCTTTTAATTTTTTTAATGCTATATTTAATATAGCAATAAAATATATGCTTAACAAGGCAGTAATGTTGTGTACAGTGACTATAGTAGCCAATCATATTTTATCCCAAAACGCTGTATTAGTATTGTCGAATTATTATTTTTTTACTTTAAAAATATCCTCAGTCCTTCCCTGTAGCTGCAACGGCTGTTTTTTGGCTCTTCATAACAGCTAGTGCGAAAAGCAATACATCAACTGCCTGCTGATTGTAAAAGTGAAAGATCATATCCCTGGGCACCTTTTAGATGTGTATGTTCCAGGCAGGAAGACAATGCATAGTGTAGACTTTAGCTAAACAGCTTTCCCATCAGTTTGCTTGATTACATTATCAGACCTGCTTCTGGAACTGTAAATAAGCAACTGAACAGCACAGCTAAAGCTTGCACCATCCAATGGCCAGCTCGTCTAAAGGGTCACAGGGTATGTGCTCTTTCACTCAGGCTCATCACTCATTATTTGCACTCTGTCCCCAGTGCATCTGAAAGCATGACTAAAAAGGGAGATATTGAGAACAGAATAAATGGTAGACATTGACAAAAGAAATGGAGGCAGGCACGGAGCTCTGTAATGATACTAAGGTATTTATGGAGACTAAATGTACAAAGAGATTAAAAGAAAAAGGATGAAACTGGAAACTTGATGTATATATATAATTTTCATTTTTTTTTTAACTTCATCATTCAACACATCATTAAATGATGGGAGTCGCCAGAGCTTCACATCATTCATTAAGGCTGGTTTCACATATGTGCGAATTGGATGCGGTGTTTGGATGCGCATGACTTGTGAGTGTGACCGGCTCTCAATGTCCCTATTTGAGTGTGATATTCAGTAGGCTGAGGTCTTTTGGGTGATTTTTGTTTCTAGAGGCGCTATTTGGAAGAATAAATACAATTTTTTGCTTCTTTATCAGGGGTCTCCAAACTACGGCCCTCCAGTTGTTCAGGAACTACAATTCCCATCATGCCTAGTCATATCTGTGAATGTCAGAGTTTTACAATGCCTCATGGGATGTGTAGTTCCGCAAGGGCTGGAGGGCCATAGTTTGAGGATCCCTGTTCTATATTAATGAATAAAACCTGTATGCTTATTATGTTCTCTGACCCACAAAAAGGCCAATCTGTGCTGTTCTGTCCACAATAGAAAGAATTCATATCCCACTATATATTTCATGTTGACATCATGTTTTTTTTCAGAATGGGCTGTTTTTTTGAGTGGACTGAGATAGCATTCCTTTTCAACAAGGATGCCTTGAAGTTTCTTCAGGGGTGCCTTGGCAAAATGCCTAAGAGTTGTCTAAAAAGGTATACAAGCCAGCAGATGGACGAAGGCTGCCTTTTAGTTATTTTGCACCATTGCAACCTTCCAGCCACCGCCATCCTAACAACCAGTGATGTCATCAGTGTTGATAAGAAGGGTGTTGATTGCCTGCACAGCATCCTTGTTTAACCCTCCCTTGTCCCTCTCTGTCAATACTGGGATCACATTAGCTGAGTGATAGAGAGAAGCTGAAGGAGAGGAGAAACACTGGAATACTAGTCAGTATCAGTGCGCAAAAGTGTATTTGCTTTGGAGGAATAAATCACCTCCAATGTTGAATGTCCTATATGTCAATGCTGCTGCATTATGTAAAACTATTAGAATATTTATTACTATTTAGAATGGGGAACCTTGAGACTGTCCATAATTTTAGAGGGTGCCTTGATTAAAAAAAAGGTTGAAACACTGCCAAAGTCAATGTAGACGTAAAACAGAGCTTACAGCAAGAATGCATACAGTAAACCAACCACTAGATGGCAGTCTCATCTCATGAATTGCACAATAGGCTTAAAGTGGAACTTTAGCTAATAAATAAATATGGGCAAACAAGAAGGATTTTTAATTCAGAAGAGATGTACATGCTTTGTCTCTTCTATATAAAAATGACCTATCTGCCCCTCCACCCCTTGCACATGCAGCTCACTGTAGAAATTTGGCAATTTCTAAAGCCGCCAGAGTCATCCTCACCCAGCCAATGAAAGCGGCCGGCGTTCAACACCCCAAAGCCAGCCATTCAACCATGTCAGTGGCAAACAGGGAGCTCCAGGACGTTCCGTTTCTTATGGACTCACACAGCGGGGCTCAGGAGCGAGCATGCACGTGTGCGCTTGCTATAGGGGGGAGAGGAGCCAGGAGCACCAGCAGGGGACCTGAAAAGAGGAGGAACAGGGCCGCTCCATGCAAAACTATTGCACAGAGCAGGTAATTTTAACATGTTCATTAAAAAAAAAACTACCTTCAGTATCACTTTAAATCCCTTTTTTGTGTGCATTCATTTTTACTAAAGAATGTGACAGAGGGGGATCATAAGATCATTAATGCTGTAGATCAGTGGTTCTTAACCTTGTTGGAGGTACTGAACCCCACCAGCTTCATATTTACATTCACCGAACCCTTCTTAATTGGAAAAATAAAATATGATTTTATAAGTCTAGTCTCGGGAGGGGCACTGCCAGAAAATAAGGTGTTGTTTACAGAACTGAATTAAACGTATCATACAAAGTAAAATGTACAGAGGTCAGTAGTATGTAGGGCAGTGTACAGAGGTCAGTAGGCTGTAGGGCAGCGTACAGAGGTCAGTAGGCTGTAGGGCAGTGTACAGAGGTCAGTAGGCTGTAGGGCAGCGTACAGAGGTCAGTAGGCTGTAGGGCAGCGTGCAGTAGTGAGTAGTTTGTAGGGCAGTGTGCAGTGGTCAGTAGTTTGTAGGGTAGTGTATCGAGGTCAGTAGCATGTAGGGCAGTGTATAGGGGTCAGTAGTTTTTAGGGCGGTGTAGAAAGGTCTGGGGGAGGTGTTGGGAGGGCATACCATGGGGTATCAGGAGGGCACACACTGGGGGGGTTGGGAGGACATACCATGGGGTGTCAAGAGGGAACACACTGGGGGGAGGTGTTGGGAGGGCATACCATGGGGTGTCAGGGGGGCACACACTGGGGGGGTTGGGAGGGCATACCATGGGGTGTCAGGAGGACACACACTGGGGGGGAGGTGTTGGGAGGGCATACCATGGGGTATCAGGAGGGCACACACCAGGGGGCATTCACAATGCTTATTGAGCTAAATGAAAAGGACATGCATTTCCATTTGTCAGCTAACAGCACCTCTATGCTAAGCTGCAGTAACTCAGCAGACTTAGCATAGAGGTGCTTGCAAACTAATCCACCATGTACAGCTAGCTGAGGCTACCTCCAGGAACATTCACTCGGCTCCCTCTGCTCAGCTGCTCACACTTCCCTCTTCCAGGCGGGCGCGATCTCCATGATCAGGTACATCCCCATCCCGCCCACATCCCGCCCAAGCAGCCTGCAGGAGATAGGCTGGAAACCTGCTGGGGGAGGTACAGGGGGCGAAGCATCAAGTATCTATGTGTAATGGCTGTGAGTTGTCCCGACCGCAGCTCTGATTTCCCGGGGGAGGGTTGGCCTCACAATCAGTAATATTTTCTCGGGGGGAGAAATTGCCCTGTTGCCCCCCCCCACCGAACCCCTGAGACTGACTCACCGAACCCCTGGGGTTCGATCGAACCCAGGTTAAGAACCACTGCTGTAGATATATGTGCATGCCTAGAGGTGCCTTTTTTATAGCATTAGTCAGGTGCATTTTAGATGCATTAATGTGCATTTCTTTTATGCGTTAACATATATATTGATGTGATGCATTTTCAAAGCATTTTTGAATCTGGAGATTGGAGTGGACAGGTTTGATAGCCACTGACTAAAGCTTGTTATTACCTGCAGCCAACACACCCAAAAGCGTTACATTTATACCCAATACCATACATATGCTGTCATTTCTGCTCCAATAGCATGTTAAATAGTTTTCATAGGCCTGACACTTTGCTAACCATTTTCATTCCTTTCTGAAACAGTCACTTTTCAGACATTTATTTATTGCCTAACTTAAAGCTGAAATCCAGGCACAAAAACTTTTATTTAAATATATTCATCAATAGCCAAAAAGGATAGAAATCAATTTTATGTGCACTAAATGCCTTTGAAAACGCAGATTTTGCCTTGTGGGATGAGATCAGTGGCATCGGTGGTGGGATGGGATGGGTGGCAGAGGTGGTGGGATGGGATTGGTGGGCAGAGGTGGTGGTGGTGGGATGGGATTGGTGACAGCAGTGGTGGTGGTGGGATGGGATGGGTGGCAGCGGTGGTGGGATGGGATCGGTGGTAGCGGTGGTGGGATGGGATCAGTGGCAGTGGTGGTGTGATGGGATGGGTGGCAGCGGTGGTGTGATGGGATGGGTGGCAGCGGTGGTGGGATGGGATTGGTGGGCAGAGGTGGTGGGATGGGATTGGTGGGCAGAGGTGGTGGTGGTGGGATGGGATCGGTGACAGCAGTAGTGGTGGTGGGATGGGTGGCAGCGGTGGTGGGATGGGATGGGTGGCAGAGGTGGTGGGATGGGATCAGTGGCAGCGGTGGTGGCAGTGGTGAGGGGGTTGGGGATCGATGGCATTAGTGGAGGTGAGAAGGTGGGATCAGTGGCAGTGGTGTTGAGGGGGGGTGGGATCAGTGGCAGCGGTGGTGGTAGTGAGGGGGGGTGAGATCAGTGGCAGTGAGGGGGGGGTGGGATCAGGCAGTGGTGGTGGTGAGGGGGGTGGGATCAGTGGCATAGGTGGTGGTGAGGGGGTGGGATTAGTGGCAGCGGTGGTGGTGGGGTCAGTGGCAGCAGTGGCGGTGATGAGGGGGCGGGTGGGATCAGTGTCGGTGAGGGGGGGTGGGATCAGGCAGTGGTGGTGGTGAGGGTGTGGGATCAGTGGCATAGGTGGTGGTGAGGGGGTGGGATTAGTGGCAGCGGTGGTGGTGGGGTCAGTGGCAGCAGTGGCGGTGATGAGGGGGCGGGTGGGATCAGTGGCGGTGAGGGGTGTGGGATCAGTGGCGGTGAGGGGTGTGGGATCAGTGGTAGCAGTGGTGCCATTCTCCCCCACCACCACATCTGCTGCTTACTGATCCCACCCCCCCTCACCACCACCACCGCTACCACTGATCCCACACCCCTCACCACCATCATTCCTATCTCCCCTCCCCCATTACCTCTGTTGTAGAGGTGATGGGAGGGGGATAGGGATGAGATCCACAGTGGTGGGGAGGATCAGTAAAAGGCAGAGGTGGTGGTAAAGGGGGGGTGGGATCAGTTGCACTGACATCTGGAAGTTATTAATTTACTTGGTCAGTCAGTTGATTCCCCTTCAGCATTCATGTGCCTCCAGGGATACCTCTATGTCATGGGGTCGCCTCGCAGAGGGGAGGGCTCCTGCCCCTTCATTCTATTGGTGTCAGCTGGCTTTCGTAATCAGTGTCCACCTCCGCCTCCCTATGGCTTCTATGATAGACGGGGCGGACTGGACTTAAGTAAAGTGACAATGCTCAGCTCAGCCTTCCCTTAGCAGGTGGCTGGGTGTAACACCCCCCCATGCGCGTGGCGGAACGAACGAGCAGGCAAGAGGTCGGCACAGCCAGGATGAGTGGGCGGGCGGTCGGGCCCCCCACAGTGGCGGAACTCCAGGGTCCAGTCGCAAATGTGGCTGCTGCGACCCTGGTAGTTCCGCCACCGTTCTAGCATTATTTAGATGTTCTGCACACGAAGTATTAGAGGATCTTCAGCCAGGAAGTGAAAGTACCTTCTGCCTGCCCCTCCTCCGCTCCGCTACATGTATACAGTAGTGCCTTTTTTTTTCCCCCCTTTTTTTGTTACCCTTTGTCTTGGAAAAATGGTTTAGACCAGCCCTCTACACACACTTTGCCTAGGCGTATGACGAGTACTGTGTAATTCACAAAGAATGAGGGGACGGGCCTAGTGGCGTGTCATCAGGAGGCCCGCTCGCTGAACCCGGAAGTGCCAGCGGGCCTCTCGATGACATCATAGATAACATGGCGGTGCAGAACTTAGTGGTGGCAGGGCATATGAGGATCTCAGTGGGACAATGCTGAATCCGCTGGATGGGTGAGTATCTGGAATGTGCAGCACCCACCTCCCCGTAAGCGGGGGGGGGGGGGGGGCAAGAGAAAAAAAAAGGGAAAAAGGGTGGGTGGAGAACCACTTTAAACATAGACAAGTTCAGGAACTGTAATCACATCAGTCCATTCACAAGCTGCTGTTACCCTTTGTCTTGGAAAAATTGTTTAGACAGGCCCTCGGAGGTCTCTGTGGGTTTCCTCTGGGGTACTCCGGTTTCCTCCTACACACGAAAAACATACTGGTAGGGTAATTGAATCCTGTCGAAATTGGCCTTATTATGTGTATGTAAGAATGTGAGTTAGGGACCTTAGATTGTAAGCTCCTTGAGAGCAGGGACTGATGTGAATGTATATGTAAAGCACTGCGTAAACTGACAGTGCTAAATAAGTAGCTAAAATAAATAAATAGTATGTTATAGAAAAGTCATTTTATGTTTCGATAAAACACACGAATGTAGTCACGCTGTCCAGGGCCATCTCAGAAAGTGTAAGCACAGCCTATTTATTTTTCCTAAACTATTCAGTAGAAGTTTCCGCAGATGTGCTATGAAATCCCGTCTCCATTCTCCTCGGCCCATGCCCAGGTGCTTCCTGTGATTGAGCTGCATATTCTCCAGCGGTGTAAACTTCTCTTCCATATTCTCCATTGTTAATATGGAACAGCAGTGCAGACATTGCCCAGCCAGCAGGAGACACTAGAATCTGCCACCATGGAAAATGAGTCACAGAGGAACAATGTTCATCACAAGTCTGGGTCACAATAATATCAGAGTTCCACCTACCAGATAACAGAACAGATTTCATCAGGAAAACGCAGCAAAGTGTAATAGTGACACAAACCCTGAATATTAGAAGGGAGCGTGCCGCAGCTTTTGGGGCAATGTCACGTCAAGCTAAGTTTAACCCCTTCATGCCGACATGACGCAAATATGACTCGGCTTTAACAGGTTGTACTGGGGTGATGCCTGCAGCTACAGACATCATCAGTACCGTTGTTTAGAGCCAACGATTGGCTTTCTTGTAATAGCAACTGATGCAGCTGAGCAGTCGCAACAACTGATGCAGCTGAGCAGGCGCTTGGTTGTTATTACAAGGAGCGGGAGGTGATGTCCCCCCAGGGGATGCCCCCCCCCACCTTCCGCAGCTTGCCTGGGTCTTCCGTCCCACCGGGAGACCCGATCGACCAGCCGGCACCGTCCACCAGCTGGCAGGGGACCCAAACAAAGTGTCAGGTCACCTGTGGCCAGGTGACAGCTGCACCCTGTTGGAGGCAGGGGCGCAGCGCAAGGTAGTGAACCCAATAGCAGACTGCTGCGGATGGACCGGAACGTGAGCCCAAGATTCCCCAGGGCGTGGAGTCTAAGACCCAGCAGGTGTTCACCAGAGCCTCTAGTGGGGAGGATGGACTTGGCTGCAGCTGGGCCCAGGTCGCGGCCCCTGGGGTCCCCCAGGTCATGCTCAGTAGGGAGAGAAGGGAAGCAGCCACTCAGGACACACAGAATGGTGATGGGTAAGCGGAGGTCGGGGTAACAGGCAGACAAGGGTAGTCAAGGGACAGGCCAAAGGTCAGGGTAACAGGCAAACAGTAATAGTCAGAGACAAGCCAAAGTCGGTACACAGAAGAGTCGTTCAAGCACACGGCAAACAGGAAACTAACACTGTTGAACAGCAAAGCAGACCTGCAGTGCACTGGTTAATATAGACTTCCTGTGATGACCTGGGGTGGGGCAGGAACAGGAAGGAGAGGTGATAAAAAGGAACCAGAAGTGCAGTCTGACCTCTAATACAGACATGATGGGACAGGTAAGCTTGCAAAACTATTGCAAGTCCATGACACAAAGCTAGATTCGGCTCTGATATCCAATGTAAAATCCCAGAAGCAATGTCATGACATCACTTACTGGAGCCTTACAGGTGCCAGATTTTAAAAAACAAGACAGTCTTCAAAACAGCCAAACTTAACATTTTGAATACTTTGAAGTGCATATATATATATAATGTTTGGGGGTTCCAAGTAATTTTTTAGCAAAGAATACAGATTTTAACTTGTAAGCAACAAATTTCAGAAAAAGGCTTAGGCATGAAGGGGTTCAGATAAAATACATATAAGGTGGTCGTATTAGCCGCCAAAGGATTTGTATTTGTCCACCCTCTTCTGGAATTCACACAGCTCTGCCCAAAGCCCAGCCCCTTCTAGCGGGGCATGATACCTGCTTTAACTCTGCTGACGTTTAAGAACATTTGCAGGTCTACCCCCTCCCCCTCCACTCTGTGATTGGACAGTGAAAGGATAAACAGCAGACTAACCAGCTCCCTTCACTTATCGCCATGTTCTTCACACTTAACATCTTTTACTGCTTCTCCCTCCTCCTGAGCTCTGCTGTAAAGGGGTTGCAGGAAACTGATCGCAAGCAAGTACTCAGCTTGCACTAAAAAAACATTTAAACATTTACACCTTGTTCACACCAGTGCGACTTGTCATGTGACCTGATAGGTCAAAGTCACATGACAAGTTGCACCCTATTTGCAGGAATAGAAGCGGTCAAATCCTGCACTATTCCTGTGCAATTTCACAGCGACTTGCATTGACATCTGCAAAATGAAGTTGCACATGTCAGCAGGCTGCACATGAAATGGCACTGATAGACGACTTATGCACAAACAAGGTCAATAAAGACATGAGTCCTGACTTCAACTTGATAGAACACCTTTGGGATGAATTAAAGTGGAGACTGCAAGCCCGGCCTTCTCGTCCAACATCAGTGCCTGACCTCACAAATGCACTTCTGGAAGAATGGTCAAACATTCCCATAGACACACTCCTAAACCTTGTGAACAGCCTTCCCAGAAGAGTTGAAGCTGGTATTGCTCAATATTGAACCCTACGGACTAAGACTGGAATGCCAAAAACGTTCATGTGTGCGTAAAGGCAGGCGTCCCAATACTTTTGACAATAAAGTGTATATTCTATATGTGCTACTTTCACGGTAGGTATACATAAAATAAAAGGGATTCTATAGCTGGCAGTAAATTATTCTTGTTACTAATAGATAACATCTAATTACTGATGACAGGTACCTATTAATTCAAGTGCCTATTAATTAAAAGCTATTGCCTTTTAGCCATTAAAGTGGTTGCCTAAAAGCAGAACTGCAGCCAATAATAACAAGATAAAATAACATAAGCAGCTTTTGTTGCAATATTCAGTTTCAATTTAGAGAATTCTCCCATAGTACTTTTTTCTGCCACTAGGTGGCAGTCTAATGGCCAGCATCATTCAGCCCACTTCCCATGAGCGCCTGTTGTCCTGGACCTGACCAGCCTTTTTTTGGTGCAATTGCTGGCACCCAACACAGCGGAGTCTCTTCTTCTTTTCCTTTATCAGCCGTGACTCTCTTGTCACACTCTAACCACTCCATAGGTATGCATTTCTGAATATCCAAAACAATATCTACACATGCAATGATTAACCACTGTTCGAAATTTACTTGAATGTAATCCATCCTATACTATGCAACTAACAAAAATAATGTTTACTATGTTATGTAGGAAATCAAAAATCTCCCCACTTCCAGACCCCTGAAGAAAGGCCTGCGTGCCTGAAACGCGTCGGGTGGGAGGATTTCCTTCAAAGCAAACATATGCCATTGAGTATATGCATCACCATTCTCTTTACCTCCTTGATTTACATTCTCTGTATAGAACAGTATACTTGTGACCCCTCAGATCTGTCTTAGATCTATTTTATTATTTTTTGTTAATAAAATGATTTAAATGTTACTCTATTGTGGAAGTGTATTTGCCGTTAAAGTCCCACACCCTAGGGGGACCCCCTATCCTTTTTGACCTGACCAGCCTTTAGTGGACAGTAAAAGGAGAAGTAAGGCAGTGATGAGCTCATCTTCCTGTCACTCTGCTCTCTTCTCCTATCAGCATGCTTACTGTCAGCATATGAACTGATTGGCTTCTTGTTCTGCTACTTCCGTGCAAACATCAGCCATCCTGCAAGAGGCTGCAACTAGAGCAAATTCAGCTACTTACAATGCTTGCGCTAATACAATATAATTATAATGTATTCATAATTACAGTGCTGCATTTTCTTCTATCTATACACTGATCAGCCATAACGTTATGATCATCCACCATACCATAATGGCTACCCATCTAATATTACGAAGGTTCCCCTTTTGCCACCAAACTCTTAAGGCGTCAGCATACCAAGACATTTTGTACAATTTCATGCTCTCATCTTTGGGCATTTCTGTGCGCAATTCCTGCACGTGCTGCCCTTGCTAGACACATGGGTGCCATCAACGGGTGATTGGTACCCTAAACACATCTAAGAAAAGCAGTGCATTGCAGCCACTAAACCACATGGTATCATATTATCATATAATCATATTATCATATAATCGTATTATCATGCCGTTTGGTAAGGTGCAATTTTTTAAGGTAGCGCCTGCACTACTTTTTGCTCATTCCCCTACGTTTGGCAGCTCACTGAAACAAATAAGCTGTTAGAACTGAAACGCACAAAAATGGTTGCATTCCAGTGTGTACCGACCCTTAAAGGCCTACCTACTACCATTTTTTTTGTAAATCTCAGACATGAAATATAAACAAAGCATATCCCTCTATGGTGTGTACTTGTCTCAGTTAAGAGCACCAAGTGTCACACTTCTGACAAGTTGTCCTGACACCAAGAGAAAAATGGTGACAGGGGAGGGGCCTCCAGCTGATTGGCAGCCTCAGCTCTGTTCCTGTGGGCTGTATAAAGGGGGGGTGTCCCTTCCCTCCAATCAGCTCTCAGAATTCTCCTCACTGAGCTCTGCAGAGTATAACTTCAGCTCTCCGCCCCCTTTATTTTTTCAGACAGCTCTGGAATTGAAATGGCTGTAGAGAAGAGAGGACAGCAGATGAACAGATACAACTTATGTATGAAGATTTGTTTCATCTCTGTATATCGCCTGAGGCCAGTCACTTCACTGGGCATAGGTAAGGGTTTACAACCACTTTAGGACTTTATTTTGCTTGAGGCTGGGTTCAGGTATGCTGCGGCCGCGGTTCACAGAATGGGATCCGATGCGTCCCTGTTCACCGATTCAGGAGCGAATCATGTCCGAATTTTTGCCTGATGAGGACGGCGGCCGCCCCGGAGCTGTGTGAACCGGCTCTATCAAGAGCCAGTCACACTGTCCTGTCATGCGAATTGCATATGTGTGATCCCGGCCTTAAAGTGTTACTAAACCCAGGAGCCTGCATTCACTATATCTGGTCTCCTACAGTACACAGAACATGGAAATGCAATCATTTTAATAGATGTAAACTGCTAAATCCCTTTTCTCATCAGCAGTATATAGCAGTCTTGTGACTTCTAGCAGTGTCTGGTTAAAGCTTGTAGGAATTTTCATTCTCCTCTGCAGTCCTTTGGGGTTGCAGGACCCCAGACCCTCGGTTTGGACCATGCTGATTGGCCCTGTGCTGGTCACATGCACCCTCCCAATAAAAAAAAAACTCTAGCAATACACACCAAACTCGGCATGTACAGAGCCACTCCAAAGGCTCTGTACTATCAGGAGATGAAATGGGGACAGTGGAAGGAGAGGATCAGAGAAGACAGGATCAAACAGCCTTTTTACACATAGTGCTGGATTAACCCCTTAGGTTCCACAGTGAATATAACAAGAATAATTTACTGCACATACAGACTGACTGTTTTTTATCTTAACCAGTTCCCGACCGCCCACCACATATATACTGCAGCAAGGCGGCCCGGCTGCGCAAAATCACAGACATGTAAGTGATTTTGCGCACACGATGTAGGGGGCGCGCGCATGTCCCCGAAACGCGGCTTCCGCTGTGATTGGACACAGCAAGAGCCAATCAGCGATGGCCACTGGGACCCGCCGATCGTTCTGTGGAATGACAGAACGGAGGTCTAGCTATGTAAACAACGCTGACCGCTGTTCTGTCTGGGAGTAAAAGAGAGAGCTTGTGTTTCAGCTAAGCTGTAACAAAGATCTCTCTTTTCCTCTAGTGCATCCACTCCCCCCACAGTTAGAAAGCACTCCCTAGAAGCACATTTAACCCCTTGATCACTCCTGGTGTTAACCCCTTCCCTGCCAGTCATTTATACAGTAAAAGTGCATTTTTTTAGCACTGATCACTGTAGTGGTGTCACCGGTCCCCAAAAAGTGTCACTTAGATTTGTCTACCGCAATGTCGCAGTCTACCGCAAAAAAATAAAAAGTCCATAAATGTATAACATAGTTTGTAGACGTGATAACTTTAGCGCAAACCAATCAATACACTCATTAGGATTTTTTTTTTTACCAAAAATATGTAGCAGAATACATATGAGGCTAAAATGATAAAAAAAATTATTGATTTTTTTATTGGATATATTTTATAGCAGAATGTAAAAAATGTTGTTTTTTTTTTTTTTTCAAAATTGTGGTTCTTTTTTGTTTATAGTGCAAAATAAAAATCGCAGAGGTGATCAAATACCACCAAAAGAAGGCTCTATTTGTGGGGGAAAAAAGAAATAAATTTTATTTGGGTACAGCGTCGCACGACTGCGCAATTGTCAGTTAAAGCAATAAAAAGCCTGGTCATTAACCACTTGCCGACCGCCGCACGACTATTTACTGCAGCGGTCAGCCCCTCCTAGGCAAAGTGACATTGGGGTATGTCACTCGCCCACGAGCCTGTAGGGGGCGAGCGCGTGCCGCCGGAGGCGCTCCCGCCCCCGCTCATTCCCTAACATCCCCGCGTGTGTGACCGGCGGCTCCGATGGCCGCCGGTCACTCGCGATTTCATGCAGGAGAGGGAGAAAGGCAGGCGGCTGATGTAAACACAGCTGTCTGTCATTCTCCCTGATGTAACTGCAGAGACTACACGATCCTATGCTATGCTATGTAGGATCGTATGTCTCGTATGGTTACATCACAAGCCACGCCCCCCCCCGCACAGTTAGAATCACACCCCTTCCCTGCCAGTGTCATTTTTACAGTAACAGTGCATATGTATAGCACTGATTACTGTAGTAATGTCACTGGTAACCCCAAAAGTGTCAAAAATGTCAGTCAAGGGTCCGATCTGTCCGCCGCAATGTCGCAGTCCCGCAAAAAAAAAAAAAAATCGCAGATCGCCGCCATTACTAGTTAAAAACAAAAACAATAAAAATTACAAATCTTTCCCGTAGTTAGTAAACGCAATAACGTTTGCGCAAACCAATCAAAATACGCAATTTTTTTTTACCAAAAATATATAGCAGAAAACAAATTGGCCTAAAATGTTAAAAAAGTTTGATTTTTAGATTTGTTTTTGAGAATTTCATATAAAAAAATGTGAAAAATATTGTTATTTTTTCGAAATTGTTGCTCTTTTTTTGTTTATAGCGCAAAAAGTAAAAATCGCACAGGTGATCAAATACCAACAAAAGAAAGCTCTGTTTGTGGGGAAAAAAGGACGTCATTTTTATTTAGGTACAGCGTCGCACGTCCGTGCAATTGTCCGTTAAAGTCACGCAGTGCCGAATCGCAAAATAGGCCCTGGTCTTTGAGCAGCCAAATCCTCCAGGTCTTAAGTGGTTAAGGGGGTAAAACCTTCCGGAGCTGAAGTGGTTAATGCATTCTTTGCATTAGGATAAAAAAAGCCTTCAGTGTGTAGCAGTCTCTCCAGCACCCCCCTAATACTGACCTGAGCCCCATCTCTATCCAGTGATGTCCAAGAGTCTCTCGGCCCTCCGGGACTCTCCCTCCTGATTGGCTGAGACACAGCAGTGGCACCATTGGCTTTTAATCAAAGTCAGTTAGCCAATCAAGAGAGAGGGGGCGGGGCAGAACCACAGCTCCGTGTCTAAATGGACTTGGCTCGGGTGCCCCCATAACAAGCTTCTTGCTGTGGGGACTCTCAACAGGAGGGAGGGGCTGCAGCACCGAAGAGGGACCCAAAAAGAGGAGGATCCGGGCTGCTCTGTGCAAACCAACTGCACAGAGGAGGTAAGTATAATAGGTTTATTTTTTTTTATTTTTTTTAAAGGAGACTTTACAACCACGTTAATGAAACAGCGCTCTATATTTAGGGCTCTATGTAAAGCAATTACACCTTCTAATTTTAGCACAGCTGCAGTATTTCCTGGATAGCTTTAGCAGGTTATTGACTGTTACCTGAGCCTGCTCCGCATCCATTGGGTTAGAATTAAGAATTATCCTTGTCTGTGATACAAGTCATTCTGCCTTTCCTCCAATCCCGGAAAGGCGCTACATTTTAAAGGCAGAGATGGAGATAAAGCGTGTGCAATGAGAAAAATGTATAGCCCTGAAAAAACAACAAACATGCTGGCTGGTGACTGTGCCGCATGAGAAATGTCTGTTATTCTTGTTGGAGTGTGAGCTTTGAAATCTCCTGGCCCAGTTCCCCTTAATGTATGTTTTATATTCTCCTAATAGCATCCTGTTTGTGTGAGCAGGAAGGGTAGAGCAGAGCTAGCCTGGTAACATTGCTTCCTATAGCCAGGGTCCATCTCTAGCAGAGGAGTCATTGTTTAGGAGATGGCCAGCAATGAATGCCTGCTAACGGACACGCTCCGCTCACAGCGCACAGCTCATAATCTATAGCTCCACATTTCTCATTCACTTCCTTTTTCCTGTGCATTGTGCTGCCTCCAGATATGCACCTTTCCTTTATCTTTTGCAGTTAGCTGTTGAAATAACATAACAATAAAATAAATCTTGTTTGCTTTTCTCCGCCTTGGTTTATTTAGAAAAAAAAGAAAATGGGACCAATAAAGTGAATTGCATATAAGCATTTTCCTGTGGAACTAAAAAAAATAAATAAATAAATAGGACACATATGTGGGCGGTCACTATATTACATCGGGCCTGATTTACCAACAATTCCTGGAATTATTACCCATAATAACGTGATTCTCTCCAATTTTCCAAAGAATGGAAGAGAAAGTGTGCGTCATTCTTTGCGCTGATATTTATAAATCCGCCTCACAATGTATTGCTCTGATATGCATAGAGGTAAAAGAAACATATGCAATTTAAGTATATATATATATATCTATCTTACACTGTTGTGTGTGGCAGTGACATATCCACAAGGCCAGACATTACCCCAACCCCATGTTTAACAGATGTTGGCTCAGTAAAAATACACTTTTTCAAATGAGGACATTTTTTTTTGTTTTTTTTTCAATTAGAATTCATCTTGTGCTTTTCAATTGTAAATTAATCTTGAATGGAAAATACTGCATTTGGCCACTAGATGGAGCAAAGTATTATAGGAAATTCCAATAATACTTTGCCTCCATCTAGTGGCCATATGCTGTGTTTTCTGTTTAAAATCAATGATTCACAATCAAACAGCACAGAATATAGACTTCTAATTTTGTTTTTTGCCCCATTTGCACAGTGCAAAAGTACATGCATTTTCACTAGACCAGTGTTTCTCTTCTTCTCTTCTTCCTTTTTTTCAGTTAAGGCAGGGCTTGGCAAATGTGCCTGAAATCTAGGACTCAGCTAAAAAAGTTAGGAGCCAGTTTTTTTTTTAAACTAACAACCAAGCTTTATTTAATAAAACGGATACTAAATTTACACATAAATACGACTAGAACCCCACTCTCCTCTATAGCGCAATTGGATGGAAACAGACTGTCTGTCTCTTTCCATCCGATGCCATCTGATCCGATCCATGGGATGGATAGAAAATAGAACCACCATCCGTCTGTTTTTGGCGGACAGGATCAGATGGCGGCAGATTACTGCTCCATAGAGGAGACTGAAGAGTCCGATCAGATCTGCCTGAAAAACTGACAGGCGGACCTGATCAGACAGCCTGTGTGAAAGGAGCCTTCGGCTGTGGCATGGCGATGAGGAAAAAAAAAAAAAAGATTATATATATATATCATTTTTTTTTTTTTAATAATAAGAATTGAAAAAAAATAACACATTTTTATTTATTTTTAATAATTAAAAAAAAACAATTATTATTTTTTTTTTTTTAATTTAAAAAATAAATTAATAATAACCACACTCCCTGTCCACTTACCTTTAAGCATAGGTAACTGGATAGGGAGATGAAGCCTGCAAAAACTTCCCTCTCATCTCCTCTTTGGAAGAAGATGGGAAGGCATTGAGAACAAGGCAGTGGAAACAGTCAATACTCCCGGCCACCACAGGAGGGTGCCAGTTCCTCATTGGAAGCCTCATCTCACAGAAGAAAGCCGAAAAGCTGTGGCCTCAATTTTTGGACGGCGCGGAAGTCCCTGCACTCGGGGAGGAGGTAGGGGCGCAAAAAGGACAGGACACCCTTCTGCAGGGCACCCCAGGCGCCAGGTCGCTAATTCTAGTCGCAAATGCGACCTGGCGCCTGGGGTTTGTCGAGCCCTGAGTTAAGGCACCCTTAAACATTAAAGACAATCTCAAGGCACCCTTAAAAATTATAGACAATCTCAAGGCACCCTTTAAAATTATGGACAAAAGGCAAAAAAAAAACCTAATTTGGTGGGACTATGTAGGCTGCCATGCATCTAGTTGTATAAAAAATATAAATTTGTTCAAATCATTAAAAATTATAGATAACTTGACACATCGTGTGTCTAAATGCATGTTACAAAACATACAAGATCAACAATGAAGTATATGAAGAAATGAGACATATGAAATTTTAAAAATGGTAAACATGGCTTGCAAGAGATGTTCATCAAGAATATAAGAATGACAGTAGGGAAATTCTCCAAACCCGACGCATTTCAGGTAGGATCACCTTTCCTCAGGGGTATGCAAATGGAGTTGTGTGATTTCCAATTTGAGAATTCTAAGCAATGAGAAAGCTGTGTAGGGTAAAATCACTGGAAGACGAACAAGAGAAAGAGGGGCGTCTACAGTATGGTCAAATGTACAGTCAAAAAAGTTCCTCAGGGTCAATAGGATACAATGTGGGTGTATATATACACTTCCACACAGTGTACCCTAGATCATATAATCTTGCTGTGTCAGAATCCCGCAAAGTCCGTCCCGTCCCGTGTATGCATCTCCAGCTCCTTGCTGGGGAGGTGCGTATATATACAGTGTATATATCATCAGTTGACCATACTGTAGACGGCCCTCTATATCTATATACTTCCAGATACAGCTAGATCCATCTTACATACCGAGGGACGATTGATCAGCCTGCCTCAGTTGGGACCCTTGTGGGACCTTTTGAGATTTGGCGGTGGCGGTGGCAGCACCCTTGTTGTCTCTAGTGGGGCAGCATCATTACACCTTGCAGCTCCAACCACGCAACTCCCATTTCCTCACTCTTGTTCATTTTCCATTGATTTTAACCTACACAGCTTTCTCATTGCTTAGTATTCTCAAATTGGAAATCACACAACTCCATCTGCATACCCCTGAGGAAAGGTGATCCCACATGAAACGCGTCGGGTTTAGAGGATTTCCATACGGTCATTCTTATATTCTTGATGAACATCTCTTGCAAGCCGTGTTTACCATTTGTATTATTACATGTGTCTCATTTCTTCATATACTTCATTGTTGATCTTGTATGTTTTGTAAAATGTATTTAGACACGTGATGTGTCAAGTTATCTATAAGTTTTAATGATTTGAATTAATTTATATTTTTTATACAACTGGATGTGTGGCAGCCTACATAGTGCCACCAAATTAGTTTTTTTTTTTGCCTTTTGTTCTTGTCTCATAGGGACGACGGCAACCCATATCCTGGATTCCGAATTATTGGGGAATATCTACATAAAATTATGGACAGTCTCGAGGAACCCCATTCTAAGATGTTTACCCAGGAACTTGGTGACAGATAGTAATAGTCCCTAAGTAAAAAAAAAAAAAAAAACTGTGTAAAAACCCCTTTAACCCACCTCAATACCGGACACTTTCACCCCTTCCTGTCCAGGCCAACTTTCCGCGCTGTCACACTTTGAATGACAATTGCACAGTCATGCAACACTTTCCCCATATTAACCACTTGCCGACTGCTCACAGTATATTTACGTCGGCAGTCAGCCCCTCACAGGCAAAGCGACGTAGGTCTACGTCGCTAGCCTGTGAGGCTCTAGGGGACGAGCGCACGCCACCGAATGCGCGCTCCCGCTCGGTCACGGACCCTTCCGCGCGTGTGCCGTCACTCGCGATCTTCCGTGACACCGGGAGAAAGGCAGGCGGCTAATGTAAACAAGCCGCCTGTCATTCTCCCCTGTGTATGAATAGCGATCATACGGTTCTACTATGTAGGACCGTTGATCACTGTTCTTACAGCTCAAGCCACAGCCAATCACAGTTAGAATCACGCCCCTAGAGACAAACACCACCCCTCCCTCTCAAAAAAAGTTAACCCCTTCACTACCAGTGTCATTTTACAGTAACAGTGCATATGTATAGCACTGATTACTGTAGTAATGTCACTGGTAACCCCAAAAGTGTCAAAAATGTCAAGTCAAGGGTCCGATCTGTCCGTCCCCATGTCGCAGTCCCGCAAAAAAAAAAAATCGCAGATCGCCGCCATTACGCGTTAAAAGAAAACCAAAAATTACAAAAATCTTTCCCTTAGTTAGTAAACGCAATAACTTTTGCGCAAACCAATCAAAATACGCTTTTTGCAGGTTTTTTTTACCAAAAATATGTAGCAGAAAACAAATTGGCCTAAAATGTTAAAGTTTGATTTTTACATTTATTTTTTTTTTGGGAATTTCATATAAAAAAATGTGAAAAATATTGTTATTTTTGCAAAATTGACGCTCTTTTTTTGTTTATATCGCATGATCAAAAAATCGCACAGGTGAAGCTCTGTTTGTGGGAAAAAAAGGACATCAAATTCGTTTAGGTACAGCGTCGCACGACCGCGCAATTGTCCGTTAAAGTCACGCAGTGCCGAATCGCAAAATAGGCCCTGGTCAGGAAGGGGGTAAAATCTTCCGGGGGTTAAGTGGTTAAATGTGATCTGTTTTTTTCACACAAATAGAGCTTTCTTTAGTTGCTATTTAATCACCTCTGGGTTTTTTTTATTCTTTGCTTAATATATAAAAAAAGACCAAATGTGAAAAAAAAGGTTTTTCTTTGCTTTGGTTATAACCTTTTTTAAATAAATAATCTTTCTTCATACTTTTAGTGCCAGTTCACACATATGCGATGCGGGAACCCTGCAAATCCACTGCGGGTTCTCACATCGCACCCGACTCGCAGGCATTTCACACTGTCATATTCAAATCGCTGGGGGTGTCAATACAGAGTTAACAACACCCCCAGATCATTTTGCATATCGCAGTGTGAACTGTCAATTCGGACATGAATCGGATTGGAAAGGTGTGAACACCCATGTGATCTGATTCTGGTGCGGACCAAAAAAAGGGTCCTGTGCAACTTTGGTCTGAATGCGATGCAAATTCAGCCATACAAACTGTATGGCTGAATTCACAAAGCACAGACATCGCATGTGATTTGCAGAGCAGTGCGCTCCGAATCGCATGCAATGTCTGACACTGCATATGTGTGAACCAGCACTTCGGACAAAATGTATTCTGCTACATTTGTTAGGTGAAAATTACCCAAATCAGTGTATATTATTATGTAGGAAAAATAAGTATATATATATATATATATATATATATATTAGTCTGTAGGAAAACTCTGGTATATACAGTATATCTGAAAATTGATCAATCCTGATGCACTGAGATCTCATTTCTTGAGGTCCAAATATGCCAGAACAGTACGAATTTCCCCCAAATCACCGTTTTTGAAAAGTAGGCAGTCCAAGGCATTTAGTAAGAGGCATGGTGAATTTCTGTCTTTTTTTGTCACAAATTTTTTGAAAAATGGAGATATTTAAAAAAAATGTTTTTTGTTCACAATTTTTTGAAAATGTTTACATACTGTCACCAGTGCAGTACAGCATCATCATATAACTGGTGTGGCGTGTCGGGGATCAGGGACACTGACTGATGACAGTATGTAAAAAAAACGTATTTTTAAATATATATATTTTTTTCATACAGTGACTAGAACAATACACTACTCTGGGGAGGTGATTAGATTTTTTTTTATACACTCTATGATTGCTTATAATCTGTGAATTTTATACTTATAAGCAACCATTTTTCCTGAATGAAAATTATTCATTCAAAGTTTACTACTGTGATTAACTGTAAATTGGCACAGCTAATCACATTGTATGGGCCTGTCTGTACCATGTGATCACGGTACCCAATCACAGGGCTCATCACAATAGTACACAATGAATGGCATGAATCAAAGCCTTTTATTGTGTATAATTGTCATGTGATCTGCTGTGATTGGCCACAGCGATCACGCGGTACCGGCAGCAGTGATCCGTCATCTGTTGTGTCCGTAACAGCTTGCGCCGGAGCGAAAAGGGCTCTCACTCGGCCCTCATATTACAATAGGCCGGGAGGGGGGCGGAGTTATTGTTGAGAATAGGTGTACATGCATACGCGTATAGATGAGCAAAATTATTCTTTATTGCCAGTGTTGTAATATACTTATTTATACCTACGTAGCCATGTTTATACACAAGTAAACATGTGTATGCGAGAAATTACTGCGCTTAAATGTAACATTTTCGGTTTTTGTTTTATGGCTCTGTATTCATCTCTGTATGCCACTGACAGCAATGCATCTCATTTCAAATCAGTAAAAAATGTGGCGTTTTTTTAGTGGTGCACTGAAATTTCGGCAACCAACATTTTCAGCCGAAAATGGGTCATATATGCCAAAAATCATAGCTGCCAACTGTCCCGTTTTTGACGGGACAGTCCCGCCAAATAGGATCTTGCCCCAGCCAACTTACTCTGCCGGGACTTGTCCCGGCCAGTGGGGGAGCGTAGGGGAGGCTGGAGGGGCCGTCTGACCTTTATTTTCCTTAACGGTATCTCCCTGCTCCAGCCGCCATCTTCAGGCTCAGGATGGCCAGCGGGCGCCCTGTGATTGGGCGAATATGGCGGGGGCTGGACTGTGCCTGTCCAGTCATGGCGTAGCGTGGGTGGCGGTTTCTTCTGGAGCCGGGCCCCGCTCTCGCAGTCTCAGACCAGTGCACTCAGCACACCACCCGCCTGCTGCTCAGCTCCGGACCCGACCGTGGACGTTCTTCCTCTTACTGTAAGTGATTGCCGGAATAATTGTCACTGATGTATGCCAAAAGGGGGGGACAAGGAGTTTGAGGGCAAGAAAAGAATAGAAAGTGAGTTACAGAAGTAAGTGACTGCTAGAGGAAGAGAGCAGAGTGCTGTTTATTAACCACTTAAGCCCCGGAAGATTTTACTCCCTTCCTTACCAGGGGGTATTTTGCGATTCGGCACTGCGTGACTTTAACGGACAATTGCGCGGTTGTGCGACGCTGTACCCAAATAAATTTGACGTCCTTTTTTCCCCACAAACAGAGCTTTCTTTTGGTGGTATTTGATCACCTGTGCGATTTTTTGATCATGCGCTATAAACAAAAAAAGAGCGACAAATTTGCAAAAATAACAATATTTTTCACATGTTTTTATATGAAATTCCCCCCAAAAAAATGTAAAAATCTAAATTTTTTAAATTTTTTGGCCAATTTGTTTTCTGCTACATATGTTTGGTAAAAAAAATCACAATAAGCGTATTTTGATTGGTTTGCGCAAAAGTTATTGCGTTTACTAACTAAGGGAAATATTTTTGTCATTTTTTTTTTTAACGAGTAATGGCGACGATCTGCGATTTTCTTTACGGTACTGCGACATTGCGTCGGACAGATCGGACCCTTGACTGACATTTTTGACACTTTTGGGGGTACCAGTGACATTACTACAGTAATCAGTGCTATAAATATGCACTGTTACTGTAAAAATGACACTGGCAGTGAAGGGGTTAACTTTATTGGAGAGGGAGGGGTTAAGTGTGTCCCTAGGGGCGTGTTTCTTACTGTCATTGGATGTGGCTGTGTGTGTAACAGCACAGATCAACGGTCCTACATAGCAGGACCGAGTGATCTGTGCTTTTACACAGGGGAGAATGACAGGCGGCTTTGTTTATATCAGCCACCTGCCTTTCTCCCTCTCTACCCGACGATCGTGAGTGACCGGCAGACATCGGGTCCGCTGGTCACACGCGCCGGCTTCTTCGGTATGAGCGGGGGCGGGAGCGCGCCTCCGGCGGCGCGCGGTTGCCCCCTATTCGCTCCCAGGCTAGTGACGTACCGGTACGTCACTTTGCCTGGGAAGGGCTGACCACCGCCGTATATAGTCGGGCAGCGGTCGGCAAGTGGTTAGAGAAGAAGGGGGAACAAAAGAAAGATATTGGAGAAAATGAGAGGGTGCCTGGGATGCTAGAGAGGGACTAGTCTCAGCAGTGCCATAAAGCAAAATTTCTGTCTGAAAGAGAAAGATAGGGAACAGGGAGAGAATATAGAGACACTGAGAATACACTTTCTCTGTATTCTCTCCCTGTTCCCTATCTTTCTCTTCCAGACAGAATTGTTGTTTTATGGCACTGCTGAGACTAGTCCTTCTCTAGAATCCAAGGCACCCTCTCATTTTCTCCAATATCTCTCTTTTGTTCCCCAATGTACTAGAAAAACTATTTTAAAATCATTTGGGGGGGGGGGGGGGTTAATTTTCACTTTCGGTATTCGGCCAAGGGCATCCTGAATTTTCGGTTTCTGTTTCGGCCCAGAATTTTCATTTTGGTGTATCCCCAGTTTTTTACCCCCGCATGCAAGAAAGTGCCGGTTCACATTAGTGCGATCACAGAGAACGCATTTAATTTGAAGCGAACTGCTCCTAAATTACATGCGATCTGTGTGCAGTGCAAATTTCAGCCATACAGTTTGTATGGCTGAATTTGCACTGCAATCGCACTAAACACGCACATTACCCTTTATTTTATTGGCAGCAGAATCGGATCGCATGGTGGTTCATACTAGTACGATCCGATTCTGTGCGAACTTGCAGATCGCCCTGCGATATGCCATCTCATCTGGGGGTGTTGTTAACTTTTAATTGACAGGGGTGCGGATGCGATGCGGGAACACGCTGTATATTCGTAGCGTTCCCGCATCGCAGAAGTGTGAACCGGGACTAAGGTGCTGATCCTCGCTCTCCTTCGCAGAAGACTGCTGAGATTTTTTAATTGACTTTTGTCAACCTAAGTGGTGCAGACAAGGAAGGAAGCAGCCAAAATGTAGCCTGTGTATGGCCAGCCCAAGCACATTACATTATGATCAAGTACAAGGTGATTCACATGTTAAAATAAAACAAAGCTAATGAGAGCCAGATCAAAATCATACTATGGGAATAGTAAACTGAAGGGCTCAAAATAAACACGCTCTTGTGAGGGCTGTGGGAAATAAACCGTATAAAGATGGTTCCCATGAATAGTGAAGACAGCTATGTACTATTGATGAACAGTTTGCAGTTAGGAGAGGTTTCTTCCCGTAGATTAGAGCCTCTAAAGCTGACATTTTTCCTTTCCTTCAGCCTGAAAAAAAAATGAAATGCCTCCATGCACGCTATACAGAGCAGATGGATGTATCTGCAGTGACAGCTATTGTATTAGAACTGGCGGCTGTCAGAAACCCAAACAGCGGCTGCATCTAAATGGATGCAGCTGCTGTTCAGCTGACAATTTTCGGCCTGGCTCCTTGTTTCAATCAAAGGATGATGGGCAGGAGGGTGCAGACAGGGTCCGCCGTGAAGAAAAATTTGCATGGTGTACGGCCATCTTAAAGTGTTTGTTACCCCAGCATTTCGTACTCCTTATATGTCCCTGCTGTACCGTGTACTTGTATGAGAAAGTATCCTGTTCTCCTTGTATTGCTTCCTTTATGTGAAATTCCTGGTGTTCCTGCCAGTCCCTCTGCTTTCCTATTTTTAAAAAAACTGACCACACTAAGCAGGAGAGCACATCATGGTCAGTTCTCTGGCTATGCTGGGAACTGAGTGTACTTTAATCCAATGATCAGACTTGCCCTGACACGCCCCCGTTGCACAGCCTTTCACTGTACATTCAGTGTGATGCCCCCCCCCCCCCCCCCAGCTCTAATGCAGCTGAGAACAGCAGGAATGTGATCACTTATAAAAAGGGGGGAAAAGGGTATTTATAATGTTTTTTTATATTCATACTTAAAGTGGAGCTCCAGTCATTTTTAAGAATTACCCGCATTGTAACGTAGATCGCTAGTGGATTAAGGTTTGGATATTGATGTGTTGAAATTTCTGCAGAAAGTACCTTTCTTTTTAGTAGTGTACCCCGTGACTTCCAGTCACAGCTGCCTAGGCGATTACGTCATCAACCAGGCCCATTGACTCCTGAGATATCTATGTCATCAATCCCAGAAGTCTTCAGGCGTCTAATGCAATTACACAAAGCGTGCCGCAGTGTTGTTACTGCGCAGGCGCAAGATCCAGAGGTGCATGCTGGGTAGCCAGCTGCATGAAATCCAGGAAATGAAGCCAAACCAGCTTCAGCTGCCCAAATCCTGCATGTCCTCAGCCAGAATTGAGGGGGCAAAAGAAGAAAAAGGAGTCTGTAAGTAGATGCAATGTGTACATGGGCAACATTTTCCATTATGCTTATCAGGAATTACAACGATTTCTGCAATGCTATTAATGCATTGTTGGCTAGGAGACTGGAACTCCGCTTTAATGTTTTGCCTTTCAATTCAATTTGAAACTCAATGGGTTGTTTTAAAAGGTAATCGTTTACAATGACTTTAAGAGTCCAATGTTGTATACTGGCTATCACATTTTGAACTGTTGGTAGTGATTGGTGGTTCACAGAGACCTAGCGGTGGTGAATATTTCTGATGTTGATGGTTTCAGCATTTCCATTTTGGTGTTTCTTTATAACTCAGACAGACCAGAATCAGTTTCAGAATAAGGTCCCTAAACAACCATGGTATTTCAGTTCTGGGTGGGCACTGGATGGCTGCTGGTTTCTTATAGCTCAAACACTTGTATTTTATTTCTCCGCAGGGTATGAAAGTGTCACTGTCTTGCAGATATACCCCCAAATATTTGTTTCTTCCACATTACAGAGGTTCCAGGGGCGATGTATGCCATGGTCATTAACCACTTAAGCCCCGGAAGATTTTACCCCCTTCCTGACCAGGGCCTATTTTGCGATTCGGCACTGCGTGACTTTAATGGACAATTGCGCGGTCGTGCGACGCTGTACCCAAACGAATTTGACGTCCTATTTTCCCCACAAACATAGCTTTCTTTTGGTGGTATTTGATCACCTGTACGATTTTTTGATCATGCGCTATAAACAAAAAAAGAGCGTCAATTTTGCAAAAATAACAATATTTTTCACATTTTTTTATATGATATTTCCCCAAAAAAATGTAAAAATCTAAATTTTTAACAGGCCAATTTGTTTTCTGCTACCTATGTTTGGTAAAAAAAAATTGCAAAAAGCGTATTTTGATTGGTTTACGCAGAAGTTACTAAGGGAAAGATTTTTGTAATTTTTATTGGTTTTTTTTTAACGAGTAATGGCGGTGATCTGCGATTTTTTTTGCGGGACTGCGACAATGCGGCGGACAGATCGGACCCTTGATTGACATTTTTGACACTTTTGGGGTTACCAGTGACATTACTACAGTAATCAGTGCTATACATATGCACTGTTACTGTAAAAATGACACTGGCAGGGAAGGAGTTAACTTTATTGGAGAGGGAGGGGTTAAGTGTGTCCCTAGGGGCGTGCTTCTAACTGTGATTGGATGTGGCTGTGTGTGCAACAGCAGAGATCAATGGTCCTACATAGCAGGACCGTATGTTCTGTGCTGTTACACAGGGGAGATTGACAGGCGGCTTTGTTTACATTAGCCGCCTGCCTTTCTCCCGGTGTAACCGACAAAAGCGAGTGACCGGCGGACATCGGGTCCGCCGGTCATTCGCGCGGGGGGGGGTCCGTGAGCAAGCAGGAGCGCGCCTCTGGCGGCACGAACGCGCTCGCTCCCTAGAGCCTCACAGGCAAGCGATGTAGTACTACGTCACATTGCCTGTGAGGGGCTGACCGCCGCCGTAAATAGTCGTGCGGCGGTCGGCAAGTGGTTAAACGTTGTGCCACAACTAGAAAATTTGGTGAACATATCTAGCCAGCGGCATTCTCAAAGCAATAGGAAGCCAGCATGTGATTCAGCCTGCCCACAACCACAGAAATCTTCAAAATCACTTTAGGACAGACTTGATTTTACTTAAAGCCCACCTCAGAGAAACATGAAAATTATCTCTTGCAGTGGGGCTTCACCTACACTGCAAGGGATAAAGCTGTTGTAAAAGCAGAAGATTAAGAAAAAAAGCCTTCTGTCTGCAGCAGCCCCCCTAATACTTACCTGAGCCCCAGCTCGATCCAGGGATGTTGCACGAGAGACTCGGCTGTCTGGGACTCTCCGTCCTCATTGGCTGAGACAGCCATTGGATCCCGCTGCTGTCAATCAAAGTCAGTGAGGCCATTCCTAATGCACCTCCGAACTACCTCATGTGATTTTTGCAATCTGAGCTACTTTACTAGTGCCAACAGGTATATCCCCACCCCCCCCTCTCCCTTTTTCTCCCTCCTTTCCCTTCTCCTCACCCCCTGCTTCCTTCTCCCCTATGGCCCTTTGTTATACCATACTAACAACCATGCA
Source organism: Pelophylax lessonae (assembly GCF_965119305.1). Classification (NCBI taxonomy): domain Eukaryota; kingdom Metazoa; phylum Chordata; class Amphibia; order Anura; family Ranidae; genus Pelophylax; species Pelophylax lessonae. The sequence goes on from NC_138776.1 coordinate 84,817,432, forward strand.
TTTCATTATAGACACGCATATATTTACATACTTCGCATCTGCTCCTGATGATTGGTCACAACCATGAACCATGAAACGCGTAGAGCTGTTTAGGATGCCACGTCATGACTATCATGTGTCTACTATCTTTTTATGTATTATAATGAATTTTAACCCCAATTTATTAATTTATCTATATTATCTATGCTGGTGTTTATCCGTAATATCCTATTGGACACCATTGACATCATTATGTTCAATCGTATCATGCTTGCTGCAATGGGCTTACTTATATGCATTTCTTAATGTCATCTACTAGTAGTGATGCATCTATGTCATTTTGGTTTGATGTGAGATGTATGTACATATTTATTGATCAAATATGATTTTTATATATTTATCTATGTTATCAACCAGTAATGATTATCGTTGTCATTATGCTGTAATGTTAACATGTACATTTATCTATTAAAATGTGATATATATTTATGTTGTTATGGATTTCATATACATATATGCAATACCTATGCCAGCCCATTGATACATTTATATTTTAATTCCCCTGATTGCTGCCATATGTTTCATTTAAAGTCCCAACCTCCTTTTGTTTCAAAGTCAGTGAGTCAATGAGAAGAGAGAGGGGTGGGGCCAAACCACGGCTCCTTCTCTGAATGGACACACGGAGCTGTCGCTCACTTCGCGTGTCCCCATAGCAAGGGGTAACTCGGCAGGAGGGAGGGACCAGGATCTCCGAAGAGGGACCCAAGAAGAGGAGGATCTAGACTGCTCTGTGCAAAACCAACTGCACACAGCAGGTAAGTATAACATGTTTTTATTTAGAGCATAGGAAAGAAGATTTACTTACCTGATCCTCTGCTCCTTCTTGTTGCTAGACTTGTCCCTGCAGCAACTTCTCCCCCATGCTCCAGCAGTCTAAGGTACTGACATCATCGAGACTAATGTAGGGTTCATAGCCCTGCATTGGACGTGATGTTGCCAAGGGACAGTCCACGGCTGTAGCATGGGGGAGCACGATCTACCAAGGCAACAGAGAATCAGGTATGTAAAATGCTATTACTCTTCCCTAAACTAAACAAGCAGTCAACCCTAGCAATGCTGGGGTAGCCCCACTGCAAGGATAACTTTTCAGATTTCCCAAAGTTGGCCTTAAGTCCCGGTTCACACTGGGGCAATTTGTCAGGTGACTTAGCCGCCTGACAAGTCGCGCTCCATTCAGTGCAATGGAACCGTTCTAATCAGAAGAAACTCAAGTCACTCCGACTTAGAAAAAGGTTCCTGCACTACTTTGGGGGCGACTTGCATTGACTTCTATTAGAGAAGTTGTATGCAAGCCCCGCTGAAGTCGCACTGCACGGTGCGGCGCGGCTTCAGAGTCGGGCGACTTTAACCGGTTGCCGACCGCCGCAAGTACATATACTGCGGCAGTCAGACCCGGCCAGGCAAAGTGACGTATGGGTACGTCACTCGCCTGTCACATGCTTGTGAGCCAATAGGAGGCGCGTTCCCTGGGAAATCCGTGCTCGCGATCGTCCGCCGTGAAGGGAGAAAGGCAGGCGGCTAATGTAAACAAGCCGCCTGTCATTCTCCCCTGTGTAGGAATAGTGTAGGAATAGTGATCATATGGTTCTACTATGTAGGACCATTGATCACTGTTCCTACACCAGTAGCCATGTCCAATCACAGTTAGAAGCACGTCCCTAGGGACACACTTAACCCCTCCTTCCCCAATAAAGTTAACCCCTTCCCTGCCAGTGTCATTTTGCAGTAACAGTGCATATATATAGCACTGATTACTGTAGAAATGTCACTGGTAGCCCCAAAAGTGTCAAAAATGTCAGTCAAGGGTCCGATCTGTCCGCCGCAATGTCGCAGTACCGCAAAAAAAATCGCAGATCGCCGCCATTACGCGTTAAAATAAAACACCAAAAATGACAGAAATCTTTCCCTTAGTTAGTAAACGCGATAACTTTTGCGCAAATCAATCAAAATACGCTTTTTGCGTATTTTTTTTTTTTACCAAACATAGGTAGCATAAAACAAATTGGCCTAAAATGTTAAAAAATTTAGATTTTTACATTTATTTTTTTTTTGGGAATTTCATATAAAAAAATGTGAAAAATATTGTTATTTTTGCAAAATTGACGCTCTTTTTTTGTTTATAGCGCAAAAAGTAAAAATCGCACAGGTGATCAAAGCTCTGTTTGTGGGAAAAAAAGGACGTCAAATTCGTTTAGGTACAGCGTCGCAGGACTGTGCAATTGTCCGTTAAAGTCACGCAGTGCCGAATCGCAAAAAAAACCCTGGTCGGAATGGGGGTAAAATATTCCGGGGCTTAAGTGGTTAAAGCCGCCACAGTGTGAACCCAGCCTTAAAGTGGCCCTGTCATTATTTGGTCACTTGTAAAAGGAGCCGGGGATGTAAAAAAAGATCATGTATACTAATCTTTCTAATAGCTTGTGTCTTCATATGCTGCTGCTGCAGCTTTTCCATGCTGTAATCCCAGCTCCTACTGCCGCACGTTGTATTTCTTCTCACTGGCTCATATGCCAATACAGGAAGAGTCAAATCCCTGCAGCAAGCAGGATGCAGAAAAGTAGTGGGGTGTGAAGACAAGGTTAGCCAGGAACGATAAGTAAGCATAATCTTTACAGCCCAGGCTTCTTTTACACATCACCCTGTGATGATAGGGTCACTCTAACAACAAAATTCAAAAACTTCTATTTCCTGTTTGAGGTTTATAACGATTACAAAAAGTATAACACGAGCCCTCAAAATCTACCTACCACTGCACCACACTAACAATACCTAAAGATTTGTAGTCAATTCTGAAAATGGAAAGCATTAATGACCCAAGAGTAAAAAAACTATTAAGTGTATTTATTAAAAAAAAAAAAATTCTCTGAGCGAATGTCCCAATCACATAGCCATCACGAATAATCCCAGCACTTGCCTGATATGTTTTCGATGATCATCCATCTAGTGGCCATAATGTAGTAATTTCCTGATTGAGGTATTTTAGGAAAGTACCGCATAGTGGCCTCTAGATGGAGTAGATCCTATGGAAAAAAGTATAAGGCTAGTTTAAAACGGGCGGTCTCCATAATGCACATCTGCCTACTCAGCAGGGAATCTCTCTGTTAATCCTGGCTGAGCAGGCGGATGACAGGTCTGTGTCCCCTCCGCTATGCAGAGCGAACACGGACACAGCCTCGCTGTTCTCTATGGGGCTGTCAGATGGAAATGGACCTCGGATCGGATGCCAGTGGACACATGACTCCATAGAGATCACTTACTATCATTATAATGATTATTTGTTTGTTCCAGTTTCATCACTAAAGCTCCTGAAGAAGCGGCATGTAGCCGCGAAACACGTACAGCGTGGATGGGCTTGTGCTTGGCAGATGCAGAATAGATCTATTGCGGTTACAGCTGTTATATTTGAAAATATGGGAAGCCTGAAATCCATCACACTGTGAACAGCAAAGTGTGTGCTCTGTAATCATTTTAGGTGCTTTTGGGGTTTTTTTTTGGATTTTTATGACAAATACATTTTAACAATCTGTTTCTCTGTAAAATTAATAAATACATTTTTCTACTTTTTATCTGTGATTTTCCTAACATTTTACTGTACCATTAAAAGTCCCAATAGTTCCCTTGTGGCCCGAAATTGCTGCTTACCTCACTCTATATCCCCCTTTTTAGGGACAGGAGGGGGTGAGGCAATTTAAAGACCACGTATCCCTATTTTCTTATTTTCTGAATCGGGCTGTAGGTACCATTTTTCTTGATATCGTTTCTACCATTAGACACAGCCACACGTAGTTTTACAAGGCTAGATTAAAACGGCCAGTCCCCGTAATGTGCATCCACCTACTCAGCAGGGAATCTCTCCGTTAATCCTGGCTGAGCAGGTGGATGACAGGTCCGTGTCCCCTCCACTATGCAGAGCGAACACGGACACAGCCTCGCTGTTCTCTATGGGGATGTCAGATGGAAATGGACCGCCTGTCCGCTTCTAAACGTCTGTCATCCAAACCGCCAGGCGGGACCAGATCAGATACCAGTGGACACATGACTCCATAGAGATCAATGGCTGGTCCGATCAGATCCGCCTGAAAAACTGACAGGCAGACCTGATCAGATCGCCCGTGTAAAACCTGCCTTAGGCAGATTATGAGGATTGTTCGTGGCAGCTGTGTAAATGTTTGAGACATTCATGCTACAATTTATTTATGAATTGACCCTTATGTGTTAGGCCCCTTTCACACAGGTGGACCGTTCAGATCCGCCTGTCAGTTTTTCAGGCGGATCTGAACGGATGCCCAATGCATCTCTATGGGGTATCAGATGTCAGTGGAGACATGTCCGCTGACACCCGATCCGATCCGTCAAATCTGGACGGATGGAAACCCTATTTTCCATCCGTCCAGCGGATTGGATCAGATCGGATGAGAACGGACAGACGGTCCGTTCCCATCCGATTCCCCCATAGAGATCTATGGGGCTGTGACAGCTGTCTCTCCGCACACAGCGCGGAGAACAGCTGTCATTCTCCTGCTCAGCGGGGGATCGGCGGATCGATCCCCCGCTGAGAAAAGCGGAGTCCGTTTGACGGACACACTGTGTGAAAGGAGCCTTAGGCAGACCTGATCAGATCGCCCGTGTAAAACCTGCCTAAGGCAGATTATGAGGATTGTTCGTGGCAGCTGTGTAAATGTTTGAGACATTCATACTGCAATTTATTTATGAATTGACCCCTATGTGTTATTTATTCTGTTTCACTCAGAACGGAACTCACCTGGGGTTTTCCTGAAACCTGCAAAAAAACATACTTCTTAATGCTTCCACTCCTCCAGCCAATTGCCTACCAAAAAATATGTTGGTAGACACACATACATACATGTTTGTATACATACATACTTATGTTAAGGTGGTTGTAAACCTCAGATTTGAAATATGAACAAAGCACATCCCTCTATAGCAGCCGTCATCAAGTGGTGGACTACAGTCCGAACAAGGACTGAGCAAAGCTCCTGTCCTGACCATCAGCCCGCCAGCCTAAAGTGCACATCCACGCCGGTCGTCAGTCATTGGTTGCTGGGATCATGGGCGTCTCAGCAACCAATGACGTAGTATGTGCACCCCAACCCCTGCTGCTCTCTATCTCGCGGCTCCCAGGTTCTCACTCCCTGCCTGCAAAGTGTGTGACATCACATGTGCACCCCACCCCCTTCAGCAAGGTTCTCGGCGCAGCTCCCGCCCCTGCAGCTCACTACCTCTGCTGGCTCCCGCGCCCTGCCTGCCCTCAAGGTACACAGAGATTTAATTAACAGTGATTTAAAGGAGCACACTGATGGGCACACACTTTATGTAAAGGACACGCTGATGGGCACATTTTATGTTAATGGACACACTGATGGGCACATTTTATGATAAGGGGCATGCTGATGGGCACATTTAAATGTTCAATATAGTTGCTGGTATTCCATACAAAGACAAGAGCAAATGTAAAGCTATTTTAGTTCCAACTGTCCACATGTTTAATGTCGTAACTAAAACTTGATAATAAATATTGTTGAGATTCAGACCTCAGCGGGAAGAAACTTTTAGTGACCGTACCCCTGCTCTATAGTGTGTACTTGTCTCAATTAGGAGCACTAAGTGTCATTTCTGTCTGCTGTCTCGTTTCTCTGCTATCAGAATTAATCACTTCTGACTAATTTTTCTGACACCAAAAAAAAAAAATAATGACAAGGGAGGGAGCTCCAGCTGATTGACAGCCTCAACTCTGTTCCTGCACACTGTGTGAAGGGGGGTGTCCCTTCCCTCCAATCAGCTCTCAGAGCTCTCCTCACTGATGTAACATCAGCTCTCTGCCCCCTTCTTTTCAGAGCTGGGAGATCCTGGGTAAACTCTGCACTTTGAATGGATGGACAGTAGATAAACAGGTACAACTTACGTAGGAGGATTTGTTTCATCTCTGTGTAACACCTAAGGCCAGTCACTTCACTGGGTATATGTAGAGGTTTACAACCACTTTAAACATTAAGGAGTAAATGTACTGGTGAACTGATTTACCTTCTGCATCAGGTCAAAGACAAGTTTAGCTTTAGTCTTAACAGTGCTAATCAAGCAATGCAATGAAACAGTGGATTTTAAAAAGGTACCTGAACTAGTCTTCTGAATTTAACTGAAGAACAAGAACCCCAAAGCCTGGGAATGTTACTATGTTAGCTAAGAAAATTGTGTTTTGGTACCTTCCACACCTAAGCTTAAGCAGACTCCATGCAGTTGGAAGTGTGTGTTATTGCAAGGTAGTAGTGGCTTAGAAATTCTGAGATCACTATAGGTACACATTGAAGAAGAATTGGAAACAGAAGGTGAAAATCCTTCTTGAATCTCCAGGGGATCCCAGTGCACATTGCATTTCGTTCTGTTCACATCCATTAAGTGGTTTCTGAAAAAAAGGAACATTTCTTTTATGTTTGCTCTACACTGTAGGTCCATCCCAGTCTGAAGCCCAATTTATGGGTGTACCATTTGGGAAGCTACAGCCAGCATAGAAGCCACCTCCTCTTCTTCATTCTGCAGCTCTGCTCTATAATCTTCCAGCCCTGTGTCTCTTCTGCTCTACGCCTCTGCATTGTACATGGAGAAAAGACTGAGCTCAGACCAGCCCACCAGCTATTCCGAGGAGGGAGACTAGAGTAGCAGCTTTTGGTTTGTATTGTTGTGAATGATGGTGTGCTGGAGATGAGTGCCGTTACTCACAAAAACAGAAACCCACAGCAACATTACTCACCAGCTACTACTCTATTTACCCATATCCACCCACCAGAATGGTGGGTGGATCTGGGCTCCGTAGCCTTCCTTCTGATGTACAAAGCAGAGAGGCACAGCAGAAGAGGTACAGGACAGAGAGTTGTGCTGGGTACAAACCAAGAATTGTTTTAGCTGGCTTGTCACAAAAAAATTGTGTAAAAATAAAAACAAAATAAAAAAATATATAAATACTTTTTTCCCTTTTTTATAAGTGATCACATTCCTTCTGTTCTCAGCTGCATAACAGCTGGGGGAGGAGGAGGAGAAGCAGCTGCATAAGAGTTGGGGGAGGAGGAGCAGCAGCACACTGAGCTTCCCAGTTAAAGACTGTAATGGGGGAATCCCTCACACTGCGCTAATGTATTCTGGTAATGGCAGGTTTACCAGATTGTCAAAATACAATAATTACTGCCGGCGGCTAAAGTGATCAGCAATGATCGTACAAGAACAACCCAACAGGCTTCAATAGATCGACTTCAGTACAGCCAGCCTGCCTATAGATGAATCAAAATTCGTCCGATTCCTGCTGAAATTTCTATCTGTCTATGGCTGGCTTTAGACTGTACATGGAAAGACAGAACAAAAGTACCTAATGTACTTTGCCCCCTGGGGGGCAGGAGATCTGAAAATAAACATATGACATTTCTTTTTTATTATGGAACAAGCAGCCAGGATCACCAAGTTTAATTTTTACCTAAAACTGTGGCCAAATCTTTCAATGTTTCAATGATCCACACACTGACTGGCTACTACATTACCAAATAGCATAGAAAAGGATAAAAGTCAAACTCTGTAGTAAATGATTATGCTGCTGTTTAATAGATTCTCCAGGTCCAATATCCATTCAGTATACATAGTGGTAAGACACATTGCTAAGTAACTAAATAACATAGTAGGAGACAGTTGTGCTTGTGCATTTATGAAGATATAAAACAAATTTAAGATATGGAGTAACTGAAGTATATTTTTGGAGACCACATAACGGATTTAGTAAAGTAAAGCATGTTCACTCTCTAAAGTGATTTTTTTACTTTGCAATTTTCACTTTGGAAATTTCCTTTACCCTAGTAAATGCAATGAAAAAAATTCACTTTGCAAAGAATACCCAATCGCGTGCAAGGAAAATAGAAAACTGAATTTTTGCTTGCACAGCTTCCCCCTAAGTGGAAATTCCCTTCAAAATGTACAAAAATTCACTTTGAAAGTGAACATGCTTAACCCTCAGAGCTCATAAGCGTGGCCATATGATTCCAAGTGAGATCCTGTTGGCACGGAGCTCCTACATAACATCTTGACTCTATGCACAAAGCAAATGCACCCTATTGGTTGCAAGACACAGTGATCACATGCCTGACGAAGGGGTCACTTTTTTGCTTGTGATGTGATCTTTCTTCAATAACAAAACATTCAGACTTAGGCTCCATGTACACGGGACGTTGTTAAAAGTCCCTTTGAATGCTGGAATTTTTAGGACGTTTGAAACGTCCGTTCGGTCGCGTTTGTAACCGCGTTTAGCGGGCGTTTGCGTTTAGAGCCGTTCCTAGAGGACAAAAAAAATTATTCCCCTTTAAAATGGAAAAACGCGAACGCCAAACATGGGTCATCGCGTTCGGTCGCGTTCAGTTGCGTTTTTGCGTTTGAAACGCCGGGAAACACACGTTCGAACGCAAATAATTGCGTTCTAAAAACAGTCCCTGAACGCAACTGCCCGCAAACGACCTGGTGTACATGGACAGATAAGATAAAATGTAGATGGGTTCAGGGGCTTCTAAAAAAAACGCCCAACTGCTCCTAAACGGCCATTTCCAGCGTCCCGTGTACATGGAGCCTTATTGTGCAGATCCGTGTTGTGCTGGTGAATCTTTTCACTGTGTCGTGCATGCTTCAGTATCCAGCTGATGGTCGCTGCAGCACCTGGTACTTATTAAAGCCCATTCCAGGAGCGCGTGCAATGGGAATATGGACTATTATCTATTGGTTGCTAGGACACAGGCGGCTCCAGCTACCTAGCATCCTAGGCTGTCAGGATGAGGGTGACCCTTCCGCTCAGTGCCCATGGTTGCTAGGGGGCTCTTGCCACTCTACCACTTATAAACCTAGCTTGCTAGGACGCAGGTGGTTCCTGATGCCTTGAGCCCTTGGAAGGTAGCTACCTAGCATGCTAGGCTTACAGGAGGAGGGTGGCCCTTCGGCTCAGTGCCCATGGTTGATAGGGGGCTCTTGCCACTCTACCACTTATAAACCTAGCTTGCTAGGACGCAGGTGGTTCCTGATGCCTTGAGCCCTTGGAAGGTAGCTACCTAGCATGCTAGGCTTACAGGAGGAGGGTGGCCCTTCGGCTCAGTGCCCATGGTTGCTAGGGGGCTCTTGCCACCCTAGCATTCTAGGTTGCTAGAATGCAGGCAATCCCTACCACTTATAAACCTAGCTTGCTAGGACACAGGTGTTTCCAGATGCCTTGCGCCCTTGGAAGTTAAAAGATAGGTGGTCATTCAAGGCCAATGTGTTATGTCAGTCCTAAGCAGGCCAATAGAGTACATACTACATTTGCATGTATACGTTAGCACAAACGTTTACTTACGCACAGCTTAAAATACACTCCACGCAGGAATGTGGATGCAGATTTTCTATTTTAATTTTACGAATCTAAAAACTATGCAAGATTTCTGATCATTACCTATATGTGTGCATGGGACCATAGAAAACTATTTGCTTGTGTTGAGATCCCCAAAAAAAAAAAAAAAATCTGTACTGAAAAAATGCTGAGCTCTTAGTAAATCAGCCAATAAACATCTCGTTATGCTTTCTTAACCTAAATAAAGGCTGGTATTTGACATCCTGCTATATTACAAATAAAGGATCCAACCAGGAACTGGCAAGCTTTAAAGAGCAACTCATTTTACTTTCAGTTATCAAATCAGCCGGGTCAAGGTCCAGCCTGTCCTGTTAGTAGGTTGTAAGGTTTTACTGCTCAAAGACATACAATAAAATAGGATCTGTTGATGAACACAGCGAAAAAGGAAAGTAATGCTATAATACCGATCTTCACATTTAATCTTCAATTAAAAGGGACAAGAACAGTATGGCAGATTGATCCAGTAGTTTGACCCAGCAATTTACTGCTGGTTTCTGGTCAGAATTTTGAAATAACAAAAAAAATTGACTCTACTTTACAATGGTTTATAAACATTTTACTTTAGAAATTTTACACAATGCAATTGGTTACAAACTTTCCTTTTTCAAATTGAATTATTTTTATTTTTAATGCAAGTCCAATAAATGCCAATTGCTACAATAGGGCATAGAAAGACAATTTACAGTAGTCTGAATAGCAGGGACCTCCTAAAACAGTCAAGTGGGCAGTGATAGGACCAGCCACCCAGTGCACAGGGTGACTGGTCTTCATCATAGGAAGCTCCTCCCACAAATTACTTCCCGGTCCTGCTATAGAAATTTTTTTATGGACTGACAGCGTTTCCTTTAAAAAGTCGTTTCAATTTGGGTAAGCGGATTATACTGCAACATACAAATACAATATTTCAAGTATTTGCCCAGAGTTCTGTTTTAACTCTAGACTTGAAATAAAAAATTAAGGAGTGACCAAAAATGAAAAGTTACTGACTGGTGATGGACAACATCTCCAAAGGAGACCTGTCTTTAAAGCACATAAAGGCTGCCAATGCTCACCTTCTGAAACAGAAAACATGAAGATAAGGACTTTTCTCTGACCTCATCTAAACTTCATACTTGGACTGGGACAGTGACTCAGAAAGTATTGATCTGGATACGAGGTCCTGGATATTGGATATTACAGTCTGATACTGTGTAACTGCTTCTGGATGTTGTAGTTCAATGACGACGGTTGGGCAGTTTACATTACCAGGGTTCTCGCAGGACTCCCTGGATGGAGAACCATGATGAAGAAAGTATTGATAGTGCCAGACTAGGACTTTTGTTATCCAAAAAGGCCATGCTTTTTAATTGACCAACACAATGGCTAGCAGCAAGATGCCTTTTTCCTTTTTCTTTAAATGGGTCGGGATGCCAGAGGTCAACAGGGGGAGGGGGGGGGGGGGCTTCTGTACATTTGTTCATTGTTATTGGCCGCACAGTGATGTTGCAAATTTTCCACCCATCCCAGTCAATTTTTTGCCAGCAAAAACACTTATTGAGGTTGTACACGTAGTACAGGTCAAGTTAAAAAAAAAACATTGCATAGGCAGAAAAAGGCACTAGGGAAGGTGAGAGGAATAAAGAACAAAGGACACCAATCAAGTATGCCCTCCAAACGCCATAGAAGAACTTAGTTTGGCCGGAGCTGTGACCCTTGGTACATGAAGAATATGCAAGAAGTGAAAAGCATCAAACAGTGATCCCTTTGGCATCTATCTAGCTGGACCAGTTTTGTCAATTTTTTGGGGGCAATTACGACTCCCATATGTCAATTTAAATAGTGGGAGAACCGCGTTTATGGCCGCCTTCCACTGAGCAACAGTGGAGACTGTGGAGGCTTTACCTCCTAAATGACCAGGCCTTTTTTTGCGATACGGCACTGCGTTACTTTAACTGACAATTGCTTGGTCGTGGGATGCTGTATCCAAATAAAATTGATGTCCTTTTTTCCCACAAATAGAGCTTTCTTTTGGTGGTATTTTATCACCTCTGTGATTTTTATTTTTTGCACTACAAACAAAAAAAGAGCAACAATTCTGAAAAAAAAAAACAATATTTTTTACTTTCTGCTATAAAACATTCCCAATTAAAAAATTTTTTAAAAACAAAATGTTTTCATCATTTTAGGCCAATTTGTATTCTGTATAATTTTGGTAAAAATAAATCCCAATAAGTGTAAATTGATTGGTTTTCACAAAAGTTATCGCATCTACAAAACTAGGGGAAAGATTTATGCCATTTTTATTTATTTATTTTTTTTACTAGTAATGGCGGCGAGCAGTAATTTTGAGCGGGACTGCGACATTGCGGCAGACAGATCAGACCCCTGACGCTTTTGGGGGGGGGGACCAGTGACATTACTATAGTAATCAGTGCTAAAAATATGCACTGTTACTGTACTAAAGACACTGGCAGGGAAGGGGTTAACACCAGCGGCGATCAAAGGGTTAAATGTGTGCATAGGGGATGCTTTCTAACTGTGTGGGGGTTGTATTGATTGGATGAACACAGAGACCTGTGTTCCTAAATAGGAGGAGTACAGGATCCCTGTGTTCATCACTGACAGAACAGCGGTCTGTCGTGATTACATCGGCAGACTGTCATTCTGTCACCATGGGGAGCGATCGTGGGTGCCCAGTAGACATAGCGTCCACCAGACCCGCTGATTGGCTCCCCCTCCAGCCAATTGGCACGTGCGCGTGCCCCCACTAACTGCTACATGAATCGACTTACATGTACGTCGCTTCGCGTAACAGAGCTGACCTGACGCTGTATAGCTACGGTGGCTTGTCGGCAAGTGGTTAAAATGCAAAGTAAAATAAATACAACTTACCATACTATCAATTATACCCAATAGGAAGATAATGGCACTTTTCCACTGCAAGTACCGGCTCGGCTCTACTCGGCCCTGCTTGGCCCGGTTTGCTTTTCCACTGCTGGTACCGCATGGTACGGTGTCGGAACGGTTCGGTACGGTACGGTATAGGTTTGCTTTTCCACTAAAGTAGTACTAAAGTTAAGTGGGTGGGATAACAACGGGGTGGGTGTGATTCTCTGACCAATCAGTGGCTAGTAGTGACTGCATGCAAAGGATTGTGGGATATGGTACCAGTTTGGTACCTGTTGGAACCACAATCGAGTAGGTACTGTTTTTTCAGAGCCGTACCGTACCGTTCGGTTCCATGCAGTGGAAAAGCAAACCTATACCGTACCGTACCGAACCGTTCCGACCCTATACCATGCGGTACCGCAGTGGAAAAGCACAAAAGCGTGCCGAACCGGTACGGTTCCATGCAGTGGAAAAGCGCCATAAGAGGATCTCGGACAAGCTAAATCTCCTTCAATTTTTAAACTGTCTTTTGCCAAGCCAGTTAGGGCCACCCAAAGCTCCAATTTCAGCCCATTCAGCAGAAATTGGCTAGCCTAAAACTCAAAGGCCATAAACTACTTCAAGCTATTCAACAAGTTCGGTGAAAATGACACTCTGTCCTACAAACAGTATGTTAGAAAGAAGGTCTACAATGGCTACGGCCATGAATACTCTTAAAGAGTATCCATGTGGAACATTTTTGGTTAATATATGAACAGTCATTCGGCATTAAGCCTCTTCCAATTCCACGGAGTGCTATTCCTTGAGGCACTGGAATGCCTCATTAAAACAATAGTAAAACCACATTCTGGCAATATGATTTATGAAGTGTTAAATAAAAGAACATATAAGGCCTCTGTAAGTTATTGAGCAGGTCTAGTCTGGATGACTAAACAGTGTTGATTCTCTAGGGTGGGAAACAGGTGTTTCCAAATGTTGAAAGTGAAAGCTTTATTAGTAGTCAGGCTGAAGGACATTGTGCCAAAATCTGAAAATCTATCCCACATCCAAACATATTACCAAAAGGATTAAATGACTAATCATTATGAATCCTGTATTATTAATATAAGCCGCTAAAGTATGTTTAATAGCTCAAAAAAAAAATAGATTTTAGGGGTGATATGCCGTAGAACAGGTGAAAATCTAACACACTGCCAAATGACGTTTATCACAGTTCAATGCAGATGACATGCATTAGAACAATGAACACATGGTGATAAACAATGCATGGATTTAAAAAAAACGGGCCTTTTAACGTGTATGGCGTCCGTTCTGGTCAGCAGGGGATCTGTGAACAGATCTCTTGCTTAATAGGATTGGAATGGAATGGATGTCACTATTGTAGCATCCATATCTGTTCAGGTTTTTCCTCAAGCCTGAAACAGACTCACGTTAGGTCTATTGCCAGGCTGAAATAAACAGTCATGTGTCTGTTTATATCATTTTACCTCCCATCTGACACGTTTAGGTCCTGTATACACTTTCATCTGCATATGATAAGGTAATCAGCCAGAGGGGAGGGATTGTGTACACTGTATAGGAATGACTGAGTGTAAAACCCTGTTTCTATTGGAATGTGAATGTCATGTCCTGTTCCCAACAAGGTCCACCTGGGCGGTAAACTTATGGGGGGAAACTGTATAAAAGAGCAGCTGTACCATTAAAAGTTTGAGTTCTAATTCACCCTCAATCTAGAGTCCTGTCTCTCATTAGGGGAACCCGCTACAAGGGATTGCTATACTCTTTACTCCCTTGGATAATCACTAAGCTCTTGTAAGAGCTTGTTACTGCTACATTCTCTGGGGAAAGAGAGGGTCACCCACAGGAACCTGGAGCCTTGTCGTAGGTCCAGGGTGGGTAGGAGACAGCGAGACCCCAACCAAGCTGTGGGTGGGGTCTGAGGTGATTATGGTGTCTGGTGGACTGCTTGGAGCCCTCGGGAACCAATAGGAGCATCCGTCAACGGAGGTACCAGGTCAGGGTGCCGGTTGATACGTTACATAAACCTCTGCCTCTAAAACCTCCTGGTTCCTTCATGCCAACTTTCAGGCTTCTGTACCTGTCTCCCCAAACCCAAGTTGCTCAGTAATGCAACTAGTTATCCTCTTCCATGGCTCCATCTTCCACATTGTCAGGGCCTGGACTTGAACCTGGGACCTCTGTTGTGTTAGGTAATGTCTCTTCTTGCTGAGCCACCTGGAATGCTGGACAGTTCCCTGGACAATTCCTTGAATGATCCTGTTCTGAACCTTGAACTCTTTCAACCTCCCATGAACGTCCTGATTTAAGCCATGTATCTGCACTTCCTGATTGCAAGATTATTGTGTTCTCTCCAGCCAGTATCTCTTCTCTTCCTTGCTGCCATCCATAGTTTCTGCCTGATCCCAACCTGCAACCACTTGTTACTGACCCTTGGCTTGCTTACAGACTACGCTTCTATTTTATCCTTACCTGCTAAATCCGCTACTTGATCTGGCTTTCTCACTTCCTGGCGGACACAACAAAACCAATCTCCACCATCTGGTGTTCTGGTAAACTACGGTTAGTACTTAGATTCCGCACCTCAGGTGAGCCCGCTACATCCCCCAGGGTGACTTGCTTGTATACCTATCCTTTTGGTTGGTGACCCCCTGATCCTGGCACACTACTGTGATGTGGGGGCTCTTTAACCAATAATAATAACAGAAGGGGGCATATCAGATTTATCACAACTAAAGCTGTAGTAAATGTTGGTTGCATTACGTAGGTTTGGGAGGAGGGGTGCCTAAACGTTCTAGAGGGGAATAAAGTTGTCGGGGAATGGGGGACAAAAATAAGTGTTGTATTCTAAAAGAGAACTTACTGTATGTTTTAAGTACCGATAAAAGTTGAACCCTGGGCACAAAACTTTCATTTAAATATTTTCCGCATTAGGTAGAGGATATAAATGCACTTTCTGTACACCCAATCCTTTTGCAAACCCAGTTATTACAATATGAAAGTAGTGGTGACATCATCATTGTACAGTACATAACCTGTGCCGAGTGCAGAGTTGTGGGAGGTCCATCCCCTAATGGTGACCTGCAGATAATTACA
The DNA here is from genome assembly GCF_965119305.1 of Pelophylax lessonae. Classification (NCBI taxonomy): domain Eukaryota; kingdom Metazoa; phylum Chordata; class Amphibia; order Anura; family Ranidae; genus Pelophylax; species Pelophylax lessonae. Next base: position 84,832,871 of record NC_138776.1, read on the forward strand.
GGAGGGGAGGACACACAACCAGTCACCCTGCACATGGAGAGAGCAGCAGTGATGGTCTTTAAAGAGGTTGTAAACTCAGTTACATTTTTTTTTTTCTTACAAGCTGAAAGAGAAACACATAATGAGCTAGTATGCATCACATACTAGCTCATTATGAAATACTTACCTTAGAACGAGCCCCCGCCGTGCCGCCCGCTTACCTCTATGGACATGTCGCCCGTCTTCCGGGATCACGGCATCCGGCCATCTGATTGGCTGGAGCCGCGGTGACGTCACTTCCGCGCACGTGCGCGGGAGCCGACGGTCACGGCACGGGGCTTTGAAGGAACGGCACCAGCGGCCGTTCCTTCAGAGCGCATGCGCCAGTGACGTCACTGGCTGCATGTAAGGTAAATGTTTAGGAGATATTTACAGTACCTATAGGTAAGCCTTATCATAGGCTTACCTATAGGTAAAAGTGTCAGAGGAGGGTTTACTTCCTCTTTAATACAGGACATTCCTGCACAGATGCAAACTTTCACACTGGATTACTGCACAGATCTGGAAGAAATACACAAAGCACACCAACATTCAAGAGAGAACACACAAGGTGCTTATATTTAGACAAGCCTTTTTTCAATTATGGTTCTGTGGAGCCTTAGGCATCCTCAAAAGGTTACTAGGGGTTCATTGACCAGTTGGCAGTGAATTGATCTCCTGCCTGGAGTGCCTACCTACCTCTGACACCATTGCCACTTGGCAGAACCAGTGGTGTGAGACCGATGACACCAATGATCATGTTAGCTGTCTGGAAGGAGGGCATTCTTCCAAGTGACTACCAATATAAAGAGCATTTTACCCAATGGTCACAAGTGTAAGGGGACCCCTCTCTCGCTAACCACCTTTGTGATGTAGATTTATTCGTTTTTACAGAGATTTCCTAAGACCTGTAAAATATTTCAAGGGTTCCTCCGAGGTTCTAGAATTCAGCTTTTATTTTATTGCATTTAAGGACATACATCTTTTTCCATTAATCTTTAGTAAAGGATATAGTGGTATCAGGTTTTAAGAATTTTCTTCAGTTGATCGTGAGAGACAGACAACGGAAGATAGGAAGATTGACGGATAATTATATACCGATATATATATATATATATAAATAAACAGGCAGACTTTGGCAGTCAATGATTGGCTTACAGCATTGGTTGTACAGTGTTATCTCTGGTAGAATGTACTCGGCCGTGTCCTGCGGTTTGTGCACCTTACAAAACCTTACGATGGGGGCAATCACTTCACTGTTATAATCTGAAGCAACATCATTTCCTTAGAAAGTATTTTGTAACATTGCGAAGTGTTGTCCTATCTTCAACTGACTTCCTAAGTAAGATCTAATCTCCCTGCAAATTGCTTGTGCTGTAACAGTAACAGAGACATCGTATGTGTCTTGTCAATAAAATAAAAAAATGACATATATATGCTTGTGTATAGATAATATCAAACACAGCTCAAGCCCTGTGAGAATATCTAGATCTGCTGCACTATTAGGAAGGGCGTTGGGAATCAGTCAGTGGTCAAACAGAGCTCATTAAGATAGAAGCAGGAAATCCCTCCCGACAACTTCTACTTACTTCTCACTTTCTTTTCTAAGCTGTGTGCACCAACAACCACTGAAATGTGAGAGCAGAGGATTTCTCACCAGGCCTCATGCATCACAGGGTCAGTAATAAGAAATGTTACTTTGCCATAGACCGCCAATCAGTGCTGTATCTTGGCCTAGGCCAACAAGGCCCAGGCCTAGGGCAGCACTTTGTAGGAGGGGCAGCAAAAAAATTGGACTTGTGTTTGCTGCCAGTGATTATTTCACTTATTTGTATAAGGACTATGGACTTTCTATTTATTATACAAATAAGTTACATAATCCTAGGACTACAATCAGTGGCAGAAAACACAAGTTCAAATATCTTAAAATAATGATGGGGCTGCACTGATGGTCGCTAATGAGTTGCCAATGGTGGGTACTGATAAACTGCACTGATGGGCACTAATGAGGCTGCATTGATGATGCTGCGCTGATGGGCACAAGGCGGCACTGATAAGCTTCACTGATGGGGCTGAACTGATATGGTGCCCTGATGAGCACTGATATGTTGCACTGATGGCCACTGATGAGGCTGCACTGATGGGCACTGATAAGGCGGCACTGATAGACTGTGGTTGTGGTTTACAAATGACAGGGCGGGTAATAAACAGGAAAGAGTGTGGCCTTTACAGGAAGGGGTGGGTCATATTTCAATTAGGGGGTGTACGTTTAGTCAGGCCTAGGGCAGCACAAAACATAAATACACCACTGCCGCCAATGAGATTTAATTCTAGTTTTCGCATTCCACAGTTGACTTCAATCCTCCACAACCTCATTGTTTTCAATCCTCCACAGTGTTAACACAGAGTTTCCCCACAAAGGGGCTTTAGCTTCACAAAGCAACAAGAAGTAATAAAAAAAAAACTGCTAGCCCACCTGGCTACGTTCAGCAGCTCTGCCACTGTTGGCAATGGTCTCCCTAACCACGGGTTCCTCAGGCCCACTCTTAAATCTCGTACACACTAGTTTTCTTTTGTTTAACCCAGCAGCTCAGGTTGGAGCCACTATACTAACTATGCGATGTTAGTACAGCGATCTCCCCTGCTATGCTATTGTGTTCTGACAGGGGGACGGTCCCTGCCAGAACACTCTGGTCAGCGCTTATGGCCATTGGCTGAAAGCTCTGATAAGAAAGCGTTCAGAAGACCTTTTTCGGTCATGATCCTTCAACAGAAGCCTGCCGTCTTCTGTTGGACTGGCTGCCGTACACACAGACCAAATGTTGGCTGGTTTCTATTGAACTGCCCGATGCCACCCGACATTCGGCCCGTGTGTACTAGGCTTTAGCCCCTAGGTCAGGGGGTTCTCAACTGCTGTCCTCAGGACCCATTAACAGGCCAGATTTTAACCAGTTTAGGACCGGAGGATTTTCCTGCTTTACGTCCAGGCCACTTTTTGCAACTTGGCACTGTGCCACTTTAACTGACAATTGCGCGGTCATGCAACGCCGTACCTAAACTAAATTTACGTCCTTTTTTTCCCACAAACAGAGCTTTCTTTTGGTGGTATTTGATCACCTGTGCGCTTTTCATTTTTTGCGATATTAATAAAAAAGAGCGAAGATTTTGAAAAAGTAACAATATTTTTCTACTTTGACAGTTAAAAAATATCCAATATATTCAATTTTTGTCATATATTTAGGCCAAAATGTATTTAGCTACATGTCTTTGGCAAAAACATTCTCAATGAGTGTATTTTTAACCACTTTAAGACTTTACCCCATTCCTGACCAGGCCATATTTTGCGATACGGCACTGCGTTACTTCTATGCTGAATCCTGCAATCTGACCCTGCCTGTCACTTAGGAGATCCGCCCGCTTTGTTTACACAAGCAGGCGGATCTCCACACTCGATCCCCAACGATCGGGGAAGAGCAGCGGTGATCACCACCTCTCCTCCCCTGGCCCGACTCCCGCTGTGACTGAATACAGTGGAAGCGCGCCGCCGAGAAAGGGGAATGTCTGGTGACGTAGGTCTACGTCGCCAGACGATAACGAACCACTGTGCCGCAGTCGCAGCACAGTGAGCAGTGGTAAAGCAGTTAAAGCAGAACTGCACTGCATCAGAGCAGCACAAACCAAAAACGCTATTGAATTCATTTTTAATATTCAAAGCAAACTCACGTATCCTCCCATGTCTCCATGCTTTATTTTGCAGAGAAATTATTTAGAAAAACACCCTCCTAGCATTTTTGGCAGTGGCCATCTTGAGTAAGGGCAAATAATTCATGTAGCCATTACTTCCTGGAATCCATCTGCCCTTAGCTCAGGCATACAGGTAGGATGGTGTGCTTAGCTGAGAAATCCCCTCCTTCTCTCCTGAAGACTCCTGGGATGCTTGACATCATTTGCCTAGGCACAGAAACTAAGAAGTGACTAAAGAAATTTAAAAAACAGTTTAAAACAAGTAAATACAACATACGTTCCTATTTATTTACTAATAATAGCAGATTCAGAATAGTCAGTGCTGATTGAGAGAGTGAAGTGCTGCTTTCACGACTTACTGACCTCGCACTATAACTTTACTGCTACAATGCGGGCCAGCTGCGAAAAACCATGTATATATATATATATACGTGATTCTGCTGTTCCTTTGAAGGCAGCCTGCGCCCGCCGGCCCAGCTGTGCATTGATTCGTCACAGCACATGTTGATCACTAGGTGCCAGCCAATGATTGACCGCTGGCCCCCAGCAATTGGCTCTGATCTTCCTAGAACACCGCTCTGTGAATGTAAACAACACAGAGCTGTGTTCAGTGACAGAGGTTCTCGTTGCTTTTTCATTCCCTGCTAAGCAGAAGATGAAAGCAAGTCGATCCCCAGTAAAAGCAGCACACACAAACACTTGTTAGGCACATATTAAACCCCTTGATCACCCTAGATGTTAACCCCTACCTGCCCAGTGTCATTAGTACAGTGACAGTGCAGATTATTAGCACTGATCGCTGTAATAATGGCACTGTTGATTTCAGTGGCAGTAAGTAAGTTCCTCCACAGCATTAGTCAGATTGCCCGCCGCACTATCGCAGTCCCGCTAGAAGTCACTCATCTCCGCCATTACTATTTTAAAAAATACATTTAAAAAAATTTCAGCATGCAGTGTCTTGAAAAAGTTTTCATACCCCTTGAAATTTTCCACATGTCATGTTACAACCAAAAGTGGAAATGTGTTTTATGTGATAGACCAACATAAAGTGGCACATAATTGTGAAGTGGAAGGAAAATGATGAATGGTTTTTAACTTTTTTTTTTACAAATAGCTGAAAAGCGTGGTGTGAATTTGTATTCAGCCCCCTGAGTCAATACTTTGTAGAACAACCTTTCTCTGCAATTACAGCTTTTTGGGGATGTCTCTACCAGCTTTGCACATCTAGAGAGTGAAATTTTTGTCCATTCTTCTTTGCAAAATAGCTCAAGCTCTGTCAGATTGGATGGAGAGCGTCTGTGATATCATTTTCCTTCCACTTCACAATTATATGCCACTTTGTGTTGGTCTATCACATAAAATCCCAATAAAATACATTTATGTTTTTGGTTGTAACATGACTATTGTGGAAAATTCCAAGGGGTGTGAATACTTTTCCAAGGCACTGTAAATCTCAGTTTGTACACGCTATAACCAATTATTATACACTTATTGGGATTTTTTTTGACCAAAGACATGTAGCGAAATACATTTTGGCCAACATTTATTAGGAGATTTTACATTTTTTTTATGGGATATGTTTTATAGTAGAAAGTAAAAAGTATTGTTTTTTTTTTTCAGAATTGTCTGTGTTTTTTCTTTTATGTAATAAAAAATAAAAAACCCAGAGGTGATCAAATACCACCAAAAGAAAGCTCTACTTATGTGAAATAAACTATATACCAGTGGCGGCCGGTGTGTTGGGGGCGCAGGAGCGCCGCCCCCCCCCCCCCCCATCCATGTGTCCGGCGCCTAATCTGCATGCAGGGGCGCCGGACGCATGGAGTTCAATGGGTCTTTTTTTTGCATCACCTGATTAGAGCCAGAGGCTCTAATAGGGCGATGCAAAGGGTGGACCCGGGGCGCAGAGCAGTGCGTTCCGACTCCACCCATTGTGTGACAATAGTGAATGAAAATTCGCTATTGTCACATGGGTCCTCCTCCTGGCCAATCAGGGAGCGGGTCTAATACCTGATTCCTGATTGGCCACAAGGCAAACCCCATGCCATTGGCCGAGGAGGAGGCGGGAGCAGAAGGACCCGAGGAGACGTGCCGGGGGACTGAGGAGAAGTCGTGCAGCCGCTGATGATCCAGGTAAGTGCACTGGATTGAAGGGGGCATGCACTCTGGTCTCTGCATTGAAGGGGGCATGTATGCTGGTCACTACATTGAAGGGGGCATGTACGCTGGTCACTACATTGAAGGGGGCATGCACTCTGGTCTTTGCATTGAAGGGGGCATGTATGCTGGTCACTATATTGAAGGGGGCATGTATGCTGGTCACTACATTGAAGGGGGCATGTACGCTGGTCACTACATTGAAGGGGGCATGTACGCTGGTCACATTGAAGGGGGGCATGTACGCTGGTCACTACATTGAAGGGGGCATGTACGCTGGTCACTACATTGAAGGGGGCATGTATGCTGGTCACTATATTGAAGGGGGCATGTATGCTGGTCACATTAAAGGGGGGCATGTATGCTGGTCACTACATTGAAGGGGGGCATGTATGCTGGTTACTACATTGAAGGGGGCATGTATGCTGGTCACTACATTGAAGAGGGCATGTATGCTGGTTACTACATTGAAGGGGGGCATGCATGCTGGTTACTACATTAAAGGGGGCATGTATGCTAGTCACTACATTGAAGGGGGCATGTACGCTGGTCACTACATTGAAGGAGGCATGTACGCTGGTCTCTGCATTGAAGGGGGCATGTACGCTGGTCTCTGCATTGAAGGGGGCATGTACGCTGGTCACTACATTGAAGAGGGCATGTATGCTAGTCACTACATTGAAGGGGGCATGTACGCTGGTCACTACATTGAAGAGGGCATGTATGCTAGTCACTACATTGAAGGGGGCATGTACGCTGGTCACTACATTGAAGGAGGCATGTATGCTGGTCTCTGCATTGAAGGGGGCACGCTGGTCAGTGTTTTGAAGGGGGCACGCTGGTCACTGTGCACTGAAAGGGGGCACGCTGGTCACTGTGCATTGAAAGGGGGCACGCTGGTCTCTCTGCATTGAAAGGGGGCACACTATACCTTAATTACTGAAGGCCCCTTTCACACTTTTTTAAAGGCAAGAAGCAAGTAACTAAATGTAACCTGGTATCAGCTGCTTTCAGTGTATTGTATCACAAAGTTCAGAGATGGGAAGGGAGAAGCAGCACAAGGAGCCAATCAAGTGTGTTGCAGTACAAAGAGCATGCTGATTGAAGGAGAGAGCAAAAGACAAGGGAAACAGAGACCTGAGCTAATCAAAAGTAGTTTCTTCTTTCACTGTCCAGTCTTATGGTGAGGCTGGGGAGACCTGTAAGTGCATGTGAAACTGTAGCAATGATCAGTTCCTCTCCCCTGCCAGGAAGGGGCAGAACTGTGTAAGCCTCTAGACAGGATGGGAAGAAATGCAAATCCTTTTGGAGTAAAATAGCTCCTAGATATATATATATATATATTTATTTATCGTCATATATTTATCTATGTGTATTCAGCTTTTTGCACAGAGCTCAGCTTTGAGTCTGCATTCATACTTGAGCTGAGCATCTTTGGTGGTTTTGAAGGCTGTCATTTTTGAGCCTGTGTACAGGTGTTTTGTGGGCATCTGAAGCTTTAACTATTTTTTTTTTTTTATTAATTATTTTCAACCACTTCCATACCACCGGCCGTCATATGACATCCTTAGGTTTGAGTGGAGATATCTGAATGATGCTTGCAGCTACAGGTATCATCCAGATAGCTTTATTTTTTCTGCTGCTGATTCCCTGCACAATAAAAACAATCATAGCGGCTATTCGGCTGCTTGATTGTTTTTACAGGCGGCGGGAGGGGACGTCCCCCCCTTCCTGCCACCCTCAGGTGCTTCTACCTGCTCGTTAGTGCAATCTGCGAGCCGGAGAATGAATCTACCGATGGCAGGAGTTTCCCATAGAGCTGACCGAGGATCAGATGGTCCCCGGTCATTTCTGTGACCTTCGTAGGCCGGGCGTGATATTATGACTTCACATCCGGCCTCAGCAGATGTAAACACTGCCGTTTCTTTGGCTGGGAAGCCAAGATCGTTTTTCTTTTTTTAATCTCAGGCTTTCCAGCCTAGAGGCGAGATCTGGGTACTTATAGATGCCAGATCTCGCTGTAAAGAGGTCCTCTTATGCCCTATTCCTATTACATGGAATGTTCACAAAGTATAAGTGAGGAAAAAAAAAATTCAAGGTAAAGTGTAAAAATAAAAAAAAATGAAAATAAAATAGACAAGAAGAAAAAAAATTAAAGTGCCCCGTCCTCTTGCGCTCGTACGCATAAGCAAACACATAAGTAGGTCGCATCCGCATATGTAAACAATGTTTAAACCACACGTGAGTTATTGCCACGATCACTAGAGCAAGAGCAAGAATTCTTCGTTCTCCTCTGTAACTCTAAACTGGTAACCTGTAAAAAATGTAAAAGTGTCACCTATGGAGATTTTTAAGTACCGAAGTTTGGCACCATTTCACGAGTGTGCGCAATTTTAAAGCATGATATGCTGGGTATCTATTTACTAAATACAAAATAATTGTGCTAATTTTGCTTTTTTTGCTTTTTTTTTTAATTCATGAAAGCGTTTTTCATCCTAAAATTGCTGCGCAAATACCATGTGACATAAAAAATTACAATGACTGCCATTTTATTCCCTAGGCTAAATATATATACACTGCTCAAAAACATTAAAGGAACACTTTTTAATCAGAGTACAGCATCAAGTCAATTCAACTCCTGGGATATTGAGCTGATCAGTTAAGTAGCAGAGGGGGTTGTTAATCAGTTTCAGCTGCTTTGGTGTTAATGAAATTAACAATAGGTGCACTAGCTGGGCAACAGTGAGACAAGCGGAGGCCACTGAAAATTTTTTTCCCTACTCATTTTTTCTGACTGTTTTTCACTAGTTTTATGTTTGGCTAGGGTCAGCGTCGCTACAGGTAGCATGAGGTGATACCTGGACCCTATAGAGGTTGCACAGGCCATTCAACTCCAGGATGGCACATCAATACATGCCATTGCCAGAATGTTTGCTGTATCTCCCAGCACAGTCTCAAGAGCATGGAGGAGATTCCAGGAGACAGGCAGTTACTCTAGGAGAGCTTGACTGGGCAGTAGAAGGTCCTTAAATCATCAGCAGGACCGGTATCTGCTCCTTTGTGCAAGGAGGGACAGGATGAGCACTGCCAGAGCCCTTCAAAATGACCTTCAGCACGCAAATGGTGTGAATGTCTCTGACCCAACAATCAGAAACAGACTTCATGAGGGTGGCCTGAGGGCCCAACGTCCTCTAGTGGACCCTATGCTCACTGCCCAGGACCGTGGAACTCGATTGGCATTTGCCATTGAACACCAGAATTGGCAGGTCTGCCACTGGTGCCCTGTGTTTTTCACAGATGAGAGCAGGTTCACCCTGAGCACATGTGACAGACGTAAAAGGATCTAGAGAAGCCGTGAAGAACGTTATGCTGCCTGTAACATCGTTCAGCATGACTGGTTTGGTGGCGGGTCAGTGATGGTCTGGGAAGGCGTATCCATGGAGGGAAGCACAGACCTCTACAGGCTAGACAATGGCACCCTGACTGCCATTAGGTATCGGGATGAAGTCCTTGGACCATCGTCAAACCGTACACTGGTGCTGTGGGTCCTGGGTTCTTCCTGGTGCACGACAATACCCGGTCTAATGTGGCAAGATTATGCAGCCAGTTCCTGGAGAATGAAGGAATTGATACCATTGAATGGCCCCCATACTCACCTGACCTAAATCCCATAGAACACCTCTGGGACATTATGTTTCTGTCCATCCGACGCCGCCAGGTTGCACCTCAGTCTGTTCAGGAGCTCAGTGATGCCCTGGTCCAGATCTGGGAGGAAATACCCCAGGACACCATCCATCGTCTCAATAGGAGAATGCCTAACATTTTCAGGCATCCAGACAAGCACATGGGGGCCATACAAACTACTGAGTACCATTTTGAGTTGCCTCAAATTTCAGCAAAATGGACTAGCCTGTTGCATCATTTTTTCACTTTGATTTTCGGGGTGTCTTTGAATTCAGCCCTCTGTAGTTTGATCATTTTCATTTCCATTAAATGATTTGGCATTTTTTCTTTCTTTTTACCCAGTCCATATTAGTATAGATATCCAGCATGATATTTTTCCCCATAGTGATCTGATGTGTTTTCAAAGTGTTCCTTGAATTTTTTGGAGTAGTGTATATATATATATATATATATATATATATATATATATATATATATATATACATACACACACATTGTGGCAGAGCATTGCCCTGCCAGGGTCTAGAAGGAGGTTGTGACCCAGAATTCTCAACCGGACAGGTTGAGGGGCTCCAGGGAGCTTGTGACGTTATGAGGAAGCTGGCTTTTCAGTTTCCTCAGTGTTTTCTTAGCTTTGTTTTGGGACCTGGAGCCTACGTTTTGTGTTTATTGAACTTTCTTTTTTAAAAAAATGGGCAAACAAAGCCCCTAAAAAAGAAGAAACAGTGAGTGGCGGTGTCCTTAACCACTTAAGCCCCGGAAGATTTTACCCCCTTCCTGACCAGGGCCTATTTTGCGATTCGGCACTGCGTTACTTTAACACTGTACCCAAATGAAATTGACGTCCTTTTTTTCCCACAAACAGAGCTTTCTTTTGGTGGTATTTGATCACTTATGCGATTTTTACTTTTTGCGCTATAAACAAAAAAAGAGCGTAAATTTTGAAAAAATAACAATATTTTTCACATTTTTTTTATATGAAATTCCCCCCAAAAAATGTAAAAATCTAATTTTTTTAACATTTTTGGCCAATTTGTTTTCTGCTACATATGTTTGGTAAAAAAAAAAAAAACGCAATAAGCGTATTTTGATTGGTTTGCGCAAAAGTTATTACGTTTACTAACTAAGGGAAAGATTTCTGTCATTTTTGGTGTTTTTTTGTTTTAACGAGTAATGGCGGCAATCTGCGATTTTTTTTTGCGGGACTGCGACATTGCGGCAGACAGATGACTGACCCTTGACTGACATTTTTGACACTTTTGGGGTTACCAGTGACATTACTACAGTAATCAGTGCTATACATATGCACTGTTACTGTAAAAATTACACTGGCAGGGAAGGGGTTAACTTTATTAGAGAGCAAGGGTTTAAGTGCGTCCCTAGGGGCGTGCTTCTAACTGTAAAGGGGTGTGGCTAGTGGTGTCACAACAGAGACATACAATCCTACATAGCAGGACCGTTTGATCTCTGTTCTTACACAGGGGAGAATGACAGGCGGCTTTGTTTACATTAGCCGCCTGCCTTTCTCCCTCTCCACGGGGAGATCGCGAGTGACCGGCGGACATCGGGGTCCGCCGGTCACTCGCGCGGACTGCTTAGGGAACGAGCGGGGTCGGCGGCACGCACTCGCCCCCTAGAGCCTCACAGGCGAGCGACGCACTTTGCCTGTGAGGGGCTGACCGCCGCAGTAAATAGTCGTGCGGCGGTCGGCAAGCGGTTAAAGCTCTACATTTGATGCTAGTTCTTACAATATATATAATGTTTGGGGGTTCTAAGTAATTTTATAGCAACAAAAACAATGATTTTTACATGTAGGAGAGGAATGACAGAATTGGCCCGGTATGGAGGCAGTTAACCAATAGAAAGCTAGTTCCTAAGGACAAAAACAGCGCAATGTGTTTTCACGTATTTTCCTGGGGGGCTTTTCAGGCACTTCGATTTAAATCTATGCAGGCCAAAATGTGTATGAAACGTGTATGAAATGTTGATGGTTTATGAAGATAGTGACTCCTCCTCCTCCGCAGCCCCTGACCTTTATAGAAGAGAGACGGCGGTATGAATATAAGTGAATGTGTTCTAGAGGGTGGTACCTGAGAAACAGCCAACACTTTCTTAGAAAACAACCATCATATATAGTTACCGTATACAGAATGACCTTTAAAACACTAGTTTGTGTCACACGTTATTAATAAAAATGATTCAGGCCACCATAATCTAATGTACTTTCACTAATTACACGGTATATACTGTCAGGCTGTATTATGAAAGAACACATAACAGCTTAAAGAGGAAGTAAACCCTCCTCAGGAAGTTGTACCTATAGGTAAGCCTATATTAAGGCTTACCTATAGGTACTGTAAATATCTCCTAAACATGCACCGTTTAGGAGATATTTACCTTTAATGCAGCCAGTGACGTCACTGGCGCATGCGCTCTGAAGGAACGGCAGATCGTGCCGTTCCTTCAGAGCCCCGTGCCGTGACCGTCGGCTCCCGCGCGCGTGCGCGGGAGTGACGTCACCGCGGCTCCGGCCAATCAGATGGCCGGATGCCGCGATCCCGGAAGACGGGCGACTATACATGTCGCCCGTCATACAGGTAAGCGGACGGCACGGCGGGGGCTCGTTCTAAGGTAAGTATTTCATAATGAGCTACTATGCGATGCATACTAGCTCATTATGTGTTTCTCTTTCAGGATGTAAAGAAGAGAAAAATTTTTTTTCTCGGTTTACAACCTCTTTAATAATGGGTATTGCATGTGAACATGTCAGAACTATCTCTACTTCTCCACCCACATATTGTGTATCACAGAGTAACAGATGCAGTCCACATACACCACCGTACAATCACTACAGCTGAGGATAGAGTTACTCTTTCTGCAAGTGGGCTTGAAAGCTGAACTCCAGGGGTGAATCACTTTGCATACTTATACTGGGCCAGCTTGGCACAATGTAGGTATGCAAATGAGATACCCAATCGGCTCTGCACGGAGGATATTGTTGTAGATGACATGTTCTTGATGAATGCAAAGCATTCTCTGATTAGACAAGGTGGAGAGGAGGGGTGTTGAGGTCTCAGTCTCCTCCTTGTCCAATCAGAGAATGCTTTGCATCCACAGAGAATAATGCAAGGCGTTTTCTGAATGGTGCATCACCCAGTAGACTGCGGCCAATTGTTGTAGTACTACAGTGATTTGCAGTTTCTACAGAGCAGGGGTGTGGACATTTTTTTAAAAACTTCTTGGCCAAGGGACTAAATTAGGGTCCCAATCTACTTGTCCTGATAATTTTACAAATAATTTTTAAGGAGAAGTACAGCCAAGTTTAGTTCGTTCTGCGCTCCTGTAACCCGTTTTCAGCTGACAGTGGGCTGAAGCCCGCTGTCGGCTGACATCACAGAGCCAGCCCAGGCTCGGGAAAGATTGCAATCATATGGTCGGGATCCACTCACATGCCTGGACCGACACCGAGCTCAGCCTCTCAGTGATCCATTAAGATCCTGAGCTTCTGCCCCCTTCACATACCCCTTGTAAAATTTCAAAGGGTATGAATACTTTTTCAAGGCACTGTACATACACATACTAGGGCCAATTTAGACAGGAGACAATTAACCTACCAGCATGTCTTTGGAGTGTGGGCTAATGTGTATCTCCTGCTCACCTCCCAGCCTATCTCCAGCACCACCCCTGAGGACTAGCAGGGAGGGGAAAGAGCTTGCAGTGTGACGAACACCGATTGGGTGCTCTTCAGGAAAGGGGAGTGTCAGGCTCTCTTAATGCTTAGCATAAGCGCATCTACTGAGCAAATAAATGAGGCACCAGCTCCAGTGAGAAAAAAAAGAAGTATTTTTTCTTCAGGTTACTGAAGTCTTACTTTCCAAACGGAAGCCCTTGGGTTCACAGTACAACCACATGATGAGCAACCAAATCAAGCTCTGGTGTCAGCTCTGTTAACCACTTTAAGACCAGGCCTTCTTTGGACACTGTTTGTTTACAAGTTAAATTTTTGCTGGAAAACTACTTTAGGACCCCCAAACATTATATTTTTTTTTTTTTTTGCAGAGACCCTAGAGAATAAAATGGAGATAGGTGCAACTTTTAATGTCAAACAGTATTTGCACAGTGGTTTTTAAAATGCAATTTCTTTGGGAAAATTACACTTTAATATATTTTATTGCAAAAAAAAAACACAATATATCACCCAATTGTTGGTAAGGTATAAAAGATGATGTTATGCTGAGTAAATAGATCCCTAGCATGTCACACTTTAAAAGTGAGCACACTCGTGGAATGGTGACAAACTACAATACTTAAAAATCTCCACAGGCGACGCTTTAAAAATGTTTGCAGGTTATCAGTTTAGTTACGGAGGAGATCTAGTGCTAGAATTATTGCTCTTGCTATACCATTTGTGGCAAAACTTCACATGTGAGGCACGAACACCATTTACATATGCGCACAGCCGGGGGAGAGGGCAGGGGCGCTAAAAAAATTCTGTCCTTTAAATTTTTTTAATCACTTTTATTGCTATCACAAGAACTGTAAACATCCCTTGTGATAACAATAAAGCATGTCAAGTCCTCTTTATGGAGACATCTGGTGTCTATAAGACCAAGATCTCCCCTCTACCCTTGAAAGGATCAGATCAAAAAAAAAAAAACATCGATTTGATAATTTCCAAAAAAACTAATTGTTTACATCCACCCTAAACAGGAAGTGACGTCATGACGTCGCTCCCGACCTCCTAGATCATAGAGGGGATGAGAGACAATCTGGTTTCTCCTCATCTCTATGGCCAGCCTTGTTTCCAGGGCTCACCAATGAGAACGGTAAACCCGAGAGGAAAAAAAAACGGGGACAAAAAAAAAAAGGAAGGGGGGAATCAGCTGCTCAGAATGCTTTTGGTGAAAAAAGTATCACCTGCTGAAAATAAAGTAAACCCTGCTGTTTGCCCACAACAGGGCAAAATGAAGAAAAAAAAAAAAAAAAAACAGACGACTGGGACATCAGGGAATATGATTTGCACATCAGTACAGAGGCTGATCAGGTATTCCATTTTCATACTCACATTGGGCCTAGCTTTCTCACTGTAAGTATACAAAATATGTAATTGCTGGAATTCAGCTTTAAATGAGCCCTCCAACATTCACTACTAAAAAGGCAACATATAATCCAACTCAGGAGATCTGCTCAATCAATCAGCTGGAGGGATCCAATGGAGATGACTGACCGCCCTGATCTGACTACAATAGGTCGGATTAAATAATGATCACCAACCACTAGGGTTACAATCCAATGCCTGGTACACAAAATTAGATTATTGAGCGAATGATGGTCGGAATGGATGATTTTTTTTTTTTGCATGCTAGTCTCATATCGAAAATTAAGAGTTTACTAAAGTCACAAAAATTCTCTTACCACATAAAAAAAACTTGTAAGTGATGTAATGTGTTGCAGTGTATATGTATTGTATTTTATTACAACAACTGTACTAATTAAAAGGAAAATTGTATGATCTGGTATCGTATGAGAAAAATTTGAGTGCTTGCCCTATCAGATTATATCGGATGAACTGTTGTGATTGGCTCTGGAAAGCTGTGTACGAACAATCAGATTATCGTACGATCGCTTTGAAAGCGGTATTTTTCATACGATTTTCTGATCGTGTGTATGGGCCTTTACTCAGATTTCTGTTGCTGACTGTGTCCTCAATGGGAACATTTCACATCGCTTTTCAGTGTGGTGACAGCTAGCAATAAAAAAATGTAGCATTAGGTTTTCCACATATCTGTAAGGCCTCTTTCACACGGTCCGCCTCCGTAGGCGGATCCGTGTTGCTCAGTGGGGATCGATCCGCGATCCCTGCTGAGCCGGCGGATGACAGCTCCGTCTCCGCTTGCAGAGCGGAGAGGGAGGCGCTGCCCTCTATGGGGGATCGGATGACAGCGATTCCGATCCGATTACTGAACGGATGGAAAAATAGGGTTTCCATCCGTCCAGATATCACGGACAGGATCGGATGCGGATGGCAGCGGGTGTCAGCAGAGGTGTCTCCGCTGACACCCGCTGCCCCATAGAGCTGCATGGAGGATCCAATCAGATCCGCCTAAAAAACTGACAGCCCTTATGGACACATTCTGAAGCTGCTCCTTCTTATCATTTAAATATTAGCTATTCATCAAAAAACAGCATGCAAAAAGGATTTTAATATCAGCCCATCAATACAGTAATTTTAGTAATGTATATTTGAATCAAATTCATTCTTTATCTGCACATAACCTCTAAAAGGTCACATACATCACAAATTGCAACATGGTCAAGCTATGTATAATAAGGTTTTATGTGAGTTTAAAGAAGATCTATCGTTATATTTTTTCCTGTTCTCTCCCATATGGGACTAGGTACATGAAGTACTTAGTCTTATGTTGCTAGGTGCTTCCTAACCCTAGCTATGAAGTCCAAACTGCCCCCCTCTCCTCCCGCTACAGCCAAACCGACAACAGCTAGGAAGGACAGTTTGTTTCAGCGCTGAGTACTTTCCCTAGACAAGCAGTGGCAAGAGGAATGCAGGATGGGAAAGGAGGGCGGCCTCAGCCTCTGCATTCCTCTTGCTGCTGCTTGTGTCAAGAAAGTGCTCAGAGCTGAGACACGCTGCTGTTACGAAGCAGCCGTCTCCTTCCTAGCTGTTGTTGAATTGGCCACCGCAGGACGCGGGGCGGGTTATGAAGCACCTGGCAAAATGGGACAAAGTACTACATGTACAGACCAGTAAGAAAAAAAAATAATGATAGATCTTCTTTAACAACTGAATGGTATAGGGGAATTAATAAGTAATGCGTCAATAGGAATTTTCTTATTGGTCTGAAATGATAATATTTTTTCATGTAAGTAACCTACACATAGCAATGAAACCCTAACAGATTTTCTATCCCGTGAAAGAGCTTTTAAAGTGTTACTAAACCCACAACTGTAAAATCAGTCTGTATATGCAGTAAAGCATGTTTGCTATACTCACTGTGGAAACCTAGGGGGTTAATCCTCTGCATTGTGTAAAAAGACTGTTTGAATCTGCCTTCTCTGATCCTCCGCTTCTTCCAATGTCCCCAATCCATATCCTGACAGTACAGAGTCTTGTAGGCACTCTGAACATGCTCAGATTGGTGTGTATTGCTGGAGGTTTTCTTTCTTTTTCTTGGGAGGGTGCATGTGATCAGCACAGGGTCAATCAGCACTGTCCAGACAGAGGGTCAGGGGTCCTGCAGTCTCATAGGAGAGTCAGAAGAAAATGAAACTCCTCCTACAAGCTTTAAAGCGGAGCTCCACCCAAAATGGGAAGTTCGGCTTTAAGGACTCGTCCCCCGCTCCTCTTGAACAATTGTCACATTTAAGGAGCGGGTACCCGATTTTGACAGGTACCTGCTCCTACTTCCACTCCGATCGCCTAGACAATCGGTGCTCCTCCCTCCCCTCGCAGTCTTCTGGGACACGTGACAGGTCTCAGAAGACTGCATCCAAATTCACAAAGCGCAGTGCTTCTCGCACATGTGCAGTGGACACCCAGCTGTGATGCCCGCAAGCTGTTACAGCTGAGTGGCCATAGTGAAGATGCCGGCGCAGAGAAAAGGTATTTAGCGGTTTATATTTACTAAAATATTTGCATTTCCGTGTTCTGTGTACTGAGAGACCAGATATAGTGAATGCAGGCTCCTGGGCTTAGTAACACTTTAGGGGCTCATGCACACTGGTGTACAATTTAGGGATTACAGATCTCAACTAGGAATCGACTGATTATCGGCAAAGCCGATATATCGGGGGCCGATCTGCACTTTCCCTGATATATCGGAATCGGCCGCTGAGGTTACCGATATTGCCGATATTTCGGGAAAGTGCTGTACCGGGGTGATGCCTGCAGCTAGAGGCATCAACCCGGTATCGGCGTCCATAGCTGACGGTCGGCTGTGTTGTAATGACAACCAATGCGGCTGAGAAGCAGCTCGTGTCATTACAAGGAGCGGGAGGGGACGCCCCCCCCCCCCCTCGCGTCGCCTTCCGCGGCTCCCCCAGGGGTCTCAGTGCCACCGGGAGACCCAGGCAACCAGCCTGCACGGCCGTCGAAGACCCGATCAAAGCTGCATTGGGCTTTGATCAGGTCTCTATGCAAAAACCCGGAAGTGATGTCATGACAACACTTCCGGAAGTTCCGTGTACTGCCGCTAGATTTAAAAAAATGACAGCATTCAAAACAGCCAAACTTGGCGTTTTGAATGCTTTTAAGTGCAGAGGAGGGGTTGGGGTCTACAGATCCCTCCACAAGGAGTACCTGTAAAGTAAAAAAAAAATATATATTGGTATCAGCAATGAAAAAACTATATAGGACGATCACTAATCTAAACGCAGCAGTATTGTATGCTATTGGCCCATGCACACAGTTACAATTTTGTGTACAGCGTTTTTGTGTAAACCAAAAGCTAGAAAAATCAGCATTCAGGGTCCTGTATATGGATTGTATTTTACTTTGTACACGTGTAAAAGATTATGCTAACGCTTACATGCATACAGTGTACACGGATCCTATTGGATGCCATTCAATTCAAACATGTAAACACCAACAATGCGTGGCAAGTGTTGCCGCCGCTGATTACACACTATTGATGTGTACATTTCCCTCTGAAAAATCACTCTTATGGCAGCAGCCATTCAGAATTGACTGAGGTTATTCTGTGCATGCGTTACATGAATGACTCATTCAGCCAGTGAGATCCTACGATTTCCTTGGTAAAACGTAGTTGACCCGTCTCATAAGTCATTGTTTTGAATACAATAACATTTGCAAAATAAAAATTATAATTGGTATAGAATTTGAGGTGAGGGTCCCCCGAAAAACTTGCATCAGTAAAAGCCTAAACTACACAAATCTGAAACAACTTTGGCCGCGTGGAATGTACTCATTAAGGCTGCTGGCACACTAGTAGCTTGCCTGATGTTTTTTTTTTTTTGTTCACTGTGACTTTGCCAAAAAACTTTTTTTATTACAGGTACCTATATAGCGCTGTCAGTTTATGCAAGTCTTTACCTATATATTGTACAGTCACATCAGTCCCTGCCCTCAAGGAGCTTACAATCTAAGGTCCTTAACTCACATTTCTACATACACATAGTAAGGCCAATTTATACAAGTTCCAATTACTTACCAGCATGTCTTTGGAGTTAGATTGTAAGCTCCTATGAGCAGGGCCCTTTTAACTCATTTGTATTTGATTGTATTGTAACTGGACTGTCTCGGTTTTATATTGTAAAGTGCTGCATAAACTATTGGCGCTATATGAATCATGTATAATGAAAAATAATATTAAACCTGGCATCTATGTCCATAAATCCATTATTAAAACCCTACTGAACGCTGCCAGGGCCTGCATGCCCATCATGTGGAAATAACAATCTCCACCTACTATACCACAATGGTTTGCCAGAGTGAACGATATTCAATGCATGGCAGACATGGCTGCCGCCCCTAAACCAGCCATAGACGGATCAAAATTTGGCCGCCTCAGGAGGAAGGATTTATAGGCAGGCTGCTTGTACTGATGTTGATCTATCGATGAACTTCTGTACAACCAACCTATCTGGGATTTTTGCATTTGATTTTTGCAGGTAGCTATAGTGGCCAGCGGTGATCATTTTATTCTGAAGGGTGGGAAACCCACCGCTGTCACAAAACAATATCGCAATGGGAGGGATTCCCTCATCATCACTGACTGTATAGGAGAATCGATTAAAGGTTCAAAGAAAGAAAATAGCATGTATGTATGGCCAGCCTTAGAGATAAAACCAAGGCACATAAAGTCTGCTGTGCTGGATCCACTGGGACTCCATTTTTCTAATGACTACCTAGCAAGGTGACCTTCCCCCCCTCAGCTGCCATCTCTGTGGCCTCCCTTTTCCCACCCCCCTTCCTTTTTTTTTTTTGCTTTCTCCCCTCCTTTTTTTCATAAACTTCTACACCTCACTCTTATGCCTCGTACACACGTACCGATCGTCGGCCGACCGATCGGCCGTCTTTTGTCCCCGGCTGTCGTGTCCGCTTAAAAGTGCAAAAGACTGCACACGAATTTTGTCCGCCGACTGCAGAAGTGATGTCATGTAATGGTTAACTTTCCCTGTGTTTTTTCTTTTCTGAGCATGCCCAGTCTTGCAAATCTGCTGTCTGTCGGCCGAATTCTGTATTGACTGGCGAACAATCGGCCGCTCTGGTGTCGGCCTACAAAAATTTTAATGCTTGCATGACAGATTCTTGTCGGCAGAATGTGCGCTGTCGGCTGTCAAAAGCATCATACTAACAAGCCCACAATCGGCCGATCGGTCGTCGGCCGAATCTTTTCGGCCGACAATCTGCACGTGTGTACGGGGCATTACTTTACTACTTGTTAACCGCTTTAAGACCGGAAGGATTTGCCCCCCTTAATGACCAGGCCCTATTTTGGATTCGGCACTGCGTTACTTTAACAGATAATTGCACGGTCGTGCGACACTGTACCCAAATAAAATTGACGTCCTTTTTTCCCCACAAATAGAGCTTTCTTTTGGTGGCATTTGATCACCTCTGCAATTTTTATTTTTTGCA
The DNA here is from genome assembly GCF_965119305.1 of Pelophylax lessonae. Lineage (NCBI taxonomy): Eukaryota > Metazoa > Chordata > Amphibia > Anura > Ranidae > Pelophylax > Pelophylax lessonae. The sequence continues at coordinate 84,853,092 of NC_138776.1, forward strand.
CTATAAACAAAAAAAGAGTGACAATTTTGAAAAAAAATATATATTTTTCACATTTACTAGTTTCTGGATGCAAATCTATAAATAAAGAATTTTTAAAAAGCCTTCAGAACCAAATAGATTTTTATGGGTAACACAGCCGCAGTGGTAGAACTAAGGCCTGGTTCACCCCTATGCTTGTTTTGGTGCTTTTCAATTTAATTTATTTAACATGGTTTACTACTGGACCCATTCACATCTAGGAGTTTTTCAGCCGCTGCATTTTTGGAAATATCAGGGACTTTTTAAGTACAAAACCATGCTTTTTTGGTTCAATAGACTTCAATGGAGAAATGTAGTGTGCTTTTGCCATGATTTGCATTTTTTAATCTGCCCAACAACAAACTGGCCAAAGAGACAAACAAAAATGAAGGCAACAAAAAAAATGCAAAAAGCACTGCAGAAATAGATCCAAATCAAACTGCACAGGTGTAAACCAATCCTTAAACCCCAGATTTTTGTGTTTCTTCCAAACCTTTTTAGTTCCGGTGTTCCGTGAGAATTACCTACCCGTGAGAAAAACCTACCCCTCGTCACTTCCAGTTCTCGGCACTGTATGTAACGCAGCGGTTACATTAAAACAGCTGTGCTGAAATATGAGTCATCTCCGCTCCTGTCACTGTCACTTCCCTGATCTCGGATAGTAAATATAAAAGCGGCGGCGGGTGTATGAAAACATTAATCACGGAGCCAAGAGCCGCTTTTATATTTACTTGCCGAGAGCAAGGAAGTGACAGGCACAGGAGCGGAGATGACTCGTATTGCCGCACAGCTGTTTTATGTAACCGCCGCGTCGGTAGGTTTTTTTCACGGTACACCGTGATCGTTTCATACTAGTGCGCATGCGCACTAGTAAGCTCCTCAGTTCTTCTATTAGGTATCCGGGGCTCTGAGCATGCGCACTGCTGCGCTGCTCAGCTGTTTCTGCCCGGAAGTGACGAGGGTAGGTAATTCTCACGTTACACCGGCAATAGTAAGTGCACTACCGACACTGCCTGTCTCTGGTCTACTCAGACGCCTATACAAATATTAGCACTAGAGTTGCCTTTTTTGCCCCTTGAAGACACTGTAAGCTGAGCCCTACTTATGGGAAGAGATGTATCTACAGGACGAGACTCCAGGCTGTTCCAGACAATACTTTGACTCTAGTTTTTGGTAAGCCGACCTGAAAAGCTAGTAATGAATGAACAGTAATGTGTTCTCTGCAAGTGTTATTCTCTAATAATCATCTCTTGGCAGTTATGGTAGCTAAGATAAACACAATGTAGACCTGGACAGTTGGATAAAGACGTGAATTGTCAAGGACTGCCTGGGGGGACCACATACAGCATGTCACATGAGCACACATTATTGGGGACACAATGCTCCATGTTTATGTGGTTTCACATGACCACCGCCACCAGCAATCCTACACTGTATTCACTTCCTGCAACAAGGAAGGCTGAGTATGGCCTCTGAGAGGCACCGTAACAGACTGTGACCACAACAGTTTGCAGATACAGAGCCATAAAAACATCTTTTTTGTCTATTTTAAATAACAAACATTTTATACTTACCTGCTCTGTGCAGTGGTTTTGCACAGAGTAGCCCCGATCCTCCTCTTCTTGGATCCCCCGCCAGCACTCCTGGCCCTTCCCTTCTGCCAAGTCCCCCCAGAGCAAAGAGCTTGCTGTGGGGGTACCCAAGCAGGCTCGCACCCGAGCCACTGCTCTGTGTGTCCATTCACACAGAAGAGCCACAGCTTGGCCCCGCCCCCCTCCTCTCATTGGCTCACTGGCTGTGATCGACAACAGCAATGGCTCCCGCTGCTGTGTCAGCCAATGAGGAGGGAGAGTCCCCGGACAGGCGAGGCGGTCGTGCACATCGCTGGATCGTGATGGGGCTTAGGTAAGTATTAGGGAGGGTGGGGAAGGTTTTTTACCTTCATGCATAGACTGCATGAAGGTAAAAGAAAAAATGTGGGCTTTTAGGACCACTTTAAGTGAATGACATTGATTATCTCATTACAATGGCATTCTCACAGTTGGTGGGATATGTTAGGCAGCAAGTAAACAAACATATTACCCCTGAAGTTAATGTGTTAAAAGCAGAAAATAATGGGCATTGCAGTTTGTTGTGTATGGGGCCAGTCAAGGTGCCTATGCTGACCTGTGTCCACCAACAATGCCTACAATGGGCATGTGAGCATCAGAACTGGGCCACAGAAGAAGATGGTCTGGTCTGATTACATTTTCTTTTACATCATGTAGATGACCGGGTGTGTGTGCATTGCTTACCTAAGGAAGACATGGCACCAGGATGTAGTATGGGAAGAAGGCAAGCTGGCAGAGGCAGTGTTATGCTGTGGACGTTACTTTGACACAAACCACCTACCTAAACATTGACGCTGACCAAGTACACCCCTTCATGGAAACGGTATTCCCTCATGGCAGTGATATCTTTCAGCAGGATAATGTGCTCTGCAACACTGCAAAAATGGTTCAACAATAATTTGAGAAACACAACAAGTTTGAGGTTTTGACTTGGCCTTCAAATTCTTCAGATCTCATTCCACTGAGTATCTGTGGGATGTGCTGGAAAAACAAGTCTGACCCATGGAGGCCCCACCTCACAACTTGGACTTAAAGGATCTGCAACTGATGGCTTCGTACCAGATACCACAGCACGCCTTTAGAGGTCTACAGAAGTCTATGCCTCAACAAGACAGGGCTGTTTTGGAGGCAAAAGGGGGACCAACTCAATGTTAGGTGGTTAGTCATAAAGTTATGGCTGATCGGTGTAAATGGATAATACTTAAAGCAGTGTTAATTTCGTCGACTAAATGAACACAATTTTAGTCGACTAAAATAAGACTAAAACTAAACCAATTCAGATGACTAAAATACGACTAAAAGTAAAATGGCATTTTAGTCATAAGACTAGAACTAAAACTAAATTGAAATTTGCTGCCAAAATGAACACTGGTGTAGTGCTGTGCTAGTGCATGCTCAAAGCTTAATACCATAAATAATAACATATTCGATTTTTCACTCCAGGACCAGCAGTAGTATATAAGTTTGGAAATTGTAGAGAAATGCTTAAATAATGCATTACAAATTATAATTGAACTACACCCATTCGATTATAGATGACTAAAATGAGTTTTATTTGATGTAAATGTAAATGTAAGATGTTTTAGTCAACTAAAATGTACTGGAGTTTTAGTCGACTAAATACGACTAAAACTAAAACACTTTCAGAAGACTAAAATGGGACTAAAACTAAAATGCCATTTTAGTCCTAAGACTAAGACTAAAACTAAATAGAAATTTGCTGCCAAAATTAACACTGACTTAAAGTGATTGCAAAGGGAAATTAAAAAAATAACAAACATCTCTATACATACGTGCTCTGTGCAATGTAAGAGAGTGACCCGATCTTCCTCTTCTCGGGTCCCCCGCCGGCGCTCCTGGCCCCTCCACTCTGTCCAGTGCCCCCATGGGAAGCGGCTTCCCATGGGGGCACCTGTGCATGCTTGCTCCTGAGCCCTGCTGCTGCGTCTTTTTACCTAGACAGCAGGACTTGGCTCGGCCCCCAGCTGCCTCGTCACTGGCTTTGATTGACAGCACTGGGAGCCAATAGCCCTGGTGCCCCCAGCAAAGTCAGTGGGACCCAGAAGTGAGAGGAGAGAAGAGCTGCAGACATGCAAAGCACTGGATTGAATGAGGGTTCAGGTAAGTATAAGAGGGGCGAGGGGCCAAAAACAATGCCTAAACATTTTTACCTTAATGCAAGGAATGTATTAAAGAAAAAATGTTTAGGCTTTAGAACCACTTTAGGATTATGCAGGTAGAATAATCCGAGTACTTTTTATCTAAATTATCAATGGGTAAGTGTCCTCAGCCTTGCCTTTCCAGCTCAGGTAAAGCATGAAAAATCCAATAAAAGTAAAACCCCTTCCTGCAGTGGGGATGTGCCTGCATTGCAAGGGTTAAATGCTTGTTTATGTCAAGGGGATGGAAAAGCACTTTTATTTGCCTGATTATCCATACCCCCAACAGATGGTGCTTACCTATGCTCAGGCAGTAGACTGGTACTCAGCATCATCCCATCCAATGCAGGGGTAAGAGCCCTGCACTGGCCTGGATGACAGAGGATCTTAGACTGCCGAAATGTAGGGGAGAAGAAGCTGCAGGAAGCCTACGAGGACAGAGGATTAGTGAAGTATATAAATTACATAAATTAATATTTAACCCTTGCAATGCACAAGCAGCTCCACTTGTTCTACAGTCATTCCCTATACGCAAAGTGACAGTTCTGGAGCAAGTTCCTTCAAAAGCAAATCACCAGTAACAGACCTGTATGTCTATGCTGAGAGATTCCCAATCCATGAATGATTTTGAAAGCTATTTATAAAAAGAAAAAAAAAGAGAGAATCAAATGGGAACAAAAGCCAAGTATTGGCTCAAAGTAACTAATCAGAATCTTTATTTTCATGTTCCCAGGGGGGCAGGAATTAGGCCTGGCTGGGTACCATGGCTAACAATTCTCATTTTGTTCCCATGTTCTCTTATCTAGTTTTTTATAAATAGTTACTGCTCTAAACTGATGACAGCTGCAGTCCACGGGTTGAGTTACTATGAGTTACTGTACTTTGACCTGTCTAATGCAATGATGTTTAACTTTAATATAGGGGCTTCTGACATCACCAAAGACCTGCACATCATTTTCACTAAATGTAATGCTAAAAAAGAGTCAGAAACTGAGATGGTCAGAGACTACAGACATGTTACAAGAGATGGTCAGAGACTACAGACATATTGCAAGAGATGGTCAGAGACTACAGACATACTGGGAGAGATGGTCAGAGACTGCAGACATATTGTAAGAGATGGTCAGAGACTGCAGATATACTGCAACAGATGGTCCGAGACTGCAGACATATTGTAAGAGATGGTCAGATACTAAAGACATGCTACAAGAGATGGTCAGAGACTACAGACATACTGCAAGAGATGGTCAGAGACTGCAGATGTACTGCAACAGATGGTCAGAAACTACAGACATACTGGGAGAGATGGTCAGAGACTGCAGACATATTGTAAGAGATGGTCAGAGACTACAGACATACTGCAAGAGATGGTCAGAGACTGCAGACATATTGCAACAGATGGTCAGAGACTGCAGACACACTGCAAGAGATGCTCAGAGACTGCAGACATACTGCAAGAGATGGTCAGAAACTGCAGACATGCTGTAAGAGTTGTAGATTGGAAACATGCTTCTTGAAACATTCATAGGCTGGAGATACATTATAAGAGACCCTTGGGTTCACCCTGCTCTAGGCACCAAGAGTCACAGAGCACACAAATCAGAATCACAGCCGGTGAAGGACTAGAACAGATGGCAGGACTGTGGACCAGGACAAAATGTTCCAGACAACCAACAAAGTTTTAGACAACCTACAGACACAGGTAACAAGGATAGGGATACATGCCAAAGTGTAAGGCCAGCAGCAGACATGGATACCCAGGATACTAGCTGTAGGTCAGGGCAGGCAGTGGACAGTAATACCCAGGATACAAGCAAAAGGTCAGGGCAGGCAGCAGACAGGATAGTCAGAATACAAGCAATAGGTCAGGGCAGGCAGCAGACAGAATAGTTAGGATACAAGTTAAAGGTCTGGGCAGGCAGCAGTCAGGATCCAAGCTAAAGGTAAGTGCAGGCTGCGGACAGCCAGGCCAATGATCAGTATTGAAGATACTATGAAGATGGAATACAGTAGAAAAGCTCACCAGGAACTTAATAGCTGTGCCAAGTTTAAAAAGGACAAGAAAAGAAAGCCACTCTGATTGGTTGCAGGCCATCCTCGCAATGGCACTGTTCTGATTGAATGGCACTGAGTGCTGTGGCCTTTAAGGGGAGGACACTGGCCTGACTGGACATGACCTCAACCATCTGGGTAAAACCTGGAAGTGTATATGACTGCGTACCACAGAAGCAAATGCGGCAAGGGATTGTGGAAGGTAAATAGCACTGACACCAGGTAAGAAAAACACAAACTACCATCAGCAGAAGTCCAGATGGCCGTGCAGTAAGTGCCAAAAAGCTATATGTGGCCCCCAAGCTGCAGGCTGGGCATCAGGGGCCTAAAGGGCTTTTATAGATGGGCAAATGCTGAATGGTTTAAGCTTGTACCCAAGTTATTCCACTGCTCAGGTTCCTAATAAGAGATCTTTAACTTACATAACATCCTCAGGTCAGCACTTATCACTGGAATGCCAATTAGTCAAAGTACATCAAATCAGCAAACTAATGACATTAGATAATAACATTATACATTCTATATGCAGTCTTCAGTAATTACTGTAACATCTTTAACAGAAGAGAAATCTCTGTATGGGGGGGCTGAAACATTTACCAAGACACGTACACATGTTATGTAATCACTCTGTTATATCAATATTAACATTACTGCAATAGAGATTAGAAAGAGACTTTTTACCTACAAAAAGGCGATGATAACCACAAGCATGTCCAGCCTGACATCAACTTAAAATATATCTCTAGGCAAAACTTATTTTTAATTTTGAAGAAACAGCCCTTTCTCCTCTAGGAGTGGTCGGATGTGAATGGACTGCCTGTCTGTTGACACCCGCTAACATCCAATCCTATCCACTAAAAACAGAAGGACAGGGAACCATTTCCCATCTCTCTGGCAGATCGGATTGGATGGCAGTGAGCTGTAAACGGACAGGTGGTCCATTCACATCGGACCGCCCATAGAGGAGAGCGGGCTGTGTCTGCATAAGCGGAGCATACAAGGACCAGCCATTCGCCTGCTCAGCGGGGATCAGCGGTCAGATCCTCCGCTGAGCAAGCAAACTCCAACATAGCCTGTCCCATTCGGAAAGGGTCTCAAGGCTCGTACACACTATGGCCCCTTTCACACATGTCCAATCCTGTCCGTTCCGTCGCTGAGCAGGCGAATGACAGTTCCGTCTCCGCTCTGTGTGCCGAGACGGAGGTATCAGATCCCCGCTCTCCTCTATGGGGGAATCGGATGAGAATGGGCCGCCTGTCTGTTCTTATCCGATCCGCCAGACGGATGGAAAATAGGGTTTCCATCCGTCCGGATTTGACGGACAGGATCGGATCCGATGTCAGTGGACATGTCTCCGCTGACATCCGCTGCCCCATAGGGATACATGGGGATCCGCCTGAAAAACTGACAAACTGATCTGAACGGTCCGCATGTGTGAAAGGAGCCTATAAGAAAATCGGGTGAACATTTTCCTTCAAAGAATTTTCGTACGATTTTCGTATAGTGTGTACAGAACTTTCAACAGACGATTCAGAATTTTCGTACGAAAATTCTCAAAGGAACAAACTCCAAAATTTCTCTTGTACAGGAAAAAACAAACAATTTTCATTTAATGTGTACCGCTTTCGTATGATTTTTGTACAAGAAAAATCAGAAAAGAAAGACTGCGCATGATCAGAAACAATAAACAAAAAGAAAAGCCTTTGTCGTATGAGAATTTTCGTACAAATTTTCTTAAGAATTTTTGTTCATCGGTTCCAATGTGCTGTGAAACAATGAGGAAAATCGGACAATCTTTCCCCCGATTTTCTTATAGTGTGTACCCCACTTTAGGCTTTATTCACATGGCCATACTGATGTTATTACACGTGTTTTCTAGGAGAAAAGTTCCTACAAAATGATCAGTCAAATACTTGTGCATAGATGCATTTAAACGCATAAAGATGTGTAAGTGTACATAATCCTTCATTTTTTTCGCTAAAGATGTGAATACCATTGAGATGAACTAGAAGTGTCTCATGAGATGGTATATTTCACCGGTCATAGCACACCAATGTCAACCAGAGAAGTCAAATACGTGCTGGAGGGGGGTGTCAGGTAAAGGGCTCAATGATCCATATATGGTGGGAATGTCCCAAAATCTGGGAGTATTGGTTAAAGATACAACAATTTATTAACCGGATGACGGGCGAAGACATCTTGGATGACCCTTGGACATGCCTTTTTCATAAAACAAATAGACCTTTATAGAGATTCAATAGTCCCAAATTTGCCTAATGCTGGGGACGATCCCTAAAAAATGGTATGAAACAGAAGCCCCTACTGATAAAGAATGGTGTGGGAGGGTTGAATATATATATATATATATAATATGGAATACATGTGCAGTAGGGATGAAGAACAAGTTGATAATTTTTCAAAAAAAGTAGAGAAAGTGATTGGATTTAATAAAAAAAAAACTAGAGAGTATATACAAATTTGGGAAAACCAATGAAATTAGCGTGAACAGGCTGTGATAGAGGTACGCTGAAAAGATGGAGAGGATTAAAATGGTGGAACGAGGTAAACATAAAGTGATATGAGGGGAACGGGGAGAGGGGATATAGAGGGGGAGGGGAAATTGTTTGTGTAATATGTTTAATCGAAGGAACTTTGTTTCTTTTTGATGGTTTTGTAGAATTGATTGAAATAAAAATTATAATTAAAAAAAAAATCCCTAATTTTTTTCCCTTTATTTAGACGTAGTTTATGTGCTTACAAATGTGTATACATGTGCTTATATGTGTAAGTGAGTAAAGTTCCTAAATGCAGATTTTTGGATTCTGTGTAACCGATCTGAATGTGGTGGATGCTTACACACCTGTGTGAATGGCTCCATTGAAAATATCGCAGCGGTGTTCTAATCCATAACTAAAGACTCATATATGAGTTTTTTTTACGGCTTTGCGAACGAAGCCTAAAGCTTGAACATCATTCAAAATTACTTCAAAATGTTGATTCCCTTTAACCGCTTGCCGACTGCTCACAGTATATTTACTGCGGCGGTCAGCCCCTCACAGGCAGAGTGACGTAGGTCTACGTCGCTCGCCTGTGAGGCTCTGGGAAACGAGCGAGCGCGCGCCCGCGGAGGCGCGCTCCCGCTCGGTCACGGACCCCCCCGTGCGTGTGACCAGCGGACCCGATGTCCGCCGGTCACTCGGCGATCGGCGGGGGAGAGGGAGAATGTCAGGCAGCTTGTGTAAACAAGCCACCTGTCATTCTCCTCGCTGTAAAAACACTGATCACATGGATCTACTATGTAGATCCGTTGATCAGTGTCCTTACAGCTCAAGCCACAGCCAATCACAGTAGAAAGCACGCCCCTAGGGAAACACACAGCCCCTCCCTCCCAAATAAAGTTAACCCCTTCACTACCAGTGTATTTTTACAGTAACAGTGCATATATATAGCACTGATTACTGTAGAAATGTCACTGGTAACCCCAAAAGTGTCAAAAACGTCAGTCAAGGGTCCGATCTGTCCGCCCCAATGTCGCAGTACCGTAAAAAAAAAAAAAAAAAAATCGCAGATCGCCGCCATTACACGTTAAAAAAAAAAAACACCAAAATTGACAGAAATCTTTCCCTTTGTTAGTAAACGCGATAACTTTTTCGCAAACCAATCAAAATACGCTTTTTGCGATTTTTTTTACCAAACATAGGTAGCATAAAACAAATTGGCCGAAAATTTTAAAAAATTTTGATTTTTACATTTTTTTGGGGGAATTTCATATAAAAAAATGTGAAAAATATTGTTATTTTTGCAAAATGTACGCTCTTTTTTTGTTTATAGCGCAAAAAGTAAAAATCGCACGGGTGATCAAATAACACCAAAAGAAAGCTCTGTTTGTGGGAAAAAAAGGACGCCAAATTCGTTTAGATACAGCGTCGCACGACCGCGCAATTGTCTGTTAAAGTCACACAGTGCCGAATCGCAAAATACCCCCTGGTCGTTTAGCAGGAAAATCCTCCGGGGCTTAAGTGGTTAAAAGAAAAGTCTGGGATTTTTTTTATTTTAGAATCATACTTACCTACGCGGATGCAGAATTGGTCCGATGCTGCATCTGTCCCCTGCTGGCTCTAAGACTGAGAACCAAGCGACCAAACACCGCTGATCGCTCAGTTCTCACAGCTCCCTGAGCAGAGAACTGCTGACTGTCAGTCACCGCTGTCTGCTCTGCCCCGTCCTTACTTACTGGAGTGCTGGGCTGTGAAGGGGTGAGAAGGGTGTAGACTGAGCCGGGTGCCAGTCCAGCCACGTGGGTGGATCCCGCACATATGGTCGCAATCTTTCCCGAACCTGGACCAGCTCTGTGACATCACAGGACGGGTCACAGAAGTGCAGAACAAACTACATTCCTGGGATCCACAGGAGAAGTACAGCCAAAACAAGCTTTGGCTGTGCTTTTCCTTTAAGGCTTGGTTCACACTGCCACAACTTGAAAGTCGCACAACTTATGGTAAAACTTTGCCAAGAGACCTCCTGGCAACTTGAGTACTACTGAGGCACAAGTCTGATAAAAGTTGCCTTGAAGTAGTACAGGAACGTTTTCTAAAGTAAAGGCAACTTCAGTAGTGCTAATTAAGACAGCTCTCATTGACTAAGATGGTATTTCACATGATGCCCGACTTGGGGTCTCATAAGATGGATCCCAAGTCGTGGCAGTGTAAACCGAGCCTAACTTTTAAAGTGTTTGTAAATCCCGCTTTGCTATTTTTACCTACAGGTAGGCCTACCAAGCGGGAGCTTCAGAGCCGGAACCAAGGACTCCGGCACACATGTGCGGGAGTGACGTCATCGCGGCTCCGGCCACTCACAGTACTGGAGCCCATGATCCCGGGAGGAAGGAAGAAAGAAGATGTCAACCCTTTCAGTGGTGGGTGGGACCGCTTGAAGGGCTTTGTTTTAAGGTGAGTATTTCATGTGGCGTATACTAGCACATTATGCCATGGTCTTGCAGTTTTGTTTTTGTTTTTTTCAGGGGTTTACTTCCACTTTAATTTTGGAACAAATGTAATGTTCCAAACTAAAACAGCACACAGTTAGAAATGAGTTTGTTCAATAATAACTTTTCCTGCTCCTTCTTATTTTCTTGGTCACTGTGGTCGAAAATGAGCATCAATTTGATACCACTAACCATTAGAAAATCAAACAAACGTTCTTCAAACAAAATTTCAAATGGAATTCTACTAGCGTATGACCAGCTTTACAGAAAACAACAATGTGTGCAGCGCTAAAATAATCTATAAAAATAACAATTATTAGACAAACAAATCCGTGATGTCACAAATAATATGTGCAAATTATGACCACACTGAACATAAATAATAATGCAAACAATACAGTGGCTATGCATGTATAGCAAAATGAACAGAAATCATATAATATTATAAATGTAAAAACAGAAAAAAGTCAATAAACAATTACAAATCAATCACTAAAGTGTTAGCTATAATTCACATAATGACATACATACTGTATAAGACCTGGTCACTAGAAAGCAATCAACTCATAATAAGTGCCATAAAGTGCTAGTGAATAACAGTCCAAAATTGCAAAAGAGCAAATGCAGAGGTCTGCAGACCCAAAGGGAAAGTTCATGAAATGGACAACAGAGTGTCTCCAAAGTAATAGTAGAAAGAATCCAAATTCCCAGAGTGAAGGGATAGAGGTCACACCACCCTGGTGCAGTAAAAAAGGAGGCTTACCAGAAGTGTTTGACCACAATGAAGTGTTTCCGCAGGCTGATCACAGGGCAGAATGCAGACCAGATCGGCTTTGTTCGGCTCTGTGATATCCACTTAAAGTGATTGTAAAGTCTCATTTTTTCCCCATAAAAATAAGAAACATGTAATACGTACCTGTTCTGTGCAGTGGATTTGCACAAAGCAGCCTGGATCCCCCTCTTCTCGGGTCCCTCGTTCCTGCTTCTGGCCCCTCCCTCCTATCGTGTGCCCCCACAGCAAACAGCTTGCTATGGGGGCACCCGAGCCGAGTCACAGCTCCCTGTGTCCATTCAGACACAGAGCCCCGACCTGCCCCCCTCTCCCCTGATTGGCTAGCTGACTTTGATTGAAAGCAGTGGGAGCCAATGGCGCCGCTCCAGTGTCTCAGCCAATCCGGGGGGAGAATCTCGGACGGCTGAGACACTCGTGGACATTGCTGGACAGAAAGGGACCTCAGGTAAGTATTAGGGGGGCTGAGGGGGCTGCTGCACACAGAAGGCTTTTGCATTTACAACCCCTTTAAGGACCAGGCCTATTTCTGACATTTGTTGTTTACAAGTTAAAATCAGTATTTTTTGCTAGAAACCGCAAACATTATATATTTTTTTTTAGCAGAAACCCTAGAGAATAAAATGGAGAATGTTGCAATATTATATGTCACACTGTATTTGCGCAGCTGTCTTACAAACACAATTCTATTGTAAAGAATACACTTTTTTTGAATAAATAAAAAATAAAACAGTAAAGTTAGCCCAATTTTTTTGCATAATGTGAAAGATGATGTTACGCTGTGTGAATAGATATAAATAGAAAGTGCAGCGCCTAATAATAATAATAATAAGCCTAATACATATAGGTATGATACACATAAATGATAGGAAGATGGAAATTGATATCCTATACAATCACAGGAATAAACATGGCTTGTGTGTATGAAGACAGTCCTAGTAAGAAAACAGTCTCTAAACTGAATGAAGGCCGTCAGAGCGAGGAGGAGCAGCGGCGCGCGTGGACGGTCGAGACGTCTCTCCTAAAGGCAGCACACAGCAGTCGGTCGGGTGAGTCAGCCAGAGCCAGCCCAAGAGCAGGTCCACTTCATCTGGCACTTGTGGAGGAGCAAGGGATGGTTCATATCCTATTAGTTTACTCCCATTCCGGTTTTGAGAGTCTATGGAGGTTGATGATCAATATCTGTTAAACCGACCCCTACTACTTTTGCCTGACTGACCTTTCATTAATTTGAAGGTCCACCTCATCTGGTAAGAGTACCCTGGTATCAACATTACGGTGGTGAACATCACTCTACAGCAGGCATGTCCAACCTGCGGCCCAAAACCGCAGGCAATGCGGCCCACTGCCCTCTGACAATTTTTTTTCATGCTGGGGAGGAAGGAAGTCGAGTCGGGGGCATGGCCACAGAGGCTGCCTCAGAGGGGATCATCCACTAGTTGTGTTAAATTAGTGCTGGGGGGTGGGCTTTAGCACGGGAAGGGCAAAGCGGCGTTTTATTACTTATATACCTTAACTATAGTATATATTTTATATGCGGCCCGAAAAAATTTCTCTACACTAAGGTGTCCTTTTATGAAACGGAGATGAGCAGTGATCCTGCTGATCACAGCTCATTTCCGATCATTCTCAGTTTATGAAACAGAAATGATCAGCGGAGAACATGTTCTTCGCTGGTCATCTCTTCACACGGGAATCTGTCATTGCCTGACACAGAAACAGCCAGGTTATGAAGCTGCGATCTCCGCACTTCACTGACGATCTGTGCCAGAATTCACACTCCCGGATTCACCAGCCTGGAGCTTGTGAAGCGGGGAGTGAAGACAGAATCGGGGGAGAACTGAGGGGGGAAAAAGGAAGATTATCGACTTCCTTCTTCCTTGTTCAGACCCCCCAACACAGTAATCATGTCCCCCTGCCATATTTATGTATATATATATATATATATATATATATATACACATGTATACATGTAGATATATATTTAATGTGTGTATATATATATATATATATATATATATATATATATATATATCTATATATATATATATATATCTATATATATATATCTATATCTCTATATATATATATATATATATATATATATATATATATATATATATATATATATATATATATATAATGTATGTATGTGTGTATTCAGTGTATATATATGTATTTATGTAAGGGGACTATTATTTATTAACATTAGTGGGGATCGTGTACTCAGCAGTGATAATTTATCACTGCTTGTTAAAGAGCGCCAGTGATTTTCATACTACGGTAATCTCTCGCTTTGTCTCACGAGATTACAGGCGTTCCTATTCACTTCTACACAGATCTCCGAGCAAACACTTCTCCTCTGATCACCCTGGGAAAACTGAAGTTCTCCGCTTCATAAAAAGGGTGTCAGAGGAGATAATTTTCCCCGAAGAACTGCAGAGAAGAGAATAGAGAAAAAAATTCACCCTTTCATAAACGTACACCTCAATGTGGCCCAGAGAAGCCAAAAGGTTGGACACCCATGCTCTACAGTGAAGCGGCTTTCTATCATCACTTCCCTTCATTCAGTTTTCTTACTAGGACTGTCTTCATACACACAAGCCATGTTTATTCATGTGATTGTATAGGATATCAATTTCCATCTTCCTATCATTTATGTGTATCATACCTATATGTATTAGGTTTATTATTATTATCATGAGGCACTGCACTTTCTATTTATATTTTGCATCTCTGGACTTGGTTTCCTGTTGTGCTGGCTGCCGTTTTTCTCTTCATATATCTATTATTTGCTGAGGATTCACATGCTTGGAACTGGTCAATAATATTGTCCATCTGTATACTTTGGGATTAGCGCAACGTTTTGCTTATTTATTACTGTTTGAATAGATACCTAACATCTTATGCTTTAAAATTGCGCACGCTCGTGGAATGGCGGCAAACTACGATACTTAAAAATCTCCATAGGCGATGCTTTAACATTTTTTACCTGTTTATTACAGAGTATGTATTGTGCTAGAATTATCGCTCTCATTCTCTCAATCGCGGCAATACCTCACATGTGTGGTTTGAACTACATATGTGGGCGCGACTTGCGTTCACTTCTGCATGCGAGCTCGGAGGAACGGCACTTTAAAAAAAAAAAAAAATGTCTCTATTTATTTTTACACAAAAAAAAAAAAGAGAACAAACGTTGTTTGCCTCCATGTTTTCTATATTTTTTGTAATTATTCATTTGAACATGAAAAATCCCTTCAACCTATAAATCTGGGTCTAACTTTTTTCAATTTATTTTTACACGGCCCCTTAAATTTTTTTTTTTTTAATCACTTTCATTCTTACTATAAGGAATGTAAACATCCCTTGTAATAGAAATAAGCATGACAGAGCCTCTTTATTGCGAGATCTGGGGTCGAAAACCTAGAACCTTAGAAAAACAAAATAAATAAATCAGGCCGATCTTGGTGTGATTTAATGCTTTTAAGGGCAGAGGAGGGATTTGGGGTCCTAAAGACCCCAGATCTCTCCATAAAGAGTACCTGTCACGTGCCTACTCTTGTCACATGTGATGTTTACATTCCTTGAGAGAACAATAAAATTGACCAAAAACTAAAAAAAAAAAGTAAAGCGACAGTGTAAAGTGTAAAAATATCAAATAAATTATTTAAGAAAATTTTTTTAAAGTGCCTCCAACTCCCCATGCTCACGCGCAAAGGCAAAGGCACGTGTTGGTCATGCACACAAACTGCGATCATCCCACACGTGAGATATCACCACAAAACATCAGATTATAAGCAGTAATTGTAGCACCAGACCTCCCATGTAAATCTAAATTGGTAACCTCTGAAGGCTTTTAAATCGTCCCCTATGGATAGTAAAATCTACGCCGTTTATTGCGCTTGCACGGGCGTGCACAATTTTAAAGCGTGTCAAATATTTTTTTATCTATTTACTCAGGGTAACATCATCTTTTATATTTTACCAAAAACTGGGTTATGTATTGTGTTTTTTGCATCAAACATTTTTTAACAATTGTGTTTGAAAAACCATTGCACAAATACTGTGTGACATAAAAAAATTGCAAAAGCCACCAATTTATTCTCTAGGGCCTCTGCTTTAATATATATATATATATATATATATATATATATATATATATATAAAAATATTTTTATATGAGGGCTCTATGAAATTTTCTAGCAAAAAATACTGATTGTTACATGTAAACAAAGTGTCAGAAAAGGCCTCGGGGGTTAAGTGGTTAAAGCTGGCCATGTGGTTAAAGCTGGATCAGATTCCCCCATGCACATAAGTGAGGTAGATGGGGGAATCCTCCCTGCTGTGTAATGTATTCTGAAGGCAGGGATGACTCCGCTGTCAGAATACCATGATCAGTGCTGCAGTCCATTGGCTGCAGCACTGATCAAATGAAAATTTACTAACGGTCCCATTCGAGAGTAATTAATCATTAGATCGACCCCTCTCGAACAGGAACGGCCACAGATGGCTTCAAATATCGGCCGGTCCCTGTTAACCACTTCCAGCCCAGGGACGTCATATGAGGTCCTGGACTTTGAGTGAGGATATCTGAATGATGCCTGCAGCTACAGGCATCATTCAGATATCATCTTTTGCAGCCAGCGATTTCCTTCACTATAAGAATAATCATAGCGGCAGTTCAGCCGCATGGTCATTCTTACAGGGAGTGATTCTACCGGCTCGCCCTTGCGATCGGCTAGCCGGAGAAGGAATCCAACAGCAGCAGAAGTTCACCATAGAGATTACTGAGGACCAGATGGTCCCCGGCACTCTCTATGGCTCTCGGAGGCCTGGGCACAACGTTATGACATCACGTCCGGCCTGGCAGTTGTAAATACTGCCGAGATCTCAGCTGGAAAGCGGAAATTTTTTTTCCCTTTTTTTTTTTTAATCTCAGTCTTTCCTGCCTAGAGGAGAAATGTGGGGACTTATAGACCCCACATCTCTCCATAAAGAGGACCTGCCATGCCCTATTCTTATTACAAGGGATGTTTACATTCCTTGTAATATAAATAAAAGTGATAAAAAAAAGGAAAGTGTAAAAATATGAAAAAATAAAATAAACAATAAAAAAAAACCCTGTCCCCGCAAACAGAAACGAACGCATACGCAAGTCACCCCCACATATGTTAATGGCATTCAAACCACACATGTGAGGTATCATTGTGAACCCTTAAAGTGAGAGCAACAATTCTAGCCCAAGGCCTCCTCTGTAACCCTTAACTGGTAACCTGTAAAAATCTTTATAGCGTTGCCTTTAGAGATTTTTAGCCACCACTAACAGAGAGATCAGAAAATAATAATAATATTACAGAAACATGCTGGGGGGGGGGGGGTCAGATTGTCCCTGGAGTCAGTCTGTATGTCTGTAGTAAGGTCAGTAATGTCAGTGTCTGGTGTGACTGGCTTGGTGTTTATTTATTATGAATGAGCTTCACTCTACTGCACAGGGCACTGGGGTGCAATTCATGAAGAATGACACCACGCGACATAAAGAATGACACCACATGAAGAATGACACCACATGACATGAAGAATGGCACCACATCACATGACATGAAGAATGACACCACACCACACGAAGAATGACACGACACAACACGAAGAATGACACCACACCACATGAAGAATGGCACCACACGAAGAATGACACCACACGAAGAATGACACCACACGAAGAATGACACCACACAACACGAAGAATGACACCACACCACATGAAGAATGGCACCACACGAAGAATGGCACCACAGCACACGAAGAATGGCACCACAGCACACGAAGAATGGCATCACACCACACGAAGAATGACACCACACCACACGAAGAATGACACCACACCACACGAAGAATGACACCACGCCACACGAAGAATGACACCACGCCACACGAAGAATGACACCACACCACACGAAGAATGGCACCACACCACACGAAGAATGGCACCACACCACACGAAGAATGGCACCGCACCACAGGAAAAATGGCACCGCACCACACGAAAAATGGCACCGCACCACATGAAGAATGACACCATACCACATGAAGAGTGACACCACACCACATGAAGAATGACATTACACCAATGATACAGCACCGCATGAAGAATGGCACCACACCACATGAAGAATGGCACCACACCACATGAAGAATGGCACCACACCACATGAAGAATGGCACCACCACACCACACGAAGAATGGCACCACGCCACACGAAGAATGGCACACCACGCCACACGAAGAATGGCACACCACACGAAGAATGACACCACGCCACATGAAGAATGACACCACACGTGAACAGCAGGTGCCCTGACATGTGTTGTCACACTTTAGCTGCATGCAACCCCAAAGCGTGGTGAGGCCTTTTTTTGAACTTTGTGATGTATTATTCATGTGGCCCATTAAAGTCTATAAGGCCAAAAACGCGCCTCCACCTTTTCTAAAGTCACCCTGTAGCACAATGCACAGCTGTAAATGGGTGACAGACAACCACTGTCACAGCTTTAATGTAGAACCATGGGCAAAACTTTTTTTTTTATTTTGGATAGACTAAGGGAGGATTATAACCCCTACCAGATTTTTGTTTTTCGCCATATGTGTCCCATTGTAGAGATTTCCCTTCACTTCCTGTTCCATAGCCAAACAGGAAGTAAGAGGAAATCCCTGCAAATTAAGGGAATTCCTTGGGGACCCCCAGAACTAGTGTGCCCACTGCAGGATTTCCCCTCTATTACTTTTCTGGGGGCAACCCAAAACTTGGCATTTTTTCCTTTCACTTTGAGACTGGGGTCACACTGTGTGCGGAGGCGGCTCACAGCAGGGGTCCGGTGCGTCCCTGTTCTCCGTTTCAGGGACAAATCAGGCCTGAACATTTGCCTGAAATGGGGCCAAGGATGCAATCCGCTCCGCAGCCGCTCCGGAGATGTATGAACCGGCTCCATTGAGAGCCCGTCACAGTCTTCTGTCAGGGGAAACCCACATCCAATTCCCATCAGTGTGAACCCAGCCTCTCTGATAATGGTATACAGGACAAATAGAGGGGGGAAATCTCCTTACCAGGGACACAGACAGAAAAAAAAGAGGGCCAAGCTTTCCAATCCCTCTGCACTCCATCCAAAACTAAAAAAAAAGTTTTGCCTTTAGTTATATTTAAGCCCCTTCCCACCGGCACTAGAGCGTGGGCTTACTTTGCTGGGAGAGCATCCATTGACGTCCTCCTGTGGTCACACTGCCCACGCTGATTGGGTTAAATGGCCAATCACATCAGCCCTTTACCACGTGATCACCTGTGTCATGTCCAATGACAGCTCATGGATGTAAACACAAGCCGGTTATCGGCTTTTCTTTCCTCATGCTGACAGTGTGAGGAAGGGATAAGAGAGCTGATAACCAGCTTGTGTTAAAGGGACATTTACACTGATTATCAGTGCAGTCCCAACAGTGCTGCAAATCTGTGCCCACCAGTGCTGCCAATTAATGCCCACCAGTGCCCACTATTAGTGCCCCCTATCAGCTCCCATCAGTGCTGCCTATCAGTGCAGTGTCATCAAGTCCGCCTCATCAGCACACATCAGTGCTATCAGTGCAGCCTCATCAGAGCAGCCTATCAGTGCCCATCAGTGCCGACTATCAGTGCAGCCTATCAGTGCCCATCAGAGCAGCCTATCAGTGCCCATCAGTGCAGCCTATCAGTGCCCATCAGTGCAGCCTATCAGTGCCCATTAGTGCAGTCTCATCAGTGCCCATCAGTGCAGCCTATCAGTGCCCATTAGTCCGCCTCATCAGTGCCGCCTCATCAGCACACATCAGTGCTGCCTATCAGTGCAGTGTCATCAGTTCCGCCTCATCAGCGCACATCAGTGCTATCAGTGCAGCCTCATCAGAGCAGCCTATCAGTGCCCATCAGAGCAGCCTATCAGTGCCCATCAGAGCAGCCTATCAGTGCCCATTAGTGCAGCTTCATCAGCGCACATCAGTGAAGGAGAAAAATTACCTGTTTACAAACTTTTATAACAAACTATGCCTTTTTTTTGCAAAATTTTCGGTCTTTGTTTGTTTGTTTAGCAAAAAAAAAAAAAACTTAGTAATAAATAAATACCACCAAAAAAAAGCTCTATTTTAGTGTGAACAAAATGATAAAAATTAAGTTTGGGAACAGTGTTGCATGGCCACACAATTGTCATTTAAAGTGTGACAGCGATGAGAGCTGAAAATTGGCCTGGGCAGGAAAGGGGGTAAAAGTGCCCGGTAGTAAAGCGGTTTAGGGATAGATTGACCCAGACACAATCAAGCAGTGTTTTTAAACGCAGTATGAATGCAGTAGGCAAGACAAATAAATGCAGTTGAATGAGCCTAGTTTACACCGATGCAGAGCTGTCATGTGTTGGCATAATTCATCTTTACCAAAAAACTGCCAATGTAAATAAGGGGCATCTGTAGATAAAAACAAACTGTGCAGCTCTGACTAAAGATGAATAATGACCTTGCTATAGGTGTAGGTCATTTACATACCTCATGAAGCCTGACTGAAAAACTCCCACGGGTGGCATCATCCCATACTGCTGTGTTGCTAGGACATGGCTAAAATACTCCCAGCTGTTACAGCTCTCCTCCACCATGACAGGAGCGAGCTCTCTGTCTAAATCAGTCCCCCCTCCATACTCTCTTCTCTGATGTACCAGCTCTGAGCTCAGCATTGGATAGGACACTTCTGTGACGGTGGGGTGAGCAGTAGAAGTTGGGTCTCTCTGGTGGGGGTGAGCGGTAGGAGCTGGGCCTCTCTGGTGGGGGTGAGCAGTAGGAGCTGGGCCTCTCTGGTGGGGGTGAGCAGTAGGAGCTGGGCCTCTCTGGTGGGGGTGAGCAGTAGGAGCTGGGCCTCTCTGGTGGGGGTGAGCAGTAGGAGCTGGGCCTCTCTGGTGGGGGTGAGCAGTAGAAGTTGGGTCTCTCTGGTGGGGGTGAGCGGTAGGAGCTGGGCCTCTCTGGTGGGGGTGAGCAGGAGGAGCTGGGCCTCTCTAGTGGGGGTGAGCAGGAGGAGCTGGGCCTCTCTAGTGGGGGTGAGCAGGAGGAGCTGGGCCTCTCTAGTGGGGGTGAGCAGGAGGAGCTGGGCCTCTCTAGTGGGGGTGAGCAGGAGGAGCTGGGCCTCTCTGGTGGGGGTGAGCAGTAGGAGCTGGGCCTCTCTGGTGGGGGTGAGCAGTAGGAGCTGGGCCTCTCTGGTGGGGGTGAGCAGTAGGAGCTGGGCCTCTCTGGTGGGGGGTGAGCGGTAGGAGCTGGGCCTCTCTGGTGGGGGGTGAGCGGTAGGAGCTGGGCCTCTCTGGTGGGGGGTGAGCGGTAGGAGCTGGGCCTCTCTGGTGGGGGGTGAGCGGTAGGAGCTGGGCCTCTCTGGTGGGGGTGAGCAGTAGGAGCTGGGCCTCTCTGGTGGGGGTGAGCAGAAGGAGCTGGGCCTCTCTGGTGGGGGTGAGCAGTACGAGCTGGGCCTCTCTGGTGGGGGTGAGCAGTAGGAGCTGGGCCTCTCTGGTGGGGGTGAGCGGTAGGAGCTGGGCCTCTCTGGTGGGGGTGAGCGGTAGGAGCTGGGCCTCTCTGGTGGGGGTGAGCGGTAGGAGCTGGGCCTCTCTGGTGGGGGTGAGCGGTAGGAGCTGGGCCTCTCTGGTGGGGGTGAGCGGTAGGAGCTGGGCCTCTCTGGTGGGGGTGAGCGGTAGGAGCTGGGCCTCTCTGGTGGGGGTGAGCGGTAGGAGCTGGGCCTCTCTGGTGGGGGTGAGCAGTACGAGCTGGGCCTCTCTGGTGGGGGTGAGCAGTACGAGCTGGGCCTCTCTGGTGGGGGTGAGCAGTACGAGCTGGGCCTCTCTGGTGGGGGTGAGCAGTACGAGCTGGGCCTCTCTGGTGGGGGTGAGCAGTACGAGCTGGGCCTCTCTGGTGGGGGTGAGCAGTACGAGCTGGGCCTCTCTGGTGGGGGTGAGCAGTACGAGCTGGGCCTCTCTGGTGGGGGTGAGCAGTACGAGCTGGGCCTCTCTGGTGGGGGTGAGCAGTAGGAGCTGGGCCTCTCTGGTGGGGGTGAGCGGTAGGAGCTGGGTCTCTCTGGTGGGGGTGAGCGGTAGGAGCTGGGCCTCTCTGGTGGGGGTGAGCGGTAGGAGCTGGGCCTCTCTGGTGGGGGTGAGCGGTAGGAGCTGGGCCTCTCTCTTGGGGGTGAGCAGTAGGAGCTGGGCCTCTCTGGTGGGGGTGAGCAGTAGGAGCTGGGCCTCTCCGGTGGGGGTGAGCGGTAGGAGTTGGGCCTCTCTGGTGGGGGTGAGCAGTAGGAGTTGGGCCTCTCTGGTGGGGGTGAGCAGTACGAGCTGGGCCTCTCTGGTGGGGGTGAGCAGTAGGAGCTGGGCCTCTCTGGTGGGGGTGAGCAGTAGGAGCTGGGCCTCTCTGGTGGGGGTGAGCAGTAGGAGCTGGGCCTCTCTGGTGGGGGTGAGCAGTAGGAGCTGGGCCTCTCTGGTGGGGGTGAGCAGAAGGAGCTGGGCCTCTCTGGTGGGGGTGAGCAGTACGAGCTGGGCCTCTCTGGTGGGGGTGAGCAGTAGGAGCTGGGCCTCTCTGGTGGGGGTGAGCAGTAGGAGCTGGGCCTCTCTGGTGGGGGTGAGCGGTAGGAGCTGGGCCTCTCTGGTGGGGGTGAGCGGTAGGAGCTGGGCCTCTCTGGTGGGGGTGAGCGGTAGGAGCTGGGCCTCTCTGGTGGGGGTGAGCGGTAGGAGCTGGGCCTCTCTGGTGGGGGTGAGCGGTAGGAGCTGGGCCTCTCTGGTGGGGGTGAGCGGTAGGAGCTGGGCCTCTCTGGTGGGGGTGAGCGGTAGGAGCTGGGCCTCTCTGGTGGGGGTGAGCAGTACGAGCTGGGCCTCTCTGGTGGGGGTGAGCAGTACGAGCTGGGCCTCTCTGGTGGGGGTGAGCAGTAGGAGCTGGGCCTCTCTGGTGGGGGTGAGCGGTAGGAGCTGGGCCTCTCTGGTGGGGGTGAGCGGTAGGAGCTGGGTCTCTCTGGTGGGGGTGAGCGGTAGGAGCTGGGCCTCTCTGGTGGGGGTGAGCGGTAGGAGCTGGGCCTCTCTGGTGGGGGTGAGCGGTAGGAGCTGGGCCTCTCTCTTGGGGGTGAGCAGTAGGAGCTGGGCCTCTCTGGTGGGGGTGAGCAGTAGGAGCTGGGCCTCTCTGGTGGGAGTGAGCAGTAGGAGCTGGGCCTCTCTGGTGGGAGTGAGCAGTAGGAGCTGGGCCTCTCTGGTGGGGGTGAGCGGTAGGAGTTGGGCCTCTCTCTTGGGGGTGAGCAGTAGGAGCTGGGCCTCTCTGGTGGGGGTGAGCAGTAGAAGTTGGGTCTCTCTGGTGGGGGTGAGCGGTAGGAGCTGGGCCTCTCTGGTGGGGGTGAGCAGGAGGAGCTGGGCCTCTCTAGTGGGGGTGAGCAGGAGGAGCTGGGCCTCTCTAGTGGGGGTGAGCAGGAGGAGCTGGGCCTCTCTAGTGGGGGTGAGCAGGAGGAGCTGGGCCTCTCTAGTGGGGGTGAGCAGGAGGAGCTGGGCCTCTCTAGTGGGGGTGAGCAGGAGGAGCTGGGCCTCTCTGGTGGGGGTGAGCAGTAGGAGCTGGGCCTCTCTGGTGGGGGGTGAGCGGTAGGAGCTGGGCCTCTCTGGTGGGGGGTGAGCGGTAGGAGCTGGGCCTCTCTGGTGGGGGGTGAGCGGTAGGAGCTGGGCCTCTCTGGTGGGGGTGAGCGGTAGGAGCTGGGCCTCTCTGGTGGGGGTGAGCGGTAGGAGCTGGGCCTCTCTGGTGGGGGTGAGCAGTAGGAGCTGGGCCTCTCTGGTGGGGGTGAGCAGAAGGAGCTGGGCCTCTCTGGTGGGGGTGAGCAGTACGAGCTGGGCCTCTCTGGTGGGGGTGAGCGGTAGGAGCTGGGCCTCTCTGGTGGGGGTGAGCGGTAGGAGCTGGGCCTCTCTGGTGGGGGTGAGCGGTAGGAGCTGGGCCTCTCTGGTGGGGGTGAGCGGTAGGAGCTGGGCCTCTCTGGTGGGGGTGAGCGGTAGGAGCTGGGCCTCTCTGGTGGGGGTGAGCGGTAGGAGCTGGGCCTCTCTGGTGGGGGTGAGCGGTAGGAGCTGGGCCTCTCTGGTGGGGGTGAGCGGTAGGAGCTGGGCCTCTCTGGTGGGGGTGAGCGGTAGGAGCTGGGCCTCTCTGGTGGGGGTGAGCGGTAGGAGCTGGGCCTCTCTGGTGGGGGTGAGCAGTACGAGCTAGGCCTCTCTGGTGGGGGTGAGCGGTACGAGCTGGGCCTCTCTGGTGGGGGTGAGCGGTAGGAGCTGGGCCTCTCTGGTGGGGGTGAGCGGTAGGAGCTGGGCCTCTCTGGTGGGGGTGAGCGGTAGGAGCTGGGCCTCTCTGGTGGGGGTGAGCGGTAGGAGCTGGGCCTCTCTGGTGGGGGTGAGCGGTAGGAGCTGGGCCTCTCTGGTGGGGGTGAGCGGTAGGAGCTGGGCCTCTCTGGTGGGGGTGAGCGGTAGGAGCTGGGCCTCTCTGGTGGGGGTGAGCGGTAGGAGCTGGGCCTCTCTGGTGGGGGTGAGCGGTAGGAGCTGGGCCTCTCTGGTGGGGGTGAGCAGTAGGAGCTGGGCCTCTCTGGTGGGGGTGAGCGGTAGGAGCTGGGCCTCTCTGGTGGGGGTGAGCGGTAGGAGCTGGGCCTCTCTGGTGGGGGTGAGCGGTAGGAGCTGGGCCTCTCTGGTGGGGGTGAGCGGTAGGAGCTGGGCCTCTCTGGTGGGGGTGAGCGGTAGGAGTTGGGCCTCTCTAAGTCACCCATACGCGCCCTGTAGACACAGGTTAGACATTTCAGTGTGAATGAGGCCCCGGGGTGTGGCCTGTGTGTCCTCTCCATACGGCTGTGCTGTGCGGGGGGGGTCAGGCCTTCCTTTGGGGTAACACAGGACTTCAATACGTCATGGGGGTGACTGGGGTGGGATGTGTCTTGGGAGTGACCCGTGTCCTGGGGTGGGATGGGGGTGACCCGAGTCCTGGGGGTGACCCCGCATCTGGGGTGGGATTCGTCCTAGGGGTGACCCGCGTCCTGGGGTGGGACGTGTCCTGGGGGGGTAAGATGCCCTAAACCCGCATGCACCTGTTGTATCACCGCAGAGCGCGGAAGCACCTGACATAGAGAAAGGGGTGTGGTCCTCAGGTCGGGGGTGGGGATCCTCAGAACCACAAGTCCCATCATCCCTCTGGGCTGTCAGTCCTGCAATACATCCTGGGACTTGTAGTTCTCCACCACCTGGGTGATGAGGCTCCGCCCCTGTGTGGAGGAAGGGCGGACTCCTCTGAAAGAATAAATAAATATCCAGTGACGTTTACAATGACAGGTGGACTGCAGAGCTTACAATCTAATACTACAGAATCAGCCCCTCCTGTGCCATCCAATCATAGGGATGATCAGTCCTCCGTACACCATCATCATCCTCTATTCTGGAGGACTACAAGTCCCAGCAATCACCAGAGGATCTCTCCGGCCTACCGCCCAATGACAGGAGGAGAGGACACCCCTCCCCCACCACCGATGTACAACAACCGGGAGCACCGGGGACCATCAGAGCCGGGGGGGGGACAAAGGAGGAAATCAGCACCTGACACCCCGCCTCTCCCCCGACATCTTACCGCAGGGTGGGCCCCACACATGCCGAGTCCGTGCTCTCGATCTCCTGCAGGATCCTCTCGTGTTCGGTGACGCTCTCACCCTCCGCCATCTTGCTGGGATCCGGGCGGCCCGGGCCGGGGACAGGCTGCTGGTACAGCGGGGAAGGGAGAGCGATTCCGGCTACGGGACACTAGAGGGCGCTCCGGGGACATCCTCCTACTATTCCCAGTGCAGGAAACTCACACACAGACAGGTGATAGACCGGGAGAGACAGAGAGAGAGAATGTGATCTCATCATCACCCTCCTCATCATCATTACTATCACCATACCTCATCACCCACCTCCATCATCATCACCCATCATCATCATCATCACTATCACCATCCTTCATCATCCACCTCATCCCTCATCATTATCATCATCATTACTATCACCATACATCATCACCCACCTCATCCCCCATCAGTATCACCCACCTCATCATCATCACCCACCTCATCCCTCATCATCATTATTATCACCATCCCTCATCATCACCCATCTCATCATTATCTCCATCCCTCATCATCACCCACCCCACCTCACCCCTCATTATTATCATCATCACTCGCCTCACCTTATCACCCCTCATTATCATCATCACTCACCTCATCCCCCATTATCACCCACCTCATCATCATTACTATCACCATCCCTCATCATCACCCCTCATTATCATCATCACCCACCTCATCATCATTACTATCACCATCACTCATATTATCACCTACCTCATCCCTCATCATTATCACCATCCCTCATCATCACCCACCTCACCCTTAATTATCATCATCACCTACCTCATCCCCCATCATCACCCACCTTTTGTGGTTATGAGTAAGCGAGTGTAAACCCGGGAAACGCGTCACCCTTTTGTCCTTGTCTGTGATGTTTTGATGTCTGGGTTTGGATCTACAGTGATGACTAAACTTCACATCTTCACTTCCATCTGTGTGCGGTCAACACTTTGTGTTTGAAGATATCACTCACCTCATCCCTCATCATCACTCACCTCATCCCTCATCATCACCCACCTCATCCCTCATCATCACTCCCCTCATCCCTCATCATCACCCACCTCATCCCTCATCATCACTCCCCTCATCCCTCATCATCACCCACCTCATCCCTCATCATCACCCACCTCATCCCTCATCATCACTCCCCTCATCCCTCATCATCACCCACCTCATCCCTCATCATCACTCCCCTCATCCCTCATCATCACTCCCCTCATCCCTCATCATCACCCACCTCATCCCTCATCATCACTCCCCTCATCCCTCATCATCACCCACCTCATCCCTCATCATCACCCACCTCATCCCTCATCATCACTCCCCTCATCCCTCATCATCACCCACCTCATCCCTCATCATCACCCACCTCATCCCTCATCATCACTCCCCTCATCCCTCATCATCACTCCCCTCATCCCTCATCACCCACCTCATCCCTCATCATCACTCACCTCATCCCTCATCATCGCCCCTCATTATCCTCATCATTATCACCATCCTTCATCATCACCCATCTCACCTCACCCCTCATCATCATTATAACTCACCTCATCATCATCCCTCATTATCATCACCACTCACCTGATCATCATCACCTACCTCATCCCTCAACATTATCACCATCCCTCCTCATCATGCACCTCATCCCTCATCATCACCCCTCATTATCCTTATTACCCTCCTCATCATCACCCACCTCACCCCTCATTATCCTTATTACTCTCCTCATCATCACCCACCTCACCCCTCATTATCATCATCACCCTCACCCACCTCATCATCATCACCCACCTCACCCCTCATCATCATCATCACTCACCTCACCATCACCCATCTCACCCCTCATCATCACCCATTTCACCCCTCATCATCACCCACCTCATCATCATCACCCACCTCACCTCACCCCTCATCATCATCATCATCACTCGCCTCACCATCACCCATCTCACCCCTCATCATCACCCACCTCATCCCTCATCATTATCACTATCCCTCATCATCACCAATCTCACCCCTCATCATCATCATCACCCACTTCACCTTTCTCCCCACTATCACCCACCTCACCCCTCATCATTACCCACCTCACTCCTCATCAGGGCTTTCTTTCAGCAGGAATGCGGGGGAACGCAGTTGGGGCACCTCCAGTACTGAATGTATGTAATAGGAAGGGGTGTGGGGTGTGCTGGAGGGTCTATTGATGCTGGCTGTTGGATCTATAGTCACTCTTGGGGATCTGTTTTTGTGTGAGGGCCTATTGTTGCTGGTGGGGGATCTATTGTTGCTAGGGGGCCTTAGGTTGCTGGTAGGGATCTACTATTGTGGGAGAGGTCTATTATTTCTGGCTGCTGAAGGATCTATTGATGCTGGCCACTGGTGATCTGTTGTTGCTGCTAGGGGACTAATATTGCTGGGGTGAATCTTTGGTTGCTGGGGGTGGTATTTTGTTGTGGGTGGTCCATTGTTGCTGTGTGTGGGGGGGGGTGTCTATTATTGTGTGGGGATACTAGTGTTGCTGGGGGGGATCTATTGTTGCTTGGGGAGTCTATTCTTATGTGAGGGATCTATTGTTGCTGGCTCCAGGGGATCTTTTTTACTGCTTTATTTGTTTTTTTAGACAAGAACAAATTCCATAAAAATGTATTTAGCACCACAAAACGATACTTGGGGTAGGGCTGGGAGGTGGGTAGGGGGTGGAACCAAGGGACGGGGCTTGGAGGTGGGTGGGGGGGTTTCTGTATCTATTCTCTGAGACAAAAAGCCCTACTCCTCATCCTCACCCACCTCACTCCTCACCCCTCATCATCACCCACTTCATCTCACCCACTTCACTCCTCATCACCCACCTAACTCCTCATCATCACCCACTTCATATCACCCACCTCACTGCTCATCATCACACACCTCACTCCTTACTTCTCATCATCACCCCCCTCATCATCCCCCACCTGTCTCTTCATCATCGCCCATCCCATTCCTCATCATCACCCACCTCACTCATCACCTACGTCATCTAACCCACCTCACTCCTCATCATCACCCACTTCATGTCACCCACCTCACTCCTCATCATCACCCACCTTACTCCTCATTATCACCGTCCTCTCACCCATCCCTCATCGTCACCCCTCATCATCATCACCCACCTCACCAACTTGTTCATTCTATGCCTAGAAGACTTGGTGACCTGCTGAGAATTACACTTCTTGGGTTACCATCGGCAACAGGAAGCAGACACACGGCAGTAAAAGTTCTTGGCTCAATGAACAGTCCATGGGATTTGTTTTTTTTTGTGTTTTATTTTAGAACTTGGATGGGAGAAGGGAATGATTTGGATACTCCAACTATGCACAATTCCTGAGGACAACTGACTGCAGAATGTGGCAAGGCTGCTGCTTCACCTTGCCACTGAAGTGACGATAAGGAATATGGACTCTCATTTGGATTACTCTTCAGGGTCTAACTTGGCACCCCCTTTCTCACTGGCTGTGTGCGCCGACCTTCTGTCCACTAACACCCTCCTGGAATGGTCCCCATCCTGGGCAGACCCCCTGACAAGCTCCCTGGTACTCACAGACACTGTTTTTCCTCAGGTCGCTCTGCCACTTGCTCCACCGTCAGTATACACAGGACCTCTTGGCTCAGCACCACACTTCTGGTCCACTAGGCCGACCGCCTGTGACCACCTTCCTCATCAGCAGGAGGAGAGACAGCCGTCACCCTCCTCCTGGGACCTGGCTTCCCACCCAAAGACTCCCTGTCACATGTGCCCCTGGCTTTTATAACATATCCCAGGATGCATCACTGTTGTGCCAACCCACTGGGATAGTCATAAAAGCCTGTGTGTCACTGGCTGGGTTTCCTCCACTGTCCAACAGGCTCCCCTATTGGATACCGTGGGGACACTCCCTCAGACCAAGTGAATTACACCTGGATACATGTAACAGGCCTAACTACCGATCAGGCTCCCCTGTAAAGCAGGCAGAGAAAACTATACTTTTCCTAGCTCCTACCTAGGAGGGTGCTACACAAAAATGACATTTATATATTTTTTTCACACAAATAGAGCTTTCATTTGGTGTTATTTGAGCACCACTGTATTTTTGATTATATAAACAAAAAAAGACCCAAAATTTAGAAAAAACAATATTTTCTGCTTTCTGCTATAAAACCTGTCCAATAAAAAATGTAAAAAATAAAATGTCTTCATAAATTTAGGCCAGAATGTTTTCTGCTCCTTATCTTTGGTAAACAAAAAAAAACCCAATAAGTGTATATTGATTGGTTTTCATTAAAGTTATAGCATCTACAAACTATAGTGGAGAACATTGGGATAGAAAAGGCGGGGCTTTGCGGGCCAGTGGGAGTAGAAGGATCAGGAGCCAAAACCAATTGTAAAATCAAAAATACATTTTATTATAGAAAGTAAAAAACAAAAAACAAGCATGGGTTACCATGCATGTATAATAGCACCGAAATAACATACAAAGTTGTTAAAACCAAATTCTAACATCACTGTTTAAATAGAAACAAATCCCACAGGGGATTAGAGCGAACAACAAAGCCTGTGTAGGTGGATGATGGGTCTCAAGCTGAATTCGGTCACGGTAGGTCCCCAGCAAGCCGACGCGTTTCGCTTATGGCTTCCTCAGGGCCTGAGAGACCATAACAGACCGAGTGTTTCTATAAGTAACATAAATACAAATAATTACAATTCAGTTTACATGTTCAATAATATAACATATATCATGCTGCTGAATATTTTTATATCTAGCTCAAGTTTCGTACTGACCCTTTTTGAACAGTGACTTGTGTTAGGCGACAGGGCTATAGCGATGCATAGGCTGTTTGGAAGATAATATCTCCGTGTTCACCACATATACATTGTATAGGCATCAAACAGAAGTTTCTTGCATAAAATCTGATATATTAGATCCCAACTGTGTCATCAAGGTCAAGGCTGTGAATCAAAGTATCAAATAGGTGTATATTTATATTTGCAAACTAGCTGCCAATAGTTTGAATAAAAGTCTGTATTGTATTCTATGTTATATAACCAACCTTCTAAATACGACTCCACTTAAGCCTCTTGGGGTATAATCTACAAACTATGTTATATATACTGGAATGTTTTTTTTTTTTTTTTTTTTTTTTAAATGAGACCCTAGGGAAAAAAATGGCGATCGTTGCAATTTTTGTTATGACACACTCTAGTTGTGCAGCAGTTTTTCAAATGCAATTTTGTTTTTTTGCAAAATATGGAAGATGATGTTACGCCAAGTAAAAAGATACCTAACATGTCGTGCTTAAAAATTGCGCATGCTCGTGGAATGGGGGCCAACTACGGTACTTAGAAATCTCCATAGGCGATGCTTTAAACATTTTTACAGGTTACCTGTTTAGAGATACAATGGAGGTCTAGTGCTAGAATTATACTTGCCTTGCTTTGTGTACTAGTCCAAGTCATTTGGTGGAGGGGGGATTATGGTGTGGGGTCGTTTTTTTAGGGATTGGGCTTGGCCCCTTAGTACCAGTAATGGGAACTCTTAAAGCAGAGTTCCGAACTCGGGGGTGAATTTTAGATAAAAATACCCCCGGGACAGTCGGGGCTAGTGCATTTCATAATGGATAGCCTCTGTACTGTCCCAGGTCGCACTTACCTTTTAGAAGAAATACTTACCTTTTAAAATTTCTTCTCCAGCGCTGCCATCTCAGGTGTGGGCAGCTGAAGCCAGCGCGTCCTCTTCTGCCTCCTCTTGGGTGACGTCGGAGTCCCAGAATGCCATGCACCAGCCCCGCTAATCACTTCGGTTGCATGCGCGGTATCCCTGCACAGCTTCTGGGCATGCCCAGAAGCTGTTTAGCAGGGAATGCCGCGCCTGCACTGGAAGTGACGAGCGGGGCCGGTGCAGGGGCATTGACTCCTGGAAGCGATGACGTTCAGCTCCCAGGAATCAATGCAAGCAAGAAGTGACGGCGCGGGCCGCAGCCGCAGAGGGAGGAAGTGGAAGGAAGGAGAGTATATTTTCTTCAATAACAAGGCAAGTGAAAAAAAAAAAAAATTCGGGAGCATCCATTTCTTTTTCAGGTGACTCTCAGCAAGCGGATGGCCCAAAATCAATTTTTTTTCGATTTTGAGGCCGGAACTCCACTTTAAATAAGGATGGGCCAAATACCCCCCCCCCCCCCCCCCCTATTGGTTGCAGCAGATCTAGCGAACGGGAAATGAGCTAACCCGAACAGCGAACCTAGTTGGAGTCTATAGAAGCCGAACAGGAGAAATCAACAGTCCCCATTTTGAAGGCTTAATTATGGCAAAAGTGCAACAAGAAAAAATGAAAAATTCCTTTAAATATAGTGCGCATCTGTAAAAAAAAACTAGTCAAAGCACATAAAAATCACAGCAAAAGAAAAAGAAAGGGCGTGTCCCATGTTGATGGGGACAAGGGCCTCTCTCCAACAACCCTGGGCTGTGGTGGTCGAGGTCTGCAGGTGGAGGGCTTATAAGAATCTGGAAGCCCCCTTTAACAAGGGGGCCCCAGATCCCGCTCCCCCCCCCCATGTGAATGGGTATTGGGTACATAGTACCCCTACCTGTTCACCAAAAATGTCACAAAATAATAAACACAGGAGACAGTTTTTGACAAATCCCTTATTAAAATATAGTGTCCCTCAATGTAAATCCATCGTCAATCAAGCTGCCTGCCGGACCGGAAAATTAAAAAAAAATTAAAAACTCTCTCGCCTAATTTTTCGGGTCCAGTGGGTGGCATGTTTGACGATGGATTTACATCCAAAGCCCCAAAACACCCATCCCCCCCATGTTGAGGGCATGTGGCCTGGTATGGTGCAGAAAAGGGGGGCACTCGCTCGTTCCCCCCCCTTTCCTGACCGGCTGGGCTTCATGCCCAGATAGTGGACCCCACACTTTGTGTTTTTTGTTTTAATTTGGTGTAGGGTTCTCCTCCAAAGTCATACCAGACCCTAAGAGCCTCGTATTGACTGGGGGGGGGGACATTATGCCGTTTTTTTCTTCATTTTTTTTTTTCCACCATCACTTTTTTCTTTTTCATTGTTCAGCTGTCAGCGGGGAAACCCATTGACAGCTGATGACTCATCGGTTGTTAAAGGAGTTGTAAAGTCTCAAGGTTTTCACCTTA
This sequence comes from Pelophylax lessonae, assembly GCF_965119305.1. Taxonomy (NCBI): domain Eukaryota; kingdom Metazoa; phylum Chordata; class Amphibia; order Anura; family Ranidae; genus Pelophylax; species Pelophylax lessonae. The sequence goes on from NC_138776.1 coordinate 84,885,562, forward strand.
ATGCATTCTATGGGCGCAGAATGCACTGTGCGGAGCTCAGTGCACTGCAGGGTGTTCATCAGGGCCAACACCCTGCAAATTTGGGTGTTTGGCCCAAACGCATGCTCGGGCCAAACCATTCGCTCATCTCTACTCTTAAAGCGGAGTTCCACACAAAAGTGGAACTTCCGCTTTAAGTAGTCCTAACCCCCCGACATGCCACATTTGGCATGTAATTTTTTTAGGGGGGGAGTGGGTACCTAGTTTTGACATGTACCTGCTCCCACTTCCGCTCAGTGCCGCAGCGCCCTGAGCCGAAGTTCTTCTCTCCCCCTCCCTCCCTGCAATCTTCTGGGACATGTCAGAGGTCCCAGAAGATTGCCGGCCAATCAAGATGCGCAGCGCAACTCGCGCATGCACAGTGCGTACCCGGGTGTGAAGCCGCAAACTGTCACAGCCGGGTGCCCACAGCAGTGATGCGTGCGCCTGCGGAGAGGATCGAGGTTTCGGGCGGCCGCATCGCTGGATCCTGGGACAGGTGAGTGTGTGTTTATTAAAAGTCAGCAGCTACACTTTTTGTAGCTTCTGACTTTCAATAAACACAGAAAAGGCTGGAACTCCGCTTTAAGGAGTCAGCATACCAAGACATTTTGCACAATTTTATGCTCCCAACTTTGTGGGAACGGTGCGATTCCCCCATGCGTTTGGGAAGCTCGGTATCTGATCCAGCAGTGCCACTGGGTGATCACATAGCTGGGCAGGGACCTTCTGGTCCCCGGTCATCTCTGTGGTCTAGGAGGCCAGAAGTCACTTCCGGTTTGGCAGATGTAAACACTGACCTTTTTTTTTTTTTTTATTGATCTCATGCTTTCCAGGATAGAGGAGGGATCTGGGGTCTTAAAGGCATGACAGCTCCTGTCTGTCTCCATAAAGAGGGCCTGTCATGCCTTCTTATTTATTATTTTTGTTATTTCTTTTTTTTTTTTTTTTTTTTTTTTTTTGTACGCTGCCCCTTTCATTTTTTTTAATTAACACTTTTTTTTGATCACAAGAAATGTAAACATCCCTTGTGACAGAAATAAAAGTGTTAAAAATAAATTAATAGGGCAACGTAAAAAAAAAAAAATATTAACAATAAAACTTTTTTTTTTTTTTTAAAGAGCCCCTATCCCTCCATGCTTACACACAGAAGAAAACGTATACACATGTAGGTCACTCACGCATATGTACACAGTGTTCCCACCACACACGTGAGGTATCACCATGAACATTATAGAAAGAGCAATAATTCTATTGATTGATACCCAGAAGCCAGCCACTGAAAGATGCCCGCAGCTGGCAGGGAGCTTCAGGATGCTGTGATGCTGGACTTAGGGTGAGTATTATTCTGCTTTACTTCATTTTTTCAAGAGGGATTGTTTGGCTACCAAAACGCGTAGGATACCTCTTTATCCTCCTGTGGTCCAAATTTTATCAACAATACATGTCAGTAAGCATAAGGCATATATTTAACCCCTTGATCACCAACAGTGTTAACCCCTTCCCTGCCAGTGTCCTTATTACAGTAACAGTGCATATGTATAGCACTGATTACTGTATTAATGTCACTGGTACCCCCAAAAGTGTCAAAAACGTCAGTTAGGGGTCCGATCTGTCCGCCGCAATGTCGCAGTCCAGCAAATAAAATCGCAGATCGCCACCATTACTAGTAAAAAAAAAATAATAAAAATGACAAATCTTTCCCGTAGCTAGTAAATGCTATAACTTTTGCGCAAACCAATCAAAATACGCTTATTGTGATTTTTTTTTTTTTTTTCCAAAAATATGTAAAAGAAAACAAATTGGCCTAAAATGTTGAAAAATTTTGATTTACACTTTTTTTTGGGGGAATGTTATATATCGGAATGTAAAAAATATTTTTATTTTTTTAAATTGTCACTCTTTCTTTCAAAAATTAAAAATCACACAGGTGATCAAATACCATCAAAGGAAAGCTCTATTTGTGGGGAAAAAAAGTACATAAATTTAATTTGGGTACACCGTCGCACGACCGCGCAATTGTCCGTTAAAATAACGCAGTGCCAAATCGCAAAACATAGCCTGGTCAGGAATCGGGTAAAATCTTCCGGTCTTAAAGCGGTTAAAAATACACTCATTGAGAATTTTTTTGTCAGACATGTAGCTAAATAGATTTTGGCCTAAATATATGACAAGAATTGAATATATTGGATATTTTTTAACTGTCAAAGTAGAAAATATCAATTTTTTCGCAAAATGTTCGCTCTTTTTTTATTAATATCGCAAAAAATGAAAAGCGCAGAGATGATCAAATACCACCAAAAGAAAGCTCTGTTTGTGGGGAAAAAAAGGACGTAAATTTTGTTTGGGTACGGCATTGCATGATCGCGCAATTGTCAGTTAAAGGCAATTGTAATTCCTGGATGTGCAGCCGTTTCTTTTCTTGCAAGGACGGGGCTAGCACTCTATGGGATATTTCACCTATAAGCTACCATCACACACCTGGAGCAGCGTTTTCTCCCCTCAGTACAGGGATGATTGGGGGTATTTGTGGTATGAGGGGAAATTTGAGGGGATTTGTGCTAGGATGAGGGATTGGAGAGAATTTGTGCTGAAAGGGGAGGGGAGATTTGGAGTGGGGGGGAGAGGATTTGTGCTCAGAGGGGAACTTTTAGGGGTAGAGGATTTGTACTAGGAGGGGGGTATTTTTTAGGGGTAGGGTGGATTTGTGCTGGGGCATATGGGGAATAAGACGATATGAGCTATGGGGTTTGGGAGGAAAAGATGTGCATGCAGATTAGTGCTCATTTCTTTTTATTTGGCGGGGGGGGGGGGGGTTGCTGATACATAATGCTCACACATCTGGGGGGCGCAACTTGGAATGTTCACCCTTGGCTGTAGATGACCTTGTCCCAGCATGGTGTGTATATCATTGCATGTTCATCTATTTAATAATGTCACAGTCGTTATCTGGTGTGTCCGAACCGGAGCAGCTTCAAAAAAGGTAAGTATACTGATTTCTTCTATACAGGGCTAGATAGGTTAGTGTTAGATCAGGGAGGTCTATAGATGCAGGAATTTTAGTTTTAGGGTGGACTTCTCCTTTAATGTTTGTCAAATGTAATTAAACATACATGTTTTTACTATATTTTATTACTTATCTTATCTTTTCCTTATGTTTCGTAAAGCTTTTTCAGCTGCCCCCGACTAGTGAGGTGAACAATGCACTTGTATTTTTGGGGGTGGGGCTGTTTATGTTGCGGCTTCTAATGACTTTTACAGTATTTAAATTGGAATTTCACTCTCCCAATCAACATTGATTATTTGTAATTCCTAAGCTGCTAGCATTAGTAAATAGATAGGAAAGTACATCGTATTTACTTGTTTTAAACTTTTTTTTTTTTTACATTTCTTCAGTTACTTCCTGGTTTCATGCCTAGGCAAATGATGTCATACATCCCAGGAGTCTTCAGGAGGGGAGGAGGTGGGGTTTTCTCAGCTAAGCTTAAGCCTCGTACACACGCGTCAAAAATCGGCAGGGAATTTTTGTCCAACGACCGATCCGCCGATTTTCGGCTTGTTAGTATGATGCTTCCGACAACCGACTCCGACTTTTCGGCCCAAAAAAATTCTGGTGTGCAGGCTATAAAATTTTTGTCCGCCGTCAAAACACGGCCGATTTTCGTGCAGTCAGTACAGATTTCGACAGGGAAAAATCTAATGAGCAAGACTGGGCATGCTCAGTGAAGAAAAAACACAAAGAAAGCAAACCAACACATGACATTACTTCTGAAGTAGAATTTTGTCGGGCGAGAAAATTCGTGTGCAGTCTAGGCACATTCCAACCAACAAAACACCACTCTGGACAAAAGACGGACGATCGGTCGGCCGATAATCGTTGCGTGTGTACTAGGCTTTACTCTCCTGCATGCATGCTTGACTGGAGGGCCGCCAATTTGACACCTGTGACCTAAGGACAGGTGGATTCCAGGATGTAAATGTTACATGAATCATTTGCCCTTACTCAAGATGGCCACAGCCAGAAATGCTAGGAGGGTGTTTTTCAAAATTTCTCAACAAAATATAGCGTAGAGACATGGATGGATGGGGGAGTTTGCTTTAAATATTAAAAATGAATTAAAAAGCATTTTTTGGTTAAGGTGCTCAGGTTCAGTGAAGATCCGCTTTAATGAATGCATGGATAAAAATTAGAACAATGCAGTACATCTTCATCTGGCCCTATTCTCCCCAGCCTTACTGTCCCTTGCCTGCCCCTTTCATTCTTTGGATTTTAGTCATTTCAGTCATGGAAGCTCTGCATTACTTTGTGCCATATAATCTTTTGTTTGGAAGGACACACATATTTCCTACCATAAAATGCATTAAGGTAAAAAGAAAAAACTTACAGCTCAACCACTTCAGCCCCGGAAGGATTTGCCCCCTTCCAGACCAGGCCCTATTTTGCGATTCAGCACTGCGTTACTTTAACGGACAATTGTGCAGTGGTGCAACGCTGTACCCAAATAGAGGTTTCTTTTGGTGGTATTTGATCACCTGTGCCAATTTTATTTTTTGCGCTATAAACAAAAAAAGAGCAACAATTTTGAAAAAAAAAAAACAATATTTTTCACATTCCGCTATATGACATTCTCAAAAAAAAAAATTTAAAAATCAAAATTTTTTAACATTTTAGGCAAATTTGTTTTCTGCTACATATTTTTGTTTAAAAAAATCGCAATAAGCGTATTTTGATTGGTTTGCTCAAAAGTTACTGCGTCTACTAACTACGAGAAAGATTTATGTCATTTTTATTGATTTTTTTTTTTTACTAGTAATGGCGGCGATCTGCGTTTTTTTTTTTTACAGGACTGTGACATTGCAGCGGACAGATCGGACCCCTAACTGACATTGTTGACACTTTTGGGGGTACCAGTGACATTAGTACAGTAATCAGTGCTAGAAATATGCACTGTTACGGTAATAATGACACTGGCAGGGAAGGGGTTAACACAGTGGGTGATCAAGGGGTTAAATGTGAGCCTAGAGGATGATTCTAACTGTGGGGGGCGTGGCTTCTGAAATGACCATAGAGACATGTGATCCTATATAGAAGGATCACATGGGCTCTATAATCATTGCAGGGAGAAGAACGGTCAGCTGTGTTTACAACAGCCGACCGATCTCTCTCAGCGGGGAGCGATCGCGGGTGTCAAGCGGCAATCGGAGCCGCCTGCCCGCTGCATCGGCTTCCCCGCTGAAGGCGTGCGCTCGCCCCCTAGCATCGTGAACGAGCCCGACGTACAGCTACGGTGATTTGCCTGTGAGCGGCTGCCTGCCTGCCGCGTGCGGTCGGGAACAGGTTAAAGTGATGTTAAAGGCTCAGGTTTTAAAAGAACAAACATGTTATACTTACCTGCTCTGTAGTTTTGCACAGGGCAGCTCTGATCCTCCTCTTCTAAGGTCCATTGCTGGGGCTCCGGGCCCCTTACCTCTGCTAAGTGCCCCCAAATCGGAGTTCCCATGTGAACCGGCCCTATGGCAGGCTACAGATTATGCGATTTTCTTGCTGCAACCTGTGCCCTCGATTCCCCCATCAGCACAGTTAGTGTTGATGGGGGAATCCCTACTGCAGAGCTATTGTGTTCTCCCAGCAGGGGGGCACAGAGAGTTGTCCCTGCCGGGAGAACACAGTAAATACTGCTAGCAGTTATAGTAGCTGGCAATAATCGCACGCTAGAACTCTGACATGCTAGTTGTACCCAAGTTGATTGATGGATAGATTTACAATCAGCCTGCTATAGATGGTTAGAATCTCGGCCTGTCCCTGCTGAACCAGCTGAGATTCGAACCATCTATGGCCGGCTTTAGAACCACTTTAAGTTCTCAAATTCCAAAAGCCACATCACCATTTCCCGATAGGGGATTGGATAGGGCAGTGATGGCGAACCTTGGCACTCCAGATGTTTTGGAACTACATTTGCCATGATGATCATACACTCTGCATTGTAGTTAAGCATCATGGGAAATGTAGTTCCAAAACATCTGGGATGCCAAGGTTTGCCATCACTGGGATAGGGCTAGAGAGGATTTTCTGCCCCTATTGCTTAAACACTGGCTTAATTGCAGCCACAGTCCCTGCTGATGCTGTTCCAATGCTATTGTGATTTAAGATTGATGTACAATGTTGCAAAAATGTAAATACTTTCTCAACATGATAATTATTATTATTATTATAGATAGGGAAAAAAACCTGGACAAAGATCAGCAGATACAAGAACAAGCAGACATTGTGACACAAGGTGAGTCACACCTGGGTAGGGCCATGTACAGAAGCTATGGCACGCCCAGTGAGACAATACCATGTACACAATAACAGGATTCTGCATTATAACTGAAAGTACAGCTAGAGTCTTCCCTATATTCTATAACTTGCACTAGAATTCTAGAAAGGGTCCTATTGAATGCTAAAAGCAGCATACGTGTTTTTTTCTAAGACCTTTAAGAGGCTTAGTATGCCATATACAGGGCATACACATTTATTGCATGGTGCAGAATTAAGGTGACCTTGTCACCAGATTAGACTTTGCAGGCGGAACATATCATTAGAGTGTTATATACTGTATATAACATATATATACAATAGAACCAAGGTACACTAGTCCTTTAAGTCTTTTATTAGGGTAACCAAAGCAATAGTGGGGTGGTATACCGTGCGGGGGGGGGGGGGGGGGATTACATACATGTACGTCATCTAGCATGTTCCAGGTTAGGACACAGGATGCAGTGGGTTGCGGGTTGTGGTACCCTATGCTATGCGATCACAAGATCACAATGTTAACAAAGGTGTTATAAATTTATTTCATTCAAAACAGCTGTGTTTCCTGCAAAATGATGCTGTGATTGGCCCACAGCTATCACATGGTACTGGAGCCAATCACAGCACCCTGTACCATGTGATTTACCCAATCACAGATCATTAGTAATTACAGCTATACTGTAATGACTGTAACCCATTTATGAGAGTTGAAAACATTGCTGTTACAATGATCATCATTGTAACAGCAATCAAAGTGTGTAAAAAAAAAAAAAAATGCCTGATCAACTCCCCCTTGAGAGTAGTACAGTGGTATTATAGTGACACGGAACTACTCTGATGAGAGTATGTAAAAAAAGAATAGTAAAATAAAAAAAATGGTATAAAAGGAAAATAAAATGTTAAAAGTTAAAAAAAAAAGAAAATTGAATAAAAAATAATTTATCTATTTTTTTTTTTTTCCACATACTGTCACTGGTCAGTCTCCCTGATCACCGCCACAAACAAAAAATTACAACTTCAGAAAATTCACCATGCCTCTTACTGAATGCCTTAGACTGTCTACTTTCCAAAAAGGGGTCATCTGAGGGGGGGTTGGGGATTTGTACTGTCATTGCACTTTAAGGGCCTCAAGAAATGAGATCAGCTGTTTGTAGGTGTTTTTTTTTTTGAACGCAAACAATTAATATACACTTATTGGGATTCTTTTTTTTACCAAATACTTGTAGCAGAATACACTTTGGCCTATATTTATGAAGACATTCGATTTTATTGGACATGCTTTATAACAGAAAGTAGAAAATATATTTTTTAGGGGGGGGGGGGGGGGGTTCAAAATGATCGGTCTTTTTTCATCTAGCAAAAAATAAAAAAAAATTTGTGGTGATCGAATATCACCAAAAAAAAGCTCTATTTGTGTGAAAAATATATACATTTTATTATGGTACAATGTTGCACGACCACGCAACTGCCAGTGAAAGCATCACAGTGGTGAGTAGCAAAAAAAAATGGCCTGGCCATGAAGGGGGTAAAACCTTCCACAGCTGAGGTGGTTAAAGATGCTCGCTTTCAGGGGAACTCAGATCCCTACTTCAGGTTTTGCTAGTATTTATACTTTATTGTGTCCAATCATGTCATTTAAAGCTGACGGTTAGGCAGATATACAATTATTTTAGTTATATAATCATTATTTTATTATTAAATGTATTTTTTAAATGTAAGTAGTGTAAGTATTTGAATATAACCAGGTATCCGCTTTTTGCAGTCTCTGTAGTGCAGGGCTCAGGTGTGGGGTGAAGAAGCAGCACAAGAAGGCATTTCATTAATGTGCTCACAGTATATATTCTTATTTTATGGGATTTTTAAAGCAATTCAAACATTTATATATATTAAAAATATATTTTTTTGTCACTTAAAAAGGGAAATGTGGGGGGCGTGTCCTGACCATGGAGGAGTGAAGACGCACGCTGTCTCAGCTCCGCACCCGCCGCTGCCTTTTCATCAGCTTCCGCCAGCCTCCCACCTCCTTACCGGCTCCTACGATGTCCACCAGACGCCGGACTGCTTCCCAGCCGCCGAGGCCGGATCGTTCCAAGCCGGGCCGCATACCGGCCTTCTTCCCGGAGGTCCGCGGCCGAGATCCACAGCCGTCCAAGATGGCGGCGGCAGCGGCGGCGCCGGCCTCACCGCGTCCTGCGGCCAGCCCTTCATAGAGTGCAGACACCGGGCTCTCCCCGCAAAGGTCGGTACATACCCCGATCCCCCCCTGCCACCCCCTGCCTCTCGGAGTCCCAGGAGGGGGGCCCCGATCTTGCAGATACCCTGGGAGATGGCGACCTGAGGAGACACATTTGGGCCCTACCCACCAAGGCAGACCTGGACAGATTTGTCTCCAGGGTCGAGACTGCCTTTAAAGAGGACATCGCTCAACTTAAGGCGGACACTTCCCACTTGGGGTCCCGGGTGGAGTCTGTAGAGCAGCGCCTGGATGAAGCTCTCCCTGTTATTTCCCAGCTGCAGGCACGCTGTGTGGGACAAGATCAGAAAATTGAGGCCCTGCTCTCCCAACTTGACGACTTTGAAAACCGCAGTCGCCGGGGGAATATTAGGATTCGGGGCCTCCCTGAAGCCACGGCCCCTAGGGATATTGTCCCCACACTGACAGACATATTCAGAGAGATTCTGGGCCTCCCTGCCACTGCCCCTATCGAAATAGACAGGGCACACAGGGCCCTGCGGCCCCCTTCGCAGGATGCTGACAACCCACGTGACATCATCTGTAAGCTCCACAAATACACCATCAAGGACAGCATTATGCGTAAGATGAGGAATAAGCCTTTTTCTGACTTTGATGGCGCACGCCTTTACTTTTATCAAGATTTGTCACGCCGCACTCTTATGCAACGCAGGGCTCTTCGTCCTTTGCTCGAGTCACTTCAAGCTGCAGGCCTCACCTACTGCTGGGGCTTCCCCTTTTACCTACAAGCTACTAAAGGCGATACCTCGGCTACCCTGCGCACCAAGGATGATCTCCCGGAGTTCCTTTCAGCTTTGGGCCTGGGCCCAGTGGACTTCCCGGACTGGAGGGCGCTGCCCGAAGTGTCGTCCATCCGGCTACCTCAGCCCTGGCAACCGGCTTCCCGCCGGCAACGCAGGCGTAACCGCACCCGCCATGCGGAGGGACCCGGTGTGGCCTCCTCTCCTCCTGGATCCTAGTCGCCCATGACTCTGGTTTTGCTTATGCCCTGTTGAATGAGTAGAGGGGCTCCTGCTTGGGGCTCTGAACTGTGCCTTATGGCCTCCCAATGTTTCTGCCTTTGCCCGGCTGTTTGCTGGCTCCTTCCGCGGGAGGGAGGTGGGAGGGGGGGTTTTCTTTTCTCCCCTTAGCCCCTTTCTCCCACCAGGGACTTGTTGGGCGGGTGCGGGTTGGGTCCCCTACTTCCTGTTGGTCCCTACCCTAATCCTGAGAGCGTCTTCCCCTTGGTGGTCGGCCTAAGTTCCCCCAGTAGGTTTCCCTCTGTGGGCTTAGTCCCCTATTGTGGACCGAAGCCGCTGCCCAGTGTGCCTCTCCATCTGGGGTGGCGCGCTCGGCCCGGCCTTTAGTTCCCTCCCCTATTGGGGTCAAGGTGGTTGCTCGATCTCTCGGTCAACCTCCATTTTCGGGTTTTCCTTTTGTGGTTTTTTTTTCTTTTATTTTATTGACTGTGGTATTATTGTCATGCATGTTGTATTTTTTCTCACCCTTTCTTCTTTGTTCTTTTCCTCCTCTGTGCCTGCACATCCGGAAGCCGGTCCTCCTCATCTCGCCATGTCGTCCCCGCTGCCTCCCTGCTGGCTCATCGCGACCCTGGTTTCGAGATGTCATCATTTAAGGTAATGTCGTACAATGTGCGGGGCCTGTGTTCCCCGCACAAACGCAACAGATTGTGGTGGGAACTGAAGAAGCTCGGGGCGCAGGTGGTTCTCCTACAGGAGACCCACTTCACCCCCCGCTCCCTCCCGAAGCTCCCCACGCACCTCTATAGTCAGTGGTATCATAGCCTTTCCCCTGTTAGCAAATCCCGAGGTACGGCTATTGCCATTCACCGGGCCTGTCCTTTTCAACATGTAGACCACGTGGTTGACCCCCAGGGACGCTACGTATTCCTCAAGGGAACGCTCCAGGGCAAAATGATTACGTTGGCCTCACTCTACGCTCCCAATACAGGGCAACTCTCCTTCTTAGATGCCACCCTTGCACGTTTAGCGGACTTTAGGGAGGGGTCCCTGGTAGTAGGGGGCGATTTTAACGTTTGCTTTGATCCCCTCCTGGACACTTCCCATGGCAGATCCTCCCACTCCTTCTCTTTCCTCAAACATTACCGAAAGACCCTCTTATCTCTTCGCTTGGTGGATTCCTGGCGGATTCTCCACCCCCAGGACAAGGACTTTAGTTACTATTCCTCCTTGCACGACGTCTATACACGTATAGATGTAATTTATGTTGATCAGCTTTCCTTGGAGTGCCTGCGGAGATCGTCGATCGGCAACATCACGATCTCCGATCACGCACCGGTCCTGATGGAACTTGCCCTGCCTGCTAGCACCCATAGGTCCTGGACGTGGCGGTTGAATGAAAATCTGTTGGATGACACCCAGGTTGTCTCTAAAGTTTCAGAGGTCTTGCGGTGCTATTTTGATGAGAATGGGTCGGATGGTCTGCCTGAGGGGGTGGTGTGGGAGGGCCATAAAGCGGTTGTCCGGGGGGAACTGATTTCCTTGGGCGCCAAACTTAAGAAGGAACGGCAGGTAGACTTTGCAAGAGTCCTGGCCTCCCTTCAGCAGGCCGAACTCACTCATAAACAAACTGGTGACCCTGATGCCTTGACCCGCCTGACGGAGCTTCGGGTGCTCTTTTCCCGCCTCTGGGACCGTGGCGTCCGGGCTCGTCTTCGCCACGCCTCCCATAAGTTCTACGAACATGGCAACAAATGTGGGCGGATGCTGGCCCGGGCGCTGCGTAGACAACAGGCCAAACTCTGCGTGCCTAAAATGCGGACCCCCTCGGGTGGCCTAGTACACAAACCCTCTGACATAGCGGACTGTTTCCGGACTTACTATGCTGACCTCTATAACCTGTCCGGCCGGGACTCCTCTGCCGCTCGCCGCGCTAAGACTGCTGGGATCCAGAACTACCTTTCAGATCATGCCTTCCCCTCCTTGACTGCAGAACAGCACTCCGCTCTGGAGGCTCCGATCACCGCGATCGAGCTGGAAAGTACTATTCTCTCCCTGCCCAATGGCAAGAGCCCGGGCCCCGATGGCTACACGAAACCTTACTACAAGACATTTCTCCCGTTACTGCAGGGGCCGATGTGCAAGTATTTTAATTCCCTGGCCACGGGTGGATCGATCCCCTCTGAGTCGTTGCTGGCGCATATCACGGTGCTCCCTAAGGAGGGCAAGGACCCCACCTCCCCGTAGAGCTACCGCCCCATTTCGCTACTAAATACCGATGTGAAGATACTTGCTAAAATCCTGGCCAACCGCATGAAATTTTTAATGCCCCACCTCGTTCATCTAGACCAGACGGGATTCATCGCTGGTAGGGAGGCCAGAGATAATGCATTTGATCCACTGGGCCAATTCACACCCTGAATCCCCGCCCTACCTGATCCTCTCGACCGACGCCGAAAAGGCGTTCGATCGAGTGGACTGGCATTATATGCGAGCAGTGTTGGAGTCCCTAGGCCTCGGTTCCCATATGATGGCTTGGATTCTGGCGCTCTACGCGGACCCCAGGGCTAGGGTTCGTGTCGATGGCTGCTTATCGGCGGACTTCCCGATCAGGAACGGTACCAGGCAGGGTTGCCCCCTTTCGCCCCTTCTTTTTGCCCTTGTTCTGGAACCTTTCCTGAGCAAGGTTTGGGCGAATGGCGATATTAGGGGTGTGACAGTAGGCAACATGGAACACAAGCTCTCGGCCTACGCTGACGATGTGTTGTTCCACCTCACTGACCCCTTGCTCTCACTGCCGGTCCCGATGCGGGAACTGGAACGCTTCGGCGCTGTTTCCAACTTTAAAATTAATCTCACCAAGTCGGAGATCCTACCGGTATCCATTCCCTCATCCCTCTCCGAGTCCCTTAGGGCTGCCTTTCCCTTTACGTGGACTACCGCGTCTCTGAGGTACCTTGGCATCCAACTCACTAACAGTTTCGACACGCTCTACGCCCAGAACTACCCCCGACTGCTATCTAACATTAAACAGGACTTCCTTCATTGGACTAAGACGGCTTTTACTTAGCTGGGGAGGGTTAATATTGTGAAAATGACTGTCCTCCCTCGGGTGCTGTTTTACTTGCAAATGCTGCCTATCCGCCTGCCCCGCAGTTTCTTCACCCACCTAGACGGCATGCTCATTGATTTTGTTTGGAACGCAAAGCGTCCCCGCCTGGCACTGACTACCCTGAAACGCTCGAAAAATCTGGGTGGCCTAGGCCTGCCAGATGTGCGTCGCTATTATAGGGCAATTGTTCTTCAGCGTATCCTGAACTGGCGCTTCCATACCCACTCCAAGCTTTGGGTTTCCTTAGAAAAGTGTATGGCAGGTAGGAACCTGTCCTATGCTCCCTGGCTGTCCCGGGAGTACAGGGGGCTGTCGGCTTACACGTCTCCTCTGACGACCCAGGTCCTAGACGTTTGGGATCGCATCAATAAGCTGTTGGACCTGGCGCCCCCTGTCTCCCCGCTGGCGCCCTTGGGAGGTTTCCTCTGGTTTCCTCCGGGTGAGCAGATGTCATTCTTCGACCCCTGGGTGGACGATGGGAACGCCAGTTGTGGTAAGCTGCTGGAGGGTGGCAAGCTATTGCCCTACGAAAGGCTGGGGGGCCGCCGGGGTGGTTCCCCACTAAATTTCTGGAAGTACCGCCAACTGCATCATTTCTTCCGGGTTCACGGCCCCTCGATTCGCCCCCCTGCCTCTCTCAAGCCCTTTGAGCGTTTGTTCGTTCAAGACGAGGCTCCGCCACGTCTTGTATCAGAGATGTACCAACTTCTGGGGGAGGCGGCTCCTGCTTCCAGGCCCGGATTTCTCCGGGCATGGGAGCGGGACTTGGGCCAGGAGCTCTCTGAGGAGCGGTCGACTCATCTCTACCAGCTTACACACTCGAGCTCTGTGGATTCCAAAATGCAAGAGACGAATTACAAAATACTGACTCGTTGGTACAGGGTCCCTGCCGACCTTCATCGCATTTTTCCCTCCGTTCCTGCTACTTTCTGGAGGGGATGCGGTGGCCGCGGTACTCTCCTCCATATTTGGTGGGAGTGCCCGGTCATTGCCCCCTTCTGGCGGGAAGTCCGAGATCAGATTAAAGCCGTCTTGGATGTTGAGGTTCCCTTCGACCCCCTCCACTTCTTGCTGCACGTTCCATGCCAACCGCTTAGCCGATACCGGCGCAGTATACTGCCCCATCTTCTTAATGCGGCCAGAAGATTGATCCCTATATACTGGAAAAGGCCACAGGTGCCGGGCGGCTCGGAGTGGAGGCGGGTGGTAGACGGCATCAGAGATGCGGAAGAATGGCTTGCTAAATGCAGGGGGACCAGTGACCGCGATGCAGAGAAGTGGAGACCCTGGCTGGATCATGTTGGTGACCCTGCCCTTGTACCCTCCAGCCTGGATAGAGCCCTATTAGTGCTCGCCGACCCGTCCTTTGCGGACTAGGCTAGCTTCTCGCCCACGGCCCGGCCCCTAGACCCAGCTTCCTCCTCCCCTTAGGTTGCAATTGGGCGCTGCTCGCCGCCGGCAGCTGGAGAGCGCTAAATGGGACGTGTGGCGGAGATGGGTGGGCCCCGGATGGCAACAGGTATGTTACTCTCTTCCCCCCTTTTTTTCTTCTTTTTTTTTTTCCCACTGTCCCCCCCCCCTTTTGTTCTTTCCTATTTCTGTTATTCTTCCCCTCTCGTTCTGTTCCTCTCACTGACTGTGTGCTGCTGACAGCTTATGTTGTATACGCCCTGCGATAGGTATGCTACCGGCGTCGGGTTCGTTGACCCAGTGGGTTGCGGACGCTCTGTCTGATATCAGTACTGGCTACTATGGTGTGCCGTAAACCTGCCCCCCCCTCCCTCCCCGCCGCCCGGCTTGGGTGGTGGGTCGAGCAGTGGGAATGTCCTCTGCTGGGGCGACTCCCCAGGGAGCGGTATGTTGGAGGCCCTATTTGGCCCCCCTCTCCCTGGGCGAGCCCCGCCGGAGGCCCCCAATGGGGTGCCGTTCCTGTTCCTGATTTTTCTTTTTTTTTTTTTTCTCTCTCGCACGCCAGGCAGACTGAGTGTCCCCCCCCCCTTTTTTTTTTTTTATTTATTTAATTTTTTTTTTTTTTAGTTCACCGCTGACGCCTGGTGGCATGCCTCTCGCCCCTGGGCTATGGTTCACCAACCCTTGTTATTTCCTGAAGTTTACGAAGCCATTACACCTTTGGATGCTTGGGATTGTTGTTCCCCACATGCAACACTTGTCACTTTGCCTGTTGGTTAATTCGCTGTTTTTGCTATGCGTTTTCTTCTTGTACTGTGTGTTTTTGCGATAAATTGAAAATAAAGATTGTTAAAAAAAGAAAGGGAAATGTAAAAACAACAATTTTTTAAAGCTCATAGATTTTTTTTACAATTACATATAACACAATAGTGTCCATCATGTAAGCGCATCAAAGATATTGCCCATTGCTGCGCTGCTTGTCCTTCACTGTCCAGTTACAGGCAGGGGGCAGAGACAGCTTGAGCCCAGAGGAAGTGGGTTGAATGATGCTGGCAGTCATTTGGCTCAAAAGACTAAGACTGAGGACATCTAGTGGCTGAAGAGAGTGCAGCAAAATCTGACTTTTTTTTTTATTGTTTAACCATTTGACGACCACCCACCGTAGATTTACTGCGGCAGGCAGCCGCTCCTGGGCAAACCGACGTAGTACTACGTCGCTCGCTCTCAGGAGGCTAGGGGGCAAGCGCCCGCCGCTGTCGGTGCGCACCCACCCCTGCTCGTCAGCTGGGGAGCCAGTGCGTGTGTCAGGCGGCTCCGATTGCCACCTGACACCGGCGGTCTCTCCCCGCTGACAGAGAAGGACGTATGATGTAACCACAGCCGTCCGTCCTTCCCCCTCGGATGATCACAGAGGCTATGTGATCCTGCTATATAGGATTGCATGTCTCTGTGATCATCTCACAAGCCCAACCCTCCCCCCCACAGTTAGAATGACTCCCCTAGGCTTACATTTAACCCCTTGATCACCCATAGTGTTAACCCCTTCCCTGCCAGTGTCATTATTACAGTAACAGTGCACTGATTACTGTAGTAATGTCACTGGTCCCCCCAAAAGTGTCAAAAATGTCAGTTAGGGGTCCGGACTGTCTGTTGTCCCGCAAAAAATCGCAGATCGCCGCCATTACTAGTAAGAAAAAAAAAAAAAAAACAATAAAAATGACATAAATCTTTCCCGTAGTTAGCAGACGCAATAACTTTTGCGCAAACCAATCAAAATACGCTTATTGAGATGTTTTTTTTTTTAAGAAAAATATGTAGCAGAAAACAAATTGGCCTAAAATGTTAAAAAAATTTGATTTTTACATTTTTTTTTTTTTTTTTTTTTTTTTTTTTTTTTTGGGAATGTTATATAGCAGAATGTGAAAAATATTGTTTTTCTTTCAAAATTGTCACTAATTTTTTTGTTTATAGCGTAAAAAATAAAAATTGCACAGGTGATCAAATACCACCAAAAGAAAGCTCTATTTGTGGGGAAAAAAAGGACATCAATTTTATTTGGGAACGGCGTTGCACGACCACGCAATTGTCAGTTAACCACTTGCCGACCGCCCACAGTATATTTACTGCGGCAGTCAGCCCCTCACAGGCAAATCGACGTAGTACTACGTCGCTAGCCTGTTAGGCTCTAGGGGGCGAGCGTGCGCCGCCAGTGGCGCGCTCCCCCCCGCTCGTTCACAGACCCGCCCGCCCCGATGTCCGCCGGGCACTCGCGATTGTCCGTTACAGCAGGAGAAAGGCAGACGACTAATGTAAACACAGCCGCCTGTCATTCTCCCCTGTGTAAGAATTGAGATCATACGGTTCTGCTATGTAGGACCGTTGATCTCTGTTCTTACACCACAAGCCACATCCAATCACAGTTAGAATCACGCCCCTAGGGACACACTTAACCCCTCCTTCTCAAATAAAGTTAACTCCTTCCCTGCCAGTGTCATTTTTACAGTAACAGTGCATATGTATAGCACTGATTACTGCAGTAATGCCACTGGTACCCCCAAAAGTGTCAAAAATGTCAGCCAAGGGTCCGATCTGTCTGCCGCAATGTCGCAGTCCCGCAAAAAAAAATCACAGATCGCCGCCATTACTCGTGAAAAAAAAAACAACAAAAATGACAAAAATCTTTCCCTTAGTTAGTAAACGCAATAACTTTTGCGCAAACCAATCAAAATACGCTTATTGCGATTTTTTTTTTTACCAAACATATGTAGCAGAAAACAAATGTGGGAAAAAAAAGGACGTCAAATTCGTTTAGGTACAGCGTCGCACGACCGCGCAATTGTCCATTAAAGTCACGCAGTGCCGAATCGCAAAATAGGCCCTGGTCAGGAAGGGGGTAAAATCTTCCGGGGCTTAAGTGGTTAAAGTAACGCAGTGCCGAATCGCAAAATAGGGCCTGGTCATTAAGCAGCAAAATCTTCCAGTCTTAAAGTGGTTAATTGGGTGCTTATTTAATCTTCTTTAATAGTTATATTGGCAGTTGGGTTGTCCTACAGCACTTGGGGTTGTTCACTTTTATTGAGGCAGGCCGTGTGAGCACTTCTTTTATCAATAGTTATATTGAGCCTAGTTGTCCACAAGACTGCATCTGTTTTCTGCATTGTCATTCTGTGCCTCACTTAGTATTCTGCAGCATAGCTAAACATAATGTTTTTATGGATGACGCACTGTTTTAACATGCTTGAAATCACCCTGAAATGATTAAGCCAGTTATTTAAATGATTTGGCACATAACGTTTATGTACTGCGTGGATGAGAACTAATGCTTCTTTTATGGCTGTATATGAGCAGAGCTTCATAGCAGAACTGTCCAGGCCTTAGAGAAGTCCAGTCTAGATTCACCTAGAACTCCACTTTATTTTGAAGGACCAAACATAAGAAGTAATTAAGCCGCGCTGTCTGAAGTCCTTTCTACAAGCCTCTTTATAAAGAATACATATTATCACAGTATGCTCTGCAAAGAGTTTTAGTTAAGCTTTCACTTTGATCTACAATGATATCAAAACTCAAAGCAAAACTCTAGCTAAAAATCACAAAATTAAAAGCAATAGCTAATTAAAATATACATACATTTTTTTTTTGTCTTCTGCAGTACATCTTTATCACTTACAGATGTTCTCAGTCTGATGGCTAATATAGAGTAATTTACCATTTGAGGGTAAGCCCCCGTTCAAACTGGGGCGACCTGTCAGGCGACCTGGTCGCCTGACAGGTCGCCGTAGGTCGCCTTCCACAGAGAAGCTGTGGACCCGTTCTAATAGTCGCTCCGACTTAGAAAAAGGGTCCGGAGCTTCTTTGGGGCGACCTGCATTGACTTCAATGTTATGAAGTCTGTGCATGCCGCTCCGAGGTCGCGGTGCGAGCAGCGTGCCGCGACCTGTGAGGTCGCCCCAGGAAGTAGCGTCGCCCCAGTGTGAATAGGGCCTAAGTCACTCTGTTTTCTCAACCTATTAGTAAAAATGTGTCTAGAAAGCGCTAGTACCAAAACAAGTCAAGCTGCCAGCACAACATAATTGATAAACAAATTATAAAATAACAAGTGGAAGAAAAAAGTGCAGCGCTAATGAGTGTACATAATATACAAGTGTACAATTGAACATATATATATAGGATATTGTGAAATAAAGTCCAATACTGAAATAGGGCTTAAATAAAAGTCCCAAAGAAGTGATCCATCTTGTTGGTATACATATATAAATCCAAACGTGATGAAAAGAATCCCAACACCAAGTGAACAGTAAAAGTGGGCTCTCACCAGATCAAATGGATCTGAATTGCCATATAGCAAACAGACCTGTTCAGGCTTTACAAGGTGATCCTGATTCCTCCTACGATCATTACCATGGAAGTCGTTTTCAGCTCATAAGGTGGTAGGCAGAGGGATGGATGTCTCTCAAGACCAGATGACATGAAAACTGTTAGATGATCAGGTTGTCTAATCTGGAGGTGGCTGTAGAGCCACACAGGTGGCTTCTCAATATGCCGTTTACTGTTTTCTTGCCCTCCTGTTAGCAGCCTATTAGTATGCCCCTTGTCCGCACATGATGGCTCCTTCCTCTTATTTTCCAGACTTACTGTACCCTGTACAAGGATTGCAAGAGGGCCCAGATTTAGATCTTGAGGGATCCCAGAGCACTTCAGGTTTGTTATGCAGGAATTCAAATAAATGTCTACAAATACAGTTTGTAAAGTAATAAAATGCCGACACTGGTTCACCTTCAGCCAATGATCACTGCCACATCCCTAATCAAATATAGGAAAAAAGTGTACAAGGGTGTTCCTCATCTGTATCAATCCCCAAATTAGCCCCTAAGGGGGAAGCATACAGTGATAGAACCACCAAACATGGGACTTTGGAGACAGTGATCTCTATGGCAAAAAATAGATAAATATAGACAAAGCAGTTAAAATGGTATGATTTTATTATCAAAATGATCAATCATTTAAAATCATGGATGCAAAGTGGCATCAAAAACGTAGACAATATGCACAATTAATACATAAAAAATCTGAACCAAGAGATACAGTAATGGGGTCACCAAGGTCCGACATGTTTCGCCAACATGGTGGGCTTCTTCGGGGACCGGTAATGAGGGTGACCTCTTTAATGGTTCTAAACATAAATAACAAAAAATTAATACTTGGTACAATATTGTAGTACAATGTCGCAATTCTGCAGAAAGGTGCAGAAGTGCAGTGTTTTATACATCAATTAGAATACAACATTATACACTCACCAATAATTCAGAATTAGGGCATATAACCATTGACAACGACAGGAGTCATAGCGTGCACATACCGCCAGGAGGTAACCCAAACCAGGTCACGGGAGACCAGGGAGAAAGTGTCCTCAGAAAATGGCAGATACTGGACCGGATTGGGACGGCAGGGGATCACATATACTAGAGGAGAGCAAATATTTTTTGATGCCACTTTGCATCCATGATTTTAAATGATTGATCATTTTGATAATACAATTATACCATTTTAACTGCTTTGTCTATATTTATCTATTTTTTGCCATAGAGATCACTGCCTCCAAAGTCCCATGTTTGGTGTTTCTATCACTGTATGCTTCCCCCTTAGGGGCTAATTTGGGGATTGATACAGATGAGGAACACCCTTGTACACTTTTTTGTCTACAAATACAGGTCATAAACAGTGAGGGGCAAAAGTATTTGATCCTCTGCTGATTTTGTACGTTTGCCCACTGACAAAGAAATGATCAGTATATAATTTTAATGGTAGGTTTATTTTAACAGTGAGAGACAGAATAACAACAAAAAAATCTAGAAAAACTCATTTCAAAAAAGTTATAATTTGATTTGCATTTTAATGAGTGAAATGAGTATTGGACCCTTATGCAAAACCTGACTTAGTACTTGGTGGCAAAACTCTTGTTGGCATTTAGTAACTTGAACCTTCAGCCATCTCCACATATTTTCTTTGGGATTAAGGTCTGAAGACTGGCTAGGCCACTCCAGGACCTAAATGTGCTTCTTCTTGAGCCACTCCTTTGTTGCCTTGACCGTGTGTTTTGGGTCATTGTCATGCTGGAACCACGACCACATCCACAACCTATTTTCAATGCCCTGGCTGAGGGAACAAGGTTCTCACCCAAGATTTGTTGGTACATGGCCCTGTCCATCGTCCCTTCGATGCAGTGAAGTTGTCCTGTCCCCTTAGTAGAAAAACACCCCCAAAGCATAATGTTTCCACCTCCATGTTTGAAAATGGAGATGGTGTTCTTGGGGTCATAGGCAGCATTCCTCCTCCTCCAGACACGGCGAGTTGAGTTGATGCCAAACAGCTCAATTTTTGTCTCCCCTGACCACAACACTTTCACCCAGTTCTCTGAATCATTCAGATGTTTGTTAGCAAACTTCAGACGGGCCTGTACATGTGCTTTCATGAGCAAAGGGACCTTGCGAGCGCTGCAGGATTTCAGTCCTTCACAGCGCAGTGTTACCAATTGTTTTCTTGGTGACTATGGTCCCAGCTGCCTTGAGATCATTGACAAGATTCTCCCGTGTAGTTCTGGGCTGATTCCTCACTGTTCTCATGATCATTGAAATTCCACGAAGTGAGAACTTGCACGGAGTCCCAGACCGAGGGAGATTGACAGTTATTTTGTGTTTCTTCCATTTGCGAATAATCGCAACAACTGTTGTCACCCTCTCACCAAGCTTCTTGGCAATGGTCTTGTAGCCTATTCCAGCCTTGTGTAGGTCTACAATCTTGTCCCTGACATCCTTGGACAGCTCTTTGGTCTTGGCCATGGTGGAGAGATTGGAATCTGATTGATTGCTTCTATGGACAGCTGTCTTTTATACAGATAACTGTCAGGGAAATGGCCGTAGGAGAACTGGCAACATTTCCAGTAATAGCAATGGACGCTCCTGGCTCAATCGACACAGCCCTCTGCTGGCCCGTCAGGGAAATGGCCGTAGGAGAACGGGCAACATTGCCAGTAATAGCAATAGTCATTCCTGCCTCAATTGACACTGCCCTCTGCTGGCCTATAAAAGGTGGCCAGACTCATTGCTGGATTATCTCTCAGCTTCCTGTGTTCCTGTGCTTCCTGTGTCCTGTTTGGACTTCCTGTTGTGACCTTGTTCCTGATTCCGTTTGATCTCCTGCTCCTGGTTTGACCCTTGGCTTCTTCCTCTGACCGTGCTTCTGTTACCTACCGTGTATGACCCCGGCTTGCTTCAAGACCTCGGCTATTCTGGTTGTCTCCTGTGCATGACCTTGGCTTGTACCACGGTTCTGTAATGTTCCGGTACCTTTGGTACCCTAAATTACACTTTCCACCAGTGTATGCGCCCCACCATTTACTTTTGGAAAGGTGCGCATACACCTTTAAGACTGGAGCTGTCATCACCCAGCGCCGGACTAGATGGCTATTTAAAGCGCCGGTTCTCACTCACATGTGTTCGTTCAAACACCCTTACCTGGATGCTAACCTTGCTTGAAGCTTCCATGCTTGCAAGCTTACTTCGCTGACGGAACCTCGCTGCGCTGATCACTGTATCCCGCTACTGGATCATCCGCCTCTCCTGAACCACCCCTCGGCTGTATCACTAATAGTGCTAAGTACCCCGCAGGGGAATTCTCTATAAACTTATACTAAGCTTACACTATCTAGCTCTGCATAGTAAAGACTGTTTATCACATCTGCATAACTAGATTGCTAGCTCTTGAGACTACTGCTACTTTTCTGCACTGGGTTGATCTCTTTTGTATGTCCACCTGCTATTCTATCATCTGCTATCATACAACATTGCTAAACCTTCCTGCATCCATCTGCTACTGTCTCACCTTCAAGTGTCTATCACCTACCACCTCCACTCAACCTATCCCTCAACCTTCATCATTGTGTTACCACATACATAAAGTCACTCTAGGAACCAGCTTGCTAATTGTGTGTATTTACTGGCTGAAATAAGACCTTCCACACATGATGAGTCATTGAGGTTGGGAATGGTATCTCAGCATATCTCTTACATGACTACTGACGTGGAACTATTTCTGCAGCTGAAAATCCACACCATATAAGAAACGCAGAAGCGTTACAGATTGAACGAACCAAAAAATGGATTCAGCAGAAATAACCACTCAGGTGACACAATTAAAACAGCAAGTATCTGCGTTAATACACGCACTTGCTGAATTAAAAGAAGACAATCAGGCTCTGTCGCAGCAGGTAATTAGACTGACACAACTTACCTCTGCTCAGTCCCCTGAACCCAAGATAAATCCCCCTTTGGTATTTACAGGCGATCGCAAAAAATTTCGCGAATTTAAAAACGCATGTGAGTTACTTTTTTTGTTAAAACCTCGTACCTACCTTACTGATCACATTAAGGTTTGTACTATTATTTCTTACCTATCAAACGATCCTCGAGCCTGGGCAGATTCTCTTTTTGAGAAAAACGACCAGCTTCTCAACTCCTATGCCTTGTTCCTGGCAGAGCTCACTAGCCTATATGATGACCCCAATAGGCAGAGTACTGCTGATCTTCAGTTAAGATCCTTGAAACAAGGAAGGAGGCCTGTAGAAGACTTTGTCGCAGAGTTCAAGAGATGGACCCTTGATTCAGAATGGAATGATGCATCTCTGAAAACCCAATTTAGGCTTGGCCTATCAGAAGCCGTTAAGGACGAGCTCGCCCGAGCGGATCTGCCAAAAACCCTGGATGCATTAATACAACTCAGTATTACCATAGATAGAAGACTACGAGAAAGAAAGGCTGAAAAGATGGGAATGCCATTATCCGTTTCCTCTCGGAGTCTGGCCGTTCCTATGGAGGTAGGAACCATACGCCCACCGCTATCAACTATGGAAAAAGCCAAAAGACGAAATGAAAATCTCTGCTTGTACTGTGCATCCCCGGATCACAAGATAAACGTCTGTCCCCTAGTCAACAAAAAGAAGGGTGAGTGTTCACATGTCTCCCTAGGAGGATTGACAACTTCATTCACTAACCCCTACATTTCTGTTTTTTTGACATTACAGTGGGACCAGAACAGGATTACTACTAAGGCCATGATTGACACAGGATCTTGTGGAAATTATATGGAAATATGTTTTGCTGCTTTAAATAAAATTCCTATTATTTCTAAACTCAAACCTGTCTCAGTAAGTCTTATTACCGGTGTTCCGTTATCCTCTGGTCCGATCACCGATCAGACACAAGCACTTCTAGTCACTATTAACGAGTCTCATAGGGAGACTTCTACCTTCGATTTAATACCATAACCCCACTTTCCCATTGTGTTGGGACTTCCCTGGTTGCACACACACCAACCAACCATAGATTGGAAGAAACGGTCCTTGACCTTCCCTTCTTGTTATTGCGAGGAAACGTGTAACCTCCCATTTTCCGGGAAGATTCTGTCTGTGGTGACAGATGAGATTGCACCACTATGTTATCAGGATCTTTCTGAGGTTTTTCTTGAGAAAAATGCTCAAGCATTACCTCCTCATCGAGACTATGATTGTAGCATTGATCTACTCCCAAATAGCAAATTGCCGTTCGGTCATGTTTATCCTCTTTCACAGGATGAACTTGCCCATCTCAAAACCTATTTGGATGAGAACTTGGAAAAAGGTTTTATTAGACCTTCCACTTCTTCCACAGCAGCAGGACTCTTTTTTGTTCGCAATAAAGATTCAAGTCTCAGACCTATCATCGACTACAGGAAATTGAATGCTATCACAATAAAAGATCGCTATCCTCTACCGCTTATCCCTGAGCTCATTGAGCAGGTGCGTGGAGCTACCTATTTTTCAAAATTAGACCTGAAAGGAGCATACAATCTCATTCGAATCCGTGATGGACACGAGTGGAAGACTGCATTCAGAACTAGATACGGATTGTTCGAATATCTTGTGATGCCATTCGGCCTATGCAATGCCCCTGCAGTTTTCCAACGATTTATAAACAATATTTTTAAAGACTTACTAGATGTCTGTGTGGTGGTATATCTGGACGATATACTTATATATTCACGGACCCTGTCTGAACACATAAGACATGTAAGACTTGTATTATCGAGATTGCTTGCACATAATCTTTATGTGAAGCTGAAGAAATGCTTGTTCCATAAAGATGAGGTATTCTTTCTAGGCTACATCATATCCAAAACAGGAATCGAGATGGACATGAGTAAAATATCCTGCATTCAGGATTGGCCTACACCAACTACACGCAAGGCGCTACAGCGATTCCTGGGATTTTCAAATTTCTACAGGAAGTTCATAAAAAACATTTCTGCTATTGTGAGACCCCTAAAACAGCGCACTAGCATAAAAATACCATTTAAATGGTCAGAAGATGCAAATAAGGCTTTCCACTTGTTAAAGACAAGGTTTACTTCCGCTCCCATATTACGCCATCCAGACCCATCCCTCCAATACATTCTGGAGGTAGATGCGTCAAACATGGCAGTAGGAGCAATACTCTCCCAACGACCTACCCACACTTCACCACTTCATCCAGTCGCTTTTTTTTCTAAATCCCTGAGCAGTCCCGAGATAAATTACCCCGTGGGTGAAAAGGAACTGCTTGCTATAAAATTGGCTCTGGAGAATTGGCGACATTTACTCGAAGGCACCCAACTAATAATAATAATATACACGGACCATAAAAACCTCCAATATCTTCAGACTAGCAAAACTTTCTCGCATCGACAGGTACGATGGTCACTATTCTTTCTAAGGTTTAACTTCCTAGTGACCTACACACCTGCAGATAAGAACAAAAAGGCGGATGCACTATCACGACTAACTGAAGAAAACTACTTTGAAATCCCTTCCGTTCCTATAATACCTCACAAACGCATTATTGGAGTTGTCCGTTCCTTAAAGGAAGAGGTTCTGCATGGTATAAGTTTGGATTCACCCCCACCACAACTAACTACTGATGCAGAAGGCTTCCTCTACTACAACGACAAACTTTACATACCACCTACCCTACGCACCAAGATCTTGGAATTATCGCATGATGTGCCTATGGCAGGACATATGGGTATGACAAAGACTTTCAATTTGATTTCTTGACAATTCTGGTGGCCTGACATGAAAACATCTATACAAAAATTCGTCTCTTCATGCAATGTCTGTGCCAGGTCCAAAATTGACACTACGAGACCATCCGGTCTACTATGCAGTCTACTAATACCCCAAACTCCATGGGAGGTTTTGTCATTGGACTTCATCGTAGAATTGCCTCCTTCCAAAGGATTTAATACCATCTTGGTGTCAGTGGACCATCTGACAAAGATGGCACATTTCATTGCTATTCGCAGACTACCTTCGTCCAAACAAACGGCAGAACTCCTGATGAAACATGTCTTCAGATTACATGGTATCCCAAAAACTCTTCTGTCTGACCGTGGATCCCAATTTATTTCTAAATTCTGGCAAGAACTATGTCACATACTACGGATTGAGCGGAAGCTCACTTCTCCTTACCATCCGCAGACCAACGGACAGACTGAAAGAGTCAACCAATGCATCGAGCAGTATTTACGTTGTTACACTTCTTACCAACAGGATGATTGGTTGGATCTTCTCCCCCTGGCAGAATTTGCCTACAACAACGCAACTCACAGTACAACCAAGCAGAGTCCGTTCTACTTGAACTATGGGTTCCATCCCTCTATTCTCCCTCCACGCATCCTTCCTTCAAATAACCCAGTAGCCTCAGACTATCTTACCCAAATAAAGGATTCTCTGGGTTTACTAAATACTACCATTGCACACGCTCACAGTCAACAAAAGAAGTACTATGATCTTCGTAGAAGACCTTCTCCACAGTATACTATCGGGGACCTCGTTTGGCTCTCAACAAAAAACTTGAGACTGAAGATCCCTAGCAAAAAGCTTGGACCTCTGTTCTTGGGACCTTTCCCAATCAAGAAACTTATTGGAAAAGCTGCAGTGCAGCTTACATTGCCAATGGACCTAAAAATCCATCCCATTTTCCATGTGTCGCTACTAAAACCCCATGTTCCGGACCAAGGAATAAGGCCTAATATTCCACCTCCCCCTCCTGTACAAGTTGAAGGTGGAGAAGAATACGAGATAAAAGAGATTCTGGATTCTCGTATCTACAGAAGAAGACTTCAGTACTTGGTTAGATGGAAGAACTATGGGCCCCAAGACGACACCTGGCTAAACACCTCTGACATACATGCCCCTAGATTAATCCGCAATTTTCATGCGAGATACCCAGACAAACCAGCTCCAGAGGCCTTCAGGAGCAGGCCTTAAGGGGGGGGTATTGTAATGTTCCGGTACCTTTGGTACCCTAAATTACACTTTCCACAAGTGTATGCGCCCCACCATTTACTTTTGGAAAGGTGCGCATACACCTTTAAGACTGGAGCTGTCATCACCCAGCGCCGGACTAGATGGCTATTTAAAGCGCCGGTTCTCACTCACATGTGTTCGTTCAAACACCCTTACCTGGATGCTAACCTTGCTTGAAGCTTCCATGCTTGCAAGCTTACTTCGCTGACGGAACCTCGCTGCGCTGATCCCTGTATCCCGCTACTTGATCATCCGCCTCTCCTGAACCACCCCTCGGCTGTATCGCTAATAGTGCTAAGTACCCCGCAGGGGAATTCTCTATAAACTTATACTAAGCTTACACTATCTAGCTCTGCATAGTAAAGACTGTTTATCACATCTGCATAAACTAGATTGCTAGCTCTTGAGACTACTGCTACTTTTCTGCACTGGGTTGATCTCTTTTGTATGTCCACCTGCTATTCTATCATCTGCTATCATACAACATTGCTAAACCTTCCTGCATCCATCTGCTACTGTCTCACCTTCAAGTGTCTATCACCTACCACCTCCACTCAACCTATCCCTCAACCTTCATCATTGTGTTACCACATACATAAAGTCACTCTAGGAACCAGCTTGCTAATTGTGTGTATTTACTGGCTGAAATAAGACCTTCCACACATGATGAGTCATTGAGGTTGGGAATGGTATCTCAGCATATCTCTTACATGACTACTGACGTGGAACTATTTCTGCAGCTGAAAATCCACACCATATAAGAAACGCAGAAGCGTTACAGGTTCCCGCTACCAGAGACTATTCCTTGGCACTTGGCACTTGGGGTGCTACACCCTCTGTACCATCTCCAGGGGTGTGCCGCACTGAGCCGCAAGGGGAGCCCTCTCAGCACCTCGGCCTCGGAGCAGGTAATCCTGACAATAACAAGATGAGATTAGGAGCACCCCCTTTAAGAAAGTGCTCCTAATCTCAGCTGGTTACCTGTATAGAAAACGCCTGGGAGCCAGAAATCTTGCTGATTGATAGGGGATCATATATTTATATCACTCATTAAAATGCAAATCAATTTATAACATTTTTATGGTCTCAGTTGTTGTTTTTCTGTCTCTCACTGATAAAATAAACCTACCAATAAAATTATAGACTGATCATTTCTTTGTCAGTGAGCAAATGTACAAAAACAGCAGGGGATCAAATACTTCAATCATAGAAAATAGTTATATAACATAGCATACGCCAATTTGTGCTGTAGCCGAGCTCCGGGCCAGACTGGCCTACCGGATACCAGGAAATTTCTGGGTAGGCTGCCTGCCCGGGGGCCGCTTTGGGCTGTAGGCAGCTGCGGCAGTGCCAAGGACCGATCCTGGGCGGGTGGCCGTGTACACCGTGAGCTGAGACAGAGGTAAGGGTGCGTCAAAGTCCTCTTCTCCCTCCTCCCCTCCTTGTGTACGACACACAATTCTTGAGTCTGAAATGTAAGAAAGTCCTGCCTCCTAGACCGGCTCCTGAGATAGATGGCACACTGATCCAATGCTGTGAAATTTAATCAGTGTGACGTGATCATAGGAGCCGGTCTAGGAGGCGGGGCTTTCTTACAGTGGCATCCTGGGCAATTCAAATCCAAGCTCCCTGACACCGCAGGAGATTGCTGATGTATGTGATCCAGGCACGGATGAGGCTTCATTTGGTGGGCACTGGTGAGGCTCCACTGATCTCTTGTATCATGTCTGCAGTCTCTGGCCATCTCTTGTATCATGTCTGCAGTCTCTGCCCACCTCTTGTATCATGTCTGCAGTCTCTGCCCACCTCTTGTATCATGTCTGCAGTCTCTGCCCACCTCTTGTATCATGTCTGCAGTCTCTGCCCACCTCTTGTATCATGTCTGCAGTCTCTGCCCACCTCTTGTATCATGTCTGCAGTCTCTGCCCACCTCTTGTATCATGTCTGCAGTCTCTGACCATCTCTTGTATCATGTCTGCAGCCTCTGACCATCTCTTGTATCATGTCTGCAGCCTCTGACCATCTCTTGTATCATGTCTGCAGCCTCTGACCATCTCTTGTATCATGTCTGCAGCCTCTGACCATCTCTTGTATCATGTCTGCAGTCTCTGACCATCTCTTGTATCATGTCTGCAGTCTCTGAGGGGGGAGTCTGGAGAGGAGTCAAGAGTTGGAGTGGCGCTGGAATGGGGGTCATAGGAGAAGTCAGATGTGTGTGGAATGTTGAGAGGAGACTATAGGATAAAACCATAGCCACCAAGCTGGAGCCAACTAACTGAGCCCTGCACGGTGCACCTGAGAGGAAGTCAGGGACAGCGCCACCAGGCCAGTTTGAGGGGGGGGGGGTCAGTGATGTAAGAGGGCATTAATATAAAGGCTCCCCTTCTATCATTACCCCCCCCCCCCACACACACACACACACACCCATTCCCAGAGTTCCTGGGGTCCCCCTGGATTGCTCCACCTTCACCACTTTTAACCTGAATTTTCTATATATATATATATATATATAATAAACTCCAATGTGCTTTCATATCTGTCTTATCTATAAAACACTCTTCAAATGTGCTTTCAAATGCATGGTTTTCCCTTTTAAGAACAAAAAAAATGGCGTCATGCTGTTGGGCCGGTATAATAATGCTATGGGGCTGGTATGAAATTATTTCCAGGGCTGGTTTTTATTCCCAGTCCGGCCCTGCATGACACCTTTTTCTGTAGGCACTGTTTGAATAGAAATCTAATGTTTGTCTGTTAAAATATTTTTAAAAACATTTTATGGGGTGTACTTAATGTTTTCACATGACTATATTGAACCTTATGCTGTATAAGCAAGGGCACAGTGTTTCTTTAAAGGGTAACTCCACTTTTAATGGGGAAAATAAAATAGAAAATAAAGAAAAAAGAATATAGCTTATACAATTGTGACACAAATCATATTGTAATGGAATGTTATTAAAAAATACCTTTCCTTTTCAATCTGCAGCCGCTGTAATTTTCTGTAAAATACAATGCAATACGGCGACCTGGAGGTATTCTGTACACAGAATGTGTACTGAACCCCCCCCCCCCCCCCCAGAAACCTAATTTTTTGCTTGTGTGATTGGCTCATTGATTTTCCCAGAAGTCTGCACTAAGAAACAAGGAAGATATCTGGCATCCCCTGCAATAAAAATGTCATTTTTAGTAAGATACTCCCAATAGGAACACGTCTAAAGGGATGCAGGCCCAGCAGATTTCCTCATTAGTGCTCTGCATCTGCACAGCTAATTGATAGTTATAAAACCTTTCCCATTAGACTCACTCAGCACAGGGGAACTGAGGAACAAATAGTGATTTATTCAGAATAACAAAAGGTAGGAATATGCAATAAAGTTTGTTAAAATCCTTGCAATGTACATAGAACACCCAGAGGGGAATATTTTTTTTCTCAACAAAAGTGGAGTTACTTTTTAAGTGAATCAGCTGAGATGTTTTAAGATCAGTCTTGCCATCCTATTTGGAAATCTCAGTGGTATATAAAGGCCCAGTTTACAAATACCATCTGTGAAGACTGATGCATGGTGGAAATAATGATGTATGAATGGTGTGTATTTGTAATGTTCTGGTACCTCTGGTACCCTTGTCTCCATATTTCTCCTTTCCTAATTGTGTCCCATCTTGTGTAACAAGGGACGCATATACCTTTAAGACCGGATGACATCATTGCCGAGCGCCGCTACGAGCGCCTATTTCAATCGCCGGTTTGCTCTCACTCATCGCTCGTTCAACCGCCATGGTTGGAGCGTCCCGCTGTCTGAAGTCAGCATACCAGTTCGACACGTTCCTGTATCTCGCTACCTGAACCTGTTTTCGGATCCTGTGTCTCGCCACCCGATCACCCCTGGCATGCTGTTTTCACCTTCACCGCATGTTCACCGCACCTACTCCTGTGAAGTCGGAGCTGCTGACATTCTCCCTTGCTGAACTGAAGCCGGAAACCTCGCTGGTGATCCGTATCTCGCTACGGGATCACCCCTCTCCAATGGACACTGTTACTCCTAAACCTATCTAAGTGATAAGTACCCCGCAGGGGATTCTTACTAACCAATCTCCTACTGTCATCTACTGCAATTACCAAGACTATCTGTATCTATCTATTCACTATCATCTGCATAGACTGTTAGCTCTTGGGACTACCCTCAACTATCCTTGCACTAGGTTACTCTGTCTAAGTATACTCCATCTGTGTCCTCTTACCATCTGCACTATACTTGACATCAGAACCTATCTGCTTTACCATCACCTGCAACTCTCCTAATACTACTTCTAGTGCTCACCATACAATAGCCTCATAGTCTCTCATCTATATATCCTCATATATTCTATCCCTCCATTAACATCTATTAATATATATATGGTATATAACAGGCTGTACACGGTGATGAAGTCCTGTGAGTTGGATATGTTTGTTCAACAGATTCTCTACAAGGCTACTGAGTGTAATAATTCTGCAGCTGTAAATCCATCCACTAACAAAAACGCATGAACGTTACAGTATTGTCCCTGACATGGCCTTTCTAACACGTGTATCCAATGACCTATTCTGTAAAGCCAATGCTTAGTTTAATGTTGTCCAGCAAATTGCTAAAAGCGCTGCATCATTTCTCACACTGATTGCTTTGTCATTGTTCAGACTATTACATTGAAACCAAGCATGAAATGACACTGCTCAAGTCATTAAAACTAAAGAACATTACTTTTAACCCCATGTATTTGTCTTTAGAGTGATGGACACAAAGCTGCCTTGTAGCTCCATTTGAGTATATGCCGTAATCTCTAGCCTACACAATCCCTTTCCGCCATCATTTCTGTCTCACTTAAGGTGATCATTTGGTCTTGGCCTGATACATACATAAATGACAAGTGTCCTGTGTGCTGGTGGGTTCCCTGTTCCTAAAAATGTTTTGTCCTCAGCCCCCTAGATACCCCCAGAGCCACGACCTTCCAGTTCTGCAGAGTTTAATATAAGAGGTTTCACCTGTCATAGACACTCATCAAAAGTTTGCACTATGCCTTCTTTTTCCACACATCTGCTCCATTCATAAAAACTGTACTGTCAGTTCCCACAATGAAAAGTGCTTGTATTTCCCCCCACAATTTGTGCTAACCAGCCTTTTAAACAAAACTGAAGTCCACTTGCAAGCAGGTGAGCTTTTGCCATACTGTGGAAGCACAGTATACAGTAAAACCTTGGATTGAGAGTAACTTGGTTTGAGAGCGTTTTGCAAGACAAGCAACATTTTTTGAAAAAAATATTGACTTGATAAACAAGAGATGTCTTGATATACAAGTAACATCATGTGAAAACAGAGTATAAAAGAGAAGAGAGGCGCCTCTAAGTGTAGCAATATGGTTACATTTAATGAAGGTAAAACATTTAGCAGCTCACATGGTTGATGATTAAAACAGGCACATCTAAGTATGCAGGCATCAGGGGTAAAGCTGTAAAGATAGACCATCCTCCGCTTCATTAAATGCAAGCAGTGCAAGTACCTAATTTTGACCTGATATCAGCATCTTGCAGTCCGTGACCGTAGACCGTAGAAGACAGTCTTTCCAAACATTTTGCCTGCCGACATTATAGAGACCCTTCCTCTTTAGAAGTAGTGGGGATTGAAAAATATACCCCACACTGGCTGGGTAGTGATTTCAGGAAACATATATCAAGACTGGATATTTGACTTAAAAACTTTTCATCTATGGGGTCTCAATAATGAGTGTGATATAAATTATTTTATGAATAATAGCTGAGGTGTTTACCATTTTTCACTCCTAACTCAATGTATGTATGTATGTATGTATGTATGTATGTATGTATGTATGTATGTATATATATATATATATATATATATATATATATACACACACACACATTTTTTTTTACATATTTTGGAAATTTATTTTTCACATTTTTATTTATGTTTACATTTATTTTTTTATTACTTTTTTTTTTTACATGATCGGTATCTAATTTTTATTAAATAGTTTTTCGATTTGATGATTTTTAGTGGATCATGTTGTGCAGGACATATGGCCATGATTCAGTTTCATGATCAGGGGTCAGGCTCAAAGACCAGTATCTATAGCAGTGGAAGCTCACACAGGAACCAGCAGGATAGGAACACAGGCAGAATACCCTGGCAGATGACGCAGGCTCACCTGAGCTCCTGATGGTGGAGATGGATTTTGCTGTGTGTTAGCACCAGGTCACGGTCCTCAGGATCGCCCCACCAGGAGGTGAGCAAGCCAGGGTCCAGTAGCTGATATAGCAGCTAGGGATCAAGCAGAAGCATGACAAGCGAGATATTGTCTGGAGAAGGCACAATATTCTGGAAACCAGAAAGTACAGAGACATTGCTTAAATCAGGAAGTTCATGGGAGGAGCAAAGGGTTCAAAGTTAAAGGCAATTAAGATTCACGGCAGGATCATTCAAGGCATTGTCCAGACAACTGCCAAGCATTCCAAGTGGCTCAGCAAGTAGAGTCATTGCTAGACACAGCAGAGGTCCCAGGTTCAAGTCCGGGTCCTGACAATCAGAATGTTATTTGTGTAAACTGTACTTATGTTTATATGAAGATTAGACCAAAGGTTAACATGTGACCAACTGAATTTTTAAAATAGAAATACATTTATATTTTTACAGTTTTTAAAAAAAATTAGGATTCATTTTTCTGAATCCGATAGGCCTGCTTAATATGGGCCGGTGCATCGTGACTCAGAATTTGGAGGCGAGATTCATATCTAATCAGCTTTTTTGGTGCGACTCCCAGGTCAATATGTTTTCCATCTGACTTCCGGTTTCTCGGCCGCTTTAAGTAGAGTGACAGACGTCCCAACTCCATCCTCCAATACCAGCAGACACCTGTTACGGGGAAATGCGTTGGGTGGAGTCAGAATTGTGACATCACTACGCTCGCACCTGCTGGTGCATCTCGCGTCTGGATTACCTGTTACTGCAATACTTGATTGTTTAATCTGTAAGTGCAATCATTTTCAGTTTTTTAACAAACCGTTCTAAACGTATTGTGCTATGAGCCATCTTCCATTTTTTTTGTGTGTTAACCATTTGCCATTGCGAGAGAGAAAGGGAGGGCTGATTTGTGGTTTTCTGCAGGGACGCTGATCATCCTGCATGGCTTTATCCAGACCAGCCTTGCTGTGAGGACAAGACTGACCATTTAAGGATACTTCTTAACCCTATGTTCATAATGATCTCTTATTTTTTGAAGATCATAATTATCTGGTAAGAGGATAACACTTCACTTTTCACTGGTGGAGCACAAGAGTACTTTATGAGTTTTTGAGCACTCAGCACGCACTGGAAGCAGCACACTTTAACCACTTGCCGACTGCCTAACGCCGATCTACGTCGGCAGTCAGCCCCTCACAGGCAAAGTGACGTAGGGCTACGTCACTAGCTTGTGAGGGTCTAGGGAGCGAGCGCGCGCCCCCGGAGGCGCGCTCCCGCGTGGTCACGGACCCCCCCGCGTGTGTGACAGCCGGACCCGATGTCCGCCGGTCACTTGGCGATCGGCGGGGGAGAGGGAGAATGTCAGGCAGCTTGTGTAAACAAGCTGCCTCTCATTCTCCTCGCTGTAAAGACACTGATAAAACGGATCTAGTATGTAGATCCGTTGATCAGTGTCCTTACAGCTCAAGCCACAGCCAATCACAGTAGAAAGCACGCCCCTAGGGATACACACAGCCCCTCCCTTCCAAATAAAGTTAACCCCTTCACAACCAGTGTATTTTTACAGTAACAGTGCATATGTATAGCACTGATTACTGTAGAAATGTCACTGGTAACCCCAAAAGTGTCACAAATGTCAGTCAAGGGTCCGATCTGTCCTCCCCAATGTCGCAGTACCACAAAAAAAATCGCAGATCGCCGCCATTACGCGTTAAAAAAAAAAACAACAAAAATGACAAAAATCTTTCCCTTTGTTAGTAAACGCGATAACTTTTGCGCAAACCAATCAAAATACGCTTTTTGCGATTTTTTTTACCAAACATAGGTAGCATAAAACAAATTGGCCGAAAATTTAAAAAAATTTTGATTTTTACTTTTTTTTGGGGGGAATTTCATATAAAAAAAAGGTGAAAAATATTGTTATTTTTGCAAAATTGACGCTCTTTTTTTGTTTATAGCGCGTGATCAAAAAATCGCACAGCTGATCAAATACCACCAAAAGAAAGCTCAGTTTGTGGGAAAAAAAGGACGTCAAATTCGTTTAGGTACAGCGTCGCACGACCGCGCAATTGTCCGTTAAATTCACGCAGTGCCGAATCGCAAAATACCCCCTGGTCAGGAAGGGGGTAAAATCTTCCGGGGCTTAAGTGGTTAAAGCATCTTTGGAACTGGTAATATGTAAATTTTTTTCGATTTTAATATTTTGGATGTATTCACTCATATACTATATTGTCAAAAGTTTTGGGACGCCTGCCTTTACATGCACATAAACTTTATTGGTATCCCAGTCTTAGTCTGTAGGGTTCAATATTGAGTTGGCCCACCCTTTGCAGCTATAACAGCTTCAACTCTTCTGGGAAGGCTGTCCACAAGGTTTAGGAGTGTGTCTATGGGAATTTTTGATGTCAGGGCTCTGTGCAGGCCAGTCAAGTTCCTCCACCCCAAACTCACTCATCCATGTCCTTGTGGACCTTGCTTTGTGCACTGGTGCACATTCATGTTGGAACAGGAAGGGGCCATCCCCAAACTGGTCCCACAAAGTTGGGAGCATGAAATGTCTTGGTATGCTGATGCCTTTAAGAGTTCCCTTCACTGGAGATAAGGGTCCAAGCCCAACCCCTGAAAAACAACCCCACACCATAATCCTCCCTCCACCAAATGATTTGGACCAGTGCACAAAGCAAGGTCCATAAATACATTACAATTTGGCCCTTGTCAAAGTGGCTCAAATCCTTATGCTTGCCCATTTTTGTGCATTCAACACACCAACTTCAGAGACAACATGTTCACTTGCTGCCTAATATATCACCCCCACTTTCAAATGCCATTGTCACAAGATAATCAACATTATTCACTTTACTTATCAGCGGCCATATTGTTATGGCTGATGGATGTATATCTGCCTAGAGTTCAGCTTTCAGCATGTAGCTCTTCATGTATTAAGACCAAAGAAAATAAATGTTGCAGCCAATCACATTTTGGATTTCATTTTTCTCATGCAGATTGTAAAGAGAATACAAATATCCACAATGTAATACATTTTCTGTTATTTTTATACAAACGGCACTTTGTTCGAATAATATCAATATACTAGAAAATTAGGATCAGATAGCATGAGGGCAAACGTATTTTAAAGTGTATCTAAATCTAAAAATACAAAAGAAATATGAGTCAACTTACCAGGCCTTAGATGTGGTACAACTCCAAAACTACAGCTCTTGTGGGATGTCCCCAGCCTGCAGTGATCAGGACCCACAAAAAGTTACCCAAAGAAAGAAAACCGGTGACAGGGTCTTGGGTGGCCAAGGCTCATTGATGCACGTGAGGAGCAAAGGTTGTCCTGTGTAGTCCGATCCAATAAAAGAATTACTGTAGTTCAAATTGCTAAAAAAGTTAATGCTGGTTCCCACAGAAAGGTGTCAGAAAACACAGTCCACTGCAATTTGTTGTGTATGGGGCTGCGTAGTTGCAGACCGGTCAGGGTGCCCATGCTGACCTGTGCCCACAGCCAAAAGCGCCCACAATGGCCATGTGAGGATCAGAACTGGACCATGGAGGAAGGGAAGAAGCTGGCCTGGTCTGATGAATCAGGTTTTCTTTTACACCATATGGATGGCCGGGGGTTTGTGAGTCACTTACCTGGGGAAGAGAAGGCATCAGGAAGCACTATGGGAAGAAAGCAAGCAGGCAAAGGCAGTGTGATGCTTTGTCTAGTGGGGTCCATGCCTCAATGGGTAAGGGCTGTTTTGGTGGCAAAAGGGGAACCTTCCTAATATTAGATGGGTAGCCATTATGGTATGGTGGATGATCATAACGTTATGGCTGATCAGTGTACAGATAGAAGAAAATGCAGCACTGTAATTATGAATGCATTATCAATTATATTGTATTAGCGTAAGCATTGTAAGTAGCTGAATTTGCTCTAGTTGCAGCCTCTTACAGTTTTGTACAGCATGACTGAAGTTTGCGCGGAAGTAGCAGAACAAGAAGCCAATCAGTTCATATGCTGACAGTAAGTAAGCATGCTGATAGGAGAAGAGAGCAGAGTGAAAGGAAGATAAGTTCATCACTGCCTTACTTCTCCTTTCACTGTCCACTAAAAGGCTGGTCAGGTCCAGGACAACAGGCGCTCAGGGGAAGTGGGCTGAATGATGCTGGCCTTTAGACTGAGGGCCCCTAGTGGCAGAAAAAAAGTACTATGGGAGAATTCTCTAAATTGAAACTGAATATTGCAACAAAAGCTGCTTATGTTATTTTATCTTGTTATTTTTGGCTGGAGTTCTGCTTTTAGGCAATCACTTTAATGGCTAAAAGGCAATAGCTTTTAATTAATAGGCACTTCAAGTAATAGCTACCTGTCAACAGTAATTAGATGTTATCTATTAGTAACAAGAATAATTTACTGCCAGCTATAGAATCCCTTTTATTTTGATGTATACCTACTGGTAAAGTAGATACTTTACAATATGCACTTTATTGTCAAAAGTATTGGGACGCCTGCCTTTACACACACATGAACTTTAATGGCATCCTAGTCTTAGTCCGTAGGGCTCAATATTGAGTTTGCCCACCCTTTGCAGCTATAACAGCTTCATCTCTTCTGGGAAGGCTGTTTACAAGGTCTAGGAGTCTGTCTGTGGGAATGTTTGACCATTCTCCCAGAAGTGCATTTGTGAAGTCAGGCACCAATGTTGCATGACAAAGCTTTAATTCATCCCTAAGGTGTTCTATTGGGTTGAGGTCAGGACTCTGTGCAGGCCAGTTAAGTTCCTCCACCGCAAACTCACTCATGTCTTCATG
This sequence comes from Pelophylax lessonae, assembly GCF_965119305.1. Classification (NCBI taxonomy): domain Eukaryota; kingdom Metazoa; phylum Chordata; class Amphibia; order Anura; family Ranidae; genus Pelophylax; species Pelophylax lessonae. The sequence continues at coordinate 84,923,016 of NC_138776.1, forward strand.
TCTTATGGACCTTGCTGTGGTGCACTGGTGCGCAGTTTGTTGGAACAAGAATGGGCCATCCCCAAACTGTTCCCACAAAGATGGGAGCATGAAATTGTCCAAAATGTCTTGGTATGCTGATACCTTAAGAGTTCCCTTCACTGGAACTAAGGGCCCAAGCCCAACCCCTGAAAAGCAACCCCACACCATATTCTCCTCTCCACCAAATGATTTGGACCAGTGCACATACCAGTTATAGTACCCACCACATACATTTAGGTTATAATTAATTTTATCATTCTGATTAATGCCGCAGTTTTAGTAGTCCAACAGACACTCCCAATACCTGTTGTAGAGAGGCGACCCCAGGTAACTGTGTATGTTAGCCATCTACACCTGGTTTTGGTTAAGACAGGCCTGCTGATTGCACACCTGTGGGCTGGGTTCATATCATTCCCAGGATTAGCACTCAGGGCTCCCAGTTGAAAACAGCTACACCCAGGCAGAACGGAGGTCTGGCCCAGGAGTCAGGAGGGTTCCCAGTTGGAGACAGCTGCACCCGGGCAGACAGGAGGTCTGGCCCAGGAGTCAGGAGGGCTCCCATTTGGAGACAGCTGCACCCGGGCAGACAGGAGGTCTGGCCCAGGAGTCAGGAGGGTTCCCAGTTGGAGACAGCTGCACCCAGGCAGAAAGGAGGTCTGGCCCAGCCCAGGAGTCAGGAGGGTTCCCAGTTGGAGACAGCTGCACCCGGGCAGACAAGAGGTCTGGCCCAGGAGTCAGGAGGGCTCCCAGTTGGAGACGGCTCTGCCCAAGAGAGACGGGAGGTCTCTAGGAGTCAGAGGCTGCAGGTGGCAGCCAGAGCACGTGTGTCTGCCAGAGACCGGTGACGGCCTAAGGACTAAGGCCATAGTGAAGCTGCCAGCTTAAGGGAGTTCATGGTCTGGGGACCAGTGAAAAAAGCAGAGGTACTGCTACTGAGAAACTGTGGCTGAGAAAAATCCTTATTTTTCAAAAATAATCCATACACATCCGCTACTTAATGACCCTGTAATCTGTTTTTCATGAAATAATTTCCTAATGTGCGTTTCTGCCTTCTTGTAAGACCTCTGGAACAATGTTCCCTCTAATTTATTACTGTGCTGAGCAAATAAAAAATTTTCTGAGCGCAAACCTTTAGATTGCGCAGACTAGTGGTGCGCCAGATTTAAATAAAAGGAACAGTGTTATTACTCATATTCATAACATGTGAAGTGCACAATCCAAACAATTCAAATCAAAAATATATAATCCTTAGATATGTGTCCTTGTAACTTACAAGGACACATATCTAAGGATTATATATTTTTGATTTGAATCGTTTGGATTGTGCACTTCACATGTTGTAATAACGGTGTGATCATCCACAGTGTCCATACAAAATGATATCAAAAGTGCAGTACTCCAAGTGTCCACACATTAGGCTCTGTTCACATGTTAGTGTATGGATCACGGGCAGAACCGCCGCGGTTCCGCCCGCAATCTGGAGATTATTGCAAATCGCGGGACGCCTGTGCGTTGCCCGTTGATTTGCAATAGACCCCCAAACGCTGAGCGATGTTGCCGCGATTTCCGCCTGCCGAATCGCGGTAACATCGCGCAAAAAAAATCGCGGGACGCAATACGATCCAAAGAAGCTCTTGTACTTTTTTGGTTGTAATGCGTCCCGTGATTTTTTTTGCGCGATGTTACCGCGATTCGGCAGGCGGAAATCGCGGCAACATCGCTCAGCGTTTGGGGGTCTATTGCAAATCAACGGGCAACGCACAGGCGTCCCGCGATTTGCAATAATCTCCGGATCGCGGGCGGAACCGCGGTGGTTCTGCCCGTGATCCATACGCTAACATGTGAACGGAGCCTAAACAATCCAGTATTCCTTTTTGAGTGATCTATAATCCCATCATGTGAAGTGGTCTCTCACCTCCACAAGCCCAGGAGACTCCAGCCAGCCTCTCCCCGATCACATAAGGCACAATGCAGGCGCTTCAATCGCGCATAGCAGTCAGCTAGCCTAGTACGTTTCCAGGAAGAGAGACGTCATCCAGCACGCAGGCTCCGCCCCTACGTTACGTCGGCGCTTACAAAGCGTTGACTTCTTCGGTAGGGGTCACTAAATTCAGACCGCGCAGCCGCAGACGACGTGAAGGTAGTGACTCACTACCTTCACGTCGTCTGCGGCTGCGCGGTGTGAATTTGTGCTCCGCGGGACCTTCAATTAGACTGCGTGTCCACGCATGCGCGCAGCTTAAAGCAGTGATGGCGAACCTTGGCACCCCAGATGTTTTGGAACTACATTTCCCATGATGCTCAACTTCGCTGCAGAGTGCATGAGCATCATGGGAAATGTAGTTCTAAAACATCTGGGGTGCCAAGGTTCGCCGTCACTGGCTTAACCACTTGCCGACCGCCGCACGACTATCTATGTCGGCGGTCAGCCCCTCACAGGCAAACTAACGTAGGGCTACGTTGCTTGCTTGTGAGGGTCTAGGGAGCGAGCGCGCGCCCCCCGGGGCGCGCTCCCGCTCCCGCGTGGTCACGGACCCCCCCGCGCGTGTGACCAGCGGACCCGATGTCCGCCGGTCACTCGGCGATCGGCGGGGGAGAGGGAGAATGTCAGGCAGCTTGTGTAAACAAACTGCCTGTCATTCTCTTCGCTGCAAAGACACTGATAAAACGGATCTGGTATGTAGATCCGTTGATCAGTGTCTTTACAGCTAGAGCCACAGCCAATCACAGTAGAAACCACACCCCTAGGGACACACACAGCCCCTCCCTTCCAAATAAAGTTAACCCCTTCACTACCAGTGTATTTTTACAGTAACAGTGCATATATATAGCACTGATTACTGTAGAAATGTCACTGGTAACCCCAAAAGTGTCAAAAATGTCAGTCAAGGGTCCGATCTGTCCGCCGCAATGTCGCAGTACCGCAAAAAAAATCGCAGATCGCCGCCATTACGCGTTAAAAAAAAAAACAACAAAAATGACAAAAATCTTTCCCTTTGTTAGTAAACGCGATAACTTTTGCGCAAACCAATCAAAATACGCTTTTTGCGATTTTTTTTACCAAACATAGGTAGCATAAAATAAATTGGCCGAAAATTTTTAAAAATTTTGATTTTTACATTTTTTTTGGGGGGAATTTCATATAAAAAAATGTGAAAAATATTGCTATTTTTGCAAAATTGACGCTCTTTTTTTGTTTATAGCGCGTGATCAAAAAATCGCACAGGTGATCAAATACCACCAAAAGAAAGCTCTGTTTGTGGGAAAAAAAAGGACGTCAAATTCGTTTAGGTACAGCGTCGCACGACCGCACAATTGTGCGTTAAATTCACGCAGTGCCGAATCGCAAAATACCCCCTGGTCGGAATGGGGGTAAAATCTTCCGGGGCTTAAGTGGTTAAAGGGAACATTGCTCTGGAATCTACTTTTGTTTGCAATGTAAGCTGCAATCATAAGCACTGCTCTATGCATACTATAAGTCCCATAGTCCATACATCTCAGGAGCAAGCAAGAGAGGGTGGCTACACTCCTACATACTGAACCATGGAAAATGAATGTAGCCACCTTCTAACTGGAAGCCAGATCACAGCAACAAAAATAAAAGAAATTCGGAGATTTGGAGGAGGCTGTGAGCAAAAGAAGGGTCTTTTTGAAGTTAATAATACATTTTTTTTAAACCATGGTATAGTATTGCTTTAAATAAATTTGTGAACGTAAAAACATATCAGTTATCAGACATTATAAAAAAAAAGCTTATGTTTAATTTACTCTGTAATGGACCCACTTTTTATATTCTGACACTTGATTGCTTTTTAATATATTCTAGTTAAATGAATTAAATACATTTACATGTAGACATTTCATTCGATTTTTCTTATGTTTTCCATCCTATAAGTTATGTATTCGTGTGACTAGCCCCTCCACAACTATTCATTCTTGTGTGTCCTGGCTATGTCCAATATCTGTCCCAGTTAAAAGCCGAGGTGTCCCCAAGTGCTGAATTGATTTTACCTTAGCGTAGATCCCAGAGGCAGCTCCAGTGTCTCTATCTCTGCACACACCTTCTCATATATCTTCTCCCCATTACTCTCCTCTAAGAACATCTCTGAGATACCAGGGTTGCTGGCTGCAGCCATGGCTCGGATCATAAACTGCCCTACAGTGGAAACTTCAATTTTGTTTTTATCCAAAAATGACATGTAGTCAGCATACAAAGGCAGAAAAATATCTTGCCCTAACCTGACCTTAGAAATGCTGAATAAGTTTATTGGAACAAACAAAGGAAACAAGTCCGTAGATAGCAAAATATGAGTGCAACTCAGTACATGAACAGTGGTGATGCTCATTGTTGTCTGATATAACACACCAGCTTAGCAGAGATTTAATTCATAGCCACAGAGCCCTGGTAAAAAAAAAATGTAAAGAGAACATCTTTATATCTGAATTATCTTTAACCACTTTAAGACCGGAAGGATTTGCCCCCTTCCTGACCAGGCCCTATTTTGCGATTCAGCACTGCGTTACTTTAACGAACAATTGCGCGGTCATGCGACGCTGTACCCAAATAAAATTAATGTCCTTTTTTTCCCACAAATAGAGCTTTTTTTTGGTGGTATTTGATCACCTGTGCGATTTTTTTATTTTATTTTTTTCTTCTTCTTTTTGCGCTATAAACAAAAAAAGAGCGACAATTTTGAAAAAAAAAAAAACAATATTTTTCACATTCTGCTATATGACATTCTCAAAAAAAAAAAAATTTAAGATAAAAATTTTTGAACATTTTAGGCCATTTTTTTTTTCTGCTACATATTTTTGGTAAAAAAAAAATTGCAATAAGCGTATTTTGATTGATTTGCGTAAAAATGATCACGTCTACTAACTACAGGAAAGATTTATGTCATTTTTACTGTTGTTTTTTTTTTTTTTTTACTAGTAATGGCGGCAATCTGCAATTCTTTTGCGGGACTTCGACATTGGGGCGGACAGATCGGAGCCCTGACTGATATTTTTGACACTTTTGGGGGGACCAGTGACATTACAACAGTAATCAGTGCTATAAATATGCACTGTTACTGTAATAATGACACTGGCATGGAAGGGGTTAACATGGGTGATCAGTGGGTTACATGTAAGTCTAGGGGAGTGATTCTAACTGTGGGGGGGCAGGGCTTCTGAAATTACCATAGAGACATGTGATCCTATATAGAAGGATCACATGGGCTCTATGATCATTGCAGAGAGAAGAACGGTCAGCTGTGTTTACAACAGCCGACCGTTCTTCTCTCTCAGCGGAGAACGATCATGGGTGTCAGGCGGCAATCAGAGCCACCTGACACACACATCGGCTTCCCCTAGCCTCCTGAGAGCGAGCGATGTATACCTACGTCACTTTGCCCAGCAGCGGCTGCCTGGTGCAGTATATCTGCGGTGGGCAGTCGTAAAGTGGTTAAAGGAATAATTATCAATACATAGAGGCGTATTTATTTAAAAAAAAAATCATATAGAATGTAGATTCATTCTGTGCGAATGGGGGCAGAATCTAATATTCTCCAGCTATATTTTCTGCAATTTGAATGTGTTAATGTGGAAAATATGGCACAGGGGCGTAACTACAGGGGTTGCAATTGCAACCGGGCCCCATGCTCCAGGAGGCCTGGGCGGCTCCCTGTACACCTGGATAGGAGGGGCGGCTCGGCAGCATGGGGCCACCAGCACAGGCCCCCTACTGTGCTGACACCCCCACTGTGCTCCTTTCCCTCTCCTGCCGGCTGGGGATGTGTCACAATAGAGAACCCGGAAGGGGTCGATAAATATGTAATTCACCAGCTCCTTCCTTTTCTGAATGGAGTCATAGTCAGTGACATTGTAAAAAAATAAAATAAAATGATAAAAAATAATAAAATTAAAATACCAAAAAAATAAAAACTACTGACACCAGTTGTGACCGGACCCTGGCATTCCACCACTGTGGGGAGGCCCCAAGGAGGCAGGAAGGGGGCCCACTGCAGAACTTGTGAAAGGGCCCCACTGCGGGACCATAATAAAGGGCCCCGCAACAAGATTAAAGGGCCCCAGAATCAGTGGGAAGAGCCCCAGGCTTGAAGGGAAGGGCCCCGGCCATGGGTCCCTTCATGGTTTCTTGCACCGGGGCCCTGAAGGTTCTAGTTACGCTTCTGATATGACACTATGGACCCTGGTGCTGACTTATCATAGGCCATAAGTGTGCCCATCAGCAACACCTAGTGGCCACAATGCAGTATTTTCCGCATTGGCACATACAAATTGTCATTGACATACAATTTTTCTTATATATACTCCCCTTTTACATATTTATATTTTTTTTAAATAAAGATATTTATATTTATTTAAAACTGAAGCCCAAGCCAATTGATTATATTTCAGTTACTGCAGCTCTGTAAGCGTTGTTACATAAATAAATGTATTTTTTTTAATACAAGCAATGTAAGCACCTGAATTTAACTGGGTATACGTCTCTTGGAATGCCTTGTACAGCAGAGCTCAGGCTTGGAGAGCTAGAAGCAGCACAAGTACCCAATTAATTGTGCTGTAGCGCTCATATGCTAACAAGGAACATATTGATAGCAGGACAGAGCAGAGTGACAGTACATATTTTAATCAATGGCACTATTAGACCACTTACTGTATAGTGAATATGTTGTCTTGTTTGTTCATTAAAGGTGATTTATAGATGTCAACTGATTATCTGGGTTCTGTAAGTAGCAATGAATATTATTATAATTATTGTTGATAGAATAATAAAAAAAAAAAAAAATCTAAAAATAGTGCAATTATGCTCTGTGGGTCTGTCCCTATTGGGTACCCATGATCTTTATTTGGTGACACTTTTCAATGGACTTTTCTTTGTCCTGATCTGTTACCCTTTTTCAATTCTCCCCTTTGGCTTGCAACCAGCATGTCAGACTAAAATTGTGTTCCAAGTTTTCTGGGAACTATATTACTTAAATGTTCTCCTCTACTAATCTGAAATAAAATGTTATCAGATGTTTCATTTCAAAGAACACACGCAATATGTTTTAGTATAATTGTTTTTATACAGTTAGGGGTTATTGGATTATTGGATTATGGATTTGAATTAACCACATTTAAAGGGAATGTATGGTGTTTTGTACAAATCTCTGCTTTAATTATGTTCAGGACTAAGGGTTTGCTTGCATTGGCCCACACAGTTAAACAGAAGTCTTGTCCACACTGTGCCTCCTTTTTACAATGTGTAAAGCCCCATCACAAGACACAGACTTCTTCTTTTTTTTTTCCATTAATTCAAAATAATTGGAATTAATGTCAGAGCTTTGAGTCCCTGATGCAAACTAAGCATTAAAGACATAGTCCATCTTTCATACCATATTGCATTTTACACCCATATTTAAGGTGTAACGTGAAACATGGTCACATTCCCCACTCCCCTAGCCTCAAACCACCCTCTACACCCACACTTACCTTATCACAGGGTGTTTCTCCTTGCAGATTGGCTCCACCTACACAGCCAGATTATACATTCATGGGGATATGTGAATGGGAAGCAGGGGAGGACTGGGGCAGGGGGGAAATTGCCCCCTGGGCCACTCTGATGTCCTCTAAAAAGGCTGCACTGCTTCTGCTACTGACATGCCTAAAGGATTCCTGGTGAAGAGAAGTAAAAAGTATCTGCTACTGGCCTACTGAGTGCCGGATGAAGACAAGGACAGAGTGCAGGCCTCCCTGCCCAGCATGGATGGTCTACACTGTGTTTGAGGCCGGTTCCATGCCCAACTTGAGACTCTTCTCTCCAGCCCCAACTGAGCTGTCCCATCTCCCCCCAACCACTCCTGCTGGGCAGGTGGGGAACCTGGATTCAGTCGGCGAGTAGAGAGTACCTGGTGTAGGGCTTCAGCCTGGAATAGGGGTCAGGAGGAGGACTGGAAGAGGAAAAGTGGGAGGGGGCCGAGTAACTGCACCATGAGCCTCTGGTTTGTACTTGCCCCCTGGGCTGAAAGTTGCCAGTCTGCCCCTGATGAGAAGACTACAATTCCCATCTTTCATCACGGCAGAGGGACTCACAGATTGTGCCCCTAACCTTGTAGTTAATTGTTTACTTCCTCCAACCTTATACCTGGGGGCTGGGGTAGACAATGCATGATCCTGTGCATTGCACCCATCCTAGTGAATAGAAGTAAAAAGTATCTGCTACTGGCCTACTGAGTGCCGGATGAAGAAAGGACAGAGCGCAGGCCTCCCTGCCCAGCATGGATGGTCTAAACTGTGTCTGAGGCCAATTCCATGCCCAACTTGAGACTCTTCTCTCCAGCCCCAACTGAGCTTTCCCATCTCCCCCCCAACCACTCCTGCTGGGCAGGTTGGGAACCTGGATTCAGTTGGCGAGTAGAGAGTACCTGGTGTAGGGCTTCAGCCTGGAATGGGGGTCAGGAGGAGGACTGGAAGAGGAAAAGTGGGAGGGGGCCGAGTCACTGCACCATGAGCCTCTGGTTTGTACTTGCCCCCTGGGCTGAAAGTTGCCAGTCTGCCCCTGATGAGAAGACTACAATTCCCATCTTTCCCAGATTGTGCCCCTAACCTTGTAGTTAATTGTTTACTTCCTCCAACTTTATACCTGGGGGCTGGGGGTAGACAATGCATGATCCTGTGCATTGCACCCATGATGCACTAATACACGTTTGCAATGCTCTCCAGACCTGAATGCAATTTAATAATTTTTTTTTTTTCAAAAGGCGGACTATGCCTTTTATAATACACTACTGTGCTTTCTAAATGTGCTTAAAAGAAAAAAAAACAGCAGTATGGCTGCAGGCAGGCTATATAACTGGGCCCCTTAGTCTTTAACATAGCAAATTGGGCTAAAGTGAACCATTCGTGTCAATACACTTATTGTACACTAGATACCATGGACTTCTCAGGAAGAATGATTATTAAAAAGTTAATGGGAAAGTGTGAGGTTTTTGTATGTAGAACATTTCAAAACTAATGGGACTTTTCAGGCACTATTCACACATGATGAAGAATCCTTGAAATGCGTCAGTCTTAACCAACATGCATCATAAAATTGGATATACCAACAGCAAATGTGTACTATGGAGAATGTATAAACATTTGGAGATCAAGTGCAATACTGTGTCACCCATGTTTTTTTTACATGAACATTGTTTTATTCTGATGTACAAGTTATAAATATTTGTTTGTATTCTTTGGATAAAGTTTGGATGTTTGAGATGAACATAGTTTCACTTCATTGTACTTCATCATTAGTAAATCACTCCCGGGGCATGCTGTTTTACAGGAAATCTTTGCTGAGAGGAAATATGTATTGAAACTAAAGGTGTTCTTCACCAAGGACTTCAAAAAGTTCTTTATATAAAAATAACTCTTTTATTTCATCATCAAAAAAGCAGCAAACAGCCAACACCAACTCCTTTTTTTTTTTTTTGGTAATTTATTTTGTTTTCTGCTTTTGTGTAAATGTGCTTTTTTTTTTTAGACAAAGCACCTTTTGAAGTTATTGGTGCTGAACACCTTTTTGTGAGTTAATGGTGACTATAGCACAAGATATATTTTTATATATTTTATATTTTATATATATATATATATATATATATATATATATATATATATATATATATATATATATATATTTATATTTTTTATAAGTTATAATTTAATAATTATATATTATATATATATATATATTTATATATAATATATATATTATATTTAAATGTTTATATTTAAGTTATAATTTAAGTTATATATTTATATATATTTATATTTTTATATTATATATATATTATATATATATTTATATGGTGATCCAATAGTTTGGATATATTTTAATGTGTATTGAAAAACAAATTTGCTTTTACAGTTTTGGATAGAGTTGGGAATAATTAAACAGTTTTTTTTTTTAGACTGTTTCCCATTGGGGAGTTTTCCCTTCACTTCCTGTCCTCGAGAGGAGAGGAAATTTCCCAGATGTAAAGGTAAATTCCCCTTTAGACAGTTTTAATCATGCCAATATATCCATTGGAAGATATGCCTCAATTGCTGTTATAGTGATAATTCAAATCTGTGGATTTCACTTTCTATCCTGGTGACAATGGTCAGCAAGAACAATAGGGAGGGTGAATCTCCCATTAGGGGTCTGCAATAGCAGCCTAAATATGTCTTTCATTAGAGATTTTGCTATTAGTTTACTGATCGCTATTTCTAAAGTTGTAAAGCCAGTTCTCGCACTAGGGCTTTCTGTACATAGCATTCTGTGATGAGGGGTCTGAAACCCCTGTGTGCTCCTGCTCTCCACTCCTTGGCCTACTGGCCACATCAAGAAAAACACTTGGTTATGAGAGTGACATTTAGGGGAAGTTGGGTGTATTAGAGATGGTCTGCCAAGGTCCTCATTGAAATCATACAAAACTGAGTGCAAAGATTGCAGAAAAAAACCCATCATAGGCAGACTCATATATACTGTAGAGTAAAAAATATATTTTTATTTTAACATCAAATTTTTTTTTATAAATGTAGAAAAATCGACATATATACACAGAACATATAAATATAGTAGCGTAGCGCTATGATCCTACAGAATGGATAACTCATTAGTCCATAAATATCAATATGAAGAGAAATAAATCATTCCGAGGAGAAAGAGTTCCACAGAGATGGTGCTTAATCCCCAATTAATGTTCATGCGTATCCTTAAATACCAGAAGCCAAGTGCAAGAAAGCCACCACCATGAGGGATAAATCAGCCTCTTACCGGAACACTATGATCCTTATTACAGGGATCATAGACAGCAGAAAACAATTTACTGGTAGATGTCAAGGGGGATCTCTTAGTTATCCTCTCATCAATCGGTCCAGCACTTCTCCCAAAGGTTACCCAGCCATGTGAAGAAAAACACTTCCCATAGTGTAATACTGTCACATACATTCGGCCGAGATCAGCAGAGCATGTCATGTAGAATCCCCTATCTTAAATGTGGATCGGTTTCAAACCAGGAAAATGGCCGCCGTGTCCCCCGTCCGTAGCGGCGTGACGTGCCGCAAGCTCCTCCTACGTGTTTCGTCACACGTCTGACGTCACACATAACATAGATCAAAAGCATTGGTACATTGCATATCCATACCCAAAACACAAAATCATGGCATCCAAAGAGCTACCCTTGTTCATTTCCAGGTTAGCTCCCATGAACAATTGTGGAAAGACCCAACATGTTTCAGACATTTTGAGTCCTTATTCAGGGGGTTAAAGCTGGGTATTATTTTTGTAGAATGCAAATATATATTATATAAGTGAACATCAAGATAGATATAACAGTGTTTTTTTGCAACTCTCTTGTATACATATTATAATCACTTTGCATAACACATAAGCTGTTTTAAACACTTACAAGCATCAGATAAAAGCAAAGTATGTTTGAAATAATATACCATAGTTCCTGCTGGATGTGGCAGATATGTGGAAGAGCCCTGTGAGAGATGGGCAAATGCAGCAATGTCTGAGCCAAATTCTCATACACAGGGACCCCTAAAAGGGGCACAGGGCCCCAAACAGCTCCAATTGATAAAGTGTAGATCTAGAGATAAATAAGCAGTGGAAAAATACTGATATGTTTGATAACCATTATAAAGATAATTAGAGAAGGTTAACTAGCAAAAAGAAGGAGAGGCACATGTATGTTGAGAGCCTTCCTCCAGGGAGAAGTGTTATGCTATTGTATTGTATTTTATAAATACTATGCTTTCATCTGATGCTTGTAAGTATTTAAAACAGTTTGTGTGTTATAAAAAGCAATTATAGTATGCATACAAGATAGTTGCAAAAAAACACTGTTATATCTATCTTGATGTTCACTAATATAATATATATTTGCATTCTAGAAACATAATATCCAGCTTTAACCCCTGAAGAAGGACTCAAAAAGTCTGAAACATGTTGGGTCCTACACAATTGTTTATGGGAGCTAACCTGGAAATTACCTAGGGTAGCTCTTTGGATGCCATGATTTTGTGTTTTTGTTAATAATATGTAATGTACCGTTGCTTTTGTTCTATTTTATGTGTATATGCCTATTTTTCCACATTTTTAGTCACGTCAAAATAAAAATATTTTTTTTAGTCTATATATGAGTCTGCTTCAGAGTCCATGAGGGTTATTTGTGCAATCGATGCATGATTTACTTGCTTATGAGGAGTCTTTCAAATTCTGGTGGTTACAGACCCAGTCCATTAGGGATCGCATGAAACACCCAGACCAAAAAATCACAAGGGTTGTGGGTTACTAGGCAAGTGGTGTAGCAGGGGAACCCATCTCACCACCTCTAAGTCATGAGGTCAGTCTCTGTATTTGCTCCCCAGTTAAAGGTTTAACCATATTTTCCAGCTTCCCCTCCTTTGGAGGGACTGTCCCCTCTTTTGAGAACAAATCACACTGTCCCTTTTACAGCCTCAGTTGTGCCTCTTTTTGGTCTGATGGGCATCGCTATACCAAATATACTATTTTATCATCAGAAGGGTTATGCTGCACTAAATGTTGCCTTCAACCTCTATATTACTAAATTTTTTATGTTGAAATGCAAATATCAAAGAAAAAATAGAGGTCAGAAAGCACTTGTGTGGTTTAGCCAATAATTTTCTGCATATTAGATCCTTGTAGTCTGTGTAACTGGGGTCATAGCAGGGGTCGGTTGCTTGCCTACATCATTTATGTTAAAAGGTGTCCCTATTGAAACCAGCTTTTGTCAGTTCAACTGCATGCTTGGTACCACAAGCTAGCCATTCACAGTCCCGAGGTGCTTTCCTCCTCTCTCTTCTTCTTCTTCTTCTTTCCTTGCTGTCTCTCCTCTGTGCTGACTTTCTTTCCCCCCTCCCCCCCTTTTTTCTTTTACTCTTCACTGTTTTTGGGCGGGTGATTCTCATCTGTCCCCTGTGTGCCTTCCTGGGGATCCAAATACCCCTGTGGATCCCACCTATGCCAGAGCTCAGTGATAAGTGGGACAGGACCCCGAGAGGGTCAACATTGTGCTGTTTGTGGACTTTAGTTATGATTATATTCCGCTCCACGTTTGTATGACTCTTCAAGGTTTTTTCTTGAAGGTAATTGGTTTTATTGATTTTATGATTCAAAAGCCTTTTGGCTCCATTCACACTAAAGTGACTTGTCAGGCGACTTATCAGCCTGACAAGTCGCGGTTCCTCGCGGTCCATTGACTGCTACAGTACCCGTTCTAATAGGAGCGACACAAGTCACTCCAACTTAGAAAAAGGGTCCTGTACTACTTCGGGGCGACCTCGGGGCGACTTGCATAGACATTCATTATATGAAGTCCGTGCAAGTCGCGCCGAAGTCACGGTGCACGGGACTTCACAAGTGGCCCCTGAAGTAGTACAGAGTCGTGCTACTGCAGTGTGAATGGGCTTACTGCTTACCTGTATGCAATTTTGTATGATGAAAACTTTAATAAAAACATTAAAACAAAAAACAAAAGTGTCCCTATTTACCATTTCATAGAGTTGGTAGGTATGGCATACCCTCTATCCCATATGAATGAAGAGGCTTAGTCTGAATCCTCCTTTCCTCTCATTTTTACTGTACAGAAAAGTTGTACAGACAAACATTATTCCATCTTGCATGGCTGACCAAATTCAGATTTCATGCCAACCAATTGGGTTTTCTTTTGTAATAACTTCCATCTTATCCTGGTGGTATCCTCTTCAGAGAGAACAGATGTCATTCCCCTGAAGGAGAAGGTCCCATAATTTGGGCTTTATGTCTTCTAAGCCAAGGCCCTAACTCTCCCACAAGGGCTCAAATCAGATCCTCTCACACTCTTAAACTATACCCAACTTCGCTCTACACTACACTACACTACACCAAAATTGTAGGTGCCAACTCCACTCCAACTACACAACCATTACCTCCAGCCAAAGTGGAGACCTTGCCCCTCACTAACAGGCTTTACAGGTACCACATTCTTGTTGAGATAGACTGGACCTGCCTTAAAGTAGTTGTAAATGCAGAGGGGTTTGTTTTGCATCTTAATGCATTCTATGCATTAAGATAAAAAATCTTCTATGTACAGCAGCCCCCCCTAATACGTATATCAGAGCCCCAACTCGAACCAGTGATAATGTACAAGTGACTCGGCTGTCTGGGACTCACCCTCCTGATTGGCTGAGACACAGGAGTGGACGCCATTGGTTGGCTTTCAATCAAAGTCAGTAAGCCAATGAGGAGAGAGAGGGGGCAGGGCTGAGTCGTGGCTCCATGTCTGAATGGACACACAGAGCAGCAGCTTGGCTCGGGTGCCCCATAGCAAGCTGCTTTCTGTTGGGGGGCACTCAGAAGGAGGGAGGGGCCCAAGAAGAAGAGGATCTGTGCTGCTCTGTGCAAAACCACTGCACAGAGCAGGTAAGTTTAACATGTTTGTTATTTTTAAACAAAAACAATGAGACCTTAATATCACTTTAAACAATGTCATTTTCTATCCTATTTACCTATCTTATCTCACAATCATTATTACAGAGCCAACCTCACACATTTGCTCATCTATTCATTTAAAATATTATTTTATCATGTTTTATTTCAAAACAACATACACAGTACATTGAGCATAATTGTTCTAGCGCAGGCAGCCATGTATTATTGGATTATAAACTAGATTTAATCATATTAACCAAATTGCGGCCTATAGATTTTTATGTCTAGGGAGAGGAAAGCAATTGTAGCTAATTCCGAATAACTTTGAGTATATATATCAAATTTGTTTTGCTCCATTGATTTAGTCTACAAAGCACGAGGATCCCTCTATCACTAAAAGCCATCCTTATATGGTAGAAGCAATAAGTATCACTAAGCATCAAACCATAAGACCTATTTTGCCATTTATTGTAATTCGCTTCCATCACATAAGACTGGTTAACTAGCAAAAGATTGTTTTTCCAGGCATGCATGCTAACCCCATAGTCTACAGTAAAATGTATGATACAGAATCTTTAGACAAGTACCTAGTTGAAATGCATATAAATGAACTGTTTTCTTGATAAAATATATGTTCAGCTGTTCTTGTTAACTTTTTTCAGTACAGTTCAATGTGGTCATCAGAAGAAAATGAATTTTATGCTTGTATTTTAATATCTTAAAAATGTTTTCTTTCTATATATAGCTTGTAATTATATACAATGACCCTGATTTACTAAAAAAGCAGAGCATGTCCCCTTTAAGTGTGAATTTTCACTTATCTTAGTGAATAAGGCGAAATAAAATAAAAATTGCCTTGGAAGGAATACCCAACCATGTGCAAGGAAAATGTTTAAAAAGCATTTCTTTTGTTCATGATTAAGAAATCAAAGTAAGTGCAACTTCACCTCATTTACTAAGTTAAGTATAAATTCCCTTTGTAAAGAGAAAATGAATTTCACTTATTGAATGAGATGACGCTGTACTGACTATATTCATCCAATAATGTGTGAGCAAATATCCTGTTTTTTTAAATCTCCTTGAACATGATTGGTTATTCTTTGCAATCTTTTTATATATATTTGAATTGCTTTCTTGATAAAATATTTGCTCAGGTGCTCTTGTGATTTACATACTTCTGTTACACTATGTAGCCAGAGGATAATACAAGTATATAGAGGCTGTTATCCCCTGCTCACTTGACAGTGATTGGACATTATCCCATTCTGTGTGTAAGGTCTGGGGGTAGCTCAGGGTGACAGGGTCGTTGTCTCGTCCTCTGTTTCCCTCCTCATTGGGTGCCAATCAAGGGTTACTTAAAGTGGAGTTCCATCCAAAAGTGGAACTTCCGCTTTAAATACTGCTGACCCCCTGACATGCCACATTTGGCATGTCATTTTTTTGGGGGGGGAGCGGGTACCTAGATTTGACAGGTACCCGCTCCCACATCCGCTCGGGCTGCCTAGGCGGCTCAAGCAGAAATTTGCCTTTCCCCCTCCTTCCCTGCAATCTTCTGGGACACGTCACGGTTCCCAGAAGATTGCCCGGCCATTCTCAATGTGCAGCGCAACTCGCGCATGCGCAGTGCGCGCCCGGCTGTGAAGCCCCAAGCTGTAACAGTCGGATGCACACACTAGAGATGTCGGCGCCGCCGAGAGGAGAAAGAGAGGAGTGAGGCTTCGGGCGGCCACATCGCTGGACCGTGAGGACAGGTGAGTGTGTGTTTAATAAAAGTCAGCAGCTACACTTTTTGTAGATGCTGACTTTTAATAAACACAAAAATGAGTTGAATTCCGCTTTAAGAGGCCTACCCTGGGGTAGGTTCTTCTGAGCTATGCTGGGCACTTTGTACATGGTCACTTTACTACACATCAGTTACCTTTGCTTGGTGTTGTCTTCTCCAATGCCCGGGGACAAGGCTAAGGCTGCCATGGGGGAACACTTGACCTTAAGGCCGGCCTCTACTCTTAGAGATGAATGTACACCATGTACAATGACACCACAACTGTTCTCCAGTTAACTCTCAGTTCCTCGTGACAATTTACACCTTCTCTGTAACTAACATTTAGGAGGAACACGCTGAGCCAATGTCAACATCCCCCTGTCCAGCATTTTCCACTACCACTCCCTAGTAGCGAGTGGGCCCCACCGTGCACTTAACCTAACTCTTAAGCTTCCGTACCTCTGTACAGGATAGGAACCTCTGCAGCGTAAATCTGCTCCTGTTGCTCTGGGGAACAGACCCCCGATGGAAGGAGTGCGGACAACATCTCCCTCGCTGCTAGAGTCCGTTCCACCTATAACTGGTACACGCTATCGGCAGGCTGCTTGTTAAACTTCCGTTACCCCTAGGTAACTTGTGTCATCCCATTACTCCACTCCACACCATTGTCTTCATACCCCAATGTGTTAAGACCCACTTAGTGAACTTTGTGTGTGTTGGTTACTTGCGATACACCCCTTTCAGTAACAAAAGACCAAAGAACCTGGAAAGGCATTAACTCTTACCCTCCAGCTGGGACAGCACCACCTATCTGGCTATTTCAACCTGCTTACATGTGCACCTGCTAAATACACCTACCTCCAACCCCAGTGCTTGAAACATGTAAAAGCTGCAGCACTGAACTAGCTCACAGTACTAGCGCTCTTGTCCTAAGCCTGGCTGCTGCTGTGCATTGGATTATGGGAAGTTAAACACTTTCACCTTGCCTATTTAGAGCCAAATGACTTTGTCTTCAGAAAGCGCCCGCCTTCCAAATCCCTGTTTTTTACCTTGTTATTACTTCCCTGATGATTCTTCCTCCCTAGTGTAGGCTGTTGTCAGACTGTAAAGTGTACCTTGTTGTCAGTCCATTGGGCATGTGACAGTGCTCAGGCCTAGTGGTTGGCTGAGCATTATTGGGATCCACCTGTTGGGGCATGGCTGAGAACTAAAGCCAGCTGTATGCAGAGGTGTTGGCAGGAGGGGGTCTGCCCTGGTCCATATGGTATCATGTGAGGTGGGGGGTAGCTGCAAGGAGATTGGGGGAGGGGGATTTGTGTTAGGAGGGGAAATTGGAGGGGGGTGCTAGGAGTGGTGATTTGGGGGAATTTGTGTTGGGAGGGGATATGCAAGAGAATTTGTGCTAGGAGGAGGATATGAGGGGTTTGTGCTAGAAGAGGTCATATGGTAGAGGGGGAGGGGATTTGTGCTAAAAAGGTGATTGGGGGAGGGGGCAAACACTTCTGCTAGGAGGGGGTATTTCAGGAGAGGGGGTGGATTTTTCCTGAGAGGAGGGGAAATTTATGCTTTGGGGGTAAGCATGTAGACTAGTGCTTGATTTGGTTTTTGTGGGGGGAGGGGATTTTTTCTGACAGTTCGGCTGCGCAGTTTGTCATGTTTACCCTGGGCTCTAGATGATCTTGTCCCAGCACTGGCTGTATGCCGGCCCACGTCCCAGCGTGTGGCTCCAGGGACCCTGCAGTGAATGAGATTGACTGTTCTCTGCTGCAAGCTTACTGAGAGTTAGCTGATTAGCGGTAACATGATCTGTCAGCTCTCAGTCTTAAGCTGATTTTACACTGGTCGAAATTTGCTTTTTTAGTAGGGACTGGCCAAATTTCAGTCAGTGTGTGGTCTCAACGGAAGCTGACCATTTAATTGACTTTATTGATGGAAAATATTGGAAAATTTTCATCGTTGAGTGGCTGCAGCCTATGAGTTGCAGCTGCTGCTCAATGGATTCTGACAGCAGCAGGTCCTGTTAGTATATAATGCCCCGGTGAGTGGGGGATTCCTCCATCCATCTCAGTTGTGTGGATGGAGGAATCTGTTTGACAAAATGGCTGGCTGAGCCCAAAAAAACTAAGCAGGACCTGGCCGAGATTCAAACTGTTAATGGGCAGGCAGAATGTACCAAGTTGATAGATCAATCAACTTGGGAACAGCCAGCCTGCCAGATTCTCTTGCGATTATTGCTAGCGGCTGCTATAGCCACTAGCAGTACTCACTGTATTCTCTTGATGGAAGAAGACAATTGCTCGGCAGGAGGGATTCCTCTGTCAACACTGTCTGTGTTGATAGAGGAATTGCAACCCGTGGTTGCGGGAAAGAAATTTGCACTGGTTATGGCTGGCCTAACTGTTTATAGCCAACTTTAGAGCTGGCATGGTGAACTTGCATTGTCACATGGATGCTGCAGCACGGAGATGAGCATGTATGTTTTTGTTTGTTTTGTTAATTTTTTACTACTTCCCCTATAGGACAGGTTCACACTAGTATGACACGACTGTTGTACGACTGTCGGACCAACTTTTCTCTGCGACAACGGTTCTACATTGATCCTACTTCCATCTGACTTGAACGAACAGGATACGATTTTGCTCCGACTTTGAGATAGTCCGACTTGTCCTTTGTCCAGTCAAAACAATCCCAGTGTGACATAAATTCCTTTTTCTGCTGCTGTAATCACCATGTCAGATGTCACAATGGTTGAAACGAAGGTCCGACTTTGATCCGACTTCATTTATATTGAATGGGCTGAAAACTCACCAAAGTTGGACCAAAGAAGTGATGGAACCTTTTTTAAAGTTGGACCAACTTGTGTCAGACCAGTTAAGACGGCTCTCATAGGGAAGCATTGATTTATACAAGTCATGCGACATGTGCTCCCAAAGTCTGAGTGTATGTCGCACC
This sequence comes from Pelophylax lessonae, assembly GCF_965119305.1. Classification (NCBI taxonomy): domain Eukaryota; kingdom Metazoa; phylum Chordata; class Amphibia; order Anura; family Ranidae; genus Pelophylax; species Pelophylax lessonae. The sequence continues at coordinate 84,942,200 of NC_138776.1, forward strand.
AGTATGAACCAGGCCTTAGGCCAGAGGCGTAACTAGAACCTTCAGGGCCTCGGTGCAAGAAACCATGAAGGGCCCCCCGGACCCCTGGCCGGGGCTCTTCCCTTCAAGCCTGGGGCTCTTCCCACTTTTCCTGGGACCCTATACTCTTGTTGCAGGGCCCTTTATTACGGTCCCGCAGCGGGACCCTTTGACAAGTTCTGCAGTGGGCCCCCTTTCTACCATCTTGGGGCCTCCCCACGGTGGTGGAATGCCAGGGCCCGGTTGCAAGTGGGACCTTTGCGATCCTGGAAGTTCACCCACTGGTGTCAGTAGTTTTTATTTTTTGCTATTTTAATTGTATTATTTTATTACATTTCTTTACAATGTCACTGACTATGACTCTGTCCATTCAGAAAAGGAAGGAGCTAGTAAATTACATATTTACCGACCCCCTTCCTGGTTCTCTATTGTGACACATCCCCTGTAGCAGCTGGCAGGAGAGGGGAGGGAGCACAGTGGCGGAGGGGGGGGGGGGCAGGGGAGCACACAGGGACCCAGAGACAGCAGAACACAAGTGAACTGGATAGGAGGGGCGGCTGGGGCAGCATACAGAGAACCAATCTCCTCCATTTTACTCCTGCAGCTACAGGAGGAAAAAGGAGGACAGTGATTTCTCTATATGCTGCCCCCGCCGCCCCTCCTATCCAGGTGTACAGGGGAGCCACACAGGCTCCCCCTTCCCTGCCAGTGTCATTATTACAGTAACAGTAAATATAGTTAGCACTGATTAATGTAGTAATGTCACTGGTACCCCCAAAAGTGGAAAAAATGTCACTCAGGGGTCCGATCTGTCCGCCGCAATGTCGCAGTCCCGCAAAAAATCGCAGATCGCCGCCATTACTAGTTAGAAAAAAAAATGACATAAATCTTTCCCGTAGTTAGTAGACACAATAACTTTTGCGCAAACCAATCAAAATACGTTTATTGCGATTTTTTTTTTTTTTTATCAAAAATATGTAGCAGAAAACAAATTGGCTTAAAATGTTAAAAAATTATGATTTTAGATTTTTTTTTTTTTGGGAATGTCATATAGCAGAATGTGAAAAATATAGTTTTTTTGTTTTTCAAAATTTCGCTATTTTTTTGTTTATAGCGCAAAAAATAAAAATTGCACAGGTGATCAAATACCACCAATAGAAAGCGCTATTTGTGGGAAAAAAAGGACGTAAATTTTGTTTAGGTACAGTGTCGCACGACCGCGCAATTGTCCGTTAAAGTAACGCAGTGCCGAATCGCAAAATAGGGCCTGGTCAGGAAGGGGTAAAATCTTTTGGGGCTGAAGTGGTTAATATCATTAAAGTCGGATCCTTGTCCTAACCACCCAACTTGTGACATCCGACATGGTGATTACAGCAGCAGGAAAAGGAATTTATGTCACACTGGGATTGTTTTGAGTGGTCAATAGACAAGTTGGACTTTCTCAAAGTCGGAGCAAAATCGTATCCTGTTCATTCAAGTCGGATGGAAGTAGGACCGATGTCATAAGGCTAAGTCAGATCGACAGTCATGGGCATCCACAAGGGGGGCAAGCGCCCCCCCGGAATCTCAACTTCCTCTTTGAAGTGGTTGTCAAGCCACTTTTTACCATCCTGTCTTGTCTGTTTAATAATCCTGTGTGCCCACGCCCTTGCGTCTGTGTTTTTAAAAAATAAGCTGTTCTTTACCAGTTTTCAGAGCGCCGATCTCTGCTCACATGACCCGCCGGCTCTCTCCTCTCCCTGTCTGACAGCTGACTGCAGCGGGCGGGGCCGAGGATTCCCCGCTGATGTCAGTTGGCAAAGGGAGGAGGAGGGGAGGTGGAGAGGCCAAGAGGAGGCGAGAGGCAGTGGGTCACATGAGCGGCGATCCCCGATCTTAAAACTGGTAAAGAATGGATTATATATATAAAACACAGACACAGAGGCACACAGGATTAAAAAACAGATTGTAGACAGGATATGAAACTTTAAATGAAACTACAGCAGCAGCAGGGGAGGGGGCGGGCACTGACACAGGAGCAGACGGGCAGGGCGGGAGGGGGGAGAGAGGACAGAGGAGGACAGGAGGGCTGCAGATGATGGAAGCACGTAGACTGACCACAGTGTCAGGACTCAGCAGCTATGGAATACCGTGGTCAGTTTACAGGGGGGGAGGACAAAGCCAGGCAGGATCAGCCAGGTGTTTTAGTTGATAGAAGGGGCCAAATTACAAAATTACACAGCACAAGCAGGATTTATTTTCTTTTAGGTTAACAAATGCTTTAAAAATAAATTCTGTCATTTCCCCTTTAAAAATAAATACTCGCGAGTCGCGGCTCATGCAGTAACTGACGTTGCCTTTATGACAATGGGGAAAAGGGGTAAAGCATGGGTGACCTTAAAAGGGTGCCCCCCCCCCCCCGAAAATTGTTCTGTGGATGCCCATGTCGACAGTCATACAACAGTCATGTCGTACCAGTGTGAACCCAGCCTTAAAGGCAAAGGTAAAATATTTTTTACACAAATCCACATTCTTTTTACTGGTATACTTTTCTTCAGTACAGGTCAATGTGATCATCAGAGAGAAAAAAAATGTTATCCTTCTTTTAATGTCTTAAAAACCTTTTTTTTCTCTTTATAGCTTGAAATGACATACAGTGACCCTGATTTACTGATGCTCACTTTTAGTGGGAATTTTTAGATATCTTATCTTTCAGATACCCCATGGTGCAGGGAAAATGTAAAAAAAAAAAAATCACTAAGCTAAGAATAATTTCTAAAAACAGTTTAGTGACCCGGAGCAACCACAATGGGGGGCCTCCATCCCTAAATAACCCCTCCATAAAGGAGGTCATAGGACTTTGAGTGAGAATAATTTCTCCTCGCAAAGAGACAATTTTTTTATCTTAATGAATGAGACAAAGATGTACTGACTTTAAAGAGACTCCGTGACCTACGATGACAGCTTGACGATGAAACGCGTAAGCTGAGGCTGGAAGTGTGACGTTATTCCGCAAAGACTGTGCAACTCGTGGTTTCAGTGAGAAAACCGGGGCTGACAGCTTCATTGTATCTGAGCATGGATCCTTAATGTTGGGTTGACACACGCCAATGTAAGTGGAATACTTTGTATGTAATTGAATAAACATTGAGACATTTTACCCTATGATTGCCTTTTTTTTCCTCCATATATATTTGAAAACATTTGATCAACATATACGAATAAGACCAACCCTGTCTGTGCTGTCAAGAACAATGGCTCTATTCATTTAATCAAAGAGACTCTGTCTCACATGGATTGATTTTGAGATTGCGTGTCTGCAGCTCGGTGAGTAAGTGGTGTCCTCAATATTCAGAGATTATTTGGTTTTATTTGAGTTTATTCTCTTTAGGTAACAAGAAATGGAATTTCGATGGTAGCGCGGTTACACACACAAATCCTACATCTAATTTCGGTTAGTAACTGCAGCTTGGCATTTAGGACACGGATTACCTGAGTTTTCCATTTTGGCGCAGATCACGTTTGCGTTAAAGGGTTATCGCCTTTACAGAAAAAATTTAAAGGTGAACTAAGACTGGTCACCTTACCCACCCCCTGGTCCCTGCTGTACTTACCTCTGGGATTGCTAAGCTGTCCGCACTCCCACAGCCGGTCCATATCGCTTCCTGGACAGATCACCGCGATTAACTGGGACATCACTGGCTATTCGGAATCGATCTGGACCTTTTCTTGAAGCCTTGGCCAGAGTAGAGGGGGAAGAGTGGAGAATTCAAATCTTCCACACCGCTTGGGCCCTGGCAGCTCAGCCACACCAGAGGTAAGTACAGTGGGGACCAAGGGGGGTGTCCAGTTCTAGTTCACCTCTTCATTTTTATTGTAAAATGAAACTAACACTCTAATCATGCAATAATGTATGAGCAACAACCTTGTTTTATATTTTATTTTCTAGCACATGATTGGGTATTCGGTTATATTTAATTAAACAGGAGTTCCACCCAAAAGTGGAACCTCCGCTTATCTGATTCCTCCCCCCCTCCCCTCTGGTGCCACATTTGGCATCTTTTGGTGGGGGAGCGGGTACCTGTTTTCGACAGGTACCCTGTCCCCATTTCCATCAGACCTCACCGCGGCAAGGTATGTCACCAGTTTGGCCCCCTCCTCCTCTCTCCTCCTACCACCACTGCCAGACCAGTAAGAGAGCGCAACGCGCTTTGCCCATGCACAGTGGGGAACCGGCTGTGAAGCTGCAAGGCTTCACTGCTGGGCTCCATTACCGGCAATGGCGGCGGCAGCACCCGATAACCGATGGAAACATTGGCTGGCTGGGTTGCCGACATCGCTGGATTCCAGGACAGGTAAGTATTCTAATATTAAAAGTCAGCCACTACAGTATATGTAGCTGCTGACTTTAATTTTTGGAGGGGGGATCGGCACTCCATTTTAATGTTAAAAAAAAGTAGCAACTCACAATCCCCCCACTTATACCAGTGTACATTTGACCAGAGTGGGGGAGGACAGCCCACACGCCATGGCGGGCATTTGCAGCTGTCAGTTCCTCAGACAGGACCTGCAGTGGGAAACTGTGATAATGGTCTCTGGGCAGTACCTCTAAGAGAATGGGGTGCAAGCTGTATCAAGGAGGGGGACCACGTAGTAGGTTTTGAGGGGGTTTTGATAAAGATGGAAACCAATGTAAGCATACAAATTCCATACCTGTGGGATTGTTCTGGAAGTAGTGGAGAGGATTGGTGGTGAAATCACAATGTCCACCTTGTCCAGTCAGAGAAAGCCTTGTATTCATTGAAAATACAAGGCATTCTGTGAATAATGGATGTGCTGAGTGTTTGACCCACAGAAGGGCAGCCATTCGACACAGGACCCAGAAAACCAAGGCGATCACTGTAGTATTGATGACTACCACAATAATTCCCCACTTCCTCAATGGCCCCACAGGTATGGAGACACCGCAAGTATTGGCCCAAGCTGGACCAATGTAACTGCAATAAAATCCATACCTGGAGTTCAGTTTTAACAACAGAAAAGAGAATTAAAAACATTTTCATATCAGTATAAAGATACTGCACAGCAAGCATGTAAAAATATTTATATATACAGTATACAGTATATATATATATATATATATATATATATACATATTTTTTTTTTTTTTCAGCTTAATGATACAATAAATAAAAACTATTTTGTGTTTTTTTCGTTGTTATGACTGAGGGAAACCACAAGAGGGAGTCAGTGCACAAAGAACGCGTAGTGTGCTCAGTTGTGTCAGGGTGAAGGAACATGTGATAATAAAGTATTTCATACACACTGATTACATACAAGATAATGAAACTTTGTGGTCACATAAACTTTGCACATAGCTGTGTAAATGAAATGATCTACTGTTGATTAGATAAAGGGTGGCTGTCTTTACACATTTCACCAACATTGCTTGATTTATGACCTGTAATTAAAAAAAAAACAAAAAAAACAAATATAATATTCATGGTGTTCCACACTTGGTGCATGGAATACTGATTTAGGCTTGGTTCACACTTATGCGATGCGGGAAGGCTACGAATTCGCAGCCTGTTCCCGCATCGCAAACGCACCCTTGGCAGTTCACACTGCCATATGCGATACGCTGGGGGTATCAATGTAATGTTAACGACACCCCCAGTTTGATCGCATATCGCAGTGCGATCTTACACTTCGCACAGGATCGGATCGCACAAGTGTGAACCGCTGTGCGATCCGATCCTGATGCGGCTCAAAAAAAGGGTCATGTGCGATTTTACTGCGGGTGCAGTGCGAATTTAGCCATACAAAGTGTATGGCTGAATTCGCACCGCACACCCGATCGCATGTAATGAAGGAGCAGTGCGCTCCGATATTACATGCGATCGCCGCAGCCGCACTAGTGTGAACCGGCACTTATGCAATGTGTCTAATAAGTACTGGGACAAGGTTTTCTATAGCCTAGGGTGAACATGCCAAACTGCGCCCCCCTCCCCAATATAATATCCTCTAAGCATACAATCTCCCTACTCACCTGCTAAAATCCCCTCAGCACAAATGCCCCCCCGCCCCAAAAAAAAATTCACCCCTTCTAGCATAAATTCTATACCCTTCAAACCCTTCAAATCCCCCCACTCCAAAACCCTCCTCCCAGCACATACCCCCCCCCCCAATCTCCCTCCTATCTCAAATCCGCCCCCTAAAGATGTCCCCTTCTAGCACAAATCCCCGCTAGAAAATTTCCCCTCCTAGCACAATTCCCTCTCTACCAAATCACCTCTTCTAGCTCAACCCCCCCCCCTTCTCTTGCAAACATTTCTTCCCCAACCCCCCTCAAACCACTCCTAGTACAAACCCCCAACTTTCCCCTTCTAGAACAATTCTTACACCCTGCTGCCCCCCAAATTCCCCCTACCAACAAATAAACACATATCCCTGCCATCTCTTTGTGGTGCCCCCCATTTCACATAATACCACAGTGCCCAGGGCAGCCTTCCCTCCTGCCCACCCCTTGTCCCGTCCCTGTGTCTAATATATGTTCAGGTTGAAGGTTGTTAACAGTAAGATGCTACTAGTGTGCCAAATGGTTATAACAAATATCTCAAAGCATGATATGTTGCATAATCTACAGCAAATAAATCATTTAAATAAGTAATTGTTTATTGTGTCAATAGTTGGCGTGACGGAGGTGTACATTGTTGCCCAAAGAGGATAATGGTGCAAGACAGTAAAGATCATGGTTTCCTAATAAACTATACGCATCATGACATAATATTTATGTGAGCTGCAATGCCCGTGAGACACTTTGCATTACTGTACATGGTTTACCAGGCCCAAGAACTTTATGTCATCACTTGACTGGATGTTTGACGTTAATACATGTTCGTCTTACATCAGTGCAATTTACATCACATTTAGTAAATCTCCCACCAACTCCATCCCTGGACTGCATGCAGACTTCTGCTAAGGAGTAAACTTCAAAGGCATCTCTTATTTGATGTTATGGTGTATGTCAGTAGACTTGTTTTAAAGGGGAACTGTAGAGGAACCTTTTCCTGCAGAGTACTCTTTGGTCCTAGTCCCAGGCTGCACGTGGGGCCTCAACTTCCTACCAAGTCAAGATTAGACCCTGACCCTTCTGGCACCAAAGCTGGCCATAACTGACTACAATTTCTACCAAATCCAGCTAAATAGCCAAAATGTGAGTGGTAGGTGGCCCTGCAAGCAAGGAGAGAGAAGAAACCGAGCGCCAATCTAAGTGTAGCAGTATATAGTTCTTTAATGGCAAACAAAACAGTATTACTCACAAAGGTATGATAAAAACAGGCATCACAAGGATGATGGAGAATCTAGGTGTTAGTCATCCAGGGGGTCCTTCTGGATTTCCTGGTGGAGCTGGCGCTGTGGAGGATGAGCTGCGATCTACTGTGGAATGGCAGGGGATGTGCTGATCACTCGGTGGCGGCTTGGTGGCGTAGGTCCGCAGGTAGAAGGGCCATGACGTCACTTCCTGGAGACAAGGTACAGAACAACGGCGACGCGTTGCGGAGCATGCGCTCCTTCTTCAGGCCGTCCTGCCCTGCAAGCAACACCTGGCTCAACAAAAGTCAATTTAAAAATAGACTATGCTTGGTGGAAAATGATTACGCTAACGGTCTGCAGGCTGAATGAGAGAAAACTGAGTAGTATAAAACAAAAGTCAAGTTTAACCACTTGCCTTCTGTGCACTTAAACACCCTTCCCATCCAGGCCAATTTTCAGCTTTCAGCGCTCGCACACTTTGACTGACAATTGCGCGGTCATGCTACACTGTACCCATATGAAATTTTTACCATTTTTTTCACACAAATAGAGCTTTCTTTTGGTGGTATTTAATCATCTCTGGGTTTTTTATTTTTTACAAGAAAAAAGAAAAAAGACAGAAAATTTTGAAAAAAAAAAAAAGTTTTTCTTATTTTCTGCGAGTAAATTTTGAAAATAAATTTTTCTCCCTCACTGATGTGCGCTGATGTGGCGGCACTGATGGGCACTGATAGGCTGCACTGATGGGCACTGATGAGGTGGCACTTATGGGCACTGATGAGGAGGTACTAATATGCCGCACTGATGAGCACTGATAGGCGGCATCGATAGGTGGCACTGATAGGCGGCACTGATAGGCGGCACTGATAGGCGGCACTGATAGGCGGCACTGATAGGCGGCACTGATGAGCACTGCGAGGCGGCACTGCTGGGCACTGAGAGGTGGCACTGCTGGGCACTGAGAGGCGGCACTGATGGGCACTGATAGGCGGCACTGATGGGCACTGGCGGATGGCACTGATGGACACTGACGGGTGGCACTGATGAGCACTGATGGGCGGCACTGATGAGCACTGATGGGCAGCACCATCAGTGCCCACACTCAGTGCCCATAGTGCTGCCAGTCAGTGCTCATCAGTGCCTAGATGAGCAGGCACTGATGGGCACTGACTGGCAGCACTATGGGCACTGATTGTGGGCATTGATGGGGCACTGATGGCGGGCACTGTGGGCACTGATGGGGGGGCACTGTGTGTATGTTTTTTTTACCTTTAGTAATCAGGGCACTGGTGATCAGTGCCCTGATTACATTTCTCTGTGTCCCCAGCGGCTGTCGGCTCCCCCTCCTTCCTCACACTGCAGTGTCTGTGTGAGGAAGGAGCGCCGGCGATGAGAGATGATCTCATATGTTTACATATGAGATCATCTCTCATTGGACGGCTTGATCACGTGGTGAATGGCCGCTGTGATTGGCCATTCACCACGATCTGTGATCGGCCGTGTCCAAGGGACACGGCCGACACAGATTCTCCCCGATGCGCGCTCGCGGGAGCGCGCGGGGAGAGTCTTTCTGGGAGGCCGTTTAAAAACGGCCTCCCGAAAATGTGAGTCCGTGCTGCAGCCGTATATAGGCTGTAGCGCGGATGGCAGGTAGTTAAAGAGAAAGCGGGACTTTATATAGGCCAAAGTGGAAGGGATGTCTATAAATAGAGCACAATAAATCATAAAAAATACATATTTATTAAATCATGTTGTAAAAACTACACATATACATAGTAAAACATTGATAGAGAAATGCTCCAAGCCGGAGTGCTGATACAAAAGTACCGCGTTGGTGACCATGGTCACAATGGAAGTGCAGTCTAGCGGTCCCCGGAAAACTGACGTGTTTCACACTGGGGCTTCCTCAGGGCCAAAGGGACCAAAAAGACCAGCATTCCATATAGGTCAAAGGCAGGGTGAAGCATATATCCCTGGGCAGGCGTCAGGGTCACTATATAGTAGAGGCTGCTGTATCATAAAGCAGTTGTATCCAGTGATTGGAAATATCAACATAACAACACGTCCTCCAATGAGCTGGAGAGTTTGAAGTATCGCAACAACGAGTCACCTGTTATGGTGTTGTGGTACTCGTCCAACCTCATGGTGCTTATAACTCAGATGGGGATATTAATGGTTGGTATTGAGAGTCATTTACACATATACGTGTCACTAGATAATGCAGCCTGAACGGGTAAGTGTCCAGTGTCGGTTCCCCAAGTACCAACATCCGTGGACCAAGCAGATTCCCCTTTTGCCAGATGACCCCTCAGAAATACCTGGGAGAGTGGTATTTGAGCTGGGTTTTTTATTTATTTATGTTTTTAGATTTATTTATTATTATATAAAAAAAGACCAAAAAGTTTTAAAAAAGAACTATATTTTCTACTTTCTGTCATAACACATATCCAATAAAATTAAAATTTCTTCATAAATTTAGGGCAAAATGTATTCTGCTACATGTCTTTGGTAAAAAAAAATAAATGTATATTAATTGGTTAGTGTGAAAGTTATAGTGTCTACAAACTATGGTATACGGTATATACTGCAATTTGTGCATCTTTTAAGCAGCTCTGACTTTCCGACTGCCTATCACATTTCTTGAGGCTCAAAAATACCAATACAAAAATTCCCCAAATGACCCCTTTTTGGAAAGTAGATATCACAAGGTATTTGCTGAGAGGTATATTGAGTCCATGGAAGATTTCATTTTTTTCCACAAGTTTTTGAAAAATGGCAATTTAATTATTATTATTTTTTTTTTTTTCCACACAAAGTTATAACTTTAATGAGATTATTTCCTACACATACCATGGGTATATGTGGAATTACACCCTAAAACCCATTCCACTACTTCTCGCAGGTATTGGGATACCATATGTGAGAGACTTTTTTGGCAGTCTAGCCGCATACAGGGGCACTTTTGGGTTTTCAAGGGGATTAATTACGCATTGTATTTCCTTACTACCGTTCGCTTTTACAAAGCTTTAAAATGCCAGGACAGTATAAACACCCCCAAATCACCCCTTTTGGGAAAGTAGACACCCCAAAGTATTTGCTGAGAGGCATGTTGATTCTTTGGAAGATCTTATTTTTTGCCACAAGTTTTTAGAAAATTAAAAACATTTTTTTTATATAAAGTTGTCAATTTACTGGGATATTTCTCACACATGTCATGGGTATACATGGCATTACAACCCGAAACACATTTTGTTACTTCTCCTGAGAATGGGAATACCACATGTTTGAGACTTTTTGGGAGTCTATCAGCATACAGGGCCCAAAATCCAATAAGCACCTTCAGGCTTTTAAAGGGTATAACTTGCACATTTGATTTCCTGACTACGTATCACAGTTTTGGAGGCCATAAAATGCCAGAATAGTACAAACACCCCCACATTACCCCTTTTTGGAAAGTATATACTGAAGGTATTTGATTTGAGGCATGTAAGTATTTTGCAGATCTAATTTTTTGTCATAAGGTTTTGAAAAATACATTTTAAGTTTCTTTCTTTATTTCCCACAGGCTGAACAAAAAAGAATCAATGTGAACAAAGAAATCTCTGCCAGAAAAAAAAAGTGAAAAAAGTATATGCTGTGCATAGGAGCTACCGCCCCCTGACCACCCCACTCCCCTAATGCTGGGCATACACGTTCTTTTTTTTTTAACTGCTGATGGAGAAATCTCCCCCTGCAGCCCTGCAGGCACTGACCTATGTATTCTGAGGGTATCCTGATGCTCTCAAAATACACAGATCAGTGCTGCAGCTGAATGACATTTCTGCAAAACAAACATCAGTTAACAATAACACACAGTGACAATATAACATAAATTCAATAAAACAACAACTTTTTTTTTTTTTTGTAGCTTAACTTTTCAGAACAATAACCTTACCACCTTTTGATTTTAGGGTCTCTCAAAATGTGATAGACAGTTTCCTGGCTACCTAACATCTTTAGAGAGGCTTCTTGTGCAGAGTTGTGTGGACCCCTATACTGTGCCATGCTGTACCCTGGACCAGTGTTTCTCAACCTTTTTTCTGTCAAGGCACCCAATTCTAAACTGGAAAAAAAAATGAAACTAATAGTTTTACATAAAACAGTGGGCAGTGACATCTGCACAAGTAGGGCACCCAACATTAGAGATTATTTATTCTTAAAAATGTGATGTACCTTTGCACATTGGTACTGACTAGCATTCCAACATTCTGCCCCAGTTTCTCTCTGTCAACTAGATAACATAACCCCAGTGTTGACAGGGAGTGACAGGTAAGGGGCAAACAAGGATGTCCTCAGGCGCCTGACATCCTTCTTATTAACCGATGCCATCATCAGTTGTTGGGACACCAGCAGCTGGGCAACACAATCCCCAAACTTGTAATGCTGCACATTAAAACCCTGTGGCTTTGTGTAACAAAAAAAGGCAGGCTTGATACACCCTCTGGTTTGTTGTCATTTTTTGGACAACATTTAGGCATTTTGCCAAGGCACCCCTAAAGAGCACGGAAGGCACCCCAGGGTGCCACGGCACCTTAGTCAAAAAAGACTGCCCTAGACTAATAGTTCACTATGATGTGGTAGCGACGGAAGCAGTCCTTGATACGGAGGCCAGGTTGGCCAGGACAAAACAAAAAATTGGTGTAATGCCTTATTCCGGATTTACCACAGACACAACATATTTTTTGGGGTGACCTTTGTGTTGGGGTAGGTTGTTGGACATCTTGCAAATGCCTCCCATGCAGCCAGCCAACTGCATCTTGATTTGTGCTTTGTGCCACAGCTCCTTCTGGATACAAAAGGGCTGAGATGGTCGCTTCCTGAAATTTTAGAAAGGATCCACTTCTTCCAGTAGCTTTGTAAATAACAAACATATTGTATAGTGCCAATTAAAATAAATATATAGATGCTTTTTTGTACCAGTGTCTAGCTCTACAAAGGGCTAAATACAGCTTCATCATTTGGTCTTTGAAGTCTACACGTGACACGTCCCATCCCATATTTTACTTATAGTTGTGGAGGCCGAGAGGTTTTTTAATGATACCAGATGCCATGTGAATTTGGGCAATCCTGTCTGGGTGCCTGTAAATCCAGAAGTTTCCCCACCACGTACTCCTACGTGGCAGGGAAACAACAGAGCTACCGGCCAGCAGTAAAACTTAAATTGCTGGTTGCCAAATAGTTAAAGTGATTTTACATTTTTCATTTTTTTAAACTTTATAAAGCTTAGGTGAAGAAGACTAAGACCCCGTTCACACTGGGGCGACGCTACTTGCCGGGGCAACCTCACAGGTCGGGGTGCGCAGCTCGCACCGCGACCTCGGAGCGGCCGGCACGGACTTCATAACATTGAAGTCAATGCAGGTCGCTCCGGGTCGCCCCAAAGAAGCTCCGGACCCTTTTTCTAAGTCAGAGCGACTTGTGTCGCTCTTATTAGAACGGGTCCACAGCTTCTCTATGGCAGGCGACCTGTCAGGCGACCAGGTCGCCTGACAGGTCGCCCCAGTGTGAACGGGGTCTTACTATGGATGGTGCTTTCTAATGTATAAATGTTCTCATTTTATTGCTATTCTGCTGGTCCCATTTGCATTGGCCCCACTTTCCTGTTTCAGTGTGGCTCTTTTGCCTTGCAGGGTTCTAAGGAGCCACTCTTTCATTCCTGTTCACGGGATTTGAATACAGGGTGACATGATCATGCTGCCTGTGCCAGCATGTGCCAGCAGATTGAGAGGAGACGCACAAGGCACTCCTTCTGCTGCTCCAGGGACAATAAATGGAACGCAAATTATGGAGCACTGTTTCTAGAGCCAATGTCAATCACATTCCTAGTCCTGGCTGACAGTGTGTATAGATGCAGGCCACTTGATCATGCCGTGCTTATTTTTTTATGAATTAGGGGTAGACATTCGGCAATAGTGCAAATAATGATGGGACATGTAGTCTGCTGCTTCAGACAGCTAATTTGTGATCTTTTAAAGAGAGAAAAAAGTAATATATGAACATAACTGACTGCAGGGATGTCATTACTGTGTGAGCTTTGCTCCAAAACTCCATATTCTCCCACTTTAAAATATCATAAACAAAGGGTAGCTTTGCCAAATTAGTTTCTATAACAATTTCAGGGACATAAGGAATAAGCTTTTTTGCATGACCTATATAATAATGTACATGTAAACTGTGAAAAAATGACATTAAGTTTGCTGATGTACTTTGCTGCATATCAGCAGTGCTGATCTCCTGCAATAATTGCTGCACTTCATTTATCAGAGCGAGTTTCCTGATGACAAGGGTGGAACGTTCTTGTGCAATTTCTGTCCGCACAGGCGCTTATAGTCTCTATTGGGAGAGCATGTGACAGGTGACAACAAAGGGGAACAATTATAAAAATGGGACGGAGCATTGTAACTCTACTAACTGACTCCACAAGGACTGTCATGGCAGAATACCCAGGTTTTTTTTTTTTTTTTTTTTAATGAAATCTAGTTTTTAATGTTTGTTTAATGTTCTAGTTTTTTAATGAAATCAGTTTTAAAAATACTGAAAATTGCTTTTACAAAATAGGTACATCACTCTGACCATATTAAGGATGTAACATGAAATATGGTCAAATATCACAGCCCCCTGCCCTCAAATTGTACACCCCCCCCCCCACTTACAAAATCTAGGGGTTCTTCTGTCTGCTGGCCCTTGCTATTTGAATTTGAAATAAGTGAATGAAAAAACTACTACTCTAGTAGAGGCACTGTTTAATGGATCGATTGAAAACAGACATCCTCCTGCCCATAGGCCGGACCTGGATCCATTAAGCTCCCTGAGGGCAAAATTGAAGGGACACAAATTTCACAAAAGTGACATCCATATCGTTGAGTTCAGATTTAGCAGGGAATTTGCTCACATATCCCCTGCTGATCTGAGCAGACACAGCTGTTGTGAAAGGGCCACAAGTTGATTCTTTATTTTTCCAACAAAGATCACCATATGTCCATGATGGATGATCTTTTTGTGTTTCTTTTTTTCATTTTACCATCTTAAAAATACTAGCAATAGAATAGCAACATTTTTCTGGTGATATGGCCCCTTACAATGGCCTGTGCTAGATTCAAAAATCTCTCCCGACCATTTTGGTATCGTTGCAGACACGTGGCAGTATCAAGTTGTTCTTAATATTACCATTTTTACAAAGTGGTACCATCACTGCATTAAATTCAAAATAATTTCCTCCAATTCATATATAAAGATACCAGAGGCAATTAAGACCAACTGTATGTTGGTATACAGAGATAGGCAGAGTGCCTGTCGCTGTGTAGAAGGCAACATTTTTTCTCTTCTGACACTGGTTGTTAAGGACACCTTTGCAGCTGACACTCTCCTGGCAACCAGTGATGCTGAAGGTGGACGGAGTCTGATGGGGCAGCTGAGACACTAGTTCTCCATCAGGTCTACTCTCTCATTGTGGCTAACAGCAGGTCATGGGTATATTCTATAGGCAATAGCAGGCTGCCTATTAGCTATGAATCCACACAGTGCCTGCTGTCAATTGCAAGTAAAGAGCGGACCTAATGGGGGATTAGTGTTTCTGAATCTCTATCAGGGCTGCTCACCAAGGTACAAAAATTCCTGTTTCTATCCAGTTAACAACAGTTACATGAATCTGTTGCTTGCGCCAACTTTTGTCCAGATCAGTGGTCTCCAACCTGCAGCCCAAGGCCAGTTGTGGCCCTTTGCTTGAATTTATCCAGCCCCTTGGTCACTATTCCTTCAACTGATATGAGGCATTATTCCTCTCACTATCAACAAGGTTGAGTCACCACTCCTTCTATTGACACCTGTAGTGGGGCATCATTCCTACCACGGACACCAACGGTGGGGCACTATTTCTTCCACTGACACCAATGATTGGATGCTATTCCTCCCACCAGTATCATTGATGGGGCATTATCCCTCCTCCTACTAACCATATGTGCTTTGTCATTTTTTATTTATTCCTACTAACCACCAAACCTGAGAAATTGTTTACTTCCATTGACTCTGGGGCATTTTCTACTTCCACTGTCCGCCCCCCTTAAAGTCTGAAAGACAGCAAACTGGCCTTTTGCTTAGGAAGTTTGGAGACACTTGATCTAGATGAAGCACAATGGAATTCTAAAGAGTGTCATAGACATCCTATAGGAATTCCCCTGTATATGCAATAGTTGCAGATTTCCTATACCTGGAAGAATTGTTTCAGTATCATTTAGTGGTCTTATCTGCAGATATTTGTAAAACAAGGATGTTTTTCGTGGAGAAGATCATTATTATGAGCAATCTCGTGAATGGAAGACTGATCACAAATCAGTAAGCAATGTCTTATTTCTGCAAGCAGTCTAGCTCAAAATTACACACCGATAACTACTCCTTCAAACTGAAGTAATGCAACCGATTCTACATTGTTTTTCTTGCTGATAAGTGTAGATATGGTGTTACTATTCTATTCTTTGCATTGGAGGACTGTACAGATGAGGGGTAACAAACAGGGTTGTATAGATAAGATGCTTGTTACATTGTATTGCCCAGCAGTAACAATCAGTCCCATTTGCAGGGTTTGCTGATTCATTACACAGGAAGTGCTCTGTTGAGAGAGATTGCCAGGAAAGCAACAATCAACAGTGTTTCATATGAAATAAAGGCCAATTACTTCACTGTTCTCACAGCATTTGATAATGAACATTTTCCTGTTTTGTGAAAATAATAAATCACAATTGGTTTGTGGCTCAGAACACGTCAGAGTGCACAAACTGAAGTGTAGAAGAAGGGATTTTTTTCCTATTTTGGGTCCGATCACCTATTTCCATGACTTTTTTACATTGAGTATGGCAGCTGATTGACCATAATTATAACAGTGCAGGAGCTAACACTCCTATTTTAAACTACCATAGCCAAGATGAGCTTTGCTTCAAGGTTTGTGTGTCTTATAACATCTTATAAGGGTGGGCAACATTCCTGATTCCTCAGAAAAGACGGGGTTTAGTAAGGATTTATCAGGAGCTGAATGCTTACATGTTCATCCCATTTCAAATATTTATAAACCCAAAATATATTTTCAGTATGTCTCTCTGTAAACAGTTTTCTTAACCACTTTAGCCCCAGAAGATTTTGCTGCTCAATGACCAGGCCACTTTTTTCAACTTGGCACTGCGCGACTTTAACCACTTTACCACTGGAGGATTTTGCTGTCTTACTTCCAGGCCACTTTTTACGATTCGGCGCTGTGCGACTTTAACTGACAATTGCGCGGTCGTGCGATGCCGTACCCAAACAAAATTGACGTCCTTTTTTTCCCACAAACAGAGATTTCTTTTGGTGGTATTTGATCACCTGTGCGATTTTTACTTTTTGCACTATAAACAAAAAAAGAGCGTTTATTTTGAAAAAATAACAATATTTTTAAAAAATTTTTATATGAAATCCCCCCCCCCCCCCAAAAATGTAAAAATCAAAATTTTTTACAATTTTTAGCCAATTTGTTTTCTGCTACCTATGTTTGGTAAAAAAAATCACAATAAGCGATTTTGATTGGTTTGCGCAAAAGTTATTGCGTTTACTATCTAAGGGAAAGATTTCTGTAATTTTTGGTGTTTTTTTTTAACGAGTAATGGCGGCGATCTGCAAATTTTTTTGCGGGACTGCGACATTGCGGGGGACAGATCGGACCCTTGACCGACATTTTTGACACTTTTGGGGGTACCCGTGACATTTCTACAGTAATCAGTGCTATAAATATGCACTGTTACTGTAATAATGACACTGGCAGGGAAGGGGTTAATTTTATTGGAGAGGGAGGGGTTAATGTATGCCTGGTGCTTACTAACGTGTGTGGGGGGAGGTGACTGAGTGACACAGGGACAGATCGCATGTTCAGCTATGCTGAACCCTGCAATCTGTCACTGTTTGTCACTTAGAAGATCCGCCCGCTCTGTTTACACAAGCGGGCGGATCTCCAAACTCGATTCCCTGACGATCGGGGAAGAGCAGCGGCGAACGCCGCTGCTCCTCCCCTGGCCCGACTCCCGCTCTGACTGAAAACAGCGGGAGCGCGCTGGACGGAATCGAGCCAATTTGCCGCAGTACAGTCCCAGTGACTGGTCGGCAAGTGGTTAACTGACAATTGCACG
The DNA here is from genome assembly GCF_965119305.1 of Pelophylax lessonae. Taxonomy (NCBI): domain Eukaryota; kingdom Metazoa; phylum Chordata; class Amphibia; order Anura; family Ranidae; genus Pelophylax; species Pelophylax lessonae. The sequence goes on from NC_138776.1 coordinate 84,959,701, forward strand.
GTCATGCAATGCTATACCCAAATGAAATATACGTCCTTTTTTTTCCCCACAAAGAGTTTTCTATTGGTGGTATTTGATCACCTCTGGGCTTTTTATTTTTTGCGATATTAATAAAAAAAAGAGCAAAAAGTTTGCGAAAAATTGACATTTTCTACTTTAACTGTTAAAAAATATCCAATATATTCAATTTTTGTCATATATTTAGGCCAAAATGTATTTAGCTACATGTCTTTGATTAAAAAAATTCTCAATGAGCGTATTTCTATCCACTTTAAGACCAGATTTTACCCCCTTCCTGACCAGGCCATATTTTGCGATTCAGCATTGCGTTACTTTAACCACTTGCCGACCAGTCACTGGGACTGTACTGTGGCAAAGTGGCTCGATTCCGTCCAGCGACGTAGACCTACTTCGCTGGACTCCTCCCCCTGTCAGGGTTCTTAACTGTTACCTTCTCCATCCAAAAGTTTGAAAAAAAAAATTAGAGTCTGTCAAGTTTTCGTTTGTTGGTTTACATTGGAAAAATATCCCCCTCACTTCCTGTTCTAGTAATTGTTACCATTTGGGGCGAGAAGTGATGGGAAATTAACAGAAACACCAATAAATCGACTTTTTTTTTTACTATGAGCAAGGGTTAGAACCTTTGTCATTTATTTTTGCTGCCTGTGACCCCACAGGGAGATTTCCTGTCATTTTCTGTCTACGTTACTGCTGCCCCAGAACAATAAAATGAAAATGTCCACGGTGGGGACACAACCAGCTGTTAAAGCAGAACTCCAGCCAAAAATAACAAGGTAAAAAGAAATCTTGTAGCCCATAAAATTGAAGTTTACCTTCAATTCAGAGATTTTGCCAACAATACTTTTTACTACCACTAGATGTCTTCAGTCAGATGGCCAGTATCATTCAACCCACTTCCTCTGAGCTCAGGTAAGCCTAGGCCCACCCCAGCCTGTGACCGGACAGTAAAAGGAGAAGCAGACCAGTGATGAGCTCATTTCTCTGTCACTCTGCTCTCTCTTCCTATGAGAATTTCCTTCTTTGCATATACCCAGCCATAACATTAAGATCACTGACAGGTAAAGTGAATAACATTGATGTTACAATGGCATCTGAAAGTCAGTGGGATATATTAGGCAGCAAGTAAACATGTTGTCCCTGAAGCTGGTGTGTTGAAAGCAGAAAAAAGGACATTGCAGTTTGTTGTGTATGAGGCTGTGTAGCTGCAGACCGGTTAGGGTGCCCATGCTAACCCGTGTCCACGGCTAAAATTACATGCTACAATGGGCATGTGAGCATCAGAACTGGACCACAGAGCAATGGAAGAAGGTGGCCTGGTCTGACCAATCACATTTTCTTTTACATCATGAGAATGGCTGGGGGCATGTGTATCACTTATTTGGGGCACCAGGATTCAGTATGTGAAGAAAACACGCCAGCAGAGGCAGTGTGATGCTTTGGGAAATGTTCTGCTGGGAAACCTTGGGTCTTGCCATTCATCTGAATGTTACTTTGAGATGTACCACCTACTTAAACATTGTTGCTGACCAAGTATACCCCTTCATGGAAATGGTATTCCCTGATGGCAGTGATATCTTTCAACAGGATAATGCAACCTGCACTGCAAAAATGGTCGAAAATGGATCGAGGAACATTGCAAGTTTGAGGTGTTGTCTTGGCCTTCAAATTCTCCATATCTTATTACATCTGTGGGATGTGTTTGAAAAACAAGTCTGAAACTTGGAGACCCCACCTTGCAACTTACAGGAGTTAAAGGATCTGCTACTAACAGCTTGGTGCCAGATACCACAGCAGAGGTCTAGTGGTATCCATGCCGTGGTGGGTCAGGCCTGTTTTGGTGGCAGGTACCTACTGAATATTGGGTAGGTTATTATAATGTTATGGCTTATGATACAATTGGCCTGTTGTACTGATTCTTCCCCTCACACTCCAACCCTGCTATACAGGGACTGCAAGAGTCCGATACCAGGTCAGATTCGCATACTTAGGCAGGCCATACACGGTGCAAATTTCTTTCCAGCAACCCACGATTCCCCCATCAACACAGACAGTGGTAACAGGGGAATTCCTCCTGATGAGCAATTGTCTGCTGCCAGTGGGGAGGAGGGGAGGAGGGCAAACATAGACGGGGGGAAGCTATTGCCACAGAGAGAAGATAGTGATTATCGCTAGCGGCTATAGCAGCCGCCAGTGATAATTGCAAGAGAATCCGGAGAGCTGGCTGTACCTTAGTTGATTGATAGATCAACTTGGTGCATTCAGCCTGCCCGTAAACTTGGCTGGTTCCTGCTGAACCGGCTGAGATTCAAACTATACATGGCCGGCCTTACACTGCTTGCGTATAAAAAATTAATTTAAAGATGTACAGCTGAATTCATTTGTGTCTTTTTAGTGTTGGGTGAACGGTTTGGCCCTGCCAAACACCCTGCAATGCACTGCATGCTGCACCCCCAAAAGCCACAGTCCAGGGTTGTTGGGAAGAGACCCTTGTCCCAATCAAAGAACCCCCCCCCCCCATGATGAGGGCCTGTGGCCTGGTATAGTTCAGGAAGGGGGGGATTCGCTCCCCCACCCCCTTTCCTGACCTGCCAGGCTGCACACCTGGTTAAGGGTCTAGTATGGACTAGGGGGGACCCCACGCTGTTTTTTTTTTTCATTTCTTTAACACCCGGGTGCTGGCAATTGCAACCATGAGTCAATTTAAATGTGATTTGACTAATTTTTTTCTTTAGAAATTTAATTTTTGCTGCAGCATGTTATATACACAGTATAGATGTGCCACTTTACAGGCACATTAACCACTTCTGGACCAGAAGATTTCCCCCCATAATGACAGGCCATTTTTTGCAATTCGGCACTGTGTTACTTTAATTGACAATGGTGCGGTCGTGCAACGCTGTAACCAAATAAAATTGATGTCTTTTTTTCTCACCTCTGCGATTTTTATTTTTTGCACTAAAAACAAAAAAAGAGCGACAATTCTGAAGAAAAAAAAACAATGTTTTTCACTTTCTTCTATATAACATTCCCAATAAAAACAAATTAAAAATCTAATTTTTTTTATCATTTTAGGCCAATTTGTATTCTGCTACATATTTTTGGTAAAAAAAAAATCCAATAAGCATATTTTGATAAGTTTGCGCAAAAGTTATCGCGTCTACAAACTAGAGGAAAGATTTATGTCATTTTTATTTATTTATTTATTTTACTAGTAATGGCGGCGATCATCGGTGTTTAGCGGGACTGCAACATTGCGGCGGACAGATCGGACACCTAACTAACATTTTTGACACTTTTGGGGGGACAAGTGACATTACTACAATAATCAGTGCTAAAAATATGCACTGTTACTGTACTAATGACACTGGCAAGGAAGGGGTTAACACCAGGGGTGATCAAAGGGTTACATGCATCCCTAGGGGGTGCTTTCTAACTGTGGGCTTATGAAATCAACACAGGGACCGGTGTACTGTGGGGGGGGGGGGGGGGTGGGCTTATGAAATCAACACAGGGACCGGTGTTCCTAAATCGGAGGAATACAGGAGTCCTGTGTTGATTGCAGACAGAACAGCGGTCTGCTGTGTGTACAACAGCAGATTGCCGTTCTGTCTCCACTAGGAGCGATCGCAGGTGCCTGGCGGCAATCGCAGCCGCCGGCCCTGCAGATCGGCTTCCATGCTAGCCAGAGATTTACGGGTAGGGCATTTCGTGGGAACCAGCGGACCTGCTGACGTATATTTGCAGCGGCTGGTCGGCAAGTGGTTAATTTTTCATTTTTATTGTTGCACTTTAAGCATCAATAAAATCAATGTTCTTAAAAAAAAACAATCGTTGTTAAAAAATGACTTGCATATAAGGCTTCAAAATGGGCACTTTTGATTTTTCCTGTTCGGGTCCCATAGGCTTCAGTGGGGTTCACCGTTCGGGTTAGAATTTGTCCCAGGAGGGTGTTCGGCCCATCTCTATGTCTTTTATATCTGATGAGAGTCCAGCTTTAAGAACCTGTCAGAGGTTCTAACCCTTCTATACCTTATCCAAAATATTTGAAAAGGACGTTTTTTTGGTTGACTTTTCCGTTACTTCACGCAATGACAGACTCAACAGGAACATGTTATTTTATCCCATTAGTGAAGTACTGCTTGTCCAGGCATGCCGGTTTCGGTGACCGATTTCCTTAAAACCCCTGGCCTGATAAAAAGACACATATTCCTTTACTAAAACATCACATAATCTTCCACAGGGGAACAATCCAGGGACATCTAATGAGAAATGGTTTTATGGATGTGTGGCTTTTACCGATAGATTTTAGTCATTTCCGTCTTTTCATTTTCCAAGTCTGAAAGATTAAGGAAAATGAACAATCCTCGCGGAGTGTAATCACAGCACAGCCAGGGTTCAGCAGTTCACCTGTATGTTTCCTTTTTTAAAGAATACATTTTTAACTTCTTTGTTATTCAGGAAGTAATCAGGATGTCACTATGGAAATATATGAATGCAAAGGAAATGTAACAAGGGGAATAATCCAGCCAGAAAATTCAGCTGCATTCATTTTTATTTTATACAATAACAACATCCTAAATTAATCAGGAAAAAATATAATACGGGAAGGCGCTGTCATTACGTAAGTGATTGAAGTTAGAAAAACACTGATAAGTTTTATTGTGCACATTCTGTAAGGCTAGATGGTCGCATATTAAATATTCTTGTCTCATATCACTGTCTAATGGCCATACACTAGTGGAATTTCAAACACTGGTACCAACATTCATATGAAAATTCTCATCAGTACATTTTTTTTTTTTTATTAAATATCACAGTTTTGTTTTTTAAGGGTAATGCACAATTATATCTCACGCTGCTGAGGATGTCTATGACGAAACGCGTACAGCGTAGTAGCGTCACTTCCTGATCCAGGACCGTTGTGAAACGCATCTGCGTTCCGGAGCTGCACATACCGGCAGTCTACCCCCACGGTACCCTTCGGTATTTCGGATGCTTAGAGCGATTTGTATTTTGATCCAAATGTGAGTACCTAATCTATATTCTACCAATAAAACCTTTCAAAACGGTATCACACTATATGTCCCCCTCCTCATTTCTTTATATACCAAACTGCTGGAGTACACACCCGGAAGTGTATTGATTACTGTGGAAGCAACAACTGTTCCCCTATCCCCTTCCTGGTGCTGAGATGTACGGATGCAGGAGTATCAGATAAGGACACACGAGACCAGCCACCCTGAAGCTGTGGTATACAGCCTAATAATACCCCCACCTAATACCCTGATTACTGTGGAAGCAACAAATGTTCCCCTATCCCCTTCCTGGTGCTGAGATGTACGGATGCAGGAGTATCAGATAAGGACACACGAGACCAGCCACCCTGAAGCTGTGGTATACAGCCTAATAATACCCCCGCCTAATACCCCGATTACTGTGGAAGCAACAAATGTTCCCCTATCCCCTTCCTGGTGCTGAGATGTACAGATGCAGGAGTATCAGATAAGGATACACGAGACCAGCCACCCTGAAGCTGTGGTATGCAGCCTGATAATACCCCCGCCTAATACCCTGATTACTGTGGAAGCAACAACTGTTCCCCTATCCCCTTCCTGGTGCTGAGATGTACGGATGCAGGAGTATCAGATAAGGATACACGACACCAGCACACCCTGAAGCTGTGGTATACAGCCTGATAATACCCCCGCCTAATACCCCTGTGTGGGGTTAGGCACTCTGGTGAATGCAATCTATTTCTTAATCACCCGGGCACCCTCCTTCAATGGAAGATCTTTTGGGGATTGCCACTGGAAGATTGAGCACTATCAGCCTGTGGACATTTATTTATGACCTCCACTGTGCATACTTTCACTGGCACTTTTATGAGAGGATTAAATCTTTCTAACCCTTCAAAGCACCAGTTTGCCTTTTAGTTCATGATTGCACCTTAGTTTCAATATTTATACTCACCATTTGCACCTTGCACTTTATATATATTTTATATAAATTTTTCCACTCTATTTAATTTTTTATCACAGGATATACATCTACTATTTCCTATATATACGTATATGTTCCACAACTCACGTGAGTCACCAATATATATATATATGTGTTTTAATTACATTTTTTATATATCATTTTTTATATCTGTCTGTGTATTATATTAATTTATTACACAATAACAGGCACTATACATCACCAATCACCTTATTGGAATCTATTCTATCTTATATCACCTAGCACCTTACAATGATGTTTATTTATATTCTGGTTTTATTCATGCTGTTATGACAATTTGTGCAATTTCTTTTATTATATATTGATGTGACATACCTTGCCTCCCCCACCCTGTACCTATATGATACTATAGCTTTACAGGTATAGACTACACTTACACCAACACCCCTTTGATCTACCTAAATAGGCAGCGCCATATTCCCTACCCCCATCAAACCATATATCTCAATCTCATCAGTATATTTGATGATATGAAGAATGTTGTTCAAAAATACTTTTTAAAAAATTTGCTTTTAACATCCAATTTTGGAGTCAATGGACCTCCTTGAACAAAAATCACATTCACTGTTCGAAATTTGTTGGTTTGAGAAAAAGTTTCCATCCTGTTCCTTCAACGTTTCCCATCACTATGGTCTAAAATGACTACACTCATGGTTATGGAATCAAACAAACTTTCCTAAAATTAAAATTTTGTAACAAAATTTTATTAGTGTATGGCCAGCTTACGGCTCCATACATGTGGCCAGCTAAACAGGGAAGCCCATGTGAGCACCAAATGATGCTCAGAGCTACTTGGTTCACAATCACACAACAGCTTCATAAAGATTCACTTCATAATGTATCATCAAGATATTGGGGTTGATTTACTAAAAGCATATGAAATGTTCTATTTGCAAAATAATTTTCCCCACAGCTTAGTGAATGAGGTGAAGCTTTGTTGACTTCCATTATTCAATCATGTGCAAGTAAAAATTATGGTTTTTTTTTATTTCCTTAATTGTAATTGGGCTTTAATTGCAAAGTGAATATTCACCACATTTGCTAAGTCCTGGGGAAAGTTCCATTTTGTAAAGTGCAATTTCTCATACAAAGTGAACAGCCTATTTTCTTTTAGTAAATGAACCCTATCGCACTCACATGTCCCTCCGTGATATAGAGGTTGGTGAAGTCATCGTTTCAGTGTTAGATAGATAATGATAGATAATGACAGGATAAATCAGCCATCTCCTGAGGGTCTCATGCTTGTGTCAGTGAATTCTCTGGTTTTTTTTTTTTTCATTTTACCATAAAGCCACAAAAGCGAGACTGCCTTACATTGTTGGCTAGTGGTGAGCGGAATTTGTCAGTCAGAAGAAAGTCTGCATCATTCTCATATCAGTGATTTCCTCCTCTGTAATCTGTTCTACTGTTAGATGTCCTCAGTCTAAAAGCCAGTATCATTCATATCAAGTCCTCTGAGCCCAGGTCATCTTGAACCCACCCAGCTTGTGATAGGACAGTGAAAGGAAAAGTAGCACAGTCATGAACTCATCTCTCTCAAAGTGTAGATACACCTAAACAGACATCAAACCAAATAGTGGTTCCTCCCCTTCCCCTCCTTTTTTTTTCCTCTCTTTTTTTCCTTTTTTTTTTCTTCTCTTCTCTTTTTTGTATGTTTATTTTGTATTATGTGTTGTATTTTGTCTGTATATAAATCTTTTTGGGAAAATCAAATAAAAACGTATTAAACAAAAAAAACTAAATAGTGAAGGATACCAAGATACTTTACATTTGGGGGGCAACACTTTCATTTCATTTCATGATATTATTTCATTTTATGTGATCATTTTTTTCAATGGTATACTATGGTATTTCACTTTTTTCTTTTCTTACGTATATATGATAATTAATTTCACCTTAGCTTACTACAATTTTACACATTTTATAAAAGTTGGTTTTACCAGCAATGAGATTAGACACAGCATTCGCTGTTTATATATTTATGTTTATGATTGATTCAAAGATAATTAAAAGAACATGTCTTTCTCTTTCCCTTCCTTCTCCTATCAGTATGCTTCATTTCAATATATGAAAGGATTGGCCCTTTGTGCTGCTTCTTTCTCCCTCATTCCAACTCTGCTGTACCAAGTCAAATTCAGGTATTTACACTGCTTGCATTTAAAAAAGTAAATGTAATGTAGGATCAGTGATTATAGAACTAAATTAGTGTGCGTCTTTTACTGTATGTCTGCCTAGAGTTTAGCTTTAAAAAGACCAAAATCAATTTAAGGATTTACCTATACAGTGGCAGTAAATTTTATTTCTCCTTAAAATATGTTCATTGTGTAAAATGACTTTTGGATTATTAGCTGGCTACGGTAATATATGCAGGTCATATTATTCTTATTTCGTTTCTGCACTGGATCATACCTTTTGTTGTGCATGACACAAGGTACAAGGCAGCACAAATGATAACATTTATAAAGTTTGGTCAGTGACACACAGAGTCTCTCTCCTAAATGCATGAAAGCATGCAATACCTTGGCAGAGCATGCACCAATGTTTCAAGGAAAGCTGAGGACTGCGAGATGTTCTGATTTGTCTACCTGTCCAAAGACATAATACTGTGCATACTTTTGATTCTCAGTTGTTGATCACACCTATCTAAAAGCTACCCAAAGACAAGAAAGCAGCCAGGCTAAAAACTTGCCCTAACCTTATTACCCCCCACCTTAGTCGTAACTGCTGATGCCCCCCATCCTCATTTTTTCTGGCACCCATTCCAGTTGAAAATGTTAGCAACTACAGCCTATTCCCTTCCCTTTCCCATTTTCGCTCTCTATGGGTTCATCAGGAGATTGTGGTACCTAAGGGCAGTCAGATTGTTCATACACGCTCAACTGCCATCTGAAGTCTTGGCAGCTTAAAGCGGAGTTCCGCCTTCCCCTCCACCCCCTCCAAAAATTAAAAGTCAGCAGCTACACATACTGTAGCTGCTGACTTTTAATATTAGGACACTTACCTGTCCTGGAGTCCAGCGATATCGGCAACGCAGCCGATGTATTTCCATCGGCTGTCGGGCGCTGCTGTCGCCATTGCCGGTAAGGCAACCCGGCAGTGAAACCTTGCGGCTTCACGGGCGGGTCCCTACTGTTCATGCGCGAAGCGTGCTGCGCATTCCTATTGGCTCGGCGGTGGGAGAAGGAGGAGGGGGCCAAACTTCCGAGGGACGGTGCCGCAGCGCCGTATCCCAGAAGTGGGGAAGGGTATCTGTCAAAAACAGGTACCCGTTTTCCCCTCCCCCCACCAAATGTGGCACCGAAATGGGGGGGGGGAAGCAAAAGAGTGGAAGTTCTACTTTTGGGTGGAACTCCGCTTTAAGGCTCCATGCATACTGGCTTAGAAAATCGCTGTTTCTACAAGAGTTTTGTATTTTGCATGTAGAAGCAGCTCAATGTTATCCTATGTGTCCATGTACATTAGGACGAATACAGGCATATTTAAGCTCAATGTTTAGAGGCATGAAAAAAAAAACCCTTCTGGTTTGCATTTCTGACTGGAGCTTTCTTGCAGAAAAATTGCAAAACTCTCCTAAGCTTGCCTAAACTATGTACAAAAAACGCTCTATATGAGCCCTTTTTTTTTTTTGCCAAGGGTACAGACTTTTTTTAAGCCCAGTGTGCATGGAGCCTTAAACTATACTTTCAACTATCCACAATAAATATTGTTCTCTCCTACCCACACTTGTGAACAGTGACTTCTAATATGAACAGTCTGGTCACACAACTTCCAAATTTGTCAACCTATTATTTTATTGTACTGCTTTATGGTTGTTAGGATGATCAACCAATTTACCTGGCATATAAAGATATTTTGCCATCTCTGTTGACATCATTGAAATGGCAACATTAGATAATTGTCAACAAGCCTTAATAATTTCAGTCAAATTGAATGATGGCTGAACTGTCTATGGACACCTTGGACATTACTCAAGTCAATCAGAAAAATCCCATACTAAACAGTGAGGATGTTTCCAGACAAAAGCTGATGCACTTATAGTGATGATGTGATAGCTGCCCATGCCACAAAAAAAGCATTTTAAGAAACAAACATGTAAGTTGGCAAAAGATCCAGATCCAGATGTATTTTCCTAAGCATGGTTAACCACAGATGGATATAGACTCATCTTGCCAATTTGCTCAGTGGTTTTACGTCCTATGTACAGTTTCAATGACTATGTATGTTTAAAACCCACCAGAAAAAGAATTACTTCAATAGGAGGGTCAGTTGCCAAAGATATGAAAATTTTGAGCCAATGAAGGCTTTAAAAGAAAGAAATATGATTGTTTTTTTAATAACTTAAATTGAAACTTTGATCTAATAGTTTATTTGCAAACCAACTGAATCATTGCACCACTGCGGTCGCCACCACATATATGATTAATTGTTGCACTATCTACAGTATGCAGACCTAACTAATGTATGCATGGAAGAAGACTGCCCTTTTGATAAATACTAGACATATATTAGTCACAGTCTATGGACACTTTAGATTTCACCCATGATTGTGATCTGACTGTGGAAATTTCAATTAGCTGGATAAGATTATGCTAGGTCTATTATCATCTCTATCACCCTACTAATTGACATAACATAAGATTTTTTTTGTTAAGCTAATGAATATCATGGTGATCTTTGACCTACAAATGTTTGTGAAGAGCGACTGGAGAAAAAGTGCACTAATACCACGTCTAGGAATAATCAGCCCATTCACAAGAAGGGCTCAGAACATAATGTGACAGCATGGATGACCCTTCTTTAATCTGAGACATGGTGCCATGGTCTGTTATAGAATAGATAGCCAGTCTAGGTCAATGTGTTCCAATCCAGTCCAATGATTACCCTTTGTGATAAGCATTCAGTGCGGTAGTCTATTACATTTCATGTACATCATTTCTATTACTGTTAATATGTCATTTGCATGGCTACTTTGCTTTATTTAAAGTTCATTTCCAGGCAAAGTTTTTATAGTTTTGGATAGAGTGGGGAAGGATTAGACCCTCTGTCAAGTTTTTTTTTTTTATTGCAAGTTTTGCTGTATGTCTCACTATTGGGAATATTTACCCCTCTATTTGTACTGTTAATCATTATCGCCAAGAATGAAAGTGAAGGGAAATGCAACATTTTCTAACTGTCCCCAAAACAAGAGGTGAGGGGAAATCTCCCAATGGAGACACCTGTTCTGGAACAATTCCCAACACTTTGGGTCCTTTCACACGGGCAGTCCGTATGTCCGTTTTTCATCCCATTTTTTTGCGAATGAAAAACGGACATAATGCATGTCAATGGGATTGTGGATGTCAGCGGATGGCCATCCGCTGACATCCGATTTGCGTCCTTTCCTATCAGTTCCGTTTTTTGGAACGGAACAGAACCCTATTTTTCTTCCGTTTAACAAAACGGAACGGACGCAAAAAGCGGATGTCAGCAGTGTCATCCGCTGAAATCCGCAATCCCATTGACATACATTATCTCCGTTTATCATCCGCAAATGGATGGGATGATAAACGGACATACACAAGTGTCATCCGTGTCCGTAAAAAAAAAAGTGCCGGAGCGGATCAAAAAACGGTCCTCCCAGTGTGAAAGGACCCTTTGGCAGATTTCCTCTAACTTCCTGCTGTGTCTCTTGGAAAAGAAGGAAAATTTCCCCAACTGTACACAGATAGCAAACAATAAACTAAGCAGGGTTTTAACCCTTTTCTACACTGTTAAACGCTAAGAAAAAGGTTCTGGCTATAATTTAGTAATTGCCTTTGTTAAATGTGCAAGTTATTTATTTGTTGTGTCTTTTGTGTTAGAGGAGAGGGGAAGGAGGGAGTATAGAGATACCCCCAACACCAGCCTATTGGAGGAGGCTGATAGTAATAGAAGGGTCTTTTTGAGTTAAGAATACAGACTTTAATTCATTTTTTTTCTTTAATAACCAGAGTTTAGTGTCACTTTAAAGAAGAAATGTTCTATTTGTCCACACTTGCGAATTACTGCATATTTGAAAAGGTAGAGAACTGTTAAAATTGGCAACAAATTATGTTTTCATAAGAAGATGTTTTTATTATCACAGATACCAGTCAAATTTAAGGTGTATCTATACCCAAAACTTTGGGAGGTTGTGGGCAATGTGGAGGGCTGGAGGCTCTTCAGCAGGTTGGGAGAAACCCTGGGAGGCTGAGTGGCATTCTGAGAGGTTGAGGTGCACTGTGAAGGCCGAGTGCTTTCACGGGGGGCTACAGTGGGGGGTTGTGGGTCACAGCCCAGTGGTTGAGAATCACTGCTACAGATAACTGCTTTTTATTGTTGGTTTATAATATTAAAATTAATATCGAGTACATTTAAACTAAACTAGGTGGTGATTTAGCAATTTTTTTTTCTCCAAAATTATTTTAGAAAAAAAAAAGAGATTTTAAGCAAACTAATACTAATCCCAGTGTTCGCATTCTGGTAGCAGTGGAGATAATAATGGGATACCTGGCATAACCTACAAAAAGTTACTTGAGCGCTACTCTGCCTCTTGAGTTTTTAGAGAGGATTAAGTTCAGAGTTCATTGTTTTGCCTGTCATTCTGGAGATTAAATAGTTTAGTTAGGCTCCTACTGGCCATGTAAGTGACTCTCTATTTATTGACTGTCTAGGACTATTATCAAAGCCTGCAAACGCAATCGACACCCTGCAAACAAAAAGCCCATTATATTTGTAGTTTTGATAAGACTTACATGGGACTTCTATCTCTGTTATGATTGATTAAGCAGATAAATGGTTTAGTAGTACACTGTAAAGCATTATGATCTTTGTGGAAGCATTCATTAAACAAAACCATCATTTGCATTGATTTAGATACAGAGCACAATTGTGGATGTATAAATTACTGTAATTAGGATTAATGAGGAAATCATTACAGTGATTGCATGTTACACATACAGTAAAGCACACAAACACACATATATATATATATATATATATATATATATATGTACTGTGTATATATATATATATATATATATATATATATATATATATATATATATATATATATATATATGGCCTGGGTTTTTCTCTGCTGAGCTCATTTCAATTATTGGCCAAAGAAATGCAAATTAGCAACCGAGAAGAGCGATGGCAGAAACAAGACTAAGTGGCCCATCAAAATTGCCCCAAACCGAGGGGAAGTAGCCTAACACCAGAGCAGTAACAGCCTTTATACCTGTATACAGCCTTTGAAATACACAGATGCCTCCTGTGTATTTAAGTAGATATATTAGATAAAACGTGTCGAAACTCACATTTAAAATAGTTTCAGAGCGCAGTGTCTCCCTGTGTGTGCGTCTCCTCCGGGTTTGTGTCACTTCCGGGTATGCTCTGTACTGCCCTACACGTTACGTCACGTGCGTCGTGACTTCTTCTGGGGGTAAATACTACACCATGAGAGGCCTCAAGTTTGTACCCTTCCCCCAAGAGCAAAAAAGGAGTAGTGGATACAAGGCAAACCGCGAGGGCCCCTCCCATTCAGGACCCCCAGGAGGCATCTGTGTATTTCAAAGGCTATATACAATATGGTATGCTCAGTAAAGATTAACAGTACCACTCATCTACATGTCAGATTTCTCTCTTTCCACTATTAAAGTAAACCCAGCGCCACATGTCTACCTTTCTGTGTCAAAAAAAAATAAATACAGAGGGAACACCAGCCTAGCACATTACCTCTGCGACAATTTTATTAAAAAGGAATTTCTGTACATCATACTCACAAACGGAATGAATATATATATATATATATATATATATATATATATATATATATATATAAATCTTAACAAGCCTCCCATCTCCACCCAATAAAAGTATTAACAGCACAAGTATGGCTCCTCACAACACAAAGAAGTTAATGGAGCCTCACCTTTACCATGCACATGAAAGCAATAATAAGAGCACTTCAATCACATTTATGTCTTCAGTGTACCAATTTACTGTGGCCCAAATAGCTCTTATTATAGAGAAATGCTTTTCTTTCCAATGTTAGAAAAAGATTAGGGCGACGAGCTTTTAGAAATACAATCAGACGAATTCCGTCTTTTTAATTAGTCTGTTAAACATGAGAGCTACCAACACAAATATTTAACAATGGTTTTTACCTTGGCCATCAAAAGAAAATTTATGGATGGCTTAAATGTCCCTTTCCAATGAATTTCTCGGGTTATGGACTCTACAATTGTGGTTTATTGCCAATTGCTCTACATCTGACAGAAATGAGATGGAAGAGATTAACTCAATGTCCCAGTAAAGTTGTTTAATCTACGCTTCGGCTCACTTAGAGAAACCCAGTCTCTGGAGGCTGAAAGACTTACCTATAAACAAGGTTAGCTATTTTTACACAAACTCATGAATCACTGGGCTTGAAACACTCTTTGGGTTGCTGCCAAGCTTTGTCACTGTTGGTTAATTTTTGGAGAAATGTTATCACAGCATGCACTGAACAATTGAAGCACAAAAAACCCTCACAGTTTAGTAGTCTAAAGAGGAAGGATGTAATCATCTAAACAGAGATAGATTGGTGTGACATGGAATTAAACAGGAAGGCAACGGTGCACAATTGCTTGATATGTACATTCTTTGTTACAAAATTGGACTGCTGATAGGTTGGCTGGAAGTCTACACCTCAGTGCTCACTGAGGTTCTTACTACTTACTGTAAGTGCTTCAAATGGCTCTTCATATAGGTATGCTTTTACAATACATTGGAGCAGGTTCAACTAAAACCAACTTTTCCATTTCGAAAACAATTTTTACATTAGATATACTGTAAGTAGGCTGCCATTCCTTTCCTCGTTGCCTGCCTGTCCTCCCAAGATGGAGCATCTCTAGCTTTGATACTTTCTGAGACAATGACTAGAAACAACCATGGGAGATAAAGAGTTCTGACTTTAATTATTTGTGCTCCACACTTGTTTCAAATTGAATAACCAAGATTTTGAAAGAGGCAAAGAAAGGTATTTTAAAGGTGCCATGACAAATAGATTTATAAAAACTTGAATTTTTATTCAAACATAATTGTTAAAATTGGGCATACAATTGCTCCAAAAGAATATTACTTAAAAACTCCACATATACAAACACATATACAGATTTGTATGCTGTTACCAATGCTTGTTGGTTAAAATGAAGAAAAGAAAAATTAAATCTGCGCTAGTGAAGCTGCTGAACACTAAAACCTATGATACCAGGTACGTCAAATTTCATAAAAAGGAAAGTGCAGTGCATATATAAACAATATTCATGGGAGTGTGATAATTAACTATAAAACAACATCATTGAAAAACTCCTTTTTAAAAATACACCGTGATAAATTAATAAGTGCACCTCCAAAGAATGGAAAAGAGAAAAAGTAAAAATAAAAGTCCCGTAAAACAATTCCTTGTGTGTTTGAAAAGAAATCCAGGAGCAGCCAAGGTGATACCCAAGAGAAAGTCCACACAGGAGGATTACCGGAATGCCAGTTACCCCCCTTATACAGGGTGATCGAAACTCGCTTCAATGGCCAGGGATGGATCACAAGGAAGGAAAGGACACCGACACAGGAAACTCCCGGTAGCAATATAAATATATCCTGTAATCAGATGAACCCCAGCTTGCTCTCAGCAGACCAAAGTATATGTAAAATAAGGGCTCAACATAGTGTGATACCTTAAAAGCACCTTTGTTTATTAAAAAAGTATTGCACTTACATTGTATACTCTTGTAAACAGTATGTAAAATGCCAGAAGATAGAGACAGGTCCTTTCTTCAATAACCAAAATGGCAGATGTTCAGCCGCGCACGTGCAGTGTGGCTCTGCCCTGTGCATTTCGTCATATGTGACGTCACCAGGGGCACCTAAATGATAGATTGATAAAAACTTAGTTAATTACAGTTGGTATAGAGAGAGGGCCACCCACATTGGGGATAGTAGATCGTAGGGAGAACAAATCACATTTTGCACTTGAATTGATGTCCAACAAAATCTAGGTGCCATCATGTGTACCAATAGTCATAAATGAATATGCCACTGAAAATTCCTCCAATAAAGCAGCCAGATCACCACAGTATATTTGAGCTAGAAAATGGACACAGACAGCATCCCTTGGCTCCCTGCAGGCGCTGTAATCAAAATAAAATTATATGAGAGCATAACACACTCCAGCTATTTTACCATCACATTTTAAAATCCAACTTTTTGCCCCCCTTCTATTCTTTAAAGTGGGTAAGGTTTTTTGCAGAATATATTTTGCAGCAGCAAGGTCTTATGATATTCTTTACTATTAAACTGTCTATTTATGGGTTCCTTAAATATAAGTATGTACATGAGCCACATGAGTGGGCACACTGTTAAAAATGGGGAGTGGTGAGCCTCAATCAGTATGTAAACAAATAGCACTCAAAAAGACCATCTAATAGTGAAATTACACTATATTAGTTAAAAAGCAAACTTAAGCCTTAGTTTAAGCAACAGATTTACTTTAACCACTCCACCTCCAGGAGCACATATGCACTTCTGCAGCTAGTTAAGTAGCTCCCTTTTTCCTTTCTTTTCCCTTTATCCACTTTTCTACTTTGTTGTTAAAAAAAAACAAAAATTGTGTTCAAAGAGAAGAGTTCAATAGCTCACATTGTAATTTACATACAGAAGGTGTGGGGTGGCTCTATCCAATAAAAAAAGATATATATATATATACAGTATCTCACAAAAGTGAGTACACCCCCCACATTTTTGTAAATATTTTATTATACCTTTTCATGTGACAACACTGAAGAAATGACACTTTGCTACAATGTAAAGTAGTGAGTGTACAGCTTGTATAACAGTCAAAATTTGCTGTCCCCTCAAAATAACTCAACACACAGCCATTAATGTCTAAACTGCTGGCAACAAAAGTAAGTACACCCCTAAGTGAAAATGTCCAAATTGGGCCCAATTAGCAATTTTCCCGCCCCGGTGTCTCGGGACTCGTTAGTGTTACAAGGTCTCAGGTGTGAATGGAGAGCAGGTGTGTTACATTTGGTGTTATCACTCTCACTCTTTGGTCACTGGAAGTTCAACATGGCACCTCATGGCAAAGAACTCTCTGAGGATCTGAAAAAAGAATTGTTGCTCTACATAAAGATGGCTTAGGCTATAAGAAGATTGCCAAGACCCTGAAACTGAGCTGCAGCATGGTGGCCAAGACCGTACAGCAGTTTACCAGGACAGGTTCCACTCAGAACAGGCATTGCCATGGTGGACCAAAGAAGTTGAGTGCAAGTGCTCAGCGTCATATCCAGAGGTTGTCTTTGGGAAATAGACGTATGAGTGCTGCCAGTGTTGCTGCAGAGGTTGAAGGGGTCAGCCTGTCAGTGCTCAGACCATACACCGCACACTGCATCAAATTGATCTGCATGGCTGTTGTCGCAGGCGGAAGCCTCTTCTAAAGATGATGCACAAGAAAGCCCGCAAACAGTTTTCTGAAGACAAGCAGACTAAGGACATGGATTACTGGAACCATGTTCTGTGGTCTGATGGAACCAAGATAAACTTATTTGGTTCAGAAGGTGTCAAGCGTGTGTGGCGGCAACCAGGTGAGGAGTACAAAGACAAGTGTGTCTTGCCTACAGTCAAGCATGGTGGTGGGAGTGTCATGGTCTGGGGCTCCATGAGTGCTGCCGGAACTGGGGAGCTACTGTTCATTGAGGGAACCATGAAGGCCAACATGTGCTGTGACATACTTAAGCAGAGCATGATCCCCTCCCTTCGGAGATTGAGCCGCAGTGCAGTATTCCAACATGATAACAACCCCAAACACACCTCCAAGATGACCGCTGCCTTTCTAAAGAAGCTGAGGGTAAAGGTGATGGACTGGCTAAGCATGTCTCTAGACCTAAACCCTATTGAGCATCTGTGGGGCATCCTCAAACACAAGATGGAGGAGCTCAAGGTCTCTAACATCCACAGCTCCATGATGTCGTCATGGAGGAGTGGAAAAGGACTACAGTGGCAAGCTCTGCTGGAAAATAATGGTGGCCACACAAAAAATTGACACTTTGGGCCCAATTTGGACATTTTAACAGTTGCTTGAAACTGTTCAGTTGCTGTTATTATATTGTGATGGCATACTGATTTGGAAGAAAATAATTTTAGCATTTTTTTTGGGCACAGAATACATCCTTTTTGATATAGATGATTTTGGCGAAATAGTGGGAGCCCACTTTGATGAGGAGCATCCATTAGTTTAAAAAACAAGAAAAAAATTACTTTTTATAGTACTATATATATATATATATATATATGGGACAATTGGCTGCTCAGCTGTTCCATGGCCAGGTGTGTGTTATTCCCTCATTATCCCATTTACAAGGTGCAGATAAAAGGTCCAGAGTTAATTTCAAGTGTGCTATTTGCATTTGGAATCTGTTGCTCTCAACTCTCAATATGAGATCCAAAGAGCTGTCACTATCAGTGAAACAAGCCATCATTAGGCTGAAAAAACAAAACAAACCCATCAGAGAGATAGCAAAAACATTAAAACATTAGGTGTGGCCAAATCAACTGTTTGGAACATCCTTAAAAAGAAAGACCGCACCAGTGAGCTCAGCAACACCAAGAGACCCGGAGGACCACGGAAAACAATTGTGGTGGATGACCGAAGAATTCTTTCCCTGGTAAAGAAAAAACACCCTTCACAACAGTTGGCCAGATCAAGAACACTCTCCTGGAGGTAGGTGTATGTGTGTCAAAGTCAACAATCAAGAGAAGACTTCACCAGAGTGAATACAGAGGGTTAACCACAAGATGTAAACCATTGACGAGCCTCAAAAACAGGAAGGCCAGATTACAGTTTGCCAAACAACATCTAAAAAAGCCTTCACAATTCTGGAACAACATCCTATGGACAGATAAGACCAAGATCAACTTGAACCAGAGTGACGGGTAGAGAAGAGTATGGAGAAGGAAAGGAACTGCTCATAATCCAAAGCATACCACCTCATCAGTGAAGCATGGTGGTGGTAGTGTCATGGTGTGGGCATGTATGGCTGCCAATGGAACTGGTTCTCTTGTATTTATTGATGATGTGACTGCTGACAAAAGCAGCAGGATAAATTCTGAAGTGTTTCAGGCAATATCTGCTCATATTCAGCCAATCGCTTCAGAACTCATTGGATGGCACTTCACAGTGCAGATGGACAATGACCCGAAGCATACTGCGAAAGCAACCAAAGAGTTTTTTAAGGGAAAGAAGTGGAATGTTATGCAATGGCCAAGTCAATCACCTAACCTGAATCCGATTGAGCATGCATTTCACTTGCTGAAGACAAAACTGAAGGGAAAATGCCCCAAGAACAAGCAGGAACAGTTGCAGTAGAGGCCTGGCAGAGCATCACCAGGGATGAAACGCAGCATCTGGTGATGTCTATGCGTTCCAGACTTCAGGCTGTAATTGACTGCAAAGGATTTGCAACCAAGTATTAAAAAGTGAAAATTTAATTTATGATTGTTAATCTGTCCCATTACTTTTGGTCCCTTAAAAAGTGTGAGGCACATATACAAACTGTTGTAATTCCTACACCGTTCTCCTGATTTAGATGTAAATACCCTCAAATTAAAGCTGGAAGTCTGCAGTTAAAGCACATTTTGTTTGTTTCATTTCAAATCAATTTTGGTGGTGTATAGAGCCAAAAAGATTAGAATTGTGTCGATGTCCCAATATTTATGGACCCGACTGTGTGTGTATATATATATATATATATATATATATATATATATATATATATATAAATAAATACACCTATACACACTGAATCATGTCAGTGGTTAGACTTGAGTCTGTAGTAAGCAAGTAAGTGTTTGCCATTTTGCAGAGTAGGTACTAGCCAGAGTGATTAGTTTAATGTAGTTGGGCAGCTCGAACATGTATTGCAATATATCTAAACCAAATATACACTGCTCAAAAAAATTAAAGGAACACTTTATAATCAGAGTATAGCGTCAAGTCATTTAAACTCCTGGAATATTGATCTGGTCAGTTAAGTAGCTGCTGTTTCAGTTTCAGCTGCTTTGGTGTTGATGAAATTAACAACAGGGGTGCTAGATGGGCAACAAGGAAAAGACCTCCAAAACAAGAATGGTTTTACAGGTGGAGGCCACTGAAACTTTTTTTCCCTACTTATCCTTTCTGGTTTTCACTAGTTTTGAATTTGGATAGGGTCAGTACCACCATTGGTAGCATGAGGCGATACCTGGACCCTATAGAGGTTGCACAGGCAGTCCAACCCCTCCAGGATGGCCCATCAAAAGGTGCCATTGCCAGAAGGTGTACTGTGTCTCCCATCACAGTCTCAAAAGCATGGAGGAGATACCAGGAGACAGATAGTTACTTTAGGAGAGCTGGACAGGGCAACAGAAGGTCCCTAACCTATAAGCAGGACCTGTATCTGCTCCTTTGTGCAAAGAGGAACAGGGTGAGCAATGCCAGAGCCCTACAAAATGGCCTTTAGCAGGTCACTAGTGTGAATGTATCTGACCAAACAATCAGAAACAGACTTCATGAGGGTGGCCTGAGCACCCAACATCCTCTAGTGGGCCCTGTGCTCACTGCCCAGGACCAGGGAGCTTGATTGGCATTTGCCATTGAACACCAGAATAGGCAGGTCCACCACTGCCGCCCTGTGCTTTTCACAGATGAGAGCAGATTAACCCTAAACACATGTGACAAATGTGAAAGGGACTGGAGAAGCATTGGAGAACGTTATGCTGCCTGTAACATTGTTCAGCATGTCCGGTTTGGTGGTGGGTCAGTGATGGTCTGGGGAGGCCTATCCATTGAGGGACATACAAACCTCTAAAGGCTAGACAATGGCACCCTGACTGCCATTAGGTATTGGGATGAAATTCTTGGACCCATTGTCAGATCCTACGCTTGTGCAGTGGGTCCTGGGGTCCTCCTGGTGCACAACAATGCCCGGCCTTATGTGGCAAGAGTATGCAGCCAGTTCCTGGAAGTTGGAGGAATTAATACCATTGAATGGCCTCCACGCTTGCCTGACCTAAATCCAAAAGAACACCTCTGGGACATTATGTTTTGGTCCGTTTGACGCCACCAGGTTGCACCTCAGTCTGTTTAGGAGCTCAGTGATGCCCTGGTCCAGATCTGGGAGGAAATACTCCAGGACACACATCCATCATCTCAAAAGAAGCATGCCCTGACATTGTCAAGCATGCATACAAGCAGGTGGGGGCAAAACAAACAGTATTACATGTTACAATAGTAACATTTTGAGTTGCCGCAATGAAATTTCAGCAAAATGGACTAGCCTTGCTGCATCATTTTTTCTCTTTTCTCATTTCTAAGGTGTCTTTGATTTCAGCCCTCTGTAGATTTAGAATTTTCATTTCCATCAAACAATGTGGCATCCTTTCGTTCCTAACACATTACTCAATCCATATCAGTATAGATATCTAGCATGATATTTTTCCCCATTGAGATCTGATGTGTTTCCAAAGTCTTCCTTTAATTTTTTGAGCAGTGTATATATATATATATATATATATATATATTTTAAAGGTTTTCCAGAATATTTAGGGGTGTATAGCATTGTGCTAAGGATTAAGATGGACAACCAGGGGTCAGAATGAGAGAAATTGATCACTAAACAGCATGGATGAAGGACTCTCTCCTGCCATTGTTTTCAGCAGTGCCTGGTGTAACCCAGACAATGCTTACATCTTATTGGGCAGGTACTGTTTAGCTAAAAATGTTCTGACTGGCTCCTGCGACAAAAGTCAATTGGCAAAGGAATCATCCAGAATCAGCCAAACTTCGAAACGTGTATGACCACCTTTAATTCCACACTTTCTGGGTTAACATGTGGTCACACCTTCCTTACCACCTGACGGTTTATATATTATATGTTAGCTACTTCGACTTGAGCACAGACACATCTTCTCCATTTATATATCTATGTATACACATAAACATCTGTTTGTATATTTAAAAAACTTTAAAATGAAATAAATAAAATAAATGTGCCTATCACATACCTGGTGTTGGAGGTCAATGGTGAGAGGGCTTCCCTTGTGGCAAAGCTCCAGGCTACCCTGAAGGTGATAACAGGAGGTGCCAGGCTCAAAGAAGCATGGGTCACCAACTGGGGCTGTTTGCAGGAATTTTCAAACTGGAGTGAGACATCCAAGTATTCAGCTCAGGCACTAAGGTAGTGACGGCAGAAGTCAGAAGAGTGGTCAGTTCAAAGCCAAGGCCAGATACCGGATGTGGACATAGGAAAGTGTAGTCAGGAGGATAGCCAGAGTCATACACAGGAGAGTAGAGAGACCAAGTCCAATAAACAAGCTGGGGTCAAACCAGGAGGCAGGCAGAAGACAGGTCCAAGCAGAGTCACTTACAGGAATCCACAGAAGCAAGGTTTCACAAGAACAAACACACTGGAGAGCCGAAGATCAACCAGCAATCACATAAGGCAAGCTCCCTTATGAAGGCTGCTTGGCGCCAATCCGGGCTGGGAGCATGCACGGCCTTGCACCAGTGCACATCCATGTGTCAGCATATATTCGTGTGTCCTTGCACATCCATTATGCACCAGCGTACATTCCTGTAGCCATGTAAGGTGCTGTCAGGAATGCCAGGTCTTCGTGAACCTCTGCTGCGGATTGTATCCTGCCAGTGCCTTATTGTAGTTTTCCTTTAATGCTGCAGTTAAAACACAGGCAGTATGTTACTAATACAATCTAGTAACTCAACATATGCAAAACTTGCATGAAAATACAAAATAGGGAAAAATATTTCTGTCTGGTCAGAAGAAGAACAAAAGCAACAATTAAGTCAGCACAAAGAGATACTAAACTTAGGGGAAGAAGACAGGTGGCACCTGAAACAGACCAAAACCCAAATATTGTCCCTAACCGTAGAGGTGGCACATGAACACATCTGCAGACATTGCATGTGATATGGCCTGAACTTCCACTGGGGCCACCGTTGGCACTTGAAGTGATCAGCAGATCCAGACAGCTCCCCTATAAGTGGTAACATCCTAACAAAAACATCTTCATGCTGGACCACAGCTAAAGGATCTCAAATAGATACTCGCAGGGTTCTGTTACAGCAAAGATCTCTAAACTATGACCCTTGGTCCACATGCAGCTTGCTACAAAATTTTACCTGACTGTGCAGCAAATCTGATGTGAAAGGGGGACCCTGGCTCTGATGGGGGCTTCTGATTTAAAAGGGGGATCTGATGTGAAAGGGGTATTCTGATGGGGGGGATGCTCTAAATTAACAGGAAATCTTCTAATGAAAAATGGGAACCCTAATGCGAACAGAGGACCCTGAAGTTATGGGTGGACTTCTGTTGCAAAAGGGGGGACTTCTGATGTGAAGTTATTATTATTAATTATCATTTATTATCCATAATTTGTAAAACATCTTTTTTTCAGCCTGCAAATACTTGTAAAATATGCAATGTAGTCTTCCTACTAAAAGAATTGGAGACCCTTGTGCTAGAGTATTTCACAGTTTTAAAAATATTCAGCATACCCAAGAATACAGGAATACTGGAGGAAGGTGTTGCAACAGATACGGGAGATTATGGGTATAGGCATCTCTAACGACCTGTGGTTTCGTTTATTTCATAGTGCGAAAAGCACAATAAAACAATATATGAGTACAGCGATACCATACTACGATACCACACAACGCAGTAAAAGGGTTGATACCAAGAGCCCTACAATAAGACTAGTAGTGTAGAATATACATATAAAATGTAACACTTGCATTGTAGCGGGAAAGATGAGATTGAAAGATTAACTAACAACTGGAAAAGCTGGATAGAGTTTAAGAACACAAGGAAATATGCTGCAATGGGGAACATAGGAGAAGGGAGGGAGAGAAGGAGAGGAAGGAGAGAAAAAAATAAAAGGAGGGCGGGGGGCAGAGGGGGGGGGGTGTAGGGCAGTGATTCTCAATTCCGGTCCTCGGGACCCACTAACAGGCCAGATTTTAAGTATTACCTTGGGGGATGCAGACTAGAATACTGCAATCACTGAGCAGCAAATTAGATCACCTGTGATGTAATTTAGTTATCTTGCAAACCTGGCCTGTTGGTGGGTCCCGAGGACCGGAGTTGAGAACCACTGGTGTAGGGGAGGGAATAGCGAGATGATTGTTGTAAAAATGTTTGTAATATTTGATTTTTTGTCTATTTGGCATATCAGAAAATTAAAGTGGTTGTAAAGTTTAATCTTGTACTTGTACCTATAGGTAAGCCTATAATAAGGCTTTCCTATAGGTACTGTAAATATCTCCTAAATTTTTTTTGGAGATATTTACTATAAATGCAGCCGATGATGTCATCGGCGCATGCACTCTAAAGGAACGGCCACCCAGGTCGTTCCTTCAGAATCCTGTGCCGTAAATGGCGGCTCCCCCACGCATGCACGGGAGTGATGTCATCGCGGCTCTGGCCAGAAGAAAGATGGGTGAAGATGGAAGATATTTTCAGGTATGTTTCACATAATGTGCTAGTATGCGATGCATTCTAGCACATTATGGCTTTACTTTGCAGGTCTGTAAAAAAAATGCACCCAGTAGTTTACAACCACTTTAATAAAGATACAATTAAAAAAAAAAATATATATATATATATATATATATATATATATATATATATATATATATATATATATATATATACATATATAAATATTCAGCACATCAAGATGCAGAATTTTGTATGTAATAGACTGTTCTAAAGACACATTCTGGCCTGTGTCCATACCAGTTCTACACTGTCCCCTTTCCATTGCTTAGGGGCACTAGGCAAGGCTATCCACTTTCCCGGAGGCTTTTTGCCTTAGCGCTTGAGTCGCTTGCGTGTCTTTTCTGCTCAGAGACGTCACTATGGGGATTACCAGTGAGTACCTGGGAAGAAAGAATATCACTGTATGCAGATGACACCCTGCTATATCTAGGAGATTCGGGCCCTTCCCTCCGCTCTGCCCTTGTGCTTATTGATACCTTCAGCATTTTTTCGGGCTTTTGAGTGAACTGGGATAAGTTCCTAGTGTTTCCTATTACCTCAGGAACCCTGCCCATAATTTATTTTGCTCCTCTTAAGGTTGTGACTATGTTTCTTTACCTGGGTGTAGAAGTTCAATGTAATCTTTCCTGCTATATAACAGACAATATTCTACCACTGCTTCTTAATTTGGTTAGAAAATGTACTACATGAAAATCTCATCCTCTTAGTACCATTGGTTCGGACAAACCTTGTTTTTTTTACCTTAATTCCTGTATTTTTTTTTGTCAATCCCCGGTGCCTCTACCTAAGTCATTTTTCACGAAACTTGAAAAAACAATCACTACCTTCCTCTGTGCCAGGAGCCTCCCTAAAATAGCTAATTCGACCTTGTATCTTCCATTAGATTGTGGCCGCTTGGCTCTCCCAAATTGTGTGCTATATTACTGGGCTATATTACTGCGCACCCTCAATCTCCTGTTAGAAGTATATGGAATGAGGTTTTCAACTGCTGGCACTTCCAGACAAGGGAAAAAAGTTATATAGAGATGTTGTCAATATTGCTGGTTAATATATATGGCTGGACTCTGGTTTGAGGGTCTCTCTACTGTAGATATAATTATTAAAAACAGTATATACTTTAGATATGCACAAAAATAAATGTAGCCATTTAAATGTATCACATCGGAAAAATTAAAAGCAAGACTCTAAAATCCTTCTAACATGTGAGGAGTTAAAATGGCCATCATGGCTAGCCTTATCTTTGGACAGCTCACTTTCAAATCTTACTGACAAACCCAGTTTAAATATTAGCACAGTCAAATGACTAATTATCATCTAGGAGTAAACTTTATCTGACTTTCATACCATAGAAGCGGATCAATATACCTCTCTGTGACAGTTGTAGGAGTACAATATGACTGTCTGCAGGTTATAATTTTGTAAGCTAATTGCTGAGAATCGTCTGCTGTACATGCAAAGTAGTAAACAACAGTGAATATCAGCATGGCTACCTAACTTTTATCAAAGTTAGCACAGATTTCCACACTGATTGTAGCTGGCTAGCTGGCTATACACAATGGGCTTGATTTATTAACATAAGTGTGTACACCAATGGATTGTTGTGTGTAAACAACACATCCTCATGATATTTTCCATGCACCCTCATGAACCTTTATATTTAAAATGTCGTAGTCCAGTTTAGGACACCCAATTTTCTCTCCATGTAAATGTTATCATCCCCTTTTTTGTGTATTTTTTGTGTTGGTGTCTCCCCAATTTTTTCTCTCCTATGAGGATTTAATGCAGTCATCCAGGAAAGCTCAGTGTTCACCTTTTTTTCCCCCTCTTTATTCCTTTTTCTTCCCCTCTTTTTTCTTCTCCTAATTCTACATACCCTTTCCTCATTGTCACTTCAGTCCCCCCTTGAGCTTTTATTTTTGTTTCAGTCACTTGGATTATCAGCTTGCCCTCTTCTTTATGGCAGCTTCGAACTTTCCTCTATACCTCAGAATGATACTGTACACTTTTTTGGTTATTGCTTGTAATTATGGATATATATATGGGTCCTCATTTCTGTAATGTAAAGTTATCTTTATTTTCCTATGTTTGTCTTTTTTTTTTACAAAATGTCAAAAATACTAAAAACGTATTAAACCTAAAATGTGTGAGTGTGTGTGTGGTGGTGGGGCTGGGAGAATATTGTACCATGTGAACACATCTCTATGCACATGCAAAGAACCTCACACACCAGGTAGTGTAAAAGATTTCATATGCTTGGGACATTGCCTAAGTTCTTTATTAGCAGCCCTTTCATATCCCATGATCCCAGGAGATCTCCCCCCACCTCTGGTGCTTCCATTACAGCCATGGTGCTTTTGTGACTTAACACTCCGGGTCCTTTAGTGCATCACCTATATCAGTGATGGCGAACCTTGGCACTCCAGATGTTTTGGAACTACATTTCCCATAATGCTCATGCACTCTGCAGTATAGTTGAGCAACATGGGAAATGTAGTTCCAAAACATCAGGGGTGCCAAGGTTCGCCATCACTGACCTATATGTTCCTTCAGAGAATCCACAGCTAAGATGCTGACACCATTTTTTGGTGTCACCAGGCCTAAAATGCAGGAGGCCTCTTAACAGTAGAGCCCTGGTTGTCACTGTAGGTCAGGGGTCTCCTAATATTTTAAATAAAGGGCCAGTTTATTATCCTTCAGACTTTAGGAGGGCCGGATTGTGGCCCGCAGGGGCAGTAAATGTCCCGGGCTCGGCATCAATGAAAATAAATATGGCCTCAGGTTTGGTGGTCAATAGGAGAAAGGAGCAGTGCCCCTATTAGTAGGGGGAATAGTATCCCATTATTGGTATCGGTGGAAGAATTTTAAGAATAGTGCCTCATATCAGTAGGAGGAATAGTGCCCCGCGGGCCAGATAAAGACTAGCAAAGGGCCACATCTGGCCCTCGGGCTGCAGTTTGGAGACCCCTGCTGTAGGGCCAGTGGAGGGAGGGATATCACTTCACCAGGGCCATGTATTCATGCCTTACCCCATTGTAACCAAAACCAAAAGGAATCGTGTTGGGTAGAATTTTTCTTTAAACTGAAAATATAATCAGAATAAATGAACATTTTGTTATTCTAGTAAAACTCGGAGGGAACTCATTTATATTTCTATAAGGCTGCAAAAACATGTCCTTTTAACAAGGAACAAGAAGTGGATAGTGGATAACCACTGGTGTGAAAGGTTGGCGCTTTATGCTTCCTTTATTCGTAATACTGTGGCACAGAACAGGTCACAAAGTCAACAGGAAAAGTCTGTCACTGTCTACAAGCAGGGCTTAAACTGCAAAGATACTCTGTAAATGTATAGACTCAGGAAGCCTGGGGCACATGAGAGACATTACCAAAGAACATTTCATAACCAGACACAATCTGTCCCTAACCATCATACACCATCTGTGTAATATATTACTTAAAGAGACATTGAAAACATTAAACTGAATTTAAAAAAGCCGTTTATATATATGAGTCATAATTTATAATCATATTCATCATATTATGCTGAAATGTACTATGTAAATGCAGTAAATAACATTTCATATAGTAAGGCATTAGTGAATCTTTATAACAGTTTGTCTGGACTGGTGTCTGAGCAGTTAAATACCGTGGTTCCCAGAGACAACCATTGTATTTTATGGTAAGATTTTACCAGCTGATGGAACGCCAGTTAAAATCTGTCATTACTGATGTCTATTGTGAGACAATTTAAGAGCTCTGGGGGAGAGAACTCCAAATTTCCAAAAGAGTGCAAAAAAGTGGGTTTGCTGTTTTCCTTGAAGTTCCCTGTAATTCTGTAAAATTATAGAAAGAAGGCCACAGAATGAAAAGCACCGGATAATAAAATGAAGTCCCGCGCAATGTAGTGGGAATAGTTGGAGGAGATAGAATGTAGAATTTAAATATAGCTGCTGCCTACCCGATTACTAACCCAAATAGAGAAAAGTAATGTGAAAATAAAAGTAAATACTGGGTCTTGCGCTGCTAGATGTTAATCCTTACTATGACATCATACTAGTGGTATCATTCCATGTGTAAAAAGAAAAAAGGAAGAAATGGAAATTTCTTTTTTACCAACGAGTGTTGTGACCCTCAGAAAAAACTATTACAGTAAACCCCCGCTCCATCGCGGTTCAGTTTTTGCGGTCCCGGTATATAGCGTTTTTTTTTTTTGTAATGTTATTTTACTATATAAATCATTAAAAATGAAATATTTTTGTGTTTTCTATAGCTCTTGCTATGTCTCTCAGTATCTTTTATGTGTTTAACCACTTGCCGACCAGTCACTGGGACTGAACTGCGGCAAAGTGGCTCGATTCTGTCCAGCGACGTAGACCTACGTCGCTGGACTCCTCCCCTTCTGGGCGGCGCTCGCGCGCCACCGGAGGCTCGCTCCCGCTTTTTTCAGTCACAGCGGGAGTCAGGCCAGGGTAGGAGCAGCGACGATCACCGCCGCTCTTCCCCGATCATCAGGGAATCGAGTCTGGAAATCCGCCCGATTGTGTAAACAAAGCGGGCGGATCTCCTAAGTGACAAACAGAGACAGATTGCAGGGTTCAGCATAGCTGAACATCCGATCTGTCCCTGTGTCACTCAGTCACCTCCCCCCACACACGTTAGTAAGCACCAGGCATACATTAACCCCTCCCTCTCCAATAAAGTTAACCCCTTCCCTGCCAGTGTCATTTTTACAGTAACATTGCATATATATATAGCACTGATTACTGCAGTAATGTCACTGGTACCCCCAAAAGTGTCAAAAATTTCAGTCAAGGGTCCGATCTGTCCGCCGCAATGTCGCAGTCCCGCAAAAAAAATCGCAGATCGCCGCCATTACTCGTTAAAAAAAAAAACACCAAAAATGACAGAAATCTTTCCCTTAGTTAGTAAACGCAATAACTTTTGCGCAAACCAATCAAAATACACTTATTGTGATTTTTTTTACCAAACATAGGTAGCAGAAAACAAATTGGCCAAAAATTTTAAAAAATTTGGATTTTTACGTTTTTTGGGGGGGGGGGGGAATTTCATATAAAAAAATGTGAAAAATATTGTTATTTTTTCAAAATGTACGCAATTTTTTTGTTTATAGCGCAAAAAGTAAAAATCGCACAGGTGATCAAATACCACCAAAAGAGAGTTCTGTTTGTGGGAAAAAAGGATGTAAATTTTGTTTGGGTACGGCGTCGCACGACCGCGCAATTGTCAGTTAAATTCGCACAGTGCCGAATCGCAAAAAGTGGCCTGGACGTAAGACAGCAAAATCCTCCGGTGGTAAAGTGGTAAATGAGTTTCTATTGTTTTAAAAGTGTGTTTAAAGACCTTAAATTGCTTTTACACGTACAGTGACAGTAAAAAAACATGCCTACAATGCATTTTAATAGGGTTTTTCTATTTTGCGGATTTTCACTTTTCGCGGCTGGGTCCGGAACGTAACCCCCGCAATGGAGGGGGGTTTACTGTACACCTGATCCATTACAAGGTGTGGTATCACCTATATCATATCTGAGGTATATAAATCAAGTGTAGATTATATGAAAAATGTTTCAAATTATGTAATCCAGTGTTGAGTGCATTGCAATGAACTCAACGCTGGATTACAGCACATAATTTGAAATTATAGAAAATCCTATTACTAATACTGGAACATTATCATACTATAAAAAAGATAAGATACCTACAAGCAAAGGAGGCCAATCGTTTATAGATCCATTTGATACCTTCATAGTGCAGCGCAACAAATGTATATATATTACTACATTCTCTTGCAAATAAACAAATATTATAGTGTCATTCTCTTTAAGAGTCGGTTCACACTATGGCGACACGACTTCGGGGGCGACTAGTGAAGTCGCCGTGCACCGCGACTTCAGCGTGACTTGCACGGACTTCACATAATGGAAGTCAATGCAAGTCGCTCCGACTTCGGTCAAAAGTAGTGCAGGAACCATTTTCTAAGTCGGAGCAACTTGAGTCGCTCCTATTAGAACGGTTCCGATAGCACAGAATGGAGCATGACTTGTCAGGCGACCAAGTCACCTGACAAGTCGCGGTAGTGTGAACCGGCAGTAAATTGTGATAGTTGTACAAAAAAATCTAAAAATAATAATACTTTTTAGAATCTTTTGTGCAACTATCACAATTAGAGAGAATGACGCTATAATATTTATTTGCAAGAGAATGTACTAATATACATACATTTGTTGCACTGCACGATGAAGGTATAAATTATTGTTTGGTGTTTTGAGATCACTGAGTGTTCAGTTTGCAACAATTTTGAAATTAATTTGAGCTTCTTATTTAAGTTATATAGTTTTTTTAGGTTCACATATGTTAAGATATTTTTGATTGCTCTGATTTTCGCTATATACTTGATTTATAGCTCTATCTCACTGAGAAAACCAGTGGTCAGTTATGCCTAAATACCAGATGTATTAAATCATATTTGGATGTGAACAGTTCCATCAGTACATACAATATATTAGTGTCTAGTAAGTTTGGAATCAGATCCCAAACTCTTAAAATTTTTGTAAAGAAAATGTTTGCATTGGCTCCAACTAGTTTACAAAGGACAATGCTATACTTGACAAATGAAAACTGCAGTTTTGCACAAGCCTGGAAACATTTTTCTATTGGCTTAAAAAGGCTGTGATATCACCAGACCATTTATGCCATCAACAATCTTCCCATAAAATGATATGTGAACTTAACATATTTTAGGCATGTTATGTCACTGTAAAACCTCCCTTGTGTAGACATCCAAAAGTCCTGAGACTTCTGCTGGGTGCCCCCATCTTGGATATAATGTCTGGAGCCTCAGCAGACCCAGAGTGGCCACTCAAGGGACACTTATGGTGGCCTTTCTCAACCATTTTAACACAGACAAACCCTTGAAATAAGTTTCCAGGCTCTGGGAACCCCTGCCAATAATTAGTATATCTACAGTTTACTGTACATTAGTGTGATGATCACTGAGACGAATGCCCCCTATGTTTGTGGTAATTAGGAAGAATCCTACCCTCACTGAGAGATAAAAAAATCATTGGTGTCAGTGGCTACTTATCTCAGAGGCAGAGGTTGCTTATTGCTCAAGGAACCCTTAGCGACCTCCAGAGCAGGGATATGCAAACTGTGGCCCTCCAGATGTTGCAGAAGTATAAGTCCCATGAGGCATAGCAAGACTCTGACAGCCGCAAGCATGACACCCAGAGAAAGAGGCTTGATGGGACTTGTAGTTTTGCAACAGCTGGAGGGCCACAGTTTGCATATTCCTGCTCTAGAGGAACCCTAGGGTTCCACTAAACCCTGGTTGAGAAAATCTTCCTTATGGTAATTCCTTTTACTCCTTCCCCTGTCCTACATAAAATGTTATGTAGGGATGATGAAGGGAGGGGTGGAGGATTTGGTCCAGCACAGACAGTAATTAGACACTCCCAGAAGAAGCAGAAGAGGAGAGGGTTATGATGTGCATGGAGGAAGGGGCTGTGCTGGGGAACTGACTCTCCTGAAGTAGTCTGAAGTGGTTTCCTGACAACTTTAAAGTAAAATTAAATTTTCTGTGTTTTTACATGATACTGTATGTATGCAGCTTTTTTTAAAAGACTTATAAAGATGTGTCTATGCATACCTGTAGCAGGCTTCAAATTCCTGCAACTACAGACAAATCCCTTAATTGTCCACAAACTTTGTCAAATCTTGCATGTCCCTTCCGTCCACTTGTCCATTCCTATTGGGAAGCCCATCATAGGGATGAACCAAACAGAATGTGTGAGGATTGGGAGGTAGCGGAAATCTCTAACACTACCTGCAAATTTTACCTGTCAGAACAATGCAGGGGCAGACTGGCAACTTTCGGCCCGTGGGGCAAGTAGAAACCAGAGGCCCATTGTGCAGCGACTCGGCCCCCCTCCCACTCTTCCTGTCCTCCTCCTGACCTCCATTCCAAGCTGAAGCCCTGCTCCAGATACTCTCTACTTGCCGGCTGAATCGGGGTCCCCAACTGGCCAGCAGAGGGTGGTTAGGGGGAGCTGGGACAGCTTGGTTGGGGCTTGCCGGGGGAGGAGAGTCTCTGGTGAGGCATGGAACCGGCCTCTGCTCAGACACAACTTACACCATCCATGCTGGGGGGAGGCCTGTGCTCTGTCCTTGTCTTCATCCCGCACTCAGTTGGTCAGTGGTGGGGACTTTTTACTTCTCTTCACCGGGAATCCTTTAGGCATGTCTGTGGCAGAAGCGGTGAAGCCTTTTTTTGGGGCATCAGAGCGGCCCAGGGGAGAATGAGAGCTGCTATCGGCATGTGATAGCTGATTTCTTTAAAAATCTGTGAGAATGGAACTGATGAAACAATACCACCACAGCCACATAGTTTAGAGATATAAAAACAGAGTCCAAGATACAGTGTATTCTTATAGCTGGGAATAATTGTTCAAAGAAGCAGGTGCTTAAAAATTCCTATTGCTTGTGTTGTTGTGTCTAATTTCAGATAACCTATGATCCCACATGCAATACCTTCACAACCATAGTAAACGTTTGCATCAGATTTTTTTCTGCAATAGTCAATGGAAATTTGGCTCTAGTTATGTTATGTTAATACAGCAGACTATTTGACATACAACTTTTGGAAAAACAAATTGACACCAATTGTCAGTGAGAAACTGAAATACATTCAGCTCATCCAGGGCAAAGTGACAGTACCCCCTGATTGTCCACATATCTATCTCTCCCAATGGCAAGGTTTAATAACCATGCAAACTTTCTTGAGGAATAACAGAGAGGGGGAGAGGGGGGGGGGCTTCCAGATAGGGGGGAGCCGGTGACCTCTCCTATGTGAGAGCAATCAGGCCTGAGCAGCCAGTCACCAAAACTGTCACTTGCGGGGTGATGAGGTTATGCACTTGGGTATGCTCCACTTCCATCTTTTACTGAAGCTTTCTCCGGGTGGACTACTTCAGAATGGAGGTAGAGATTGAGTGCAAATCAGTGAGTATACTAGGGATCAGCTCTGTGTTCGAGTCAAACGCAAGTTCAACTGGAACATTCGCTGAACACACGAACAAATGGGGTGCTCAACGGGAAGTTCGCCCACCGATGAGCGCCCCATAATTCACTGCGCTGTTGCAGTGCATTGAGTGTTTATGATTAGCAAAAGCATGCACCTGACCTGTATGCTTCGGCCAATCACAGCACAATGTGCTGTAAGAGCCATGATTGGCCAAAAGGCAGGGTGCCTTTAGCCTATCAAATTTCAGGGGCTTAGCCTACGCCCCATACTATATAAGGCTGCTGCTTACATGGCAGCCGTGTATAGTGTGTGACAATAGAGATTAGACAGGTAGTAAGTGGATAGTGTGTTGAGTTAGTTTAGTGCAGTCAGTGTAGTGTACAGGCATACCCCACTTTTAAAATGTATAGA